>NC_091120.1:88924974-89658308 GCF_040183065.1 Periplaneta americana | reverse complement strand
CGGTTCTAACAATTTGGCACTAAATTAACTTCACGTTATTCACTTCCGGAGGGAGTCTCACAGTCATTTTATTTGTAAAACAGGTGTACCCATTTCTTTGTGAGGTCATTAGGGGAAGCGACACATGAATTATTTCCTTGTGTAGATAAATAAAATTATTTCAGAAATAACATACATTTTATGGAGTAAATATTTAATTGATTTGAATACTGCATCACTGTTTTAATTTTTAGTTTTTAAGTTTTTATGTAACCTTAAATATGTTTAGCCTATTGTCTGTGACTTAACCATTGTCTTCTTCTTGTCGAATCTTAACTATGCCTTTGTTTAAAAAGAATGTCGTGTTTTGGACTTGAATGTTTGAATTTTATAAAAACAAATGTTTTACTGAAGTTTATTAAGTTATTTTAAGTAAACAAATAACAACTTTGCAACGTACGTTAATATTTCAGTTATGGTATTATTTTATCTGATTGATTAGTTTCATTCTAGTTTCCTTCATCTTCTGGATTCTAGTTTAGGATGATGGAAACTACATCGAAACTAGTCAGACAGAAAAAAGTAACATCATGATTTACAAATATTAACACAGTGAACTTGTTATTTATTTATTTTAAATAATTTAATAGTTATTCAGTGATATTTAAGTGTTAAGAGTATAATCAAGAACGAACAATGTTTTACAGCATACGTATTTCAACAATCATATTTTCAAAGTGCCGGTACTAGTTTCCGTGTGTTGTGTTCGAGTCTTTGTTGAATCACATGTTTAAATGACGTCACCTTTTCTGAGAGAACAGCTGAAACTTTTTTGTTAAGATCTTGCGTCTTTCTTGTGAATATCTATTTAGTTTCTTATCTTTTTTGTATACTCTATAATACCATTGTCGTTCTTTATCCTTCCCCTCTTCCTCGTGATGGAATGGGAAGTTTTTGAATAGAGACCGTGTATTCCCTCCCATCTTTCCTGTAATCAACTTATTGAAGTACTGCGTAGTTTTCACCCGCCTTCTTACATCCGCAGTTAGGCCGGGAAGGAGAAGGGATGTCTTTCGGATACGGGTGTCGCTGTTAAGTCTTATGCATATGCCAGGTGGCGGTCTTACACGTCACCCTCTTTACCGTCGTAACCCCCGCCCGCCCTCACCTTGAGTTCTGTTCCTTACGTCGATTGTATTCAGTACATTTGCTGGTAGGAGGTATTGCTTGTCAACAGCTGCTTGCTTGCATTGCTGCCGATAAGAATATAATCTCGTAGACTTCTTGTCCGTTGTTGTCCTTTCCTGGATAGTTCCATGACTGGTTAGAGGTTGGAGAATAAATGGAGTGGCACTGCACATCGTGCAACTTCGGAGAAACTTCAATTTAAAATGGAATGAAAAATGATTCAGTTCCGTGTTGTTAATAGTTTATCTGCTTTTAGAGTTTAGCTCAAATCATTGCTTTGCTACGTAATATTGAATAATACAATACATTCATATATGGGTTTTTACATTTATACATAATATGTATGAAAGTGCGTCATGTAACGTCGGATTACCAATTCATAATACATATTATTTTAATGGAACTCGTTTAAATAATTAAGTGCGCGTGAAAAGCAATCTTGTGACGTAATCGAATTCCGTGATTAAGCTAGTACATGCAACATAAATAAGATACACTCATTAGGGTTTATAATTCAGCTACAGCTAAGCTAACTCTGCCAGTGAATCACTTGTGGAGATGTTTCTATCATGTAATTAAACCGTAGACCCTACAGTGAACGTGAACAACACTAATGCCACTGCGATCAAGGCGAGCAAATAATTTATAGATAAATAATATATATACATATACATGCATACATACACACACACATACATACATACATACATACATACATACATACATACATACATACATACATACATACATACATACATACATACATACGGTGATCTATAGATTAGTAAGCCAAATAATTTATATCTATATATTATGTGTAATGTATTTTCTCATTTTATATATGGAAAAACGTTGTAGGCTATTTTTCTACACGAAACATAACTGTGTACTCTACAAGCGTTTATATTTATTTAAAATAAAATAAAAGGCCTGCATACTAAACTTTATTAATCTCGCAATATTATTTCTGTGAATTGAATTTTATGTGTTTTGTGTTTTCGTCTAAATGCATCTAATGGGAATTATTAGGTAACGTCCTAGAATCAAATGTGTGGATTGGTTAACTTTTAATTTTTTTATCGGACAAAGTATGAAAATAAAATGTTCGCACAAACATTATCACATCCAAACAATGAGGAAATTGAGGCCTCCAAACAATGAGGCCCTAGGATAGCGGAAGTTTAAAACCTCATGACAAAATGGGTACTGAGTAGCAGTAAGATGTCAGTCTTGCATGCTGACCGCCTTTGCGCCCAAGAAAAAACCCTTTGTAGGGGTCTATACCCATTTCTGTTCAAAAATTCATAGCAAAAATCCATGACCCCATCGGGAATCACCCCCGTGACCTTCAGCTTGTAGTGCAACGCCTTTTAACCGAGATTCTACCGCACACTCCTTTTACTTGTGGTATTTGCTCTTAATTATCCATAATTCGCAATAAAACATTAATAAGTGAAATTAGATTACGTTCTGGTAGAGTAATCATATACATTATTTTCTGTGCACTTGTAGGTTTATGAATGTTGAGCTCAGTGTTGGAGCGCTGACGAATTAAGTTCGATCTTCGGCATTAAGTGGAATGATGTACTTGTGGTTGAAAAGATCGGAAAGTGGATGTTTTCCAAAGTTTTCCTTTTTCCCTCAGCTTTACAAATTCCATTCCACTAACTTCATTTCATCGTACTTTTTTCCCAGTTTATATCATCACAAAATATATACGAATTAGAATGACTTATAAGCCTCGGTAATGTAGATAGGCTATCTGTGTAAAGTTCTTGACCATGGACCATGGATCGCTGAATGACGTCGAGAACGCTTAAGGCGAGAGCGGATTCCTCAGCGGAGGTTGGTCTTTCAATCTAGTGACTAGGCATCCAACAAGGAAAACTCGGTGCGCAGAAACCAGCGGTCGTGACTGTCTCGCGCAGATGACGCATGCTCCCGTTTCCAGCATGCTCTCAAGCTTACTGCAAGGGAATAAGAGGGGTATAGCATGCGCGCCGCGAGAAATCCGAGCTGAGTTTTGTTTGTAGGATACCTATAACAGAGAACTGTCTAGCGTCTAGCCTATCTGCAAATTATCCGTAGAAGTTCGCTCATCTCATTCGGCCCTTCCTTCCTTCCTTCCTTCGGCCCTTCTTCTCTCTATAGGAGCACAACAAAACCTAAGGTCATAGTGATTGCAGTACAGAAGTGCTTTGTCCTCCCCGTCCGAAAATTAAAATAATAAATATGAATGTTGCCTTTTAAGGAGTAAAACTATATAACCTAGGTATTTTTTTCTAGACGTTAAATCGGACTTTTCTTGAGTTATCGCGATTTATCTTATTTAACTGTTAGTAGCTAACTTTGTGATTTGCAAATTGTAGAAATTCTTAACATTTTCTTATCCAATATTTTACTATGTATTCTCTAAATTCATGTTTAGTTTTATTATTGATGACATGTTCTTACTCCATAAAAATACTAAAATGTAAGCAAGCTGTATTAACATTGACTGAAACAATTTTGTGATTACATTTGATCTCAAAATTCTCTTACAACAGTGAAACTTACCACTCCTTGATATCCTCCATGATTTACGCATGTTTACGACATTGCTGCTATGCAATGGTATGAGGACTCCACATAAGAAAGAGGAGGAAGTGTATAAAGAGATGGAGTAAAAGGAGGAGTATTTAAAAAAATGAGCGCGCGCTTCAATCTCCATCCTGGATTTCCTTTATTCAATAGCTGTCATTCTTCTTTTCGCCCTATCCTCCACCACCCTCTGATTCATACATCAGCTGCCCCGTCTTATACTTACATCATTCACTGAACATCTTTACATCCGTCATATTGCATCTAGTGATGTGCAATATCTCAGTTCTTAGGCTCTGTTTTCAATCTGACCAAGTTATATTTTTTTACAGTTGTACGTGTATGTATGTATATATGTATGTATGTATGTATGTATGTATGTATGTATGTATGTATGTATGTTTTCGTTGAATTATATCTTTGTAATAGTCATTATCAGAATAATGTTTTAAAGATGCTATGATAACTTTTTTTTTCATTTCGTGAAAAATTTCTTAAAAGATCGTTTGTATTCCTGTGTGTTAAATAAATTATTATTAATAATCTTTACCGACTTTGTCATGATTTCGCACGAATCTCGCTGTTTACCCTAAACTCTTATATTACAAAATGTACATATAACAATGTTAGTTATTCTGAGGAATAAGTTCGTATTATTAATTTGTACCTTGATTCTTCCTGTCTGCGACGTTTCTGAACAAATTCTGCCACTCTGCTCTGGACAGAAAGGGTTACCTACTATATTGACTAATAATAATCTATTGGGTCGTTGGGTGTGTTATACCTGGCTAGCCCTAACAATTGAACACGTCATCCCTCGATCTAATCTATAATAAATCCTTGCTATTCGTGAGGGGTTAGTTCCAAAAAAATCACGTGAAAAAAATAATACGGAACGAATGATTATAGCTACTAGACAAGGGGACTAGGCTCTTGCGGGATTCTATTCTTTACATTTTGCCATAAACTCGCCATTTCATGTACCTATCTTATGAAGAACAGCTTACTTATTATATTGTGCATTTTATAATGTTTTTTATACCCAATGTGAAGGGACAGTAATATGTTCTCATCACCTTTTACTGAACCAACACTCGCTCACTCACTCATTACTTGTTCAGTTATGACCGCATCCACACATTATATACATATATATATATATATATATATATATATATATATATATATATACATACATACACAAATCTTGATTACACAACTTTTAACACTATATCACTTCGGAATATAAAGTATATATATACTTTCACGTGTTAATTAACTAGGTTACCTTGTTGACTATTTTCAGCCGGTGGGCTGTCATCAGAACTGGGTGGTCTTCGTATCTTCTGATTTGGGGGGTGTGTTTGTGTAGTGTAATGTGGAGATAATAAGTGTGTGTGTTCTGAAATTGAGTTTTGTGTTGAGGATTTGATGCGGGTGTGTTTTGTGTGCCTGCATATTTCGTATTGTTCTAATGTGTTTAGTTTCTGGTTTTTCGGTTGGAGATGTAGAATTTCCATGCCTGTGTTTATGTCGCTGTAGGTGTTGTTGGCATTTGTGATGTGTTCTGCGTATATGGAAGTGTTTTGGAATTTGGTTATGGCTGTGATGTGTTATTTGTAACGTGTTTGAAATTATCTGCCTGACTGTCATATGTAGAAGTTGTTGCAGGTATTGCATTTGAGTTTGTATACACCTGTGTGGTTGTGTTTGTTTGTGTTGTTTGTTTGTTGAGATGCTTTTGTAGAGTGTTTTGGGTTCTGTATACGGTTTTGTAATGTAATTTCTTGAATGAGATTGCAATCTTGTGTGTGTTTTTGTTTTCATATGTTAGTTTGATGTATTTTTTGTATTCTTTTGTTTGTGTTGTATTCTTATGTTTTTTGTAATTCTGTTTGTCTTATTATGTTGTCTATTATGTTAGGGTTATATCCGTTTTCTTGTGCTATGGAATTGATTGTGTTTAACTCTTCTTTATAGTCTTGTTGGCTCATTGGTATATTGAGAAGTCTGTGTACCATTACTCGGAATGCAGCTTCTTTGTGTTGTGTTGGGTGATTTTATGTGTTGTGTAGGTATGTTGTTGTTGCTGTTATGGGTTTTCTGTAAATTTTGAATGTGTGTTTGTTATTGTGATGCCTAGGAAATTTATGGATACTGACACATCTTTACATGATGGATGATATACTGCCTCTTTCTTGGCTGTTTCTTCTTTCAGTTTTTTCCTGTACTTGCATTAATTTTCCACTCCTTTATAATAGCTCGTTTTCCCCTCTCACTCTTGATTTTATTTATTAACTTTATTTTTCCCTCTTTCACTCATTCTTTCTTTTGCCTTTAAGTGTTCATGTAATGCAGGCTTATTTTTAATATCTTCTCTCTTCTTCCCCATTCTTTCTCTATTTTTCTCTCTGGTTTTCCTTTTATTCTCTTCTCGTACGTTCTTCTTTCTTACTTTAGCAGCTTCTTGTTGTTTCTTGCTTTTCAACCGTGTTCTTGGAGCCATGTTGATAACTGAGCTCAACAGAAGTTCCAAACTATCAAATGCTTTCATGTTATGTTAATTTTGAGGTTAGGAACATTATAATATGCATTTTATTAATTTTGACTATTACACTTTTATTATGTCATACTACTTTTGACCAATAAAAGGTACGAAAGGACGTGTTTCAATCAATCATGGATGTTTATCGCTACAATTTTATCACTTCCCTAGCATTTGTTTTTATCACCTCCCTACCATCTGTTTTTTTGTTTGCCAACATTTCAAACTGCAAATTCTTTACGGTAGGCCTACTATAAAACATGCTTTGCGATCGTCATTTATTTACCGCATAGATAGTCAACTGAAAATGGCGGCTCCGTTTAAACGTTTTGGTGAAGCTAAGAATGAAATAGAATTTTAGTAAGTCAATTAATATTTTGTTAGTGTACTTTACTTCTTCTAATCTTTTTATACTTTCTTCTAATCTTGTAATAGTCAATTAAATCCCACTCGAGTTTTGATTTTCTCTAGATAAATCAAAACCTCTAGTGAGATTACTATTGATAAAACTTCCAGTTCAGTTTGTTTGAATATCTATACAGTTGCACGGAGGTTTCACACTGAGGGGACAAATTTTCGAAATGCCACCTTCAAAACTGTTCAATTTTTAGAGTTATAATCTGAAACATAAAATTAATTTAATTTGTTATCGCACAGTTATATGTACATAAATAAATTAATTTATCTTTAGAAATGAATTAACGAGTTGACACGGAGGTTACATACCTTAGAGCACCAATGACAAACAATAAAGTTTCTTCTGTAGCACAGTATGATGTTGAATAATTTTGAACTAAACAATACTGTCATCTTGATACATAATTACATTGTGTTACTCCCTCTATGGAGTAAGCATACAGGACGATTTATGAAGAAGGAAAATTTAACACTAAACATGTGCCCACAAAACAAATGAAATTCAGTTACATAGGTTTGGGATACTTTACAAGAACGAAACTAAGCAATATATTGGCAGAAACTCATAAACTAACAAAACCAGAGAGTTTTGTATATTATACATTAATATTTACGTTATATTGAATTATTAATTACAAAATAAAATTAATTACAAGATACAAGTGGTTATATTGCTTAGAGGGGACATTTCAACAGCAAAATTAATTTATTTTTAAATATGTAAATTATTTAGTATCTCTTCATGTATTCTAAAACCTGGCAAGTTATGAACTATGTGTTTTGACTAAAAGAATGGTCTTTTTAATTATCAGAGGGAAAAATACTTGTTAACTGAAAAAAGTACGTTTTTTTTAGAATGACCCATAATACCCAGCGTATTTCGAACTGGCGGATCAAGCTCACGTACAAACGTACAAACTACTGAACTGAAAACTATGAACTGAAGCACTGTTAAACCCGGTTGTCCCAGCTGACTTTAGTTGAGGAGAATGGTCCAGGAATGGGGTAAGCACGCGTGACAAATCCAGTCCATTGTTTGACCTTGATCCGTCAGTTCTAAATGCACTGACAATAGCATTGATTTCAGTTACATTTTAATTCTCCATTTTAGGTGATACGTATAGTTTTGAAGCCAATTTTTAGATAAACGACATTTAACATTCATGACCAGCTCTTTTTAATTCACGGAAGTTTTTTATATTTTTGTAGATATAAGCAAATTAGTAAGTTTGAAACCGTATACAGTTTCGTATTTTTTCACTCTCCTGAAAAATTGGAATTGCCCAGTTCTGAATACATCTTTAAGTACATAGTAATTCGGTTGCACATGTTATAGTAGACCTACAACGTTTGAAGATATAAAATTGCATTAGTGTTTAACTCCTCTGGCAGATAGAAGACACTTTATATGTGGCCAATTACTTCAACTGAATAGGCCCCCGGATAAATATGCGTTGTCATCGTCACCGTCGACCTGGTTGGCGAATTGGTATAGCGCTGGCCTTCTATGCCCAAGGTTGCGGGTTCGATCCCGGGCCAGGTCGATGGCATTTAAGTGTGCTTAAATGCGACAGGCTGATGTCAGTAGATTTACTGGTATGTAAAAGAACCCCTGCGGGACGAAATTCCGGCACATCCGGCGACGCTGATATAACCTCTGCAGTTGCGAGCGTCGTTAAATAAAACATAACATTTAACATTCACCACCACCACCACTACCGCCACCACCACCACCACCATCATCAATAATCATCGTTCTCGTGAATGTCGTCGTCTTCGTCATTGTATGAGCGTTCGATCTGATCGTCTTATCTGTAATAAATAATTATGTAGATTTAGTTACCTTAGTTCAGTATATTTTCCAAACCAGTCCGATTCCCCAGTATGTTTATTTATTGTCAGATTGGAGTGTTCTAACGGATGTGTAAAGTTTCTTGGGATAGAAGTCGTAGTTATCACTGCCATTATCGCGGCTATGACAGCTGATAGCTTTTGTAATAGTTACGACGTATTTCAACATTTCTGCCTCCTTAATTTTTTGCACATACCTGCCCCTTTCTACCCACTACTACCCCAATTCCCTCTGTTAAACTACAGCTGGTAAGGTGGAGATATGTTGGCGGGCTGGAGTATTGTCGCCCCACCCTAATGTCGATCGTCTCGTTTTCTGTCATTATGCAAGTTCCTTGAGGGTAGGAAAAAAATTTTTGGCGGTTACTATGGTTGGTCTCTTGACGGGAAGATTCCTTTTTGTTGGTGCTTCTTTGTAACTCAAGTATTCACGCAGGACTGCTTCATTGGGCACGTACTCTATGAGAACAGTAGTGGTATAAGTGAATTTGTTGTCTGGCTAAGTTATCCTTACGTCACATATTGTATTACATAGTACATATGAACACGCACTTCCGCAAGAAATGAAATCATGAAGTGTCGTTTTTAAAGTAATATATCCATATTAAGGTATCTCCTTTCTTCTTATTTTTTTTCTCCAATGAAGAACAGACATATTCATTTATAAGCAAATGTTTGTTCAAGTTGTGTAATTTATGCTGAGACTTGAAATCACTACTAAGTGTCGTATGCATTGGCTCTGAGTCAAAACATACTATTCCGAAATAATACGACACTATCAGGGTTGAAGTTTACAGTAAAAATGATATAGTTCCTAAATTTAAATAAAGTAAGTAGGTATAAATCAGTATATTAGTACGTTTTCAGTACCGTAATGCCGTGTTCGAAACCGGAAAGGTCTTTTGTAGGAGCCCTGTATGGAGGATTTAACAGATGGAAAAGGAAGTAGAACTACGACGTGCTTTGGTCATATTCTTCACATGAATGTATAAAAATGATCGAATGCGACGTATCACTGGACTGCACCGGGACGAAGTAGGAGAGACTTGGCGATTGTGGGATGTAGAAATATAGCAGGCTATGGAGGATAATAAGAACCATCTAGTTGGCAATTCTGAATGATAAGGCGATGTTTAGCTGTACAACTTCGTATATGCAATATTCTGTTTCAGTAGAATACTTTTATTACACTGTAAATTTGTTTTTCTTGTCTAATTTTATTTTGTTATTCCGTGATTTTAATAATTTATGTTACATACTGAATTGTTGAATTTACATTTTTCTGGAAAGAGGACTTTATTAAATGGTCTTATTAGGTTAGGTTGTTAAGAAACATACGAAGTTCAGTTACCTCAACAGACAGTGTCGTATCCATATAGACTGTATTTATATTGTACAGAAAAAGTTAATTTAGTTTACCGTACTGAATTTTGATAGAATATGAAGCACGAGACTGGTCTGAATATAATATTGTAATGGAAATAACTGTCTCCTAAAACATAACTTCTGTCATGTAGTGTCCGTGGAGTCCTTTTTCTAAAGAAGTGTAGGCCTAATGCAGAGACTGAGAAGATAAAGAAATACGCCCAAACTAAAATTGTAATTCATGGCTGGTTTCCTGTACTCATTGTGTGAGACCAGGAAGTGGGGAATAATATGCTGGATCTAGTCGTGAATTCTAATTCTGAAAGGTTTCAACATTACTTAATTTTTTGTGTGGCTCTGCAGTTTGCTATTGGTTGTAAATACAGAGTAACCGAGAAGTTTCGTTTCAAAGTTTCATCATATTACGAAATGTTTCTACGATTACTAGTCGGTATTACTCCAAAAGTGTTGCAATGCACGTTTAATTGTGACGAAGGATTAATTACCTTTGAATTCAAAATAAGCACGACCACGAGTGCAGTAAGTCGTATGCGCAAAATAACCGACTTCTCATTTTATATTCATCATGGCAAAAACTGTGTTATGCAACCAAGCTCGGAATAGAATCGATGAGTTTGGGCACGACAACCCTCGTACACTTGCATTCCGGCCGTCAGCCCTCTCGCTCGCTATAGTAGCGCCGCCAGTCCATCCTATTCCGAGCTTGGTTGAGTAATACATATCCACAAATTTTTGCGGTAAAAACGAGTAGTCATGACCACATGCGGTTTTGATCGTATGTGAAAGGAAAGGTTTTGAAACGAACAGTCACAACACCACAACAGTAATAAATAAATAAATAAATAAATAAGTAAATAAATGAATGAATAAATAAGTAGTATTTAATATTATTTTATTGCTACATACAATACAATACAAAATAAATACGTATTATGAGGTGGGTATTGATTACGCGAGAAATGGTCAAAATCTCAACAACTGCGCGCGGGCAGCTATATTGTAAACACGTCAACTGCGCACAAACAGGTATACTGTAAACACATCAACTGCGCTCGTCAGTGCATTCTAGCAATTTTTGTATAAATTTTTATATACAATTTTATAGAAAATAGAATGTTAATATCTGCAGTGCTCGGGAAAAGTGACATAAGTCAGTTTCCACAAACCTTTTTTGATAGTTTATTGACAACTTAAACTGGTTTATGTCGAGTTGATTTTTTTCTGTATGAATTATTGTAATGGGAGGAATACTTATGTATTTTTTCAAAGCGAGCAGATGTTCCGTAAGTTGTCAATAAATTATCAAAAAAGGTTTGTGGAAACTGACTTGTGTCACTTTTCCCAAGCATTGCAGATTTAATAATAATAATAATAATAATAATAATAATAATAATAAACAAAGTAATATAATGGGGTCCACACCTGTGGAGTAACGGTCAGCGCGTCTGGCCGCGAAACCAGGTGGCCCGGGTTCGATTCCCGGTCGGGGCAAGTTACCTGGTTGAAGTTTTTTCCGGGGTTTTCCCTCAACCCAGCAAATGCTGGGTAACTTTCGGTGCTGGACCCCGGATTCATTTCACCGGCATTATCACCTTCATCTCATTCAGACGCTAAATAACCAAAGAGGTTGATAAAGTGTCGTAAAATAACCTACTAAAAATATATATAATGGGTGGTAATACTGCTCGCGTTTGTCGATTTGTTCCCCGTACGTAAGGAATGTAATGGGTGGTAACACTGATCGCGTTATTCAGTTTCAAGCACATAAAACGTTGTGTTTAAGGGAAAGACAGATTACTCCACGTGGTACGTGTATGTTACAATAGTTTTGAAACAAGCTTTGGATCTTTCATCTGAACATAAGGACATTAATAGTGAAATTAGCAGATGGTTGCACTTGGTATTTGGTCTAACTTTTCTTTGTCCCCGGCAAGTAGCTGGTGCTTTTGTTGAGGATTTAATGAGTATAATTCCCACAAATTCAATTATAACTAACTTTCCTGATTACTTAATTTCTAATTTCATAGTCATATGCAACATTTCCTCCCGAAATTTGGGCTTCAGATACAATAATATCAGCGAGAACCACAAATGCTTGTGGGATTTTTTTAGGGCTTTTTTTTTTTTTGCTTGAATTTTAACAGTGCAAATTCACACATATATACCTACTTTTGTTGATGCCATCATCCGGACACAGACTAGCACATACATTAAAGCGAAAGTGCCAAACCTAATCTTGCGTATAAAAACCGCGTATACAAAACAACTCATTTCTCAATACAGACAAAGAAATATTAGTCGATTGCATTTTGTAAAAGGTATGTCTTATTATAATAATTAATACGAAATAATTTTTGACAAGTACGCAGTTCGGGTATTACCATTTTAACTTTTTGATACGTACCCAGTTCGAGTACCAGTAATTTAAAGTTCTTGACACGTACTCAGTTCGGGTAGGTACTAGTATTTTAAATTTCTTGTCAAGTACCCAGTTCGGGCATTTTTAACCATATCTATTCATAAAATAAAGAATCCTAAGTCTCTGAAAAATGGGAAGAAAAATGCAAGAACTATCCTCTGCGCGCAGATGATATATACCCAGAATTGACCGCCGCGTGCAGTTGATGAGTTTCTGCCAAGTAAAATTTTGGCTTGCGCGTAATTGCCACTCTCCGGTATTATGGACGTAGGGCACACCTGTTTGAGCAAGCTCGTGCTTGTGGGCGTTCCTATAAATAGCTATTTTGTATGAAATGGAACATAACAAAGATTCAATAAAATTACAAAATCAATAGAATTATTACAAAACAAGGATAATAAACGAAGATAAAAGTAGATAATCAAGTCAAGAACAGAATATGAGTTGGAATGAATAAATAGTGTATTGAAAATAAGAAAAAGAAAACAGGAAAAAGGGACATGAATACTAAATAACTGGCTTGATTTTTTCATAAATTTATTAAAATCAAAGTAACCTAGGTGAGGATTTATTATCAAAATAGAGTTATATAACGTTAGCCCGTAACTCTGGCTGTGAAAAATAAACTAATTTCTGACGTATACTTTACAATATTTGGCAGACGAGCAACTACGGGAGATGTTCTTTGAATACTCCGAGTTCCACAATAAATCTCATCCCACAATTTTTCTGTTACCATATTTTATAACTTTGAATCGAGTGCACACTATAAACTCTGTCGATCTAATCTATACACATTGTGTTTAATAAATTATTTATTTTATAATTTTGAATAATGCTGGTCGTTTAAAATATCGTTAACAAAAGCAATAAATAGCGACACTCTTAATCAAATAGGCTATATTTTATCATTTGAAACACAAACCATTTGAGAACTGGTTTCCTGCCATACTGTAGGTAATAGAAAACAATTGCAATATTTTTCCGTGAAGACAGTGACCAGGAGGTTCTTATAACGAAGTTCGCCATATGGAATAAAATAATTGTATTACAATGTTTAACGCCAGCGCCTAAATCATGCTGAACAATTCTTTCTGAAGAATAGAAAAAATACATAATAAAACTTTAACAATAACAGATGATACTGAATTTGTTGGGAAATTATTTCACATAGCCAGTTATAAAGCTGTGAGAAATTGCTTTAGTCACTGCTTTATAATTCAGTACGTGAGCCCTTCTTGTTCCAAGAAAGATAACTTGTTATTCCTGGTGTCTAGAGAGGCTCTTTTTTCAATTGACTTTCTTGTAGGGAGATATGTAAGTAAGAAATTGCTCCTGTTGAGAAGAGGAGAAAGAGTGCTCTGGTACAGAGGAAGCTTTTGTTTTGCTTGCTGCTGTAATGTTAGGGGCTGTCGCTTTGAATTTGGAGTTCATGTAGGGAGAAGGAAGGTCTGTTTTGTTTCTGGCCGGATGACTTAAAATACGACGCATATTAAATTTATAATGTGAACGTTTCTAAGATTCCATATATATTCTGTCTTTTCATAGAGTAGGAAGAGATTCCATTACTAGTCAAACAATTTAGTTTCAAAGAAGGGACTTATTGATAGTTTTTTGTTGCTGTAGATGTGAATGTGTTCCTATAACCTAAGCATATTTTTTATCGCCTACATGCATTTTCATGTCATAAAAACTGTCTTATTAAATTTATTGAAATTATAAAATTCTCATTTTTGATAATAGAATATATTGTAATTGTAAAAGCATTGCATTTTGAGCACATTTTATCGTAAACTGATACAGTAGTTTTTATGTACATAGGCTAGACTGTATTATTTCACTTCATTTTTATGTGATGTGACATAGAACAATTTATGTGAAGTAGACATTATCATAATTAGCCATGATTAATTTTAAAATGGCAAGTTTACTTGATAAGCTATATTTGAGAGCAATCGAAGAAATTCACCGGGAAGAACAAAACTCTTAGAAAAAAATTATTTTCTTTAAATATAGCTTAGCTCTAACCGTTACAGAAATGGAACTAAAGGATATTTTTTCCGTGAAAATTTTACTTTTCTCTAGCAAGTTTAAAAAATTTCAGATTTATTTTCTCACCACAAATAATTTAAAGAACAGGAAAATCGATCGTCTGAAAGGATTACCTTCTTTTTTAATTCATTTATAAAAACGACTTTTGCATTGATAAGGGGTTGTTCATAAAACTTTCCTATTGAACGGCTTGCTTTTATAATGATCTTAACTGGTTGATGTTGACAAGTTAGAATCTCAATATAAACGACCAATATCTTTTTATATTCCTATTAATTTGAAATACTGATTTTCGTGAACAGCAAATTAAAATACGGTATATCATGGGAATTTGTCCAAAATTAATTAAAAAACTGTAGTATAATTAATCGAAGTCGTTTTTTTTTTTTACTTTCTGTGAGATTACAAAAAAAATCTCCTTTTTATAAAGCGCCTTGTTTGGGTGCATAGTAAATGATTTTAATTTTGTGTTTGTCAAAAAGAATATGATAAAGAAGTGAATTATTTCGAAATGTGTAAAAAGTATAAGGGAGAAGTGACAAGGCCCACCGGCGTAATTCAGGCGGTAGGCGCGTTTGCCTGCAGATCCAAAGCTGCGTTTGGGGGTGGTTCGATTCCCGTTTGGTCTGATTATCCGGTTGGATTTTCCGACGTTTTCCTCAATTTAAAAGCGAATGTTAGATAATTCCATGGCGAATCTGCGGCCTAAGGCCTAATCTAGCCAAATATCATCTCTCTATCACTAATTCCATTGACGCTGAGTAAGTGAATAAATTTAAAGTATGCACGTACAGATGTCTTCGAATTTGAGCAAATAAATGCAGAGTTAATGCATATGGAAGACAAGGACGTCGTGAGTGATGAAGGAAGACCCCAAATTCCGATGGAAGGATGAATGTATTCTTTTAAGGCGACTAGGCCTGTAATAATGATGATGAATTGCAGAGTTTTAATTTTGGACTGTTGTGAAGTACCCTTCTGTTTTAAATACAATTTGGCTTTACTTTTACTTAAATGTTATATAGAACCAGGGCTTAATTTGAGTCGGGGCTGTCCGGAGCTCAGCTCCGGAACGTCTAATCAACTATGAAAGAGAAAAACTAAAACAGTTCTAAACGTTGAATAATTTCAGGGGAAAAATTTTGTTCTAGGGCCGATATCGAATTCGTGATATTTGCCTGAGCGTGCCAACGCTCTACCGACTGAGCTACCCAGGAACTGTACCAGAGACTCCGGTTCAGTTCCTGAAACAATTTTTTCCAGCTTTGCAGGAAATCCAGATTTGTATAGTTGCAAACATTGTTGCAATCTCAAATGCCGAATGTGAGAAGGAGTTTTCCGCAATGATAAGAGCGTATCTTCACGTAAAAAAAACGCGCGTGATTTATTCTTACAGACTTGTGGCTGACAAAGGGACGATACTCCGCCCTAGACACCAAATCCAAAGCACAATCATAGAAGGAATATGATAAAGACATTATTTTATGTACAATGAAACACTTTCTTCAATATTTCCTTGTGTAACAATGAGTATTTCATTGTTTATGTACATCTTACATTCTTACACGCTTAGTGTTTCCGTAAAATATAATTATTTAAATTTGTCAACATTATGGTTAAAATAATTTAATCCCCCATCACCCACAGACAGATTTTATTGGGAAATGTAACAAAATAACCCCCTTTTTTGGTAATGGATAAAGGGCGAATTAATACTAAATGTTTAATAATAATGCCAGAAGAATAATTATTTAAAAATATAAATCAAATTAATATTCCTGGTTTTATTAGTATGTAAATAATTTCTAGTCCCTATTTCAGAATTGAACAGCAGAGACTATTTCGGGAGTGGGGCACCCTCTGGACTCATCTTCACTTGGGCAGATTTCAGGACCTCGGTACCTTAAATCTTACAAATTAAATACCGTTTGGAATAGAGTATAGTAACTAATTAGTTAACGATACCACGTGATTGTGCTTTTACAAAAGCGTACTGACCACGCGGCCTTCGCTCTGTTAATGTAATAACGAAATGAGCTTCAATCCTTTCTATAATTTTGAATTGCATTTTCTTAATCTTAAAAGTATGGTCACTACTTTTTTCCACGTTCTTTCCTACATTACTTACTTACAAATGGTTTTTAAGAAACCGTAGGTTCATTGCCGCCCTCACATAAGCCCGCTATCGGTCCCTATCCTGTGCAAGATTAATCCAGTCTCTACCATCATATCCCACCTCCCTCAAACCCATTTTAATATTATCCTCCCATCTACGCCTCGGCCTTCCCAAAGGTCTTTTTCTCTCCGGCCTCCCAACTCTATATGCATTTCTGGATTCCCCCATGCGTGCTACATGCCCTTCCCATCTCAAACGTCTTCTTTCCTATATTGCAACTCATAATAATTATTCAATAATCGCTTCAATGCCGAATGACTGTGGTTGAAATGTGCGTACTGTACAATGTAAATTCTACAGCTGTGAAAGTAACAGGTGAACATAATTTTAAATGAGATCCATGTAAGTAGTTTGTCTGATCTAGTCTCGTCTTTGATCCTGACTTTACTGAGTGCACGTACCTTTTGTGTCGTTATTTTTTCAGTTCCTTATTTTCGAACAAAGCTTCAGTTTTCATCCCTCCTTCGATTTCTACACTCCAGCTGATTGTAACGGTTGAAGCAAGTTCAATCTTCTCAGCTGCAACTCTGGGTTCTTGGAAATCCGTTGCTTTTCTTTTTGAATCTGCAGCAGATCTATTGTATTTTTCTGTATCAAGGGTGAATGAAAGGGGATGTCCTTGGCTGTTTGTTGACTTGCAGGGCGGCCATTTCCTTACAGCGCTGCATTATTAACAACCGATTGCACAGTGACGCAAGACTCATACTACGGTGACCCATCTCTTTGTGGAACAAATCTTGTACGTTGGACTGCAGTGAGGGAATGAAAAGGATTCTTATCCCGCCAAAAACTGTTAAGGAGGGGTTGAAGGAATGAAAGTGAGTGGGGAGACCCGGAAAGGAAAGTTCGAGGGAGGTTTTTTTTTTCTTCTTCTTTTGTGCTCCAGCCACGTGTCTGTTATGGCGTCTTACGTTCTATTTCTTGGTCCTGCAAACAGTTGTAATGCTCTTACGTAATGGGATTAGTTTATCAGCTGCTGCTTTTACGTCGTAATAGACTGGATAGTTGAATAACGCATAACAGAAACATACATCGCCATAAAATGTGGAGTAATCCATGTGTTAATATGGAAATGAGTGCAGATTATCATGCCACTAATTTGAGAACTGTGTAATTGATATTTTTAGTTAACATCTTAAAATAATATATGTATCATCATCATCATCATCATCATCATCATCATCATCATCATCATCTAATGGTGGGTTTACACGTGCATGGATATACTGGCGCCAGTTAACACGCCAGTCGTACTTTTGCGCCAGTAAAGGTTTACACGGGTTTTCTTATTTTGCCTCGCCAGTGCCATTTTCAAATGAAGCTGCTACCTGAATGTTGTACGAAGACATAACATGTCAAGTGAAGTTAAACTTGTTCATAGCGCTTGCCTAATAGTCGTAACTTTGTTGGATGAGGAGATGATTTCTAACTTGGAATAAAGAAAAGACATAAAAGAAGATTGCATATTATGGGTGAAAAAGTGGATTATTCGGAGGGAGAATTTAGATACCTCTGTGAGAATTCTAAAAGAACTTTCAACAACAGATACCTACTAATGTTTCAGATGACAACAGACAATTCTGATAATCTACTACAACGTGTAATAATAATAATAATAATAATAATAATAATAATAATAATAATAATACGTGGCGACACAGCCCATGAAGGGCTCAAACCAACAGCCGGCTGCTGGCCTCACGTTCACATGCCGGAGCAGAGGTGGACGATCATCCAACCAGGATGGAGGTATCATGTGGTTAGCACGACAGTCCCCCAACCGTTATAACTGGCTTTCGCAGCCGGATTTCGCTACTTATCGTAACTCCCAAGGTGCATCACGATGCTGGGTGGGGACCGGTCCCATACACTGGACGAAATTTCATGAGAAAATTTCTCCCCCCATGAGGAACCGAATCAGCGCACATTCCGTAACGCGACTCTTAAGCAGGATGCCTTAGACCACTACAACATATAGCAGTATCATTAGATTCAAAAGTTTGCTACCGACATAAGAGATGCTTTACTTCCAAAATTGAAATCGGAAATTACATTGGCATATTTAGCACCTGGAAATTATTTTGCTTCATTATATAATTTTTGTTTTTACGGTGTATGTATACATATATCTGGTGGCGTGGAAGGGCCTTAAAACCACGAGAATAAATAAATTTATTATTATTATTATTATTATTATTATTATTATTATTATTACTACTACTATTATTATGATTATTATTATCAATGTCATTATCATTAATATTTCTATTCTGTTCCAAAGTGTATGTTACAATATCAAAGTTCTAGCCAGAAGTTCAGGTATCATCTGCACTGCACTAAGTAGAACAAGCGGACAGCTTAAAATACTTGGGGTGTACTATTAGTAGTAGCTTGAGCTGCTGCCAAGAAGTCAAAAGGCAAAGGAAGCTTTCGACAGAAAACTGAGTATCTTCTGCTGACCTCAGGAAAAAGAACTAGGGAAGACACTAGTGAAATGCCTTGTGTGGAGTGTGGCATTATATGGGGTAGAAACATGGACATTACGACGAAGTGAAGAGAAACGGCCGGAAACCTTTGAATATGGAGAAGGATGGAATAATAATTCTGAAACTGATGAGGAAGAGAAAAAAAATTGGCTTTGTCACTGGCTAAGAAGAAATTGCGTACTGAAGAATGGACTGGAAGAAATGGTGAACGGGAGAAGAGTTAGGGGCAAAAGAAGATATCACATGATAGACATCATTAAAATGTATGGATCATATGCGGAGATTAAGAGGAAGACTGAAAATAGGAAAGACTGGAGATTGCTGGGTTTGCACTGAAAGACCTACCCTTAGATAGAAAACTATGAATAAATGAATGAGTATAGTATTTTCATAGGTAAATAGCACGCACACATGTGAAAATCTCATTTTTCAGTAGATGGCACTTAGCCCTTTTTGAATTTCCAGTCTAAATTGTGTATAAATTAAGATTGTAATGTTTTTATACAAAGTTCTCAAAATTTCTGAAGACTGTCTATCTCTTATTTCCACCACTTGGTACAAAATCCTGTCAGCAACTGGAAACCATATTACTTTAGGTTTGTTGATGTCATCTGAACCACAGTCAGATTTCATGCTTCTTGTTACTTTCTTTGCCTCCGGAGTGTACGCATCTTGTATGCATTTTATTTTTGTTTTCGCCTAGGCAATTCCGAAGCCATCAATTTTCATTGTCCCTGGCATGTTTTCGTAAACCTCTATTCAGACATCTCTATTTTTATAAAGATTATACTTCAGATCCCACAAACACTGATGTTTTTCATTTACGTAAAGAAATTTTGTGACTATCTCAGAATTCCACTTACTCATTCTTATAAATCAAATTTATAAAACTTGATGCAGACATCACTGGACTATGTAGGCCTACTGTACAATACTGGCGTGCCGATGAGAAACTTCATGTTTACACGTGCAACAGAAATGTCCGCCTGCGCATGCGTCACCACTGGCGCATTGAAAAGTTAGAATTCCACTAACTTTTCGAAACATTGCATGCAGTGTCTAAACTTGCACGCCAGTAAAGTTTTACACGTGAAAGTTGTTTTTACTTGCGCGCCAATAGCTATTGGCGCCAGTGAATCCTTGCACGTGTAAACCCACCATAACGGTTATCATGCTAGCCATTGGATTCGAGGTTCGAGAATTCAAACCCGGTCTTGGGCAATGAATTTTAAAGTGCGATAAAATTCTTAGCATGTCTTCCTCGGAGGAAAAATTAAGCTCAGAGATCCGTATCGTAGATTTACGGTACATAAAACAATCCTGTCTGTGATAGAGAATTCCAGGCAAAATTTGTCGGCCATTTATCTCTCTCATTTAATTTCGACTCTGAATAACCTCTACAGTTGAAAGCATTGTTATGCTAAATGCATATGTACCACCACCACTGTCCGGGTCTTCTTACTTTATAGCCTACCCTAAAAGTGAGACCTAACCATTTTCCCTCTGTTACTACATTATGCTAGTGGATTATAGTGACTTTCTTGTCAGGTTTAATTCTATTTTGCCAACTTTAGATAGATACTGACAAATATTACAACTGTCAGTTACTTTTTAACTGTTAATGTGGACAGAATGGTTTGCCTGTGAAGAAGCTGCTAACTTAGGTACTGTACTTGCGAGTGTTACTTGAAATTCGAACATAATCATTATTAATAAATACAGTAGTAATAATTAATAAGTAAAAACATAATTTTAAAGTAATATTCGATTTTTGGAGTTCGTACTAATCCAGGTCTGGGTGTTATTAACTCGATTGAGTCAATGCAGACCACCTCTTAACTCCCCACTCCACCATCCCCGACTGAGACAGTAATGTTTTGGTACGGTACGAGCAGACAGGAAGGTCAGTGATGGGTTTTATCAGGCGGGCATATTAACTTTTACGAACTTTCGGCTCTCGCTGGTCGCCTAAAATCCACCACTGATGCACAGAGCCTTACTGCATATTTGTTTATAAGGCTGTGTAAGCAAAACGGACATGAGCGGGGTTCCTCTGTTCCTTTCACTTCCCTTCTTATGCCCAGGGCTGTACTGATCATTTCATGTGATCAAACAAAATACAGTTTTAGGTTAGACCTCATGAATCGTAAACTGTTTAGTCAAACCAATGAATTTCATGTTGTCAGGCAAAATAAATAAATAGTAATTAGTAGGCCAATTATTGTTTTAGTACATAGAACTTTGATTTTACCTGTTTTGATGATATCTGATAACAGTTGGCAACATTGAAAAAACGGCCATATTAGCTTCCTAGAAAATAATCTTACGTGAATCCAACTTACTATTATACTGCTGAAGTTGTATGGTATTACTCGACCAAGGCCAGTGGAGTCCTGCAACCCAGGTTCGTAATACCGCATCGCGATAGTTCACATTACGCCCGCGGCTCCACTCGCCTTGGTCGAGTAATATAAGCATAAAGTTTGAGACAACGCAAGACTGGGACACAAGCCTATCTTGTGCAAAAAGGAAGATAAGAATAAATCAACATTTACGTACCACGAATCAATACTATGTCCACTGAATTTATATTTGGAAACGTTATCAGTAAATCCACAGCGAAGACAATTACAAATTCAAAAAACTTATTTTTAATGTCACCGAAACTGATTATTTTGGTCATTAGCGTATATTGAGTCACTTTATTTATGAACTTAAGAGCCATTGCATGTTGATTCTGAAACATGCGTAGGTAACCAAGACGCTATTATTAGCAAGCAGTCTATGTCACACATTTCTAAACAAAGGAGTTCTCGTTCACCACATGACTTGAAGGAACAGGAACCAATTTTACTATAGGATGTATTACACATTTGTATATGACATTCAGCATGACTTCCGTGTTATTATCTCTTCCTCCCATTATAACACACAAGTGCGCAATATATATGTATCTCCGCGATCCGCATCATCTGCTTGTACATAATAATATACTGACTCAAGTCCGGAAGGCGTACTGAGAACTACATTCGTAATTTTAAAAGGGTGATTGTGAGTCCGTACAAAGGAACATCATGAAGTAACTCGTTCAGAACGCAGCTTGCAGTGTAAACTGTTAAGCTTAATTTGAATCGTAAATAACGCCAAATGTTTGCGATCCAATCTCTAATTTGGCAGCCCCATAAAGAGTTTTTTTTAGTTATTAGTTATTTTACGACGCTTTTTCAACATCTTAGGTTATTTAGGTCTGAATGAGAATGAGATGAAGGTGATAATGCCGGTGAAATGAGTCCAGGGTCCAGCACCGAAAGTTATCCAGCATCCCTATAAAGAGGAAAATGTTAGTCAAGATATAATAGTTTGTTGAACATTTTTGTCGTTTAAAACAGAGTCGTTCTCGACACATCATTGTAGGCCTACTTGCAATTTTGTCAAAGATTTTTGAATTAGCTTCTCGAAAGGAAATTAAGACAAGTGTCCTATCTAACAAATAGTCGCCCTCGGTAGCGTAGTTGGTATAACGCTGGCCTTCTATGCTCTAGGTTGCGGGTTAGATCCCGGCCGAGATCTATGGCATTTAAGTGTGTTTAAATGCGACAGGCTCATTTCAGTAGATTTACTGGCATATAAAAGAACTCCTGCAGGACAAAATTCTGGCACATCGGCGACGCTGATATGACCTCTGCAGTTGCGAGCGTCGTTAAATAAACCATAATTTTTTAATTTTCTAAAAATATAGAGGATGGATGGTAACCTCTGCACCAAAATTTAACAAGTCATTCTACATGTTAAATATAACAAAACTTTTATTATACTTTTCCTTCGATGAAGCACCGTTAAGGAGGAAAAAAATAGTCTTTGCCCAATGTTTGCAGCGCTCTATTGCGGTAATGGTCCGAAAGAGATGGCTGATTACTATACAAGCAGATAAAATTACGAGTATAATCAGAACAGTTAATGTCGTGAATCTTGTTTTGCAAATTAAACGATTGTAGCACACTTATTCCAATCCAATATTCCCACTTCTTTTTCCCCTAATTTTATACTCCCAAAGATATACAACTCCCAATGCATGCTTTTCCATTCTATTTTTTCCAATCCATTTTTTCCTCTCCCTCCGTTTCCAAAACCCAATTTTCAATATTATATTTTCCTCCAACATGATACTGTTTGTAGTGTATGTAGTTTTCTGTTTGCTGGCAAATTTGTTGTAGTTTCTTCTCATTACATAATTCTAATTTCGATGTAGTTTCTTCTCAGTGACATAACGGTGGAATTAATTAACACTCCGAGCAGAGGACGGTTACTTTATATCGAGGAACATCTTTATTATAAGCAATCGGAAAAGAATAAAAAAAACATGTTAGAATATTGTAGAAGGAAAACTGGATGTCGTACTAGAGTCATAACAAAAGCGAACAGCCAAAATATTACCGTACTAAAAGGACCACAACAGTCACATCAGCATGATCCAGACAACGAAGATATTCAGACTA
Organism: Periplaneta americana; assembly: GCF_040183065.1. NCBI lineage: Eukaryota > Metazoa > Arthropoda > Insecta > Blattodea > Blattidae > Periplaneta > Periplaneta americana. The sequence continues at coordinate 89,634,733 of NC_091120.1, read as the reverse complement.
CTGAAGTACTTGCAACATTGTATCGTCCACACCTATGGAGTAACGGCTAGCACGTCTGGCGCGAAACCAGGTGGCCCGGGTTCGAATCCCGGTCGGGGAAAGTTACCTCGTTGAGGTTTTTTCCGAGGTTTTCCCTCAACCCATTATGAGCAAATGCTGGGTAACTATCGATGCTGGACCCGGCACTCATTTCATTTCACCGGCATTATCACCTTCACTTCATTCAGACGTAAAATAACCTGAGAAGTTGATATAGTGTCGTAAAATAACCCACAAAAAAAAACATTGTATCCAGATACCAAGCATTCAAAGACAGTGATGATATATTAACATACTTGAAATCAGTAGGCTACAACTTGTCCTAAATAAATTGGAAAACATGCTTTTTACGAAATATGTCTTTGCGAAAATTTTATTTTGGGAAAGTTGTTATTGGGGAAAATTTCTGTGGAAAAAATGGATTGGGAAAAATGCCCGTCAACGAATTAAACCGTTTAATCATGAATTTAAATTGAAATAAATCTTGCAACGCAGCGCACGTCGCGTGTTACCGACTGATTACAGCAGAGGGAGGGGAAGGTATGAAGTGCAGGCCGTGCTTGCTTAGAGTTATTGCAGCAGCCGTGATGTTGTCAATGCTTCATAGAAACATAACGATTTCCTCTAAAACGGTGAATATTAGAGAAAAACTTACTTAGATTTTTCAAATGTCTCTTCATGATCTATTACCAGTTTCATTTTGGTGCAGAGGTTACCATCCACTCTGTATTTAACATAAAGGAATCTTGGTTCTAAAAATTAATTACAATCTGTATCATTATACGTATTTTTTTGCACACATTAAACTAACTCTAAGAAATAGTCTATGTTTTATAACCTGTCGTCCACACCTGTGAAGTAACGGTTAGTGCGTCTGGCCGCGAAACCAGGTGGTCCGGGTTCGATTCCCGGTCGGGGCAAGTTACCTGGTTGAGATTTTTTCCGTGGTTTTCCCTCAACCCAATATGAGCAAATGCAGGGTAACTTTCGGTGTTGGATCACGGACTCATTTCACCGGCATTATCACTTTCATCTCATTCAGACGCTAAATAACCTAAGATGTTAATAAAGCGTCGTAAAATAACCTACTAAAAATATAACCTGTCATGTGTTCCAAGTAATCCTTTCGATTAATACGTTCAACTATACCTCTGTTATTCTTCTGGGAATTGTACTGTACTGACTCAGTACGAGTAATGTTCTGTCTCCTGTTACAATTTCACCTACGTCACATAACAACATATAATATAATACTCTCTGAATATACAATTATTTTAAAGGAGGTCTCAAGTAAAGAATGTTGTTTATAAGATTGATAGATGTATGTTTTTCTTGAATGAAATTTTTATCTAAATACCACGTCAGTAACTTACAGCTGTTGTGGGTTTTATAAATTTCTTCTGTTATCCTACGGGCTTTTGGGCTTTTCACAATAATTAGGGTCTACCTTAATTAGTAAGGTGACCTGGTGAAGGTTTTGTTAATTTTGAGTTTATTGAATAATTAAGATTCTTTGTGTAACTATGTGTCTTTCTTTCTCATTGTTTGGAATCCTCCTGCTAGTGTTTTGTTCTGAGCACAATTTTATTCAATCGAACACTTCACAGGCACATAGAGGGAACACAAAATTATGTATGGTGCAAGATTAGCATTAGCCGGGCTTTCACTTTATCATCGACTAAACATACTTTATTACCTTTACTTTTTAACTTTGCTCTAGAATATGCCATTAGGAAAGTTCAGGATAACAGACAGGGTTCGGAATTGAACGGGTTACATCAGCTTCTTGTATATGCGGATGACGTGAATATGTTAGGAGAAAATCCACAAACGATTAGGGAAAATACGGAAATTTTACTTGAAGCAAATAAAGCGATAGGTTTGGAAGTAAATCCCGAAAAAACAAAGTATATGATTATGTCTCGTGACCAGAATATTGTACGAAATGGAAATATAAAAATTAGAGATTTATCCTTCGAAGAGGTGGAAAAATTAAAATATCTTGGAGCAACAGTAACAAATATAAATGACACTCGGGAGGAAATTAAACGCAGAATAAATATGGGAAATGCATGTTATTATTCGGTTGAGAAGCTTTTGTCATCCAGTCTGCTGTCAAAAAATCTGAAAGTTAGAATTTATAAAACAGTTATATTACCGGTTGTTCTGTATGGTTGTGAAACTTCGACTCTTACTTTGAGAGAGGAACAGAAATTAAGGGTGTTTGAGAATAAGTTTCTTAGGAAAATATTTGGGGCTAAAAGGAATGAAGTTACAGGAGAATGGAGAAAGTTACACAACGCAGAACTTCACGCATTGTATTCTTTACCTGACATAATTAGGAACATTAAATCCTGACGTTTGAGATGGGTAGGACTTGTAGCACGTATGGGCAAATCCAGAAATGCATATAGAGTGTTAGTTGGGAGGCCGGAGGGGAAGAGACCTTTGGGGAGGCCGAGACGTAGATGGGAAGATAATATTAAAATGGATTTGAGGGAGATGGGATATGATGATAGAGAGTGGATTAATTTTGCACAGGATAGGGACCGATGGCGAGCTTATGTGAGGGGGCAATGAACCTTCGGATTCCTTAAAAGCCATTTGTAAGTAAGTAAGGCAGGTTGCAAACCGATCTCAGTACTAAATATATTCTAACTAATGTCATCTGTTGTAAGAGTTTGTTTATTCATCATTGTGAAATGATTTAACATGTCGGATAAAATAATGCGATTAGTATGTGTGGATGAGTGAGAAGTATTCAGTAGCGCATAAGCTCATCTGAGTGAAATGAAGTCGATAATGCTAGCGAAAAAAGTCTGTGATCCAGCATTTGCTTTTAAAGGGGCGAGGGAAAACCCACGAGAAAACTTCAACCAGGTAATTTGTTCCAACGAGGATATGAGGCCCGCTCGTTTCACGGTTAGTCATGCTAACCGTTACTCCACAGCAGTAGACTGCGAATATGTGGTGCACTGCACTGATTGATGAAGGAATAGGCCTACTTAACGTAACATATTAATTGAATGTGGTTGATAAATAGCTACTTCGACAGTTTGATCTTACCACGAATTGCATAAGTTCAGTCATAAACAATAGAAAGTAGCCTCGAATCTGTACGTTGCTACTCTGCTGAATTGGGTATTACACGTTTTAAGTCCATAAGCCACGCATTTCTCTCCCCACATAAAATTGCAGTTTATGTTAGGAAGGGTAGAGTTATGTGTTTGCTAATGACCTTAGAGAATGCTGTGACACATCCCCCTATCTGGTTATTATATGATTCAGCACGCAGCCACCAACCATTAACATTCGTGTTTGATTTGTTGAATGGAGATATGAAGATGGTTATAAAGAAGCGACGATTTTTGTTGTATGACATTTCATTTTGTGTAAAATGCGGTAAATATAAGGGTTTTGTTATGCGAGACGTAACATAGTAGTTAGGACACGACAAGTTAAATAATGTTGCAGAACCGAGGAAGGAAAGAGTTCGGAGCAGTGGTGTTGCTTGACATTTAAACCTGAGGAAGCTATTGTGGCAGTGACGTACTGGCAATCCCCAACCCCGAATAACATTAAGACTGTAAGACGTCTTTCTTTTCTTTCATTTTTATACTGTCTTTGAAATCTTGTGAGTATCTCCGTAACATGGAATTTTAGGAGTTATTAATTTCACATTACAATTTATATTTTGTTTACTAAAATTTTGTTATATGAATAGGATTACGTAGTTGAAAGATGACAAAACACTTTTCTTCTGCAGTAAAGTATACACTTGCTTACAAATATTTTTTCACTATCCATGAACAAACTAATCCGTTACTGCTTCTAAAATACTATATCATCCGAGGTATGTGACACATCTGATCATGTAAAATTCTTACAGTCATATGTATTATTTTTTCGAGACACATTCTCACTTTATGTTAGCCTTAGAACAAAAGTAAATAAGCAGTGCAATTTTACTTTACATTCAATCTCCGCTATCTCGCTCGACAAGCGCGCGCGCACACACACAAACACACACACACACACACACACTAACACACTTCCGAAAGCTCCCACAGACGCGCAAATCCCCAATGCTGCTATTCATTTGAGAAAATAAGTGAAGGAAGGAACGAATAAAGAATGAAGGAATAACATAACAAATGTAGAAAACCCCAGCGAGTTGGCTCAGACGGTAGCGTTTGAGACTTGCATTCGGAAGGTCCCGGATTCAAACCTCGGGGCCGGCCAATCTGACCGAGGTTTTTCATGGTTTCCCTCAGTCACAAATATCATAAACATTAATCAAAATCTAAAAATTAGTTACATGAACACAAGCCACCTACAACACACAATAGAAACAAGAGTTCAACAATAGTAACAACGGTCTACTGGTATACCCACAGATCCTAAACACGCGATATGACGACAGATGTTAAAGCGTGTATAAATAAACTTATTTAATTTCGTTCATAAATTTTATTGTTTAAGTAGATACGTGTAATTAATTTTGCACAAATGTTCATAAAATAGCTACCCATTGCTTTAATTTCCAATGTTTTTTTTTTCTATTGATAAAATTAGCATTTAAAAGTTGCCGTTTATTATCTTAAAGGGGATAGGCGAATCCTAGCGCTACGTCCATCTGACATTGAGAGAACTACACTACGCGCATTCTCACGCACACTAGCTGATAGTGCTTGGGTTTACTGTATACCCAAGTTTCATTCAGGCTGTCCCTAGGTCAGTCCACCTCCTCATTTCGCCAACTGGTGTTCGGAGAAATAGTAATGGAATGGAGAGCAACAGAATTGATTATGATGCCTGTTTGAGAAAATCCCGAGAAAACCAACTGCGACTTTGGCCGACATAAGGTTCACCATAAAGAATTTTTCAATGAAAACTCCTAGGCCTAACTGAGACTCGAACCCGCATCGCATGCGCGATAAGCTAATAATCTTGGTCGCGCAATCACTGCAGGGACTTATGAATGATATGAATGTAAACTATTTATATTCTTTTCTTTGGTTCACTCACGCATATTGTTTATTGTCTACATGACAAAGGGTTGTACCATAAGCACAATGAAGTATTCTTCTTCATTCACGGTAGTGAGTGACTAACTCGCTTAGTCTGGAGGCGGTTTGGACTAGGAATATTTTCAACCAAATGTAGAAGTCTGCTATAATTTCACGCATGTCATTTTATACAGGAAGCAAGGCCTATAGAAGAATCGAGTTCATAAGTATTTCATGTTTCTGGTTTTTAATAAATATCTACTAATTTTATATCAAAAACGATTATTTCATGTTCATAATTCCCGCATAATTTAATTTGTAGATACTGAATGTGAACGAAAGTCTTCCATTAGGTTAGGAAAAATCGCTGTACACAGAAAGACAGATAGTCGGTATGTACCGAAACCTTATTTTCAATTCCAGTAATCCTAAGCTTGTATTCGAGCGATATTGTGAAATCGATTTGTTTGCAGCATGGCGGTACTTTCTGTTACAGTACTTAAAATAGGGGAAAAAATTAAAAATAGTTATTTCTCCCTCTTTTTATTTTCTCACACGAAATATAAAAGAGAAAATATTGTAGCAATGCAAAAAGTTAATTTCGAGATTTCTGCAGCAATACGCGTTTGAGCATCATTCACTCATTCTGAAAAAGTGATTTGGCCATTCTATCTGCACAGGGCAGTAAACGCACAACGTTAGATTAATAAAAATCTTATCAATTAACTTTTAACACTACTTTGCCTAACCTGAGTGATAGGTTGAGAAAAAAAATAACCTTTGCCTCCTGTGAGGTTTGAACTCACGACCCCTGGTTTACGAGACCAGTGCTCTGCCACTGAGCTAAGGAGGCTTGCATATATCGGGCTCTCAGATTGTGCCTCATAATAGAAATGGGGCTTACTAGAAGGATTGACGTTTAAATGTGTGGTGTAATTATTTAAATAAATTTTGTTGATTTAATTCCATATTTCATTTTATTGTTATTTTATTGGGAACTTGGATAATTAACACAAAGCTTGAAATTAATGCGCAAAAGATTCTGCATTTATTTCAGAGATGGCAGTCGTGTCGTGTAAGAGGTTGGATATTGATTCCATTCTCGACTACTAGGTGGTGTTGCAGATACAGTGTACTAGGGAGCTTTTCTGCCTGAATTCAAGGAAATTTCTAGTCCCCCGTATCAATATAATATTTTAAAGGATCATGCTTTTTAATCTACTTACCATTGTTGTTTACATGCTTCGTAAGTTGACAATACCGTACGTTGTGGCTGCTATGCAAACAAAAGAAATCACAGTGCTGTTATAATTATTTACCGCACTAGTAAGTATAAACAAATGAAGCCTTTATTTAGAAAAGTTAAATGTGATATTACAATTCGTGCGATTATTAAATGTTACCGGAGCAGTATGATCCGTAGTTTTTAAGGTGAGGGTTTTATTTATTTCTCGAGATGTTGATAGCACTGCTTCGGAAGCTGAAGGAATGTCCTTTCTGTAGTGCAAAATCCTGTCGGCGAAATTTTTACGCGTCTTCAATATCTTCATTCACTAAATCCTCAACTAATTCTTCTGCCATAATCATTAAATGATTACAAAAATTCTAATTAAACTTCTACATTGATCAAATTAATACAAATCTTATTACCAGAAACAACAATGACTATTTACACTGAAACAAAATAACCTACATACTGCTTTGGCAACAACGTTCAAAACTTTCATAAAGGAGAAATTTTACTTATCAAACAAATTTATGCATTAATCAGAATTAAAAACAAATTTATTTACATGACGATCGCCCAAAAATAATATGCAATACACACGCGTTAAGTATGTAACAGAATTTCGGAAACATATGTATTGTATAGCAAAAGCTCGTCTTTGTTTTGTTTGTATCCGTCAGATTATCTGTTTGAAATAACACAACTTGTACTTAACATTTTAATTTTGGTCAAGGTTGACGACGGTTATTTTATGCATTTCTCATGAAAATGTTGCTTCAAGAACATTTCTTAATCAAACAGGTATATGAATTTATTTCTCAAAGAGCTCACTATGAATTTCTATTATTTGCATTATTTTGAAATGCAGATCTATGATTCTGAGGTGCATGCATACAATATCATTCCACATAGAAATGTGAAACTAAGAAGATGATAATTAATTTACATTTCGAGAGTTTGAAAAATTATTAATCGGAGATATTTTGAGAACTGTAGTTTGGTTCATATTTAAAAAAATGTAATTAAAGATGTACTCGTAGTAATACTTACTTATTTAATGGCTTTTAAGGAATCCGGAGGTTCATTGCCGCCCTCACATAAGCCCGCCATCGGTCCCTATCCTGTGCAAGATTAATCTAGTCTCTATCATCATATCCCATCTCCCTCAAATCCATTGAAGGTGTAGTAATGAATGAATGAATTAATTAATTATGAAGTCATAACAGTGTTCCTCATGGACTTGTAATCGATTAAACGTAATTTTATGGTGCATGAATCAACATAAAAGGCGCGAGCAGATTCCTTTATTTTCATGCCCACGACGACATGGAAAATGTTAATCTTCATAAACAATGACCATCCTTCCAGTTTAAACCATATCAATTAAAATAAACTAACCGCAGTCATTACGTAATTATGGACAATTCGTTGTCTCTTTAATATTAATACGTTTTGGAACTTTTTACAAGAACATTTCCAATCGTCAAGAATTTCCCTCCGAGAAAATTTATCTAGAACATTGCTTACAATGATAATGATAGGAGTTACGAATAGTATATAATATATGCTGCAAAGTTACTTCATTTCTTTATTCTTATGCTACATGGTTCATTCATTGAATTCCAAGAATACTAAACTTGTACCTCCCACACTTCATTGACTTCAGGATTGGCATAAATATGTTATCTTTAGACACTGACTGCTCCGATATAGAGTTGAACATTTTTGCTGTACTTTTATGAGTCCTGAGAGTATAGTATACCTACTATACTACACTTCATACGTACATGATTATGATATAAGATGTATGTGCAGAGACTCGAAGTATTATATAATATACCTGCATTTGTACCCTAACCGCAACCTGCGTAATTTTTTCAGCATTTTTCCTCATGTCAGTGACTTTTCCTTTTGAGGTGTAGAATTATATTCAATTTTAAAAATAAAAAAAAGACTCAGGACTCAGGAAGGTACTCTGATTTTTATGAACCACGAATTTACTATAAGAGAAATAGCAGCGCCACTGTTTCCAGATAAAGAGAATCGGTGAAATGTAAAGCATTTCTATTTCTGGTCACGTGATTATCACAATATACGAGCACTTGGCTGGCGAGTGTTCGGTAAGCCGTCCCTTGGGGCCGAGACCCCCAAGAGTTGGAAGATGAGTGCGGTCCAGGGTGGAAGTGGTGATGGCCGCTAAAGATGAGGGTCTGGCTAGAATACTGAGAGCTTCATTCGAAGGCCACGTGACTCGACTTCAACTACGTTCATTAGCTCGACTGCTTTCCCGAGCTCAAATACAAGAGGATTCATAAATTTCAGCTACTGACGGGATTACTCGTGCTTATTGAAAAAGACATTAGTTAATCACATGCTGTAGAGTTGCTATAGTCATTTTTTTATTTATTTCACTTTAACTAATTGGATGTAGTAAAGAATTCGGCTCTTTATACTATGTCAGAATTGAAAGGTCAGTAAGCCTGTTTTCTGATTCGGAGTTTCAAGCCTAGTAAAGTCGTCGCGACGTTTCCCCTCTGCCTTAGCACTAGCGTTCCGATTTTCCATCCAGACGACCCGGGTTCGATCATCGACCAGGTCGTGATGGAATTTACTCCAGTTTTTCTCTTTCATTCCACCGACACACTTCACCTTCCCCTCATTTCGTCTGTCATCCACAATAGTTAAAAAAAAAAAAAAAAAAAAAATGCTGGTTTGAAGCCTTGTGGATGGTACGGGTTTCGTTTCCCTCTTTCATTCCACCAACACATTCCACTTCCCCCTCATTTCGTCTGTCATCCACAATAGTTAAAAAAAAAAAAAAAAAAAAAAAAAAATGCTGGTTTGAAGCCTTGTGGATGGTACGGGTTTCGTTTCCCTCTTTCATTCCACCAACACATTCCACTTCCCCCTCATTTCGTCTGTCATCCGCAACAGTAAAAAAATGCTGGTTTGGAGTCTTGTGGATGGTACGAGTTTCGTTTCCATCGTTCATTCCACCAACGCAATCCACTTCCCCCTCATTTCATCTGTCATCCACAATAGTAAAAAAAAAAAAAAAAAATGCTCGTTTGAAGTATTGGGGATGGTGTGGGTTCCGTTTCCCTCTTTCATTCCACCAACACACTTCACGTCCCCCTCATTTCGTCTGTCAACGACAATAGTTAAAAGATGCTGGTTTGAATTCTTAGGTATGGTACGGGTTTCGTTTCGCTCTTTCATTCTACCACCACACTCCACTTCCCCCTCATTTCGTCTGTCATTCACAATAGTTAAAAAAAAATAGGCCTACTGGTTTGAAATCTTGAGGATGCTACGGGTTTCGTTTCCCTCTTTCATTTCACCAACACACTCCACTTTCCCCTAATTTCGTCTGTCGTTCACAATAGTTTTAAAAAAATGCTGGTTTGAATTCTTGTGTATGGTACGGGTTTCGTTCCCTTCTTTCATTCCATCACCACACTTTCTCCTCACCCTCTTTTCGTCTGTCATTCACAATAGTTAAAGAAATGCTGGTTTGGAATCTCGAGGATGGTACGGGTTTCGTTTCCCTATTTCATTTCACCAACACACTCCACTTCAACCTAATTTCGTCTGTCATTCATAATAGTTAAAAAAATATGCTGGTTGGTACGGGTTTCGTTTCCTTCTTTCATTCCACCACCTCACTTCACCTTCCCCTCATTTCGTCTGTCATCCACAATAGTTAAAAAAATGCTTGTTTGAATTCTTGGATATGGTAGGGTTTCGTTTCGCTCTTTCATTCCACCACCACACTCCACTTCCTCCTCATTTCGTGTCATTCATAACAGTTAAAAAAATGCTGGTTTGAAATCTTGAGGATGATATGGGTTCGTTTCCCTCTTTCATTCCACTAACACACTGCTCTTCACCCTCATTTCGTCTGTCATCCACAATAGTAAAGAAAAGTTGTTTTGAAGTCTTGGGGATAGTACGGGTTTCGTTTCCCTCTTTCATTTCACCAACACACTAGTAAAAGAATCTGACATGAAATCTTGAGGGTTTTGGGTGCTGATAGGAGAGACTCGGAGCTCCTGGCCCTGGGGCTTATCAGGTTCTCGTCGGGGAATGTGGTCTGGCTCTATCAGTCTCGAGGTTTAAACCATTTATCGGATTTGGACAATCACTACAACTGGATATAGGTCACAAAATGGGCGAATGTTAGTTCAAGTGAATGGATCCATCCAGAATTCGGCCCTCGGAAAGGCAAGCCAAAGCTAAGCCAAAACGTTTCCTCGTCGTATATAAATTTATACTCATACGGATACAAACGTCGAATGGCGACACATTCTCCGGTTACCCTCGATTTCCTGGTACCATTACCATGGTGATACTCCCACACTTCTGCGATTCTATTATAGAATATGTTTAGTTAATTGAATTACGGTTCGACTGCAGTTAGAAAGAAACTGGTCCATCGCTGATAGAGGCACATTTCTCTCCTTCAGAAACTTTCAAAACGGTATTGGAGTTCCTTCTCTAGACGTCAATGTGGCCGAAGTATTATTAATCACTAATTTGTATATAACTTACTGGAAAATATTGGACCTTCATTTCCTTGGGATTCAGTAATTGTGTTCGTCGAAACTTGTTGATATTAGAGAGAAATTGCGGAAAAATGCGGATGTTAAGTTCAATTTCTATAGTTTGAACTAACGGCATCTAACCTAATCTAACCCAAATCACGTTGAGAATGAAGTATCTCCTAATGTTTCGTAGCAAAAAGAGAGAAAGAATTTCAGCATATTTTAATGCGCGCATTTCAATTAGAAAAATAACAATATTGAAAATATGTTTTAGGTAAGTTAGGATTAGGTAGGTCAATAAAAAGAATGAGTCTAATTTTACATTCGTATTTTCACCAGACACTTTACAAGTGTGAAATAGTATTGACTAGTAGTAATGGGAACTTCTCATTTTCATTATTTAAAATTAGGATGTACGAATTTCAGGTTTATATACAGAATGAATGCAATACATGTGCCGGAACTAAAACGTCATTAGGCTTAAACATTTTATTAAGAGGTAATACATTTAAAATTAAAGGTAACTGCAATACCACATTAACGCAAGTTAATTCTGCCCACCACGGAGTTCAGTTTAAAAAAAAAGTTCTAACATTTTATGCATAATTACGTTGTATCGTTATTAACTTAATAAGCATATTTTTGTTTAAAAATTTCCGCCATCAATTCATTAGAAAGTCCTGGAGAATTAAAGCATTAAGGAACTCAGAAAATAGAGCTTGATGGAAGACCATTTCTCTGTCAAATAAAGATGAAGAGTCAGACAGAGAGAGAGAGAGGAATCTAGCCCTTATTCTTCATCAATTGACAAGATTTTTTTAACAATATTTTGTGAAGAGACTTTCATTACGAGTTCATCAGAAGCTGCATATAATTGCTTTAATATTTATAACCAGGCTTCGTATTCCAGCTACCTATAAACTAGAATGAGGTTGCCTGATTCGTACTATATGTGACATCACAGCGCAGGTACAGATACGTTCGTATACAAAATAGTTACGCATCCTCTACCCTCTTTCTCTAGAAAGTCAAAATCGGGACGCAGTCATAGTGAGTATTCTTATACATCACTGCTCTTACTAGTCATATTGTTTAAGTAATTACATATTTGTGGCTGATTGAGGGTCTACTGCAGAGTTAAAATCCCTTAGGTAAGACGCTCAAGCGTGTAATATTGCAGGGCATAGTTGAAGATATTTGAACCTATATTTTCAACTGTCAGTATTGGACAACATTACATATATAAATTGTGAAAAATAAACGTAAAAATGACAAAACAGTGCACTGAAAGAACTGCAATATCAAAGGCAGAGAAAGTGTGTTGAACGTAACCGAAAAGAACCGGTATGATCAAAATCTGAAAGTGGTGAAGGCATTAACTCGACGTTTAGCATGGATTTGTGTCACCTACCATGATGTTCAGTGCAAACATCCCAATTAATAAATGAAATAATCTATATTTTATGGAATTTGTAGAAAAGTATATAGAAAATTAGTGGGTTTTCAGTGATGAGCGACATATGCAATAGGTATCCTAATGAAACACAAAAAATATAAAATATGAATATCTTGTATTACATCATACACCAATAACGTCATTTGCTATTAAAATAATTTCTTGCAATATAAAATCATTTCAAGTGACATCCGCATATGTTCAAATTCCGTAACTTACGAATGCACGTTATTATTCACTGCAAAGATCACGATGAAAATGAACGTCACGATAGCTTCAGAATGTCGGGAGTTGACTGCACTCCACCGAACACGCAGCGACGACCTGTTTGTTTATATCGTTATCCGTTGCATTACCTGTGTTCGGTGTACTACATACCCAATGTGTCTTTAACTTCAGTCTTTAGGTACTGGAATACGCTATGTTGAAGTGAATTTAAACAAAAAGACTTGGAAAGGCTATTTTATAGTTTTTTTACTAGAAGTTTAGTAGTTTTCATAGCTATCTGGCATTGTGTAATTTATTCTTGGACACTTGATACAGTGACGTTTTTTTAGCTATGATTTACTCTTGATAAGATTTAAAATAAAATCAAAGTTGGAATTTGTCGTGAATGGAAAATGTATTCGAAAAGTTTTTTTTTTTTTCTCGGGTTACATGCGTTTTTCCAACGATTTCCAATCATCTCATCCTCTGATCAAAGAAGTTCCCCGCCTTATTAGTCAGCACAGACCTTCGTAATTAGTAGAAACTTGCTATTTGACCGGCTAATTATTAAATTTATACGTTAAAATAGAATAAATATAGGTTATTTCTCTTTATCCAACATTTATGGATGGTGTATTAAACTTCTTCACTATGGTAGATCATTGGTAGCATAAGTGCTCCGAACTAGGCGGTCCGGATTTCTATTCCTGATGTGATTAATGCAGACTGGGTGTGTGTATGTGTGCCTTGTCCTGTGTGGTGCTAACCTCGCGTCCAGAGAGGATTGCATTGTGTAGCTGTATTATGTTCGGTTTAGAATAGAAAAGAGCACGGAAAGTTAGAGAAAGAAGAAGAAATAATATTAAACTTTACTTGTAACGAAACATCATTTCATTTACCGCTTGAGTATGTAACATGTATGAGTATCGTCACGACTTCTGTATTTTGTTGGACCTTGACATATCATGATAGATTAACGGTCCGAATGAGTAGACTTCACCTGCAAGGTGAACTAACATATTTATGAAACGTTGTATTATCGTGCAGGAATTTAGATTAATGAGTTACCTGCGAGTCTATGGCAAATAGTCTAGATAGGTCTATTTCATCACTTTGCACTATCATGACGCAAATACAGCTCGTATTGTTTGATTGCTTGTATTTATTTACATACTGTATTAATTGTGTCGTTACTCCAATAATATTACTCCATTCTCCAAACTTAATTAATGTCCTTTTACACGAAATATTTACATAACAGACTTCATGTGATCTCGTATGTATTTCCTTTTTTTTGTATCAGGGTAATATTCGTGTTGCTCTCTATGACTTGTAACATGAAATACTCTCTTTAATTGATATTAAGAAGAGAAAAATCCGCTCCGCCGCCGGGGATCGAACCCAGGTCCTTGGTTCTACGTACCGATGCTGTGGATTGAACTTCGGCGTACCTCAATGGTTAGAACACTTGGTACGTAGAACCAAAGATCCGGATTCGATCCCCGGCGCCGGAGCGAATTTTTCTTCTCTTAATATCAATTGTTACTACCGTAACAGATATATTCTGTAGGACCAAAAATTAATCTTTACGTAGACTGTGCTTTAAGTTGTAGCCGACAAAAAACAGAGGATATTTGTTGCAAAAAAAAAGTGATAACTTCTTGAAATACAGTAATGTATTATTCCAAGTTATTTGTTTAATCAGTCGATGTGGAAAGAAAATAGTATATTACGAATAATCTTGAGAATCAATAGTGTTTTCCTGCCATAACACGAGTATTGTGTACACATAGGTTTTTATTATTTAAAATTGTTTTTACGGGTTAAATAGGCCTATACATTAAACATTTTTGTTGAACAATTCTCCTTGCGTGATATGCAAGTTATTTTCATCAGTCATGGGTTTTCATATGACTGTGAGATTGTGTCAGCCTTTGACAAAGTGCTGAATACAAAAATGGTCTTTGTCTGGTTTTTCTCCCTTCGTGCTGCTTATATTACGATAAAATGAATATGTGTTATCACTTTCCAAACATAAGGTGTGCCCAGTTTGGTATGCACTTTTATCTACACGTGAAAGGTATGTCAGGTAAAGATTGGTTAATACTGTATAATCTGTTCAGGAAATTATCTGTTTGTATCCCTCGCTTCGTTACGATTGTTTTTATGAAGGTTTTACATTTCTCTGTTACTTTATAATAAAATTGCTTAATTCTTGCACATTTGTACCTCTCCTTTTAAATACTATGCAGGGTTTCAGAGATACTAGTAAAAACATTTTGACGGGTAATAGATAAAATCAACAGGAAATGAAAATTACACTGCTGCTTTTCGTTGCTCTAACGGCCTGACTAGTATTTAGCAGTACTGTTATATCGAGCTATTGTGTATTTCGGACAAATACACATAAGCGTCTGCAAGTTAGGCTGCACGCAGGAAGTGTTTTTGCCATTTGCATTCTGAAAACCTCTGAATCACTCGTTTTCAGTTTGTTTACAAGAATGTCCGTTTTATCTGTATCACAGAAAACTTTCTTTCCGTTTAGTTCTGTTAATTTTAAATGTAGATTTTTTGTGTTAAATTTTAAGTAAGAAGAGATAGTAGGGCCTATTTATGTTAAATTAATCATTCCACTGCTAAAGAATGTGTGTTCGATTCCCAGCGTTGGCAGTGGAAGAGATTAATCTTCCATCCACGTGTGTTTGTCCCTTGACATATGTCCCTGTGTTGACTCAGCGATGGCCTTCTGCCATGCTGACCACATGACCAGGGAGGCCCGCGATGTGTGCTTGTCAAATGTTGGTCAAAATATATCTATATGCAATATTTATATACCCTCCGCTACATCGCATTGCATTATAAGCTGGTATGAAAGGAAGAAGTTATACATGACAAAGAAAGAACGAAAGACCAATGCTTTATAGATTAATTTTTCCGTATCGTAAGAGAACAAGCATCGTGTATTTAGAGACGATTGTTTCTACCTTCTTGAAGATCACACTCTCCCTTATACCAAGAAAGTACCTTTTGTAGCTGGTTGATTAGTGTCGTAGGTACCTAGGTAAGAAGTCATGAAACATTGATGCGTTCAGACTGTTTCGTAAAATAAATACGATACCATTTTTTGTCTGTAATTTTATTGTATATTGAATCCTCACCTGAGCACGAAATCACTCTTTAGGGGAGTGCTACAATTTTTGTATAGACCTATTTGAAATTTCCTTGTATATTTTTCTAGTAATAAATATTATTATTATTATTATTATTATTATTATTATTATTATTATTATTATTATTATTATTATTATTATTATTATTATTATTATTATTATTTAAGCTAAAAGCATTGAATTTTCGCAGTACGTAGGAACACTACTAGATATATGTAGAAGTGCATAAAGAATTTTCGTTCTTTTCATTGTCGTCTGTTACTCAAAAAATATTTGCACTTATTTTCCTAACATGTTATATGTGCAGACGTTGTTTTGGTAATTTTGTGTCATGACTCATGACCATTAAATGATTTTCATACTCCTAGTGAGGTTTCCCCTAAGCCAGTGTCTGGGCTTGTGTTAGTATTAAGCCACATCCATTCCGCACAACTGCATTACACATTACGCGTAACATCGTTCTCAGTGCGCTAACCATATAACATTGTCATCCCCATAGTGATGTGACCACATAAGTCAACTCCCGATAATTTGCGCTAATTAATGCACGAACTTCTGCGAAATAAAAAGAATCGCACAATTTTTTTATTATTATTTAAAGTCCAGTAAAAGTTATTCTGACTGGTTTAATTACTAAAATACACTTCAAAATCATGTACAAAATGTGAAACAGCGCAAAATATTTTTAAACATAAAATATTATACTGTGTTGGAGTGGGATAGAATCTTGAAACAAGAAACACAAGTATTACAAAATGTTATAAGACACTTTAGTTTAACAAAAATAATCTGTCATATATATTATATATATTCTCTAATATGTAATATATATTATGTATTAGAGAATTGTTCATTTTTTATTTTACATCACGAATTTCTTAAGAGACAAGGAGAAAGAGTTAATTCGAATAAAAGCGGAAATGATAACATTACTTCGGTCCCCTTTAAAAATGATCGCGAATTACCCGCAAAGCGAATTAACCTCACGCGAATTAGCGGGCATCGACTGTACTTGTACTATCGATGTACTGCACAGCGGCCGACTCACAACTGAATTCACATTGCTTTCTGTGCGATAACCATACATCGCAAATGCATCTAGTGATGCGACCACATACTATGGATATCATACGACATCTCGTGATAACATCGCTTAACTTTGAAAAAAAAAATAGTTATCATGACTTATGCCTTAACCATCGTGGTTAAACATTAACGATAGCCGTCAGATATCTTTTACTTCTTTTGCATGCGTTATATGAGTTTTTGCTTTATTCGCTAAAATTATTACAAAAAAACAGTCCCTGAAAATTGCTTGACTCTTATGTGATTCGGTTTTGGTATAGAGTATAGATGAAGTAGTCTATATTGCCTCTTATTTAATTAAGTATTCGTTTTCAGCATTAAGTGGTTAACGATATTATGTTCTAACTGGAAAGGAAGACAGTTTCAATGTGTACGATATCATTTGAAATAGCTGCGACTAATACTCAAACGGACTTTCGAACTACAATATGCGGCAAAACAAACGACACTGAAATGTTATTTAATTGCGTTGGTACAGTGTGTGTTCAGAATGTGTACCATCACGTGCCACACATTGTTCATAACGTTTCTGAAGATTATTGTACATGTTGATGAACAAAGGTTGCTGTAAGGACACAAAAAATGGCGGTATCTTCCCGTGTAATTCGGGAATATTTTTGTAAGTGGGTCATCTGTCTTGAAAACTGATTCTTTCAACATGCCCCATATGTAGGCATCTGGGGCCGTGAGATACTGGAAACAGGAAGGGTACAGGAATGGGGTTCCACGAGAAATAAAGCGATTTCCAAAGTGTCGTTGGAGAAAGGCAAGTGACTCCCCGCGGTGTGGGCTGTAGCTCCATCTTGCTGCATCCATTGTCGTTGGAGGGGTAATTTTCTGGCGCGAAAAAAAGACGCAAATCCCGCACGAATGGGGTAATAATGAGATCTCTGTAGAGTACCTGGTTTACTGTTTTTGGATTCTCTGCAGCATCCTCGACGAAATTAGGACCCAATATTTCATGACCGGACACGGCACATCAAATCGTAACCCTGGTACTGTGAAGTGGTTTCTGTGTAACGACATCAGGTCGTTCAAATCCTAAAAACGAGTTGTTTGTCGGTTGATGTAGCCATCAAGGTGAATACGGCTTTCATCTGAAAACCATATGTTGCAGAAGAAATCTGGATCCTGATACGTCATGGACAACACTCGGTAGCAATACTGTAATCGGGCTCGCTCATCCCTTTCTGTTAGACGCTGAGAACTTGAATGCGGTATGCAAATCCACCCAACTCTTTAAACATCCGCAGAACAGACTTATCGCTCAAACCAAGTTTCAGCGATGTTCGTCGTAAACTACGCTTTAGGAACTGTAACACCTGTTGGAGAAGTCGTCCATGATTCTTGTTTGTGGTGACGGTTCTTGGACGTCCTGTTGTCCACTTTCGTTGACATAGGACTGATCCCGTATGACAGGTATGCTCAAAATTGTAAAAGCGCCGATTACACGGATGATGCTGCACTACATAACACACACAGTGTAGGAACTGGGCTCCGCAACTACATTGCAGCACCGCCCATGGCATCGCTCTCACCGTCTTACAAATACGGATAATAAACTGAATTTGAAAAAGGAAATATTCATTTATTACATTATTTATTATATTTTATACAGCTATGATACCATTATATCATAGATAATGTTATTTTCATATTCCACATTCAACATGTATAGGCCTATTCTTTTCTGCAAGTAATCGGAAATCTATTTCCAACGAATTTACTGCAATGCACAAAAGATTCTCATCTGTTAATCGGGATCTATGTTTGGATTTTTGGATTTAGCAACCTTCATTCTCGAAAATAATTGTTTGCACACATATTTCGAGTGACAACGAATAAGCTCATCTTGGGATATTGCGTTTTGTTCATTTTTGAATACTTCTATGCTTGGCAAGCCATATTCTCCGCATTTAGTTCTGAATTCTACGTGACTTTGTAAATCAATAAACTCGTCCTGGAACTGCACTCTCACGGATTGTACTAAATTTACTATGAAAGGATTAACAAAAAGATTAATATCACTTTCCATACGTCTAAAATCATTAAATCTATGTTCTTTGAATTCACATTTGAGCTGTTCTAGTACAGAGATGTAATTAACTATATTTTGTTCAGGCACCATAGACTTCTTTACAAGTTCACCATCCGTGAAAGGTTTTTAGTGCCTTAGCTAATTCCCAACATACTACATAACTTGCTCCTAAACGTAGACTCTGAATTGTTCGACTGTCTTCAATGTTTGGCTTTCATGAAGTGCTTTCTATTCTTGAAACTGTAGTGCACGTTGCACCCCTGAAAAATTATTTTATCATAACATGTATTTCTGTTGGAATAAAATCACCACAATAGCAATAATTGTACTAGTAATAATAATAATAATAATAATAATAATAATAATAATAATAATAATAATAATAATAATAATAATAATAATGTTGATATATGGATACATATTACAGAAAAACAGCTTCCCTGTCACTTCGGCATGTTCTGGATGGCAGAGCGTATGTTTTATGTTGCTCAGTAGTATTCCTGACAATGCCTTACAACATAGTAAACACTTTACGTTTTCACAACAAAAAAATAGTCTTCCTTCCACACTGTACGGAATGATCGTTTGCTTACAGAAGCTTTTCACTGTGTCATTGTCCCGCACTGTTCGTACGTTTACTAAGTACTTGAACTGTCTTCCGCAGTCATCCGTCGAGCTTCGAACGAGGAACAGCACGCTCTACATTCGAAGGTTGCGATTACAAAACGTAATCGGGAGTCAGAGAATGAGCATACCTGCCGTATGACGTAACTTGTCAATGACAGCAAACACTGTTCTACTCCTTCAAACCAAACAATTAAAAGGACTTTTTTACTAAGTTCATGAAGCGTTAATTAATGCCACGCGTCGTGTGCGATTCTTTCGAAGCGTATGCTTAAGCACTATTCTATCGCATATTGCATTAATCCAGTCTCCCTCCTTCCCTTGGCTTATACCATAATGGAACAACTTTATTCGAACATAAACATATTTATATTTAGATCTCTGAGAGCGTAGCTCCTTTCGCTCCTTCAGTTGCTGTTGTGTGTAGGTACTCATGCTCACTGCTCTGTTTACAATATGAGTTCCCCGTCCCTGATTTAGATGTTGAGAATCACACAGTGAGCGATTTATTATTTCCCACAGAGGGTATACTATAGGCCTATACACATCTTTTTCTCTCGCCCGATCATTTTTTTTAAATTTGATATTCTTTACTGCTTATTGTAGAGCCACATAATTGTTTAAGTCTATCTGAAATGTTTAAGAAGTATATACTCGTATATACGATGAATTCTAGTTTAATTTTAATTTAAATTAGAAGCCGTATTAACAAAATGTAATGTTGACCTGCCTGTACTGCAGAAGTAGGTCGTAAAGACTGTACATTTGTCATTATAGAGATACATGAAGTATCTCTATAATGACAAATGTACAGTCTTTACGACCTATAGAAAGGAACAAACTGAATACAGAGGATGCATATACCAATGTTAATGAAATTATTACTATAATCGTTTATTGATGTTACACCGTAATGAATTTATTTCTTTTTATTTTAGTAGGTTATTTTACGACTCTATCAACATCTGAGGTTATTTAGCGTCTGAATGAGATGAAGGTGATAATGCCAGTGAAATGAGTCCGGGGTCCAGCACCGAAAGTTACCCAGCATTTGCTCATATTGGGTTGAAAAAACCTCAACCAAGGTAACTTGTCCCGACCGGGAATCGAACCCGGGCCACCTGGGTTCGCGGCCAGACGCGATAACCGTTACTCCACAGGTGTGGACTACCGTGATGAATCTCCAGATGGTCGTTTGGTTCTTGAAATAATTTTCTTCGTTCTTAGACATTCTACGATATACATACAGTTGATATCGTTCATGTTTATTAAGTTACTATTAGACTGACAACTGAATATGGAATCTTAACGATTAGAATGAGAAAGTAACAACAAAAATTAGTTCTTGAGGCTAGTTACTGAAAATATACCTCTGATTGAAGTTCTGGCTGATAGGTACATCTTACTTGACGAAATGTGTCAGAGGAAGAACAAATAAATGTTGCATACACCTCAAGTCTGATTAGTGAACTATGTTACTAGTCAGCGATGTTTGCAATGGAGGGAGAAAGGAACTAGTAACCCTACCGTATTATCTCCTGGCTTAGTTGCCTCATAGTGATGCTTTATTTGTATCACTTATGTGATTTCAACCAGTCTTCGGACTACTGATTAAACATAGGCATATTGAAAAGTCGCATTGGTTTAGAAGAGAGTAACAGTTTGAATTTAATATCTCTAATTACTGAATTGGATAGCATAAAACCATATTTCGTATACAAAATGGCGGTAACAGTTCAGGCCGTATTATTTTACAACTTCTCTGAAGCCATTCCTTCCTTAAACGTAAGAACAGCCTGACTTCCAGTTGCATTCCCTAGGACTATTAATGGCAAAATTCAAGATCATCGTGAACGGGACAGCTCATATTATATCCATTGAGATTAGCTGAAGTCGAACACAGTAATACGGAATTGCTGTTACTGAATAGCTGTAAGCAGTTGTAAATAATGTATTGCAAATCATTGTCGTAATCTGTCTTTAAGATTTGAACCATATCTACTCCTGTGATGTAAACTATTAGTAACAGCATAGGTATGTGGTCAGGATGACTATTATTCTTTCGAGGACAAACACAAGACAACGTGCACATACACAAAAGAGAGATATCTACCACATTTGCCTAGGTTTATAGCATGAAACATTATCATTTGACCCGTAATAGTAAACCTAAGACGAGTCGTGGTTCGCATAACAGTTATACCTGGTCCACCGCTGTGGAGTAAAGGTTAGCACGTCTGACCGTGAAACGAGCGGGCCCGGGTTCAAATCCTGGTTGGGACAATTACCTGGTTGGGCATTTTTTCCGGTGTTTTCCCTCAACCTATTGAAGCAGAATTGCTGGATAACTTTCGACGTTAAACCTCGAAATCATCGGACTCATTTCGCCATCATTAATTCACATATCATCTTCATTCATATCATAGCCCGGGTTAAGTTCAGGGTGCGGCGAGCTGTACTTGTACAAGAGAGCGGCCGTTAGGCTACCCAATCATTCACATGATAGGAGTGGTAAACACAATAAGCCTCAGGCTGCAGTGTGAACCTTCGGGTTCCTCCTCCGTACAAGAGAAAAAAAAGGGTTATACCTGCTTTCTGGCAATGATTTGTCGTCGTCATCATCATCATCATCATCATCATCATCCTCGTCATGTTCGATCATCATACTTGCGTTACGAAATGAGGGCTGGTTCGAATCCTCATGGGGAAGGAATTTTCTCGCGAAATTTTGGCCAATTTATGGGGCCGATGTCCACCCAGCATCGTGATGAATTTGGGGAGTTATGCTACGTAGCGAAATAAGTATAGGCCTATATATTTGGTACAATGCACACACGACTTAAGGTTCAACCGTGAAAACATGCTTACAAAAGGTTGCGGGCTCGAATTCTTCCATTGACACGTTTTTTATTTGTACCCATAAGTATGCCTTCACGAGTTGTCATATGGAGTTCCGAAATTATGCTGATACTGCATCCCGGAAGTGTAATTGTGATTTCTAAACGTTATTTTTATACTACAAATGCTATTAAAACCCACGAGATTCTGAATATTTGAAATGAAAATGACAAGAGAAGCCAAAGTACTCTGATAAAATCCGCCTTACATATTCTTTATCCATTACAACTTCCATATGCTGTGGCGGGATCGAACCGTGGTGCATTTGGTGAGAAGCCATCAAGTGGCGGATTTTTGCTTATGCTATTCCGCCATTTGTTTTTGCTATTATGTGGGTCAAATAGCTATATGTCAAATGACAGCTTTTCATCCGTCGGAATTATTCCTCGATAGGTGCAGTGGTTCTTGGTGTTGTCAAAGCGGCTGTGATACAAAATTTCTCTAGGTATTTCGGATTCTTATGCCATTCTTATCATAGCCGTTCTCTGTATTCACAATTCTATTGCTCTGCTAGCTCTTGAGTAGCTTCTTTTGTTAAAAATAGTCATGAAACAATATTGTAATTTGTATGCGAAAATGTTAAAGCTACTATTCTCGGCGGTGGATTTATACTTATGTTCACATTCACGTGAATAGTGGAGGTGACATCATATGCTTCCGAAGTTCAGTGAATTTATTTTCGATTGCCTTAGAATTAGTCACAGATTTCACACGGTGATCTCAGACAAAGTATAACACGTACGACTTCGTGTTGAAATGAAGTAAACCTGAATGTTTATATCGGTGTTAAACTGTAAATACGGGTAACGTCCATCAAATTAATGTGTAAGTACAGTGAACAGCCGTAAATTTCATTTTTTAAATGACAAAACATTAAGAAATATGGTGTGGTTAAGTAATGCATTCCTAAGTTACTATTCGAAGAAGGCATGCAGCCACTTAATTTATGACTCGTAGATCCAGTGATAGAGGACCGTGCCCATATTTGTATATAATAAAATAATGAAAGTGACACACGAAAGCAAATTCCAGGCTACCGACATCTTCATGATGATGTCATTTTCTTTGTGTTTGTCCACTTCCGAAGGAAATGAGGTGACGTAATGTCTCGTTTCCAATAGAGGAAACCTGTACGTATGTCATAACATCATATTGTTGACATTTGAAAGGACGACACTAGTGACGTGACCAAAGCCTGTTCATATCTTATGATAATTGCATAATTACTTTGTTTACTAGAATAGTTGTTCACCTTAATTTTATAAGATTATCATTAACTTGTGGGAATTTTATATTAAGTTAGTTTTATTTTGTTACACATTTTTTAGTATTTACATCGTGTCATAAAATAGAAAAACATCCGTATCTGTTCAATCCGTTACCAAGAGCTATACCCTTACTTGGTCTATTGGTTTTCTTTCACCCTGACAATAGAAAGGCACACTGTGAACCTTCTCTGACTCGGATCTGTCCCTGACATAAACGACACGTCTTACAGGGTCTTTCAATAATAGAATATCAGTCCTTCAGGAAGAGTAGCCATCAACTGACTCCTCAATAGCTGGGTCATATTCTTTTGCAATGCATAAGTTAGTTTATAAAATATTGCCAATGTTCTAAATTATTTCTATACGTAAGTCTCGCCATAATTAAGGTCTTCATTGTAGTTATTATTGATATTCATGTTATCTATTTAGAAAACTAAGGGAAAATTACTTACTAAATTACTTCTATACGTAAATCTCACCATAATTAAGGTCTTCATTGTAGTTATTATTGATATTCATGTTATCTATTTAGAAAACTAAGAAAAATTACTTACTAAATTACTTCTATACATAAGTCTCGCCATAATTTTAAGGTCTTCATTGTAGTTATTATTGATATTCATGTTATCTATTTAGAAAACTAAGGGAAAATTACTTATTAAATTACTTCTATACATAAGTCTCGCCATAATTAATGTCTTCATTGTAGTTATTATTGATATTCATGTTATCTATTTAGTACTTACTAAATTACTTCTATACATAAGTCTCGCCATAATAAGGAATTCATTGTATTTATTATTGATACTCATGTTATCTATTTAGAAAACTAAGGGAAAATTACTTACTAAATTACTTCTATACATAAGTCTCGCCATAATTAAGGTCTTCATTGTAGTTATTATTAATATTCATGTTATCTATTTAGAAAACTAAGGGAAAATTACTAAATTACTTCTATACATAAGTCTCGCCATAATTAAGGTCTTCATTGTAGTTATTATTAATATTCATGTTATCTATTTAGAAAACTAAGGGAAAATTACTTACTAAATTACTTCTGTACATAAGTCTCGCCATAATTAAGGTCTTCATTATAGTTATTATTGATATTCATGTTATCTATTTAGAAAACTAAGGGAAAATTACTTACTGAACTACTTCTATACATAAGTCTCGCCATAATTAAGGTCTTCATTGTATTTATTATTGATATTCATGTTACCTATTTAAAAACTAAGGGAAATCTTATTCAAAATATGCTTGATATGCATTGAATCATATTACGTAAAAGGAGATTACAGGTGTTTGACCAGTTTCCTGTGACTCTCCCTTAAAGATAACTGGAAATTTATTTGTAGAAAATGGGTGTTGGCGCCAGCGATAAGCTTCAAGTTCACTTCAGCTACCTCTTATCTGTGTGGCTGTTTAAATATGGGGTGGCAGGATGATTTGCACACTGTGGGAACTTCTCAACTCTTTTGTTACGTAACGAGGGACGCGGAAACGAGCATCCTACTGAATCATGCGTGTATTATTCTTAGAAGACATTTTCACAGCTGTTTTCTTATAGTTACGTTGATAATGTTGGGAAAGGCAGTTGAGAGTACAGTCTGGACACCAACTAGAATTTCAATTCCTAACATAAATTCTATATTTCTGTACTTTGATTTTCTGTGTGTGTTATAACACGATATCCTGCAAAAGTCAGTGACCTCTACTATCTAATCTTTATGTTTTGTCAAGTGATTTGTTTTCGGCACCTCCATATACTATTGTGATATCAACTAATTACAGTATCCAGCGGAGTATGAAAGTTATTTGTTTTAAAACTTAAGTTATATGAAATATTTCTGGCTTTATTTGACCAACAATAATAATAACAATGATTATTCGATGTTTATTCAATATTAAGCATTTGAAAATGCTTCTCTCAATACCTACTTGCAGAATTACATTGTCTTCTTTAAGCAGAAATAAATTATTTAATTCCTTCACAGAGTCTTGATTGAAAAAAGTTACGGCACTATTTTCATAGAATATCGGTAATAATATTGGTATAAGTAACGGTGGGTGCTGTTTCGATGATGAAGGTTAATTGTTCAGTATTCTTTCAACCGTTTATTTAACATTAATGGAATTGGTGATAGCAAGATGAGTTAAAGGATTCGCCATGTTATTACTTGACTTTTGCCTTATAGCTGGGGAAAAATTCGAAAAAAAAAAAAAAAAAAGTAAACTGGTAGTAATCCCAAGCAGGATTCCAACACACATCCAGGTGTAATCTCAGAATATGAGTCCCGTTCGCTATTCCTAGACCACGTCGGTGACCTTCTTTTATTAAGAACCCATATACTGAAAATGTAATACATAGTTGGTTAAAATGCTCCACAGTTTATACTAGTGGTCGGCATATCTTGACTCGTGAGTCAACCCCTTAACATACCAAGCAGGGTGGAGGGATAAGGAATGATCCCCTCCGCTTAGCCATTACTTTTTCATTCCAAGTTACGCAGTGTTCATGTGCAATAGGAAAATAGTGAAAGTGTTCCCAGCCTTCTCCTCTTATACCTCCCTCCCTCTACCTTTCAACTTTTCTGTGTATTGCGGTTGTATTTTATATGTCACTTTGCCGACTACTGGTTTATACAGTATTATAGTCCAGCTTCATTTCGTCAAATGTCATGAATGATGATGGAACAATATATCCTTTTGTTCTACCATTGCTGAAGTACTTCGTGAGCAAATTATCTCCCGACCGGAAAGCGGCAGCATTGGATGTAGGCCTGCGGGCTCCTACACGATGGTTATGGAAAAATAGCATTATCGGTGATTAGACAAATCTCAGATCTTTAATATAAGATTTTATTAATTATAAGCAATTAAAATGTCATTTGCTCATCCACATTAAGAAATATTCTGACGAATTAACGGAGAGGAGGCATACTATCCTTTTTCCTACGGGATTCTGCGAAGAAAATACAGCCGACTACTCTGCGAACGATCTTCATACAGTGTTTGAGTATAGACGATCCCTCGACCTAGTTCCCGGTGACTTTCATGTCTAGGGAACTTTGAAAGGTAAACTAGCTATAAAAATAATCCATCCTATATGGAAGAACTGAAAAGTAACATCCGGGAAAACGTCACCTCTATTTCTCAAAAGAAACCCCAACTAGTGATGTGTTATCTCCAGGTTCCAAAATGTTTGGAACAAGAAGGTAGACAGTTTCAGAATCTTATGAGTAAATGACATTTTAACTTATTGCATGTAATATGTAATATTTTACATGAATATGTTGTATTTTGTCAAATCATCGATACTGCGCTGACGTAACCAGCGTGTCGAAGAGATAGTTTTCTGGCTGGGAGATAATTTACTCAACCGGTATGTCTAGAATGGACAACTATATTCATCGTTTCAGGAACTGATAAGACGGCATGCTTGGGAATCCATCTACACATCTGTGAGTAAGTGTTAAAGAGATTCCTTTATCTTTGAGACGTAGAGGCGCGGAATAAAAGATAAAAGTATTTTACTGTACGTTCCAAAGGAAAGGCTTTATCACTCTTCAAACTTGAGGAGCAAAGCGGTGTAAATTGCGATAAAAATTATCACACAAGGGAATATATATAATTCATATACTACTGCGTTCCAGAAATTCATGTTTCCTTAGTAAAGTGCTTGTACTAAAATAGTTATCGTCACAGTAAAAAATCGATTTAGATCTTTTGCAGCAAATCTCGTTTTGAGCGTCCATGCTATAAGTATAGTTTTTCTCCTAAACGGTTAGATCGGTCAATATCTCTATTGATTATTTATTATCAATGTACCATTGAGCAATTGTTCATGCTAATTCAATTATTTGACCTTCCAATAAAAATCGATTAATATATTTATTGAAAACTATTGCAATTATTATTTGGGTTGCATTAAAAAAGTATTGATTATTCAATCTATCTTAAATAAGAAGCAATTAATTGCATATGAAATATGAATATGCAATAAAATAATTTATTTTATTCTGCTAATGATAGCATATTTGTGTGATATTTTGTAAGATTCTTTTATTTTCGACATAAACTTATACAAATGAAATTTTTAATATAAGGACTAACTACATGGTTCGTATGTGAAGACTAAGAGAAAGGCAGAAAATAGGAAATATTGAAGAATGCTGAGTTTGCAGTGAAGGACCTGCCCTTGAACAGAAAATTATCAATTAATGACTATAAGGACAAGACTACGAGTAATATAACGCGCTGCAAATAAAATTTCAGCAGAATGTAGTTGTTTAATGTGATGTGGCTTATTGTATAATCCTACCACTAAACTTGATGTACGAGTAATTTGTTTGACGTTATTGTCAATAGTTGACGTGATAAATCCATCAGCAGAAACTATACATATGTTCTACTGTTAACAAGTTTTGCAAATTGGAGAACGTGCAAAATGTTACTGAACCCTGGATCTGTTCTGGAAGTTTTGGTAACGAGACAAATTTCGACACCAGCTGAGTTGAACCCAGAACCTTCCAGTCCCTATCCAGTTGCTCTGTAAAATGAACTGCCAGGTCGTAACTAGAATTTTTACCTTGGCTTAATACTCGTATCTCAATATTTAAAGAAAATGAAGCAATTATGAATATATTTGCATACGACGAAAGTTATTACATGCGGGAATAACCAATAAAATGTCAATGAAATAACGTACTAAAACAATATGGAAACGCTTAATTCTTATGTGAATATATATGTACAACTATAGAATATGATGTTAGTGAACATTTAATTGAAACGCAAAGTCTTTATAGTCGAGTACTGTAACACTAAGTACTTAAATTACATGAGGAAATCGATCTATGTCAACTTCACTTTAACTGCAACTGCATTAATTATACTTTACTTTAAGTGGGAAGTTTATGATAGCACAAATGACATTATAAAATTTGCTTGCTACCAAAGAAAAGTTTCGAGACTACATTTCGCTTAGATCGCTCATGAAGTGATTTCAAGGGAACCAAGTGAGGTGAGTGGCTGACTAACCAGAAGAAGCCGACCTCCAAACAAGAGAAGGCACTGTAATATTAAGACCACCGCTAGTTCATTATCACATCTCCCTAACAGGATTTTAAATAGGCGTCCGCCAATTTGCAAGCACAAAAAGTAAACCCAGTTGTGATGTTTCTACGTCATGTATTCGTGGAAAGTTACCAGAAGAGATAAAAGGAGTGACTGCGTTCTGTAACGTCCAATTATTACAATATAAAATAACAAGGAATGTATAGAGATTTTCCTTGTCTTCGTACAATTCCAAAAAGAAATTTACACATTAATTAACGCTTAATTAAATTAAAACTATTGGAATTTACAACGCGAATCAAATAAGTATTATCAAGTATGTACAAACTAAAACAGTGTTATTAATACCAAGTGCGGACTAGACACATAAATACATATGCAAATTCAATATCTGAATCTCAGAATAATGGTCTTAAGTATGTACATTGTTTTTCCGTAAGATAGACACTAATTCAGGGTATGTACTCAGTTGTAAATTCGATTATAAAAGTAATTCTACTCAGAAATGTAAATTACCGGACATCAATATAGATTTACAAAATAATTGAAAATCAAATATTACATCCAAAAATAAATTAAAACTAAGTGCAGAGCTAGCTAAATTTTGAGATTTGACAGCGGGAGAGTCTTTCCCGTCTATTGTTAATATACTGTACAATATAACACAGCTTGTTCACTGGAAACTGCATAGTTTTTATTCTTAGCATTAAGATCTGTGCTTAGAGCTAGTCATCGGAGATCAATCTAGGACCATGTACATCCTCAGTATTTCAGTCATATATAGGTCAGCATTGTTGTTAAAGGTACGGCACTGAATATTACTTATTTTCGCAATTATCACTAGTCATCTCTGCGCTCATATTGAGACCCGATTTTTAAACGTATTCTTTAGTGAATATACTACTGTGACTCGTGAAGGAAGAACGTTTGCACATACTGGCTATGCAGCTGTTTCGTTGCAGACGATCTCGCATTAGCTGTGTTTAGTGTTATATAGACATTTACTTGGTGCACTTGTTGGCGTGAAAATATTCATTTGTTAAATATAGCGGTTTCTTGTTGCATGTATGTGCGTATTAATAATTCCGTCGACTCCAAAGTTCGATCAGTTATTCGTAGAGCTATTCAGAACCGCCGCATAGGCATGTTTTCAAGTGGAATTGTTCTTCTTCATGACAGTGCTCAAATGATCGCTCGAATACTGTGAGGAAGAAAAAGAACTTGATGCGTGATGAATTTCATTGCGAAAATATTGAGCAACCCTCTACAGTCCGGACTTAGTAACGTCGAATTTTCACCTGTTTCCGATTATGAAGGAGCACTTTGCAGGAAAAAGACTTTCAGCCCGTCTCTCGATCTGTGAGTCAGTCAGTCGGTCAGTAGGTTAGTCAGTCAGGCTGTCAGTTGGTCGGACGCATTGTCGGTCATTCAGTCATTCCTTCGCAAAGTCAGTCAGCTGTTCAGTCTGACAGTTGTTCAGTAGATAATCTGTCGGTCTGTTTGCCAGTCTATCATTCGTTCAGTCGGCTTGTCGGTCAATCTGTCAGTCGGTCGGTAAGTCGACCTATCGGCCGACCTGTAGGTCAGAGGTCAGTGTCGTTTATATTGTCAGTAGACCGAACACTGACAGACTGACCAAGAGATTAGCGACTGACCGACAGATCGAAAGACTGTCTAATAGAAAAACACACTGATTGACTGATACCAATGACCTATCTTTTGACTGGCCGATCGACTAACATTGAATGTCTGAGATCGAAGACTCACTGACCGACAACAGATCGTCTGACTGACCGAAGAACCTACCGACTGACTAGCTGACCGACCAACAATGAAAATCTGAGACTGAAGAACGACAGACCGACAGACCGTCTGACTGACATAATGACACACTGGCCGACATCCCGAACGTCTGACCGTCCGATCAACAGAACGACGGACCGAACGACATGACTGAACTATTGACTGACCGAACAAAAGACAGGCTGACAGATCAGCAGACTGGCTAACAGAAAGATATTGGTGGACTGAACGAGTGACAAACTGAAGCTCAACGACCGACTGTTTGACAGAATAGTGACAGGTCGGCTGACAGACGGACCATCCGGATGACCTGACCGAAAATGACTTAAAGGGTGGTGTCATGGACTGGTTAAATAAACAAGGAAATATAAACAGGTCTCGAGGTACAAGTGCCTAAATGTCCAAGGGGACTATATAGCCTAGAGAAATAGATTAAGATACGAGGCAAAACTTGTATGTTCAGTTTCTTTAAGATTATAACAAATATTTTATGGCAAAACGTCCTTTACTGATTGCCCTCGTATCCTCAGACTCCAAGAGGCAGTATGAATCAGAAGCTTCACTGTACTTTGTTTGCTCAGTAAGACTCTCAGCTTCCTGTCAAATTGGGTACCGGATATTTCCCGGAAATAAAAGGCAGGCAGTCAGAGCGTGGTGCCGACCACATAACCTCATGCCCCCCGTGCGTCTTCATGGCGTATAAAGGGGATAAGAAAAAATGTATTACAAATTCTACGTGTTATTTTGCGTATACATAAAATTTTATTATCTTGTATAATGTTTTACTGCCAGAAAGTCAAAAGGAGGATAGCAATGGCCAAGGAAGCTTTTAATACAAAAAGGAGCATCATCTGCGAACCTCTGGAAAAAAAAAAACTAAGGAATAAACTAGTGAAGTACTTTGTATGGAGTGTGGCATTGTATGGGGCAGGAACATGGACATTACGACGAAGTGAAGAGAAGCGAATAGAAGCATTTGAAATGTGGATATGGAGAAGAATGGAACGTGCGAAGTAGACAGACAGAATAAAGAAGAAAGAATGATGCTGAAACTGATCAGAAAGAGGAAAAGGAATTGGTTGGGTCGCTGGCTGAGAAGAAACTGCCTACTGAAGGATGCACTGGAAGGAATGGTGAACAGGAGAAGAATTTGGAGCAGAAGAAGATATCAGATGATAGACGAAATTAAGATATATAGATGATATAAGAAGGCAGAAAATAGAAAAGATAGGAGAATGCTGGGTTTGCAGTGAAAGACCTGCCCTTGGGCAGAACACTGAATGAATAATGTTTTAATTCGCTGTACGAGCATTTATCTTTACCGTGTTTACTGCTGCTTCCTTCGAAATTCCTCCGGTCTTTCATTTACTAGCACATTTTTTTTTTATATTTACTTACAAGAAACGAATATCTTCAGTAGAACTAATGTTGCTTATCTAGTTTAATGTGGATGTTTAATTCTAATATGATTGTACTATTGCAATTGTCGTTGACTTTTCACATAAATAACAACTCCGAAAGAATGACATCGGATCTTGAAAATAGATTAAAAATCTAAATCATGCAACCATACCTACTTGTACGTTGGTTGTGCTGAGAGACTTCCAGGAGCATAGTCACAATATCTTGAAGCTAGAGTTCTCGTTCAGATCACCATTATGGGAAACACTACCGTGCAACTTTATTTTATCCTAATGTCGGATTAGAATGGCAGGAGTATTTCATGGAGGAGAATGATTTTTTTGTTTCAATACCGCTATCTCCATATTACAAATTAGTATATGCATACAGTAACTCGTAAGTATTGATCATAATAATTAGAGCTGTAGGTAGAGGTTATTTATATATATATATATATATATATATATATATATATATATATATATATATATATAAAGCTAAGATTACATTCAGTTAAAATTTAGTCGTATGATTATTTATTACATGTAAATGCTACTATTTTTATTATGTGACTGAAGGTCAGTGACTGATTTAGATGGAAACTTGCGGTCACGTATCCAAAACGTAAGTTTGAAAATAGATATTGTGGTCTTCTCTTCACTAGCCTTTCGAACGCTGTAACCGGGATCCGATCATTCGTCACGAATTTTGTCACGCTTCTGTTCGTGCACTTTCGCATCGGAATTGTAGGTCACATAATAAACATTTATCATCGAAATAGTTGTATTATTTCGTCACCGTGCAAAAAATGTATTTCCTTGGTTTTTATAGCTATTGTATTTATGCAATATTTGTGGTGTTATTTTACTAATTTTGTAAGTTTCCTTCCGAAATTAAAGCTATGCGTAACGAAATAAAGTTAATTAAATAAAAGTAAACGTGGTCTCTTATAAGCTTACTAGCCGTACCCGTGCGCTCCGCTGCACCCGTTAGAAATAAATATAAAGTAATTATATAATTAAAATAGGACATTTGATCCAGGGAACATTTGTGTTTGATAGAAGGATAAGTCGTTTATTATGTTACTTAATTTAAATTTAATTAAAAAATTAAAATGCGATCATTTTGATCCAGAGACCACTCATTTGGTCATAAAAATTAGTTTAGGAAATACAGGAAACGAATATACAAAATAGCCTATCAAGTTTTCTGTGCATAAGAATCTATTTTAATCTTACCTGTCCTCAATTCACTCAGAAGTTACTGTGATAACATTATAGCATTATGTCCATCTAGAGAAACTACACTTCCCAATGGTGAATTAATCATTAATTATACAAATCGGTTAATTTAGCTTCCGATATTACTTCATAGAAACGCAGAAACATTATCTGTAGGCTATCTTTCATAGCTTTCGATTGTTGCTGTCCAAGGCCCCTTATAGACGAAGTCATTTGTTTTTTAATTCATTACACGGCCTTAGATGGCAGTTATTTTAATTTTAAAACTCATTTATCTCATTAAATATCAGTCCTATCAAAATTTTTCAAAGAATAAAACTTATCGGAAATGATTTTTAAAGAAATGTTTGTTATGTAACATTTTTCATAAAAATCAATAATAAGCGAGATATTTCGATTTATTTAATTCAGGCCCCCTTATAATCCCCCTTTTAAATAATGTATTTTGAATGCCATATAGCCTATAATCTAAGTTACAACGAACTTAATTTATATTCCAATTTTCATCGAAATCCGTTCATCCATTATCGCGTGAAAAGGTAACAAACATACAGACAGACATACAAACAAAATTTTCAAAAAAGCGATTTTCGGTTTCGGGGTGGTTAATTATATATATTAGGACCAATTATTTTTGGAAAATCGAAAATTACCAGAAAAATTTCGGCTACAGATTTATTATTAGTATAGATTTGTAAAGAGTATATCATGGTCACAAAACACATACCGTCATTACACAGAGAATAATAATCCTGAAATGTTTAAGGTATGAGGCTGGAAATTTTTAAGATTTTGTACTTCCACTAATATATTAAGACAATAAAACAGTTAATTAAAATAGACATTTGTTAGAAAACTGTGACGAAACATATTGTGACAAAACTGTTGCTGTAACGTATTGCCTAAGTATGACAAAAACATAGTAATAGACTGTGACAAATCTGTACAGTGACGAGAAAAACCCTAAAACCCAGTGTAAGCGGTACTCAAAGATTTGTATATAATCATAACTCTGTCGTAAAGGTGTCACTTCTTTAGTACTAATTTATGTAACTAGTGTATAATCTTAGTCCCCCGCCGTGGCGTCGTGGTCTAAGGCATCCTGCCTAGGACTCGCGTTACGGAATGCGCGCTGGTTCGAGTCCTCATGAGGGAAGAAATTTTCTCGTGAAATTTCGGCCAGTGTATGGGATCGGTGCCCACCCATCATCGTGATGCACTTGGGGAGCTACGATAGGTAGCGAAATCCAGTTGCGAAAGCCAGCTATGACGGCTGGGGGTTCATCGTGCTAACCACACGATGCCTCCGTTCTGGTTGGATGATCATCCACCTTTGCTTCAGCATGTGGGCGTGAGGCCAGCAGCCGGCTGGTCGGTCTGGGCCTTTCATGGGCTATAGAGCCACAAGTGTTTATAATGAAGATTATTCACATGTTGCAGCAGTAAAATATGAAAAAAAAAAAAAAGTGTTATAAATTTACAAAATGTAACGTTATGACGCAGTAGAGACATGAGTACTGGATATGACGTAATATATTAGGCTACATGGTTGCTAAGTAACCGTTTCTAAGACAATGTTATTTTGTTGTTGTTTTGAAGCTTTTCTTACAGGTACGTCGTATAAAATTTTGTTGTGAAGGCGGTGATGACATCATGGAATACTAGTTGTTAGGTAACCTTTTCTGGCACCAGTATCAGAATTAGGCCAATTGTGCACGATTTATAGTTTCATAACAAGCGTGTTTTAATGCTAGAATTGCATAAAATAAATGGTGGTGCTTATTTTGCAATATTAGTTTAATTAAAGATATTATTTTAAAACTATTTATTTCGAACTTGTGCTTGATCTGGCTGTAACATTTTGCTTTAGTACCCTGTGGATTCAGATTTCCATCCTCGAAACCGTTTAACTAACTCGGATATTTTTACAGTTTTTTTTTTTTTTTCATGCGTGAGAGAATAAATGCCTAAATAATATCTTGAAACAGATAGCGGCTAATTTCTTACAAATCTCTTCATATTCACCAACACATAATTAGACTGTCATCTCGCTGAAGCTGAATGCTCTACGTTAAATGCAGGATTTGTAACTACTGAAATATATGGCATGTGATTTTACTGCAGGAACTTAGAATCACTGTACTCTTTTATATTACTGTCGTCATTGTTCATGTGACGTGTTTAGAATTCCTTCTGCATGAGCAACCGAAGACGTAGGTCATTATGATAGTTGTGGTGCATAGCGTGACGTTTATTTTGGCAGGTGTTGGTCGCGTTTTGATGCGTTCACTGCTACTGCTGACCAACCGACCGGCACTTCCTCAAACCGGACTCACTTCACCTCGTTGTGATTCACCGTTACTTTGATGCAGTGTAACACTTTCAATAATGAAAAGGAAGTCTCTCACACAACATGCAGCTCAAATTCCCAACCTGGAAATGAAGCTCGCTGCTCATAATAAATGACGAAGGCTTCCAAAAGTGTGTCGCACATAGCACATCTTGTTATCATGAACGTAACTGTTCAGCGACATTTTATGAAATATTACGGATGTAGTGTTTTGGAAAAGAATGGGTTTCAGAGGGATAGGTTCTTCGCATACCTAATTATAATACCATAGCTTTGCCACCCTTTTCTTCGCAGATGTCTACTGGTAAATCCTGACTGACTCACGATTCACCTTTGTAAATTTCATCACCTGCTGTAGTAATCATTGAGATTGTATGTTAGAGTAGGTCAAATGTCTGAATTCTCCTGCATTGTATCATAAGTTTTCCTTGTGTCTGACTACATCAGCTTGTGAGATTCACCATATTATAATCTTATACATTATAGTTCTTTCGTATTATAGTCTTATCTTCTAATATCAATGAACAGAGAAAAAGTTTTCATGCACTATCAAATCGTAAAATATGCTTGCATTAATGCGCTATCAAATGACCAAATATGCACAATGAAGGAAAACACTAAAAATATGAACTAACAAAATTAAAATTTACATTGTATTTTCGTATGACACAATTTTCTACCAACAGTATTTCCAAATTTTCAGCAATTAAGTTCATGCTTTTATCTGTCAAAATATTTTTGTTCATAGAAAATGACCTTTCTACGTTACATGAAGTGACAGGTGCAAATTTAAATGATGAAATTTGATACAAAGTAAGCCCAAATGCTGTGTCTTCAACATTTTCACCATAAAGGAGTTTTTTTTTTTTTTTTTTTTTTTACTGAGCATCTAAGTTCATAATCGGAATTTCCATTAATGACTTTGTCCAGTTTTTCTTTAACTGACGTATCCACATCCACATAAGCAAATTCTAAAGACTTATGAACGTCTTCTATAATTGAAGGGTTCAGAGCCATAGTGGGCCAAGCGCCATTTATTAAAAACGGAGAAAGCAAGGGTTAAAGTTAAGTGAATGCCATAGTTTAATGAAGATTGACATATCATTTAGTTTGAATGTGTGTACTTTATATTACTTGCTATATGTTTCCATTGAATTATGGTAATAACTTCATTTTAACCCTTGTTTTCTACGGTTTCAGTAAATGGCGCTTGGCCCACTATGGTTCTGAACCCTTCAATTTCAATTGAATCGACGAGTGGTACACCCAGTGTCTCTAACTTATTTATTATGGTAGGCAATTTTGCAAAGTTTGTCCACTGTTCCACAGAATCTCTTCTCAAACATTTAATCGGAGACATTGCAGCACTTGATACTTCACAATTCACAACAGAATATAAATAATAGGAATTCACGAAGCAACGGCACATGTACTACAGACTACTACCTGTTCAATTTAAAGGCATGTAAGGGAAAGCATGTTACCGCTTTTGTCGACAGACTACTAAGTATGGAAGAAATGCATGAGAGGCTTTCTTGTAATAATAATTTTAGTCTTAGGATGAGGTTTGTATAGAACAGGAGTTGGGGATTTGGAATTCAGATGTGCTAATATAATGAGGAGATAAGCTAGTAAGATCCAGGAGTTCTCAGGTAGAATCCCTGCAAAACTATTAGTCATTTCACTTATATTTTTCAATAGATGCACTCAAATATTGTAAACTCATAAACACCAAATTCTAAAAGACAACATTTATAAAATTCAGTATTATGCTATTTAACATAAAATATGGACGCAATATACAAGATAAACCTCTAAATACGTTTTATGTAACCTAAAATATTAAAAACATGCATTATGCATGAATTTATCCCTAAAGAGGCCAAAATGTGCAAATATGTACGGAAAAAGTATACTTATTTCAACTCACTAAGCCATGAAACTGTTATTTACTAAGTTCGAGAAGTGTAGCAAGCTTATATAAAAACAGGCATTTGCAAGGAAATCCTGTCTTTATTAATGCTACATCGCATTAACGTACCTCTAAAGACCTTAGCCAAAGTCCGTATCTCGACTTTTTTTCGGCCTGATATAAAAATTGCACATGCAAAGCCTCGTAAGAGATGGAATCGGTACCGAAAGTGAACCTCTACCTAATACAGACTCTCACGTTGACAGTGGAGGACATTCATGCCCTAAACAGAATTCAAATTCACAACCATTGTTTCCATTTAGCGATGAAGTTACGTACATTAGGGTAATAGTACAGTCTAGTATATACAGTCACGAAGCTCAATATGTAGGGAATATTTATTTATTTATTTATTTGTTTATTTATTTATTTGTTTATTTATTTATTATTTTGCTAATAATTGTAACATAAAATATAATATATACAGAAAAACTTTAGCTCGCCCCTGAAAGAGTAGAACTCGTGCTCAGGGGCGGATTCCTGAATTGAAATTAATAATTATACAATGCAATTTGTCTTATGTCTACTATGCAATTATACAGTAGTATATAAATTTAAATTTACAATTTTTCAATTTGTATAAAATCCATACATAACTTTTTTAATTTAATACTAGAACTATTAGAATTGACAAGATTAGGATGTTTAAATACAAATTTGTTGTATATTCTTGGGCCTATGCATCTACAGGTAGTTGCTAACCGCTAGGATCGCTACTATCGCCTCATCACAGACAATGCGAAATAGTACCTGTACAGTCTATTGTTCCTAGTACCCTCAACAACTCAAGCTTCGTGACTGTATATACTAGACTGTGGTAATAGCATAAAATAGAAGTTTATTAATCAAAACTTTAAAATTTCTTTTGTCATATTACAGTTCCCTTGTAGTTTTATAGAGTGCGATTATTTCCTTCATGTCCCGCTGCCAACAGGTCCCACGCGGTATTCAGAACCCCGCAACAATTTTTCCCTTGAAATTATTCAAGTCAGCTTCACAGGAAGCTACACCTGAAAGCCAGATTTTCATGTTTAGTCCAGTTTCGTAACCCATCTTGGAAGGTTACTAAACTTCGCTTTTGCTCAAGTTTGTGTTTTCGTATTGTGTATTAATACGTCACTATACTGTATTGTATGCTTTAAGCTTTTGAACAATATGTTTACATAATAATAGTAAACCGTAAGTGCACATTAGAGCAGCGGTCAGCAAATGTAGTAGGCCTACATTTAGTAAAGTAGAACGCGACTACTCACCCCCACCCTCTAGCTCACCTGTACTGGTAGGGTTGGTTGACGTCTAACACGCGAGGTGAATGAGCTAGGTAGATTTGCTGCGATCACTGTAGAACAGCTGGAGGTATATAAAATGCCGACCACTGCGTTAGAGCAATGAGTATATGAACATAGTTGGCCATAGAAGTAAGACGACGACTTTTATGATATGGGTATGTGATGTGGTGTAAGTATTGAAAGAATGATAGCGCCCATATTTCGAACTCCTCACTGATTAGGATTATGAACGTCAACATGCCGTCTTCCAACAAGATTCCGCCACTCCACATACAGCCACGGCTTCAATACATGGAAAAAGAATGATCTTTAAAGATAGAGTTATTTGTGTTGGATAGTATGCATTTTAAAAGATGAATTTCGTCGTGTGAAAAGCAGTTTTTTTTTCGATGGTATCAAGAATGTGTATGTGCAAGTAGTATTTCCAGTAATATCTATTAGATAAATTAATGTCGATGCTCCATCTTATGTTTGCTGTGTTTGCCGGCCACGCGATCAGCACTCTCGGGAGTGTGGGTTGGCGTATTGGCCATACGAAAGCTGTTGGCAACAGGACATTAAGAAAATAATCGCACTCTGTATAAACTACTGAATTTATGGTATGACATATTTCTATAGATAGAATTTATCTCCAGATATTCATTGCTACGTTAATTTATGTGCTGAACTTATACTAATTACAATTTCAACTTGTTCTTGTGAAACGTAACCCGCGTGCAAGAAAGACTACAATTGATAAAGGACTTGCATGTAACAAAACCTGAACTACCAGGTCATATGATTCATTGTGCCAAGGGCAACTAGAATAGTGAATTAGTGTGTAGATTGTAGGTAATATTTACAAATTTCATAGTGCCATGTCTTTCTGTTCTCTCAAAAGCTTTGGAACGAATTGTGCACAAACAATTGACAGATTACCTCAATAATCACAATATTCTTGACCCTTACCAATCAGGCTTCAGAACGGGACACAGCACATCGACTGCACTGCTTAAAGTGACTGAGGATATACGTGAAGCTTTAGACAAAGGACAGATCACAATACTAACACTTTTAGACTACTCCAAAGCCTTCGACACTGTAGATGTTGACTTACTAATTGCAAAATTAAAAGCACTGCATTTTTCTGATAATGCCTTAGCGTGGATGGACTCCTATCTTCGTGAACGCCAACAGTGCGTGTCTATTAATAATCGTTATTCCACTTGGCGTACCACGAAGACTGGCGTACCACAAGGCTCTGTCCTAGGACCTTTACTATTTTCTATTTATATTAATGACATTTCTTCTAATCTAACATCCTGCCTACACCATATTATGCTGACGAAATACAAATCTATCTGCATACTCGACCTAACTACATAAATGACGCTATAACTAAAGTTAATGATGACTTGAATTCAATATCCATATGGTCGAAAACGCACGGACTTAATTTAAATGCAAGTAAATCGCAGGCAATCTTAATAGAACATCAAAGATCGAAGTGTGACAAACAAAATTTGCCACCGATAATTGTAAATAATACTACTATTCCATACAGCTCGACAGTGAAGAACCTTGGTATTTATATGGATTGTCACCTGGAATGGAATGAACAAGTGAATCACACTTCTAAAAAAATTGTTTCTATTATTCACTCATTAAAGCGACTGAAGCACTTTCTTCCCGATAAATTAAAATTAATCCTTGTACAAACATTTGTGATGCCACACTTTGACTACTGCGATATTATATTAAGTAACCTAAATGCAAATTTGAGCAGCAGGCTACAACGTGTGCATAATGCGTGCGTCCATTATATTTGTAATATTCGTAAGTATGATCATGTTTCCCCATCTTTCCAAACTCTGTCTTGGCTAAGGCTAAGCGATCGACGAGCCCTGCATTCTCTTGTTCTCTTATTTCAAATTCTGCGCACCGCTACCCCAATCTATTTGGATTCTCGTTTTCAAAATTTATCCGCATATCATCAGCTAAGTACAAGATCTCATCATAACAATTTACTCATTATACCCTACCACAAGACATCTTTATATTCTCCATCTTATACAGTTTCAGTTGCTAGAAATTGGAACTCGCTTTCGAGTGAAGTAAGGGGTTGTTGGACAATAACTTCATTTAGGTCAAAATTACATAAATTCTTACTTAACAGATTAAATTCTGATTAATACACTCAGGGACAAAAAAAAACCGGACACTTTAATATTTGCTGGTATTTTGCAAAACATTATCTTCTCATACAATATTATGGTAGCCATCTGTTGCTATGGAGACGTGTATACATTGTTGATTGTTATATATATATATATATATATATATATATATATATATCCGCAACGAGAATCACTCTTATCCATTAAGTTTTTCAAGCTCGAGTGTTGGTAGCCTTGGATAACTTTGGTCTCTCTTATTATAGTGTAATGCTATATCTTCCTTTCCAATGATAAACAAATCAAAGATACACGTCTTCTTAAACATTTCGACAAATGACTTCGGTATACATTCAGAAACAAAGTATTTTCTGTCATCGTAAAATGACTTGGCAACGGAGTTCTTGTAGCCTTGACATGAACTTTTTAGGACCTTATACCGACAACAAGATTTACGCAGTATAAGTTTGTGTCATTTTTGCATACAAGCTTTTGCGGTTTGGATACATGGGCTCGCGATTACGTTGCCAAGTATTTTGCCTGACTGCAAGACTGCGAAAAATAGCAAGGCCAGCAGGCAGTCAGGTAAGTTGTCGAGTATTGTATGGCATTATATATAGAGAGAATGGGATACATACCCCAGCATCACGCATAACGGAGCAGTGACTCGATTCAAGGTTAGAACAAGGCTGTCCGTCAACTGTTGGGCGGTCCTCGAAAATGTTTCAAACGAACGACGTATTTTCTTTAGCGCGTTTTTTTAGACACCACTCCCTTTCAGAAATTCTTACAAAATTTTAACACATTTCCATTTATAAGTTTGTCCTACGGAATATTCGTTATATTTAATATTATGTATTTATATTAATCCGCTATGAGTCAGGGATAGCGCGTGCGCTTTCAACCAAGCAGTCCGTGATTCTATTCCCCATTTCATGGGACTGAGTATTCCTTGTGTTGTACGTGTCCTGTGATGTCTATGCGGTGGCTTTACATCATGCTGACCACACG
The DNA here is from genome assembly GCF_040183065.1 of Periplaneta americana. Lineage (NCBI taxonomy): Eukaryota > Metazoa > Arthropoda > Insecta > Blattodea > Blattidae > Periplaneta > Periplaneta americana. The sequence goes on along the minus strand of NC_091120.1, from coordinate 89,592,864 downwards.
GTCAGGAAGGTCCGCCATGTGAGAGAGTCTAGTGTTGGTCTAAAATCAGGGCAAAATATTCAGATAATATTGAGACGTTGCAAAAAAGGGAAGAGTATATTTGTTAATATAGCTAACAGAAGTACATAATTCTTTAAAGTAAATTAATTTTACACGATTTACATATGATACGAAATACAGTATATCGAAATTATCATTTTTTAAGTATCTGAAGACGAGAACATCTGAAATGAATTGTGCAAACAGTTTATGTAAAAACAAACAATTCAATTAAAATGAACAAAGCTGTCATCCTCGGTGGTTGAATTAAAGGTTTGCGGTTTCAAACCAGCCAACGATGTTGTATTTTAAAATCCTTAGCGTGTTTTCTCTGGAAGGAAGTAAAGCAGGGAGGCCTTTGGAGATTTGCGACACATTAAATAACCCTAAGAGCTTCAGACAGAATATGTCTGCCATTTTTCGTACATTTTGAATCTCGAAGTAGAATAACCTTTGCAAATGAAAACGCCGGTAAATTAATTACAGTTTATGAACAAGATTAGAAAGGGAAATTCCTGTTCTGTTTTTTACGACACTTATTTAATTAGCACTGCTTCTAAAAAGCTATGTAACTTTTGTGAACCCATTTATTAGTATATTTAACGACAATAGGGCAACACCGTTGGCTCTGTGTAAAAAAATCTTAGGAATTGTACAACAGTGATACACAACACTCAAAGACATCGCTAAGGATAACGTCTTATTAATTATATGAGTTAAAGGACATGGTGGTAATCAGAGCAATGAAAAGGCAGATGCGACTGCCAAACTGGCCTCAAAATAAACTCCCTGGAGAATACAACCTGCAGTCCTTATCTGTACAACTATCAACAAAATGTTATCCCACTTTACATGCACAACATTTACCAAGCGATGGGTAAACAGTATCACACGTTGAGAGGAAAGGCTGCTGTTTCCCTTTATCCTGAACAATTATGAACAAGAGCCATATAAAACACATGTACAGTGCATCATACCCGGCTGAAGATGATATAGGCCTACACGTATTTGAAATACAATAACATTTTTAGCATGGCTGTCTTCGGTTGTATATAGTATTTCGAAATTGTTGCTGGTTACTAGGCCTAGGCCTAGGCCTAAATATAGTCACTTCAAAATTTAAAGTGTTATAAATTTATAACATTTGAGGTACAAAAAAAAACATGCTTTAGGCGAGACCCGAATCCACGACCGTAGCTTCCACACAACAATAAAGGTGCGCTCCTTAGCCGTTGTATACATCGTTATAGCAAGTTCCCCTTATAATTATAGTTGCGGTATATAATAATAATATTAGCGTATTAACCTTTGTTTTTATTTCATTTCCGATTTATTAATGTACTAGAAATATTCAGAGATATACAATAGGTAACGGAAAGATATCACATACGCCATTAAGACGGAATATATGGCAGATAATGTTTCTGGAAAGAAATTTACGATCAGCTCTGGGCTCAGAATTTTATTTTCCTAGTGGTAATAAATCTGGGTAGAAGACTGTACAGGCTCAGAGCTGTTTTGAGAGCAATATCTCAATTCAGGGTCGAACCGGGTGCCTTCCAGTCCATAGTCTGTTGCTCTAGCAGCTGCAATTTGCTTTCTGCTTCTAATCTTCTGCATCTCTGAGAAAGTGTCTAAAGAGAAACAAACCCAAATGAAATTACTGTATAATAGCAGACATTACGATCGTGTCAAGTAGCTACGTGGTATTCACAGAAACAGAACGAAGTTTAAAATTATGTTGATGATGATGATGATGATGATGATGATGGTAGACTCTAAAACAGGGATCGGCAAAGTGTCATCGTGATCACTAGCAATAGTGACGTCGCAGGGGCAGCGAAGTAAACTGTCTTTGCTTCACCCCCTCCCTTCCATCGAACTCCTCTACAACTCCAGTACACAGGCATCTATCAGTGGCTGGTTAACTGGTAAGATTTAGATTGCTTCTTTCTCAAAACCTTCAACGTTTGTTCAGAAACGTGTGTTTAAGGAAGAATGGGAGGAACAGTATTTGTTGCCCATATGGTGACAATGTAGACGTCTCTTGTGTTCTGAAATTATAATAGGAACTTATAAATCAACATTACGAGACATGTCATAATAATTATCACGAAATAATAGGTAATCATGAACACATCCAATGTAATTGTAAACGGAAATGTATATAGTAGAAAATAAGTATAAATATAATTTTCTTTTCGTAGAGCTGGACAGGGAGAAAGCAATTAAAACATTACAGAAAAAAATTAAATTCAAATAAGAGTTCAGGTACTAAAATATGATGAAACAAGTTATGAGTCAAAGGGAACTCCGTGCAAGATATGTTATTGCTTTGAAAATCGTAAAATCATTGAAGTGCTTTTATGAAGGACAGTTCATTAAAACATGTCTGAATAAAGTTGCTAACATTATTTGTCCCGAATAATTTGATGTTTGTAACACTATGAAATTATCCACACGAACAATACAAAAGAGAATAAGGGATATTGAAACACTAGTTGAACGAGAAATAAAATAAAAAATGCATAAACAGTAGTCTAATTTCTCTTTAAGTGGAAACACAGATATTGATCAGTAGAATTATTGGTAATGTTCACTCGCAGAGTTACGAAGGATCTGTCTGTATAAGAATATTTGCTCGATGTCATTGCACTTAAAGTAAATGCAGTAGGAGAGGAGTTGTTTCAAGCATGAAGAAAATATATAGAAGAAATGAATCTGAACATAAAGCAACTTGTATTTGCAGTAATATACGGGACTCTAAATACGACTTTAAAAAAGTCTACTAGCTAGAGTAACGTGTTATTAAAAAAGCTGGAAATAAATGAGGACATAAAACCTTGCCATTGCATAATACACCAGACTGGCTTAGATTTATTTAAAATGCTCTCCATAGAAAATATGTGTAGTCCTATCATAGGTCGCCTGCCGCTATCCTACATAGGTGCTATGTTTGGCTCTATATTCAATATATTTCGGGTGTTTTTTTCTGAACGAAAACTTGCAATATCTAAACAAAGATCGTCACTAGCAGGCGAAAATTTACGAGTTATATTAAGAGTGGCAATTTATGATGTATTTTCCTAGGTTGTTGTAGCACAATAAAGTAAAGGTGAAATAAAATATAATCTGTCCATCTACAAATCGATATTGTGTAGTCTACGTAGATGCTTGTGTTGAGAGTCCGCCACTGGGACCCTAACGGAGTGTTCTATACTCCTCGATTGATGTTACATCTTACGTATTGCGGCTTGCGTTCAATGATGTCAGTCATGAGTACAAATTTGCCGACGGCTGCTCTAAAATATTGCGTTATATGTATGAAATCTTGTGCTGTACATTGTCTTTGATATTCCTGTAATCCTAGCACATAGCATTTATAACACCTCTTGGGTTTTCATATTATTCATTTAACTATAGGGTTCCCATGCGCCCGTAAAATATACAAGGACGTCATTTGTCCCGTATGTAAATTAGTGACTGAAAAAACAAAACTAGGAATAACAGCTGCTGTTTAATTATTATCAGTCTCATCACTGTTGGTGTCATTAGAATTCGCTTCATTGGCAACATCGGAGGTGATAATGAATTTGTACATTGTTCTTAAAATAGTTCATACTATGAAGCAAATTGCTATCAGATCAAACATGGTTGAATCTCACTTGTTTGATGAGATCATAATTGTGAAAAATCTTTCGCATTCCAAAGAACGTACACGGTAGTGAATTGAAGGAAATAATTCTTAAATCAAAACATTTAGAAGAAGTCTAGGTGGATCTGTTCAGAAGTATCGATGAAAAGCTCCCGAAATAAAAAAGTGATGGAATTCATTATGTTCATCTCTGGTACAAATATAAATATTGAAAGACTATTCTCCCTCATGAACTCACTGTGAACTGATGAGAAAAAACAAATTGCATATAAAAACAGTAAAATAAATGTTTATTGTGAAATAATTTTAGTGAGGATTGTGTTGCATTTCATGACTTAATGCTTCAAAAAATAAACAATTCTTACAATAAATTAATTCTTCAGAAAAGTATTGTACGAGTGGCTCTGATTTATAGGAGTGTATTCTCAAATGAACCTATTTTGTAAGGATTACATTTCAATACATTTTGTTCAGTTTATTCTTTAATACCGTACTTTATTTTAAATAATACCTAGTATTTCATCGCATTTAATTGTATTGTTTTAATCTGTTCGAAGACAACATGGATAAGCATAATAGAAAACATACACCGAAGCTCAGTTTTTAAAATCAGTGTTGAATATCTCGTATTTTTTAAATATATTTTTGAGGACCCTATTTAATGACGACTTTTATGTCATTGTGACTGTTCTGCACCGATAGGGTAATGTTACAATGATAATGGGGAACAGTCAATTTGGTTTATGACAAAACAGGGAAATTCTCAGAGAATATCTGTTCTGCGTTGCCTTTCTGTCACAAATTTCATATTTTTTCAGTAGAAAATTGTGATTTCGTTCATGATTTTTCCTCAGAATTATAGCGATAATAACTATAAAAGGAAAGTTTTGTAGACAATATACCTTAATTAAACGAGGAAAATATTTGAGAGAGGAAGATGCTATATGTTTATTGTTACCGGGTAGCGTTACTAGGTGTCGCTATCTTATCAGCGAATGCGTAACACTCTTCTGAAGCTTAATGTTATCTCCAAGGTGCATGTACTTTAGGTACTTCAGTGTTAACACGGCGACAGTGTGTTACAACCGATGACGCAAATTCGTAGGCCTATATTAAATTTACTTTCTTGCCAAACTTCACTTGTTTTCCCATTAGTAGTCTCGACAAGAGCATGATAAAAGCTTTAATAAAGGGTAAAGAATTAATGCATTGACGTATATTACTTCGTGTAGGAAGATTCAAGCGCACACGTTGAATAAATAAAACTTCGACCTAGTCTTAAGTATTAATAATACGTCTGTTACAGTGAAGTTTAGCTGTCTGCATAATTGCATTCTGCCTATTTGACACTCCCATCATAATTTCTATGCCGCAGAGTGGTTTGTTGCTCCGAGAAATATGCAACAGAGCCAGGTACAGCAAAATTGTTAAAACAAAGATGGACTTAGGACGAAAGAGAACTTATTTACAAGCATCGGCTGATAGATTATTGCTCTTCGGAAGATCGAATTTCTTAGCGGATCTCTATTTTAAGCTTAAACAACTGGACGCTATAAGATACCTAAAATTGACCAATATTAATATGAAAAGAACGAGCTACTTACCTGACATTCAATCTTCTTCTGTTGCATTGGAGTTCTTATTTATTTATTTATTTATTTATTTATTTATTTATTTATTTATTTATTTATTTATTTATTTATTTATTAATTTATTTATTTATTTATTTATTTGTTTATTTATTTACACTCGTGTATTATTTGGGTACCTAATTACTATTCAGAATTATGTATATGTATATATATATATATATATATATATATATATATATATATATATAAAATTCGTGCAAGTATGTCTATTATCATCCAATGATTGCTTAAGAAAATATCGTAATGTGTCAATTTTTTTTATTGCAGACCTGAGAGGTAAGAATTTTTTAAACTACGATTCATATTTTGTTGCAAACAGTGCATAATTAATAGGCTACATTTTCCAAATCTATGAAGTATGAAAATAAGAATAAGTGGTGTAATAGAAATTCGTTACATTCCCTCAAGAATTAACAGTAATAGATTCGAAAATATTTTTCATGGCTTTAGTGTCAATGTAAATTTGGAAAGTGTTTCATTCTGGCATTTTACAGGAAGAGAAATATTTTAATCACAGAAATACATACATACATACATACATACATACATACATACATACATACATACATACATACATACATACATACATACATAATTTTTATCGTAAAGTTGATAATAGCTTAGTGCAATGATCGTCTTAATAGTCATTACTAGAAACGACTTATGAGGATTACACTCCCTTCTTCACTTCATTTTCTCTTTCAACCAGTTTCTTGCGCATCATAGCTACAATCTGAATGCTTGTCTCATCCTAAATTACTGTCCTCTATGAAGTTTGAGCGGCGTGTTCTTCGTCGTCTATAAATACTTTTTATTTTATTGACAACTGTCGTGTTGTTATATCACCAGCCATAATTTTACCTGTTACTACTTGGAAGTACTGAACCACATATTGCAACAAGCCAAATAGAATGTCATATGTCAAAGAACTGATTCAAACCACGTAATAAACAGGTTCTTCTCCGCGTTTTTGTTTTGTTTTGTTTTGTTTTGTTTTTTGCTTACCTTTAATAGCAAACTGCTTATGATTGCGTCTGTGGCTCCATCAATTACTTATATGGAATGATTGCCTTCTGGCTCAGGATCGTTTGACAATGCAGAACTGTGGACAACAAAGTGAACGAAGTCGCTTCTCAAAACTTTTATTCAAAATTTTGTTTTTGGAACATTGAAACATTTAACATTAAAAACCAAAATGTTTCTAACGCATGTTTAAACATTTTTTAATCAAAAGGCGCTTCGCATGCAGGCCGAAAGGGCTTGTAATTGAAAGGGAGATGATATGTATGTATGTATGTATGTATGTATGTATGTATGTATGTATGTATGTATGTATGTATGTAAAGAGTGGAATAAATCCACACTTAGACCACACATATGAACCTGTTATATAGTATCTCCAAATTTTTACTTAGGAAAGAATTGCCAGTAAATTTCACCTGGAATCTTCTCATTCATAGTGGAAGTGTTGAGAATTCCCGTGGTTTCATAATCTATGACATTTTTGTCCTGTGTAAGAGACTCTCCTTTCAGTATTTATTTAATGGATTGAGAGTATCTTATTAATACGCATATGAAAGTTACACTGAAGAAGAAAACTTTTTGCTAGAGATGGTAGATTTTAGCAGCTTAAAATAAAAAATGTAGCACTTCAAAAATCAAATTTAGCATTTTGTATTAAGTTTATTGTTAAAAGTTAACATTCTGTAGCGTTTTGGGATGGAACATTTTTTACGGAAAGTTTGGTGGTAGAAATTCAATGACATCAATGTGTTAACAGGTGCATCTTCCAGATTTTCCAGTTAAAATTCTTGGAAGTTATTAAATAAGGCAGAGAACGTATAAAATTACAGTCCAGTTGTGAACATTAAGAAACATGCCAAAAGACATTTTATCTCAACTAGGGCTGCCAACTCTCCCGTATTTTCCGGTATATCTCGTATTTGTCCCTATTTTTAAGTCTCTCGGCTCCCGTATTTGACTGCTCTTAGAACGATTTTCTCCCTTATTCTTATGTCACGCAAAGAGCTTTGTGTCAAACTTTTAATTTTACTGCTCTATTATATTAATTTGAAATATAATGTAAAGAATGCAGAAGGAATGGTTTCTGAAGATATCTATTATCCTTGGTTGTTGTTATTCTAGGGATACTTTAAAATGTGCAGTGTCTATAGAAGGTAATGATAACTAGAAATGGATGTCAGTGTTTACCACTTTAAAATCAAATGTTAATGTTCCAAATTTGACCAAATTAGTAGGTTTTGTTCTAAGCATACCCGGTAATAATGCTTATACAGTGAGAGTATTTTCTCTCATGAACAATAAATAGAAGCAGTACAAATCTCATAAAAGGAGAAATACAAATTGCAGTCAATTTTAATTATTTCTCCAGAGAATTTTTAAAATTTATAAAATATGATGTACAACTTCGTCATAAAGCCAAATCTGTAACAAAATACAATGAGGTTTGACTTTATTAGAATAAGAGTTTTCTTTAATAAATCTAGCGTTATTACTTGTTGATTTCTTGTATAACATTTTGTTCCTTACTTAATCTCCCGTATTTTCTTGAAAAAATAATTGGCACCCTAATCCCGACCCATTTTATTACTCAATCACAATCACCCGCTACCAGATACAATTTTTTTGTGAGTGTACCTTGGATCTAAAGAGATCGCATAGGCAGCCAATTTTCTACTACCAGCACCAGACATATTATTTGAAAAGTCTAGATAACGGTACAGATAATAACGAAGTGGGTATCAGGTAGGTGACATTCTTCTGTTATTCATACTGCAAAGGCTAATGTGGAGGTGTGACCAAACTATTTGAAGAAAATGTAAGAACCTGTACATATGTATTTCAAGAATGTCTCATAAAATGTAATTTCACTCTTATTTCGCATAAACATACACCTTTGCATTTTATTTCGGATTCAAAAACTGCAGTATTATAGCACAATCTAGTATATACAGTCACGAAGCTCAATACATAGTAAATATGCATCCATAGATAGTTGCTAACTACTAGGATCGCTACTATCGCCTCATCACAGACAATGCTTAGTACTTTCATCAGCTCAAGCTTCGTAACTGTATGTACTGTAGATACTAGACTGTGATTATAGCCTACTTAACATGCTTTTAAATTTAACATTACTTATTTTAATAGCATTTGGGCACATTTCTCATTTATCGTGATTGCGAAAATCTACTATCCTCACCTACCGCCTTCACTCGGGTTCCGTTGTTAAAGTGATGTCCTGTGTTGTTCTATACATAGGCCTACCTCAGTGTCGTATTGATCCCTCGCCCGGAAGTGACCATGTGTACATGTTTTGTGAGGTTGATGATAGCCCGAAATTGACTTTTCGACTGTCATCTTGACAGGAGTATGAATATATTTGATATACTCGTATATGAAATACAAACATTATATCTGTTACATTTAAAATGAGTAGTATATATGTAGGTTGTTTGTAAGGAGATACTTCTTGTACTTTCTGTAATAATTTGCTTTATTGACGTTTTATTATCCTCGAGGGGTATGAACCACTTTTCACAGGGAGAACTGGAAGGTATTAAGTTACCCCGTAATTCATCTCGTATCTTCCTCCACAATGCCAGATTGTTGAATATTCATGTATTTTCTCTGGTCAAGCGTGACTGTTGTACCTGTTATTTAGTCACGACTCCATCACTCTGTCACGGCCACGCTTTGCCAGTCAGTCTGTAGTCACGTGGTACTCGGTGGTTTCGATACCTCGTGACCTGTTGTTCTTCAACTGGCTGCTCTTGCTGCTTGGGTTTTGCTGTGCTACACACGTCAACTTGGGATTTTGTAGTGTAATGTAAATGCGTCGTAATATTATGAAACGTCCACACCTGTGGAGTAGCGGTCAGACATGCTAACCGGTTCGAATCCCGGTCGGGGCAAGTTATCTGGTTGAGGTTTTTTCCGGAGTCTTCTGTCAACCCAATATGAGCAAATGCTGGGTAACTATCAGTGCTGGACCCCGGACTCGTTTCACTAGTATCATCACCTTTATTTCATTCAGACTCTAAATAACCTGAGATGTTGATACAGCATCGTAAAATAACCTACTAAAAATAGGCTATTATGAAACAGTGATTCTCGGTCAGGGATCCACGTAATCCATCTAAAAAGTTCGTGGCATTAATTCATTCTTCGAGCTTTGAAGTCCAGCGTTTTCGCAGATTATGCGAAGAAATGGGAAATCAACATGCACAGTTTCTTTTGCATGAAGATATGTATTGACTTTCAAAAGTAAACATAGTAAAGAGGTTCTTTAAGCTTCGTTATGAAGTATGATTTTTCCTTTTATATTTAAAATAAAGTGATCAGTTTAACAATTTTGCGTGGTTATATGCAGTAGCCTAGCCTACTTGATGTTTTCTTATACCTGAACACATTCAACACTAGCCTTCTAGGTATATTTTTTATTTTATTTTGAAGATAAGAATGAGTCAGCGTTAAAAAAATACACTAATGTCTCAACACTGGAGATATTTCTGAAGTTCACTGTCCCAGAATTGCAACCAAAGTAACATCACTGATCACATCATCACCTGCGCTATTTAGTGACTAGTTTCGGACATTATTTCCCTACATCAAGTTTTTAAAACTGATGGATAAGTAATCCTTTGAATGTTGTGATATACAAATGACAACTCTTATCTGCGAAAGAAGTAGATACACTTGAGTTCAGTTTTGATGTTTTATTTAAACATTTTTCAAAGATTGTACTGGACAAATTCTGGGTGAAGCTTTTTTTTGTTCATAAGAAGTTAAATGGGAAAGTTTCTAAACATTTAATTTCATTTTATTCCATATATTTCTGTGAATAAACATTTTCCACATGTTGTAAAATAAAAAACTCTCTCTGTTAATCCATATTTGGATCTAAATGTAAGAAAATATTGATGTGGGAAGGGATTCGTCTGGACAAAAAAAAGGTATTTCTCCCAACTCATTTAGGTTGAGTAGCTACTGGACATGGCATACTTTGTTCATTTATAATAGGAGTCAGTAGAATTGTTTTTAGACAGCCATTCCTAAGTATATCTTTTAACGCTAGACAAGCAAGTTAAAAATTGACTGTTATACTGTAGCGTGTCGAAAATACTTTTAACACTAGTGCGATAAGTATTTTAACACTGACTTTCAAACTGTTTGCGTTGATTGTCAATTGTTCAACACAGATGTCACACGGCAGCAAACGCAACCGATCAATAAAGCGGTTCAAACAGTCCCACACTTACTTTTAAAAATGACTGCTTTTTGTTAAGAAGCGTACACAAATTAAATAAATTGCTTCAACAACAGTTTTATTGATAATGATATTAAACAATTAAGAATGAAATGTAATTATAAAAAATTGGTGTACAACCGGTTTGAATCGAGGAGCTCTCGATCTGCAGTCTAATGCTTTACCAGTGAACTACACGCGACTTGATTTTAATGTGATAAAGTTTCACTATTACAAGGAAGGGGAATACAGTAGTGGAGAAGTTGGAAGAATTGCCTCTATATCAACACGGAGGAACGGCTGTCTAAAAGAGTATTGTACACACACATGTTAAAAATTGTTATATTGTTCGTACGCCTGCTTCACTCTGCCTGCGGTCTCATTTCAAAAACATCCCTAATCACAAACTAAAGTTCAGTGTTTAACATCTTGTATCGTAAGTGATTATTTTTATCTTTTTAACTAAATCATTTTCATTTTTATTTCATGTCCCTTTTTTTCTAACACTTATTAAGAGCTATGCCACAGTTTCTTCAAAAATTACTTTGCTTAGGTAACTACTATACTAATACCAAATGTTCAAAAGTGGAAGGGGCATGACTTAGATTTAATAAAAGAGAGTCCGAAGCCCATAGCTAATTGTGAACTAGTGATAAAGAAGATTAATTCATTGTATTTGTTAACACTTGGCCAATAAACCTATTTCTCTCAGCCAAAGCAAGTTGGTGAACAGCTTCCCAACATAGCAATCCGAGACCCCAGTCCGGGAATTTCCTATAAGATTTACACGTACGATGATAAAGCGATTATGAGGAACTTTATCTGAATTAGTTGCTTCCCCCGTTATTCTTAATCGTTCCTTCGTCTTATCATCTTAAACTTAAAAAAAAAAAAAAAAACTTTATAGTTTAAAGTCAAATTAAGTATATTAGACTCAGTAGAACGATTTTTTTATGCGTTTTAAATGCAGAAATATTCAGGACTAGACTAGATAATAGCTCTTGGCGCCTTGACTTATTCAACACATAATATGTTTCCTTTTCATTGCTCTCCTTGATGTTGGGCTAATATGTAGTTTCGAAACCTGGTATGTTTTTGTATCAGGTGCAGGAATCCAAAAATCTTGTACGACGGTAAACACCGTGAAAGACTTAAATCATCATGTCATAACCTCCTGAGTCCTAAGAATGTAGTATTCATATATGATTTTGATATAAGCTATGTGTGCAGAGACTCAACGTATAGTATAATATATATACATTTGTGCCCTCACTATAACCTGCAGAATTTTTCAGCATTTTTCCTCATGTCAGTGTCTTTTTTTTTAGTGTAGAATTATATTAGACTTTAAAAATAAAACAACAAATGACTCAGGAGGTTATATAATACATTATTTCTTACTTTTAACTATACGTATTTCAATATGGCAAATAATCTAAGTTTTGGGCATTTTAATGGAAATTAACACAGGGCTTTCATTTTTATTGTCTGAGAAAACTTTCACATTATGAACAACTTTTAAATGAACATTGTTTTAGAAAATTAAAAAATATAAAAGCGAGTATAGCAAACTTAACATGATTTGTTTATTGTTTTGATGACGTGCCGCTCGAGTTATGTAATTTTTTTCTCCGAAAGATGTCTTCATTATCACTTTAATCTCCTTACTTTGCCTAGAACAAGTTTATACGTGTATAACTTACTCGTATTATATACTCAACGTGATTTTCTCATATTGCACATGCGTTGTAAAATATTAAGCCTAAATGTAGAGTTATCTGTGTGTACGTCAGCGAGGGATATAGAGCGGAAGGATATATAGGTTCCATGATGGAAATGAGTCTATGACATTCATACTCCTGCTGCGTTATCGAACGGGAAATAACCCCGGTACTCACTTGATAGCACACTGAATAAGCCCTCCAGCTGTTCTGGAAGTATCGACGAAGAGGAATACATTTGCCTACTTATAAAACTACGTTTTTGAGAAGTTAACGTTTTATTTTTCACACACAGACACAGACACACACACACACACACACACACACACACACACACACACTTGCTTCAGTTTTCATGTTTATACCGTCTCAATTTAACAACATAAGTTGTTACTTATTGAAATTATATTATACGTTTTGTTAAAAAATTGAATTGTTTGCATCTTCCATTATTCTTCTTCCGTTGAGCGTAACTTCACATTTCAATATTGGGCTATTATGTTACTGGATATATTAGAGAGAAGGATTTGATTAAATCATCATCCCTCCAGTGATGGTGACCACAAGGATCCTGAATACAGAGCAGTTACGTTTTTCAAGTCGATTAATTAAAAAAATACTAAATTTTGGATTTGGGATTCGCTTGATCCCAAAATGTCAAATTGATAAAATTATCTTTCTTGAAAATATAAATGATATTGGATGATATGTAAAGAGTCCCTAAGCATTTGTAATAGGATATTTTGTATTTGAAAGACTTGTAATTTTAATTTCACTAATAGTTGGTAGGTAGACTGTGGAAGGGAACCTCTCGCTCCAAATAACATACCTTTGACGACCCACTGATTAACAGGTATGTTATATTTAGAAGAGAGGAAAAGCATGGTTCATATATTTCTTGTTTTTCGTTGTTGACCTCGTCCGGTTGTGAGAGGTTTCTCTCAAAACGGATGGTTAGATCTAATACCATGACCTTATCCTTAACCCTGTCGATGGCTATGATGTCCGCGCGCCTGTTGGAATCTGCGACCGAAATGCAATGAACCTCTTCATGAACCTCCCAACCAAGGTGTTTTAGGACTTCTGCAATACTTGTCCTCACTCTATGATGTATATGGGTCATATGTGGAGACAAACAGAAAGGCAGAAAATAGAAAAGACTGGAAAATACTGGGTTTGCAGTGAAAGACCTGCCCTTGAGCAGAGCACTATGAATGAACTCTATGATGTCTGTTGTTACGTAGCAGCTCGCTTTTCCTGCAGAATCTCAATACGTGACCAGAACGCCTTTCTCTTTTGTGATCTTTCCTGTTCTCTTCTTTAATTTATTTTATTATTTTTTTGCTCTGTTAGTTATGCTCTATCCATGATGCAGTCCCGTTATTGGGAAAGCTGAAAAAGCGTTTTACTAAATAAATACACTGACATTGCATTTTGGAAGTAACGCAAATTTTATGTAACAAAAGTAAAACAATAATCTCGTCTTGTCATTTTTCTTGTATGTGTGGCTTTTTAATTTAAATGTAGTGAATTACTGTAGCTATGTTTTATAAATACGATATATATATATATATATATATATATATATATATATATATGTGTGTGTATATATATATATATACATATAATATTAATACAGTATCTATTATTGCAGCTTTGTTGACTAAATCTGTGTGTTTATGATTCTCATTAACTTTCAAAGTTATGCTGATTTATGTTATCCTGCCTTGTGTAGTTGTCATAAAATGTTTTGTTTTTGCATACAGAATGTAGTTTTTAACCAGAGCTTTAATGACTTTCGCTTAATAAAATAAGTGATTAATTAATTAATTCAGATTAAGGAAGAATGATAAAAGGTACATTATCCCGCATTCCTGTAAGCATTTTGAGACCGTGTGTAAAAGCTATGTAAATTTGAAACCTATTGGCCACATGTCTTATTCCGTGAGTCTCTGTTCTACTGAAGACACTAAGGAAACATTAAAGATGGGGAAGAAAGGCTGAAATATCGACCTCATCTGTTAGGTTAACACGTTAGGATAGACAGGGGAGTCGCAGATCACTATTAAAGGCGAGGTTTATTTCAACAGGTTCGGAACGTCTGAAGATATTAGCTGGTATCTAGCAAGTGGTGAGCATGGCAGTCCTCACTAGTTCAGGGACTCGAACATGGCACTGTGAATGAAGACTTCAGTGTACTGGGGGATTGAACCGCATTTCTGTATGAGGCCTACGAAGGCGAACGAAAACCAAGACACCATGTCCTTTGCTGACTGCAGATTTGTAATTTATACATATAAATAGAGGGAATGGAGGTAATTTTGGCATACAGCAGACCCCGAGTTAGTAAATTCTACAAGCTTAGACTCCGATTTGCATTGTGAAATTCGGTTTATTTTCACTTTATTATTATTATTATTATTATTATTATTATTATTATTATTATTATTATTATTATTATTATTATTATTATATATCCTACATTGCTGCACTCTACAGATACAGCATTAGCTGTTACAGTAATGTTTATTCTTTAGTGTAACTTTCTTGGTTACTGTTATTGTTATAGATTTAGAATTATTTAGCATTTTATGGAACGATCCACCTACTTAACTCGGGGAGTTAACTGTAAGTCACTAATTCTCGATGATTCAAAATTATCTTTTGCAGATTTACTATACCGCGTATTTTGTGAAAATGTTTAAACGACCTTCATAGTTTAAGGTTTTAAAGTTTTATTTTATGGTATAGGTCTATGTAAATATCTTATCAAAGCGTAAGTTGTACTGATATGCAATTCATTAAAATTCCGTTGCCGTTTTCGTTATCGCCGTCATTATTATCAAAACCACTTACAATATCGTCGTCGTGTCTACTTTTAGTTTCATTTATTTTCCATCTCATTGATGATTATGTAATCCAGAATAGGCAGTCGTTAATGTACTTCTGAGAGTTAGATTTCCATCTTCGATCATTTTTACCATAATCGTGGTGTTACGTTATGCTACTCTAAGTACAGAAATGAACCTGCCGCTGTTGCTGGCAAGATGACCATAATATGAACGTGGAGGAATGTTGCGGCTAATGCTGTTACTTACCTAGCCTCCAGGCCATATCTGACATTAACAGAATTAGAGAAGTGTTCAGGTCATGTACACTGTACTCGTATCACTGTTTCCTTTGGTTTCTTTTATCTTCCCTTTCTTTTAGTATATCTTTTCACTTCCGGTGAACGTGATTATTGATTTTCTTAAATTTAAATAAATATCAAGTGCCCACAGCTGCTTAATTCCTGGCAGCTTTAGTTTTAGTATAAAATATTCAACTCGCCCGCAAGAGTTTCGTGAAAGCGTGAAAGTATTCAAATTTATTTTGTGAGAGAGTTCTGGTTTGATATTTTATTTTTACTTTTACCTTGCAATTGAATACATTAATCGTGATAATAATCGGTTCTCACGTTCCAAAAAATGCACGTTCGGAAGTCCCACACGAATATATTTGGACTATTTTCATAGGAAAACCAATTTAATATTTGCATTGGGCTTTGTGAAGCCCATTAGTTTCCAATTAATTAATTTAGGTCGCGTCTAAAAGCTTTCCTTGAAGTTTGTTGTATAATAATTTCAATATTTTTTCAGCGACTATCTCCAAATTTGGTATGTGAGAATGACATTCTGATCTATGTTTACCTATAAATTGATTTACATACGCCAATTTTTAAGTGAAATTAAGTTTGTCTACATGATAATGATAGCATAATTGTAAATAAACTATTCAGACTATTACTTCTATTGAATATTGTTTACCGTGGAAATTTCTCTTTCTTTCTACTTTTACTTTGATCTCAATGTATAGGAATCATTTTAGTTGAGCGAATTAAATGTGTATCGCAATTGTCGAAATCTGTGACTTATTGAACTATTTTAAGTATGTAATGAAGATTTATAACATTAACGTTAGTATTAAATTAGGATTATCAAAGAAGTATTTGAAGTTAAACTGAAATATCTCCATTTTGATAGCTTTATCTCTTCGATCTTCAATCGTTCAAGGGGGAGGGGGGGAAGCTAATCCACAACCCTTCGTATTTGGTCACCGCCCAAGACTTAGCACCGCTTCATGTCATGTCTAAAACCAGACCTACCTGCTAGTCTTCAAAATTTCTCCACACTTTTATTATATTCACTTTATTAGATGTCTCAAGGTCCTTATTGCAGAATCGGAGGTTAACATTTTATTGCTTTTTACGGCCACAAACACCAGACGTAAAACCATTCTGCATGACCCTTTGCCGTAATAATAAGACCATAACATGAGACTAACAACTTCCATAATCTGACCCCGACACGTTCGTGTGTCAGCTTACACCGGAGAGTTGTGTCTGTCTACGTGTACATGTATTTTTCTCCTTTATCATTATTTGACACTGCCCTTTCGCTTTAGCCCATTCACTGTTAACTGAAGCGTGCATTTAAGCTCATTGTGAAGCGAATTATGCTGACCTACTCGAACTGAAAAGATACCTCACTTGTTTCTTGTTCGATTACAGTGACGAGCCGAATTTGTTATAAAAGGTAATGTGAGTATTGCGTTTTATGATACATGTTGAATTCTAGAACTCTAGAAATGGAGAAAATTCCATTTCATTTCCTTCGTTTGCCACGGCTATTGATATTTCTAATTACACTGAACAACAAATTTTTACTTTTTGTCAATATTACTAATATGTGTGCCCTAAAACTGAATTTAAAATCCAAATTGCCTCATCACGTACCATTTTCCGGGGAAAATGAATTTATTTTTTATGACAAAACTTATTTGTTTTTAATTTTTCGCTGCTACTGATAAAATTACAACACACTAGGGATTCAGAATTCCTCATAAGACTTGAAAAATGTGTGCTGGATACAAAAATGATGTAACATAGTTTAAAACACAACAGTAAAAATATTTCATGCATATAATGAGAAAAATCTCAGAATTTGAACTTACATTTAAAATAATTGACTTCTGTTTATAACTAGACCCGTGACTGTATTTTACAAGGAATCAACAATAGTCTGCAAGCATGCTGGATGATCTTCATTTATATCGCCTTTCCATTTCAGATATTTCGTGATGAAATCTTTCCCCATGCTCGTCGTTTACCGCTCCAAAGTTAGGAGGAAAGAAATCCAAATTAGAATGTAAAAAGTGTATTTTAAGGGACATATTACCCTTCATTTTGTCATACGCACTTAACATGATTTCCACAACAAGTTCTATGTAGTTCTCTGCCCTAGAATTTCCAAGGAAATTTGAGCAAACGTCTTTGAAAGCGCGCCATGCCATTTTTTCTGTAACGGAAAGTTTTTCCTCAAACAAAGGATCAGCCATAACTTTGTGAATTTGTGGACCGATGAAAATGCCCTATTTTAATTTCCATTCACTCAAACTTGTAAACTTTTCCTTTAAATACTGAAAACCACACCCTTATTTGTTCATTGCATAGACCTCACTTTGAACCGTTATGAAATTTACTTAATAGAAGGGACCAATATCTGTTTATTTATTAGAAATACAAAATAACATGCCAACAACCATAATAAACCGTAAATAAGTCATAAACTCCTAAAATACATTAGCTTTTGTTTTGGTTTATACCCCCAACTCGCGCCAGATGTTTTCTGGGGGAGCGCTTATCGAAAAGTAAAATTATAGTATATCTTAAAAACCTTACGTGATACGAAGAAAAGAGATGCATTTTCGGATTCAGCGCACATCAAACCATAAGGGACACATTGTTTTAAGTTGGAGCAATATTCTTGTTGTTCAGTGTTATTTGCTTGTGACCTTACAGGTGGAGCTGCTTTAACGCTTAAGCTGGTTAAACCAAATCTCGCTAAAATCGTTATAGGCACACTTGAGTAAATTATTGTGCGTTTGAAAGCTTTATTAAAAGTACCATCTCTGTATGAATAGCATATGTGTTATAAATATGATTTTAGAAGATTCGTTATGGTTATTATAATTGTATTTCGGTTGTAGATACTGTTTTTAAGAAACAGACTTTTTAAATGACAACTTTTCGCATCTGTGATTAGTATAATGAAAAGAATTATTTCAGCACACTGGTTTTTATACCGAGTTGCGGTTTTCGATTTGGATTTGCGTGACTCTAGCTCTGAGGAACAGGTATTTTTAGTTGGCAGGCTATAATAGCTTTTCAATATGTTTTCATGTTACAACATCATGTCCTCTATGTTTTGCCGTCGGTCTCGTGACCTTCTCAGGACGTTTCATTGAGTTGGCTACTGACGCTCACTCGCAAACTGGTTTTGCTTTTGGCTGCTGTTGCAGGAGTGAATTCCTGGAACTATTCATAAGTAAAACCGGCTTTCAACTAGTAAAGTACGACTAATAAATAATAATATAAAAATGTAGTCGTACATTCGTAGGCGTTATGGGCATGGCATGAAAAGACAAGGAGCGGTACTTGTTTGCGCAAAGCGTTTTTTTATTATTTTTTTTAACGAATAATGATAAAACCTGTCTGTACACAAATACATATACTCATCACGCCTTTTATAATATGTCTTTATTTAATATCTAAGGTAGTTTGAATACTGCTTACGACCTTCGTTTTTTTTTTCACTTGGACCGAATCTATATTAAATGAATTGAATATGTTGTACTTGTAATAGATAAATAAGAGCAAGTGATAGAATAATTACGGAATCATATCGTATTCGACTTCATATTTATATCTATAAGCCAAGAAAGGAACGAAATATAGATCATCCTGGAAAGGTCTGTTAGCAGACCAATTAAACATTATCCTCAGTACATTACGAGCAGGCCAAAACCAAATTTTACATTATGGTACTTTTAATGTCTTAGAATAAATATCTAATTTTTGTACAATGTGTCTACCTCAATGTCGTGGTGTTCTGTAGCCCAAAATTATTCACATGCTTTAGCGTCATTTCGTAGATTTGGTCGAAATATTATGAATTACAGTTTCAGTTGCTGAAGATTTATCTTTATTTAAACAACCTCCAATTTGATTCCTTCAAGTCCACACCTGTGGAGTAACGGTTAGCGCGTCTAGCCATGAAACCAGGTGGCCCGGGTTCGATTCCCGGTCGGGGCAAGTTACCTGGTTGAGGTTTTTTCCGGGATTTTCCCTCAACCCAATATGAGCAAATGCTGGGTAACTTTCGGTGCTGGACCCCGGACTCATTTCACTGGGATTATCATCTTCATCTCATTCAGACGCTAAATAACGTAAGATGTTGATAAAGCGTCGTAAAATAATGTACTAAGAATTGATTCCTTCACTGTAGTAAAGATACTTGCAATGCTAACCACTTGCATAAATGCAGAAATGAATGAAATACATTTAAAAATAAGATCGCATCAAGGATACGCTCGTCATACATATAGGCTATAGTGTTTCATGACTTAACACTTATGTCATATGTGTGTCATAAATACCTAGGCACATTTTTTATTTTGTTGTTGATTTGTCACATAGCGCGTGGTTCCTTCAGTTTATTGTCTGGAATTTCCGTTGTTCTCTCGCACTTCTTTTTTCTGTTATTTTCAGAGCGTATAATTCCTCTTCACTTCTTTGTTCCTGTCCTTTACAGGTCAATGCTTTTGCAGAATCTTTTCATGGAAAATATTTATCAACACTTTTTTTACTCTTTTGCTGTCCAAACTTCAGCAATAACATTCTTACAGTACGATTGCACGGAGCTAAGTTACTGAAGAGACAGCTGGTATATTTTATTTTATATTTATTATCTAGTTAATGTGTATTTAAAATGCAGAGGGTAATCGATATCGATGACATAAAGAATCGCTTTTTTATTTGTGAACGGATATAATTTACAATGTATTGATTGTGGCTCGTTTTAAGATATTGCTGCGACATTTAGAAAATCTTGGGATACAGACATGGTGTGAAGGATTGAACGCTACCTCACAGCTTTCTTGTCCGGTATCTCTTTATGTCAAATGAATAGGGTTTCTTTGTAATGGTAATAAAATAATCCACGCTACGTTATCACAAAAGTTACTTTATGTAATACTTTAAAAATAAAATGGCGTGAGTGAAAATATAATTTTGCTTCAGTTGTGTATAACGAAGTAGCAATTAGCCTAATATTTTAAGTACGAGTATTTAGGAACACCTCTTCTTTTATTATTATAATTAAAATATATACCCAGAACTGATTTGTTGTTTACTCTCCACCTTACGTCAGGATGCTTTGTTAAGTTCACAATCATAATATTTTTTCACTTGGTACACATAAGAAAGTTGTTCTTGGACTTAATGTTTATTCTCGTAACTCCTTATAAACATTATAGTCAGAAGCGTTCCGACAATTACTATGCTATAAAACAGTGTTATTAGAGGCGATTTAGCGCTAATGAATCGTTGTGTATGACTAATACTGTATTAAAAATAGTTTCTTAAGAAATTATAGAATGTATTTAAAGTAACATTTAGGCACTTAATTGGAGAGACCAACAAGGAATGTGTTTTGAAGGATATGGGGTGCGGGATAGTTTATTTATGAAAAGAATGTAAGAGAATTTAACGCAAGTTATTTTGAGAATGTAGCGAATTTATTTTATTCATGAGGCATTATTTCCTCTTTCTGTGAAGAATATTGGCATACGATTGTTATTAAAGTAATTGCATAAATAGGAACGTTGAAATATGTCAAGAATTAGAACAGCCAATATTATTTTTAATGATGTGAATACAGTTTTATGTCTGTGGCTTAAATTGATGTTAACATCGATTTTGTACTTTCTTGAAGAATTAAATTAAAGCACCATTATAGTTGCAGTGTTCATGGCAGACCTAAATAAGTTGAAACCGAACTTACGAAGTAATTATTATTTCTCAGTGTAAAATATTTATCTTGAAACGCTCGGACAAACTATACCGCTTTTAATATAGGCCTTACTTTGGGTAGATAGAGGATAAAGATATGCCTATTTACCTTTTTACCCTCGTTTCATAATGTAGTAAGTTGTAGAAGTGGATGTAAATGATCTTCCTACAGATATGTTCATAAGTTCATTTTTGCGTTGAGTAAGGTATTTATAAATATTGCTTAGTCTTTGGTGTCTTTATTTTACGGTGGTAGCTCCAACTATATCCTGTTCGGTTATGAATCATCCAGATGTGGAAGGTCCACGTCATCATGTATATATCATGGTAAGTTATCTTAGACAACCATTATCCATTATTTATTTCCTTTTGAATAGTGGCTAAGAACGTAACACAAAAGTAAATCTAAATAAAAATATTGTAACTCAATACAAAACTCGTGTATGATGAATTTGTTTTAATAATAATTTTCATAAGAATAATTAAAAAAATAGTTTACCGATACTCTTATAGCTACTTAAAAGTAACTTTCACATTGTAATGCACAAGACATTTCATAAAAGGCGTTTTCATTCCCTTCACTACATAATAAATCAATTAGGACGACACAAGAAGGTTTAAATTTATATCAGCAACATTGTTTTGTTTGTGTAATGGGAGAGTATAAAATGTTTGGGCTAAAACATGTGTTGATCCTCTGTTATCACAAATCGTTACCGTGCTTCTCATTTTCATGAGAAAAGTGAATCTGGAAGTTTTGTTTGTAGGTTTTTAAAACTTTATTCCTTGTTTGAGAATGTATCAAGCAAAATTTTTTGGCCGCTTGAAAACTTTTTTAAATAGAATAATTTATTCGGGTTACCTTCTTTTGTCGCCTTTAACAGTTTAATAGACGCCTCACTTCTGCTATGAAGTTCTTTACATCTGTAAGCTCGTAGAGGACTTGAATAGAATTACAAGAAGTGAGCGTCAGAAAACAACACAATTAAATATTCTTATAACTTACTTTTAGAAGTATTCGTAAACAGTAAATGCGGCTTTGTCTTCTTTTCAACCACCATTTGGAATGTTTTACCATTTTCTCTTCCTCAGCGCCTACCTTCGTGTGATACTGATCCGCATAACGGTCACGAGAGAGAAGTTGCCGGCATAGCACGGCGCTCTCTCAATTGAAATCTGGATATCTGCCTCTCCTTTATTAATCTTTGTCGCATTTTCGCTTAATGTTTGCTCATTGTTTTCTATTTCAAGAAGTCACATTTTTATTCTTAAAGTACATCCTATGTGCTTCTAAAGTGCTGGGGTATACCATATTAATTCAACTATTAGGACCATATACAAAATATTTCTTGAACTATGAATGTCGTATCTAATTTCCTGAGTTCTAAAATGACTAATTGTAAGTAAATATGGAAACAATGTAAAAATAAATGTTTTATAATCGGAAAATTTAGTATATGTAATATGTGAAATATGTACATAGGCTATTCTTAAAAGTGAGTTAGAATAATAATTTGGAGACAGTAAATTTTAATGAAGTGGATATTCAAGGAACAGGCTGTCTGTAAGGCTATTCTGGAAACGTGAAAGATGAAGGATATTTAAAATATTCTGCAGAAAAAAGTATGATAAATTATTTGAAATTGTGGTACATATTTAGTTTAATCTGCGCTCTACTCTAAGAACACGTAATATATGTTGATCTAATTCGTATTTGTAACGAAACCAATCTGTGGAAAATGTACTTATTTACCTTTAAATACGTTTGTTAACGATGAATAGGATAATGCTATACTAAAATCCCAAATTTTTATAGCGTTATTGGCATAATCACGTTAATTTCTACTGTATCTTCGTCTAGACACAAATACGAATCAGTGTGTCTAAGAAAGCAGCAAGATCGACGTTAACCTATAGCGAGGAATCTTGAGTGTACGTAAACGTGGTGGCAATAGAATTACGGAAAGCAGCATGTAGGGTCTAGTGAATTAGATAGAAGTAATATCTCGACATTTAAAGAGTATGTTTTCCAATGGTCTTGAAGTTACATTGAAAATATATAAACGACAATATACCAAAAAAAAAAAAAAAAAAAAACACACAGACAGTTCTATTTCTCGAGAGTTTCAGAATTATCACCCTAGAGAGCAGAGAATTAGAGACGCCCCTTGAAAGTTTGAAATGGTACGTAGCTAGAGTGATAGAATTTTATTGCAGTGATTGTAGTTACTTCCAAGTGAATATAGGCTAGATATATTTTTATTGTCTCACAGTAATGAAAACGGAGTTATTTTTCAAATAAATGTTATCATATTGCCTAAAATAGCTCGTTGTATAAAATTCGCACACAGCTCAACGCGAATCTGAGGTCGTTGTTTTGTCGAAGTAACATGTAAGCCAAGCCAGAGTGAGTAGGCACTCGATCCGGGATTGCAGACCGACCGCCTGCCCGTCTGGACAAGAACATCAATAACATACGAGTAGGTCCAGTCACGAACATGTGCAAGCTTCGAAATAGAAGAAAGGTTGCTTGGTTTGAACAATCTGCGTTTCTGCTATATCAAATGACATTTATGGACTCTTATTGTTAGTTCGAAATTTTGGTTACAATAAAGATAATCAGAAAACATAGTTTTGTCATAACAGTAGATGTATAAAAGAAAAATGTGACATGTAAGATACTTTGAGAAGTATTATGTACCCTTTATCCCAGTCGTTCCTTGAACATATGGGGAGAAATTTCAGTAGATTTCGACAGATTGTTTGACTTGTGAGATGAACCTGCCTTGATGTTATAAAATGTTATGGGTATTATGTTATTGTTACGTATTCCTTAGCGAATGTATTTAAAGTTGTTTCCTGTTATTTTTTGCGAATGAAATTCGATTGTAAAAAATCGGGGTGTGGCTGTGTAGGGGGCACGGCCTTGGGTTTTATACGAATACATCTGGCTTATTAAATCTTAAATCGACAGATATAGACGAGATCTTTCACTTGGCACCAAATTCAGCACACTAGCACATCTGAGTCGCGAGATATACTGCCTGGAAATTTTCGCCCTCACCCAAAATGATCGCCAGTCGCCACTGGCTTCGGCGGCAACTCAAGGTCATGCTCGCATCGTAGTCGTATACCCGATCCAAAGAGACCACATTTATTTCAATCATATAATTATAGCCCGGTAACAAACATTTCAAAGTGCACAAAAACCAAGTCAGATTGGAGGGGGTTTAAGTCATGTTGTTCTCTACTTATTTTTATGCTTGTGATGTGATTGCCAACTTGTATAACAGTAATAAAATTGAGGTTTTGCCATTCCAATTAACAATATTGTTGGATGTGTAGCAGTAGCAGTTTAACTTATTTCAACAGCAGAGTTTTTTCAGCGTTGAAATTCAATGTGGATTACAAATGAATGACAAATTTTGCCTTAAACATCTCGCAAATCTAAGATACGGGATCCAAAGCCTCAGTTCTCTCGAATCATTTTAAGAATTTTATTGTCCTTTAAAATGTATTACCCTCGGTCAGGTTTGATCTACGAACCTCTAATTCAACGACCATCGTGGTAACACTAGATTATCGACTACGACTAGATGTTTCGTAGAACTACTTCATAATTCTCTTCTGTTATGGTCATAAATGAAGAAATAATATGTAATAACTGTCTTGAGAAATTGCATATGCTTGACATTTGGAATTAATATGTATTTTACTTTGTTTTAAGAGAATGCGGGTGCTACGTAATGAATTAACTATGCATATCGGTTCTTACATATAGGTGGAAAACTCTTATAGCTTAGTGCATATGATAAAAGAAGGCATTCGTTTGTCGATAACACCAGATTTTACCAACTACTAGATAAGAATAGCCTATAACCTACTACATCATCTAGGCCTACTCAGTTTCATATTTATTGACCTTGTTTATGTGCTCTATGTTTAAATAATATAGACATAATAATAATAATAATAATAATAATAATATTATTATTATTATTATTATTATTATTATTATTATTATGTCTATATTATTTAAACATAGAGCACATAAACAAGGTCAATAAATATTATTATTATTATTATTATTATTATTATTATTATTATTATTATTATTATATAGATTTTAGATTTCAGAGATGTGAGCTTAATGGTCCATTCAAGTCTGAATGTCGATGTTTCAGGTGTTATAGACCTATAACGTAGGTTGTTTATTCTGGCACTTTGTTGTTAGTCAACTATCGGAAGACAGATGAACCTCACAAATGATACAAACAAGGCACCACTTATGAGGCAACTAAGTCAGGAGATAATGGGGTAATGTGGCCAGTTCCTTCCCCCCTCCATTGCACACATCGCTGATTAGCTACGTATTACATTAATCAGACTTGAGATGTATACAAACAATTGTTCTTCCTTTGACACATATCGTCAAGTGAGGTATACTGGCTGATAATAGATGTACAGTCTTAAAAAACAGTTTTGTCGCACTGATACTTTGTAAGTCCCAGAAAGGAGGCAGACATACAACGAAACAAAACTAATTTTATTACCTCAACTAGTACTTCTCTTGTGACCCAGGTCGCACATCCTCTGATCATGCGCACTGCTTCCTTTCTGGGACTTAAAAAGTATCTGCGCGACAAAATGTTTTTCTAAGACTCTACATACCAGCCAGAATCTTAGTCAGAGGCACCACATAGTTTGTAGTTCAAAATAAATTACTGTTATCTGCTATTTTTATTCGTTCCACTCAGCAGGTCCATTTTCTTCTGTAGTTACGTTTTAACTTAGAACGTTTAAATGGGCAGCTATTCGGGAATTTGTGTAATACTTTGTGTGCATCTTGCTCTTTGTCGGGAGCGCGTCGATGCAATCCGTATCGTATCAGTGCTTCTTAGCGGTGCTGGGCCGGTGAAACCCGCAACATAGCATAAAGAACGCAAATAAAATAACTCTTAATATTGCAATATAGTGACCTTCAATTTATTTCATACGCATCATAGAAGCATCCAAACCAGTATCGGCCGGTGATCCAAATCCTCGGTGAGGCCAGATGCAACTAGTTTAAGTGCCTCCGATAGAAAATGTTTATTTATGATATCAATTATTATTGTTATACTATTAATATCATTATTACTGTATTATTATTATTATTATTATTATTATTATTATTATTATTATTATTATTACTAGTAATAAAAATAATAATTTCACTCACCAAATAAGCTGTTATGCTGCGAGTTTCAGTGATTGTTTCAGTGTGATGAAGCAACCCATATTATGTGTTGAAATTTCCCGTTCTTTCTTTTCTTTTTCTTTTTTTCCTTTAACAGCAACAAACAAGGCCAATAGAGAAGTTTATTTTGCACCACATTACCACTTAACTATTTATGTTGCCCATACCAGGATGCAATATAAACTCGCGTTTTAAGATTATCTGTCAGAAAAATTGTCAGCGATGTCGTAGGTATCTCGGTCGGCTCTCTTTTTATTTAAAACTTCCTTTCTTTCAATATTATTTCTTCTCTAAAAAGGACACTCTAACAATGAATTAACTACACCGGCATTATTTCTGGCATTTGTTTCTGTTTATATTTTCCCGAAATACATAACAACATTGGCCCAGATACACTACACGAAGTACAATAGAACAACACCCTCGCTTAAGTCATAAACTAAGACATAAGAGGAGAGAATAGTGTGGGTCTCTGCCTGCCAAAGAGCTGGAATGTTTGTTATTTATGGCCTATTTAGGAAGACAAGTCACCCTATTCCCACCCCGCTCTACCCTTGAGGCCGGCCCATGGTTGAGAGGAGTGAAACCTGACCAGGCCAGACGAATTGTGCCTCAGTTACAACGTTTAAAGCGCAACGTCAAAAGCCCGCGAAGACAAACGAAAATCCAGCAGACCCGGCACGAACGATCCTGGCCTCATGAACAAATTTTACTGCAAAACAGGTCTATATACATCACAAGCCAGAGCCGGCACGAGCGATCCTGGCCTCATGAACAAATTTTACTGCAAAACAGGTCTATATACATGACAAGCCAGACCCGGCACCAGCGATCCTGGCCTCAGGAACAAATTTTACTGCAAAACAGGTCTATCTACATCACAAAGTTTTCAAATGCTTTTACAGCGATATATGCTTCATTCAAATAACTAATACATTACATAAAAACAAAATTTGATTTCAGTTAACCCAAGTGACTGAGGCCCGGCCTCACTTGCCTCAGTCAATCAGCCGCCACTGATCCAAACCCATAGGCCTACATTCACAATCACTAACCACTCAAACTTCAACGCAATTATAGGGATTCTACGAATTCGCTGCTATCTTTTTTTATTGTCTGTAATTCCCAATATGCCCTACAGTTCGTTTGTGATGTTTCCATTTCAATAATACCGGATAATACAATTTCATTGGAATTTTAAGTGTTTAATAAATAACTTTACAACGACATATTTGTTCCCGCAAAACAGGTTGAATGTTACGTTTACTTTACAGAAATACTTAACTTCATAAACATAATAAATGTATCGGTATTCAATAATGTTAACCGAATTTATTGAAATTATATATTTAATAATGCAATAACATTATATCGGCACTTCCGGTTTCTTTCAGATTCACACTAGCGTTCATTGAAGATGAATTTTGTAAGTACGGTGATTATGTTAATATTAAAAAATACTGCATATATTTTCTTGAAATTATAGCCTGTATTCAATAATAAACTACCATATGGACTCTTTGATTTAGGGAAAACAGATTAAACCTTGACGGATGAACCTAAACTGCGAAAATGTTTTGCATTGTTTTTGTTACCGAATTGTAATATTCCCTGATGAATTGGTGCCTCTCGAAGAAACTTGACACTTATTCTTATAATAATTCTTATGCTTCACACTAGTAATTACCTTCTGGTACAGTACATGGCAGCAGTAATAGTGTCTACTGTCATGCTGACCAAGGCTGCGTCTATGGCTCAAGTGCTAGCGAGCTAGCCTTCCATGCAGGCGACCCGGGTTCGATCCCCAGCCAGGTCGCGATGGAATTTGTAGTAGTCAAAGCAGGCGTTATATATCTCTATCATTCCGCCAACACTCTCTTCCTTTGCCTCATTTCATCTATCTACAAGTAAACATAGCCTTATAGGCATGATGGCCCTACCTGTTAGCGTCGCTGATTAGGAAGAGCTTGGGGCTCTGGACCCCTGGGACTGATCAGGCTCTTCGTTCGCGAAACGGGATCTGGCTCTTATCATGGGGTGAGACAGTGGCGACTCGTGATATTTTTTGTATGTAGGATATGAGATTAACTACTGATGACCAAGACAGAAACTAATATTAATAATAATATAATATTAGTAATAATAATAATAATAATAATAATAATAATAATAATAATAAAGCATGCAAAATCAATACAAGTAGGCCCATGTTAGTCTTTGACTCACCATACTGGAACTGGCAATTCATTTGTAGTGAAGTTCGATTCTGTTCCCCTTTTAGTTGCGAAGATGGCTCCTAAGCTCCTGCCCGATATTTACCGATGTTCCGTCGTACGTTTGCGCAATTAATTTCTTGCTACAGTTAAATTCTTCTAAATGATCAAATACAACTTCAGGTATTCTTTCGACTGTCCTGTCATCTGAAAGTCCTGTTAATTCTTGTATTTATTATAGCTATTTTATTTATCTTTATGTAATTTTGTTTTTTATTCATTTTATTTTTTATATTATATCATTTTAAATTATTTATTATTTCGTTTATTGTATTCTTTTTAAATGACCAATCAACTGCATTTAAGAAGGCTACAAGGGTACTTGAAAATTCTTATTGTAGTCTCTGAGAGGGTCTCTATCACCCAGAAAGAAGGGTGATTAGGATGTTCGGTCATATCCTCAAACGCGGTTAAACTCAAGCCATACCCGTCCCTCCGCAATCTTCCCTGTCACCTAACTTCACAGCTAGAAAAAACTGTTTGCTGTAATATATTTGGATGGTTCCTCGGAAATTATTTCTGCGCTGTGCAGTGGCGACAACTCACGGCAAAAAGTGGAAGCTTAAAGGAAATTATTACGTCGGGACGCATTGAAAATCAAAATCTGTAAATAATATATTTTCTATCCTCAGAGGCACGAAATTAAACTGTAGAATCATCCTCATATCCTTCATGGAGGAATCGCCACTGGGATGAGACATGATGGCCCGTGTGTTAGCGTCGGATTCACAAATGTCACCCAGGCCATATGTCACAGTCATCGCATATATAGGGCGCACAATGGGCCCAGGCGTGTCCTTCCCGAGTCCAGCCCTCGTAAAGCCAGCCATACTGACCAAGCGTGAGAGAAGTTGGACGTTCGGTTGCTATCTGGAACTAGATGAGTATGCGTTACTGCTGATGAGACAAAATCGTAGTTGCTGATGTCAGATCTAGACTACCATTTCAGCAGAAGTACTCATGTGATGCTTGTTTAGATTATGAAACGTAGTTCTTCTCGCATTATCTTGTGTCAGTGGTCCAGAAGAGAAAAATTCATGAGTGTGAAGAGTTTTTTCCAGCGACAGTTGCATTGTAATAATAGAATGAAGGAGCTTTTTACTGGTTCCATCGCCGAGAATATTTCTCTCTTTTCCGTTAATTTGTGATATTTTTATTTCTTCTGTAGTTCTTTTTTTTTTTTTTTTTTTTTTTTGAGGGGCATACATTATAGTTATGAATTCCTTCTGGTTCCAGAAATCATACTTTTATTGATTAATGCTAACATTATGAGAAGTTTTTTTTTGAATTTAGAATCTCATTATTTTGTTTATACGATCTGCCATGTTTCAAGTACCATGAACTCATTTACATAATCAGTGTATTGATGTATTTTTTACGTATACTCCCATGCTGTTATATGCTTTACCACTTTTTTATAATTATTTGTGAATTATTAAATAAGAATTAAGAAATTAATCACTTATTGTTTCTATTATTTATTTATTTTAATTGAGCCAAATCTTGTTCATGAACAGAGGGCTTATGAATTATTCAGAAATAATTTGTAATTCACCTCTGATTGAGTTTCTGGCTGATAAGTAGGCCTACATCTATCACGCAGTACTGATACGTGTCAGAGGCAGAACAATTGAAGAGTGTGATCCCAAAATTTGCTCAGTCCATTTGACCATTTTTGTGATTTGTACATATATATGATTATGTTTGAGACCTCTATCCTTATATTTTCAGCTTCTTTTCTTCCAAAACAACGCCAAGCCTTGTCTAAAAGTTTGTGTTATTGTGCATGTCACTTGAATAATCACATGTAGGCTTAATATACCGTTGTCGTCTCTTCATTATTGTCATCATGATTATTATTATCGTAATCATAATTCACTTTCAGGGATTGAAACTTGTGCCCGTTCCGTCCTCATTCTTGTTCAGCTGAAACAAGGCCTACGTAAGCAGTGGGACGTCTTGATCATATGGGTTACCATGACAATGCCACTGCTTAAGATAACACGCATTAGTAACACAGACATAATATAACTGAAAACAAATGATTAAAAATAATGTATTGAATTTGCATTTAATTTGATTTTTAAATGAAGAAAATAATATGTCTGTGTCCGTTACGAGTTATATTACAGAAAATTAGTGTAATTTTAATTAAATACTGTAAATAATTTAATTTACTATATGTGGAGTATTGATTTTTGTGTGCGTGTGCTTATTTAGAAATGAATGGACCACAAGCGTGAGAACAGTCATCATGTTCTGAATTTCAAGTACCGGTAACCATTTTATGCATTGTTAGCCTTTCTTTAACTATTTTGAATGGAATTCGGTACATATTTTAACTTTCAGATGTTCTTATTTTCTTTATATTTCAAACGTCTTTGTGCATTGCGTGCATGAATGCGTGTATAATCTTGTATTTTTGCGTGACGTTAGCCTTGCTATTATACTGCTATGAGGGATAACATTGGCAACAGCGCGGTTTCTATCTCTCTCTTCTCCTTTCCGTTGACCGGGTTGAAAATTGAAATGGAGTTCAAGGCCTGATGACGTGTTACATGAACACGCAATATTACCCCACTCCTTTCCCCGCCGCTCTCCCCGCGCACCATGCCACAGCTTCATGCATGCAACAGAGTGAGAAGGATATGGCGTGAACAGAGTGAGAGACGGAAAAAAAAGGAAGTAGACTACATTGATGCCAAACGTAGCCAAGTCACGACTAGTCCTCCCGCCAGTCATACATAATATCAACCTGCGCAACTCTTACCCATATTCGTATATTGCAAGACATACAAGCGCAATGCAAAAGATCGACGGTGCATCTTAATCTTTTCACATGACTGTGAGTGCTTAACGTGTTTCTGAAGCTCGAGGTTTTTTGGTTTCTGGATAATCGTACTCGTTTACGTCTCTGATTCAGACTGCCAGGGATTCCTGTTTGGTTATCAATGTGGCAACAGCGTCGCTGCGCCTAGTTCCAGCATCCCATGGAGCGAAGTCGTGGAGGGAAGAGTGGAATAGGGAGGGGCATCTAGGGTTTCCTGGGGCCCATTCTTTAGCTGCCTTTCCTTTCACAAGGAAACTGCTGGACGAACGAGGGAGGTGACGTCGTCTGTATTTCTTGTTCATCCTCTTTATTAACATCACTGGGAACATTTTCTTTCTCGTTCAAATATCGAATTCCTTCCTATACTTTATTAAGAGGGGACAAACCAATAACTTAGCATTGATCTCTTCTTCATTGTCTTTATTTAAAAGAAACAATGTTATATTATCTTTCTTAAATATTGTGTACAAGTGATTACAGAAAGATGAAGTAACTCATGTATCCACGTTCATGTGTTTCTTCCTTGCCAAATAGTAGGTTTTCAACTCACGAACAATATGCTAGTGAAGGACACTGATACATAGTTTAATGCGTTGTGTTGCTATGTGAAAGGTACAGCAGCCTCGTAATAATTCATTTTCGCATAGTTACTGGAATGTACGCTTTTCTTCTTTAAAGTATTAATATTTTTCGGTTATTTAATTTGTTTAATGTCTCTCGATGTTTATAATAGCTAGTGAATGTGCTCAGTCTTGTAAGCTGACGTGTCTGGACGCTGTGTAGTGTATTTAGTATGCCAATAAAGTCTAGTAGTATTTTTCTTACGGCTGTATTCCAGGAGAATGATGTGACACTTTCCAATGCAAAAAATCGTTTGAGAGCATATAAATCAAATCGCGCTTAGTAACTGCCGACCTATCGGCCGAGTGTTACGAAGGAATGATAACAAAGGTCGATTGTGGGTTGTAGACATACTGGCAGCCCGGATCCTACGTCATCTAGCGGAGTTACGTCATAGTTGTCACATATGACAACGTGTACTGGCCAGGACTACTAGGCTCTTCCCATTGCCATAAGTTCACAGTTTTCAAAGAACGAATAGTATGTTCACTTGTCGATGTGGTTATCGTCTCCTGCTGTATTGGTAACGGCGCTAGAGATCGTAACTGATTCGTACCTTAAACAGGTTGAAATCATTACTGCTTTATTGTATTTCGATATACCAAAATGGAAACATCTACCATACTCTGTCCATCAAAGAATTTGATGATAATTTACTATAATTAATAATGGTGTTTTTGCGTTTGTGTTCTCCAGAATGAGGACATATACCATATTCTGTACTTATATTGAAATAAAAAACATTATTTGGTGAAGATAAACAGGCACCCCGGATTATTCCCAAGAATGTGCACATAATTTACATGAAATATTAGTTTATTTTAATATATTAACGCTTACAAGTATATAAAAGGCGTATTTATTTTTTTTTCACTACTTACTTTCCCCGAAATTAATTCAACACTTTTAAGGCCATTATTAGTTATTTCAACTTAATTTTAGTATTCAAGAATATTTTTATGCTCGTTTTAATTTTTTTTAATAATACAAAATGTCATTGCAATATAAATATCTTATTAACTTGGATTTGGAGTGGATTCCGAAAATTTCTTCCGGCTCTTTCAAATCTGAAATAAGTGCACTTACGGAAATTTGAGAACATAGGGTAATCACACTTAAATATGATGTCATTAATTTTGTTGCTGCTTCTACAGAAACGTATTACATGAACAATGAAATTTTATAGAACGGAAAATGTTTCTAAAATTAACTAATCTCAGTAATTTTAACACGTTATATTGTGCGAGAAAGTTGTATATTTTAGTTAGGCCTAACTGAATTACCACTATATCATTTCTCCATCTTGGATGCCTAGGTTCCAATTTCGCATAGTAAAGACGGTGGTGAAGAAGATTTCCTCGTTGTACTCCTGTTTTCCATGCTGTCATGCATCACTCTACCATTTTTTCATCGTCATCATACTGTCATCCCATGAGAAAGTGGCAATTCAGTCCCATTACTATTACAGTCAATCATAACTCTGAAACCACATGACATAGAGTGATGCGGTTTTTTTTTTTTTCGAAAATATTCTACAACTCTCGAAATTTTGTTTTCATTCAGTACACCTCAACATGTGCCCCTCTGGCTGTCATCAGGATGTCAAGGCTTTATTCTATTTCTACCTATACACGCTGCAGCGTATCAGCATTAGCAGTTGGCATAGCTTCAGTTATCAGGGTAAAAGGATTTGAACAGGAGTTTTGTAGACACAATCGTTGATGTAATTCAAAGGAAAGAATCCAAGGGGATGATATCGGGAAAACACGGGGGCCAGGCGATTAGTCCAGATGTCTATCCAGAGTAGAGTAGTCAACTTTTTTTTGGAGAAATATGGAAGACTAAGGAATCGATAAAATTTCACATAGAAAATTAGCAAATTATTCCGTTGAATTGCTAAAAACCTAGGTACGGTACTTTATTCTACATTTTGGCAGCTAGGCTTAAATTAGCGTATTATGAGACTTTTGTCTCGTGTAAAGTTGAAGTCAAGTGCAGTTTGCAGCTCTGATTTCAATAGATGTATCGTGCTCCTGTTTCAAACATATTATGTCCAGTTATTGTTCGTGAGATGAAACACCCTCTTTATATATGAGAATTACTACTTGATATGCTTAGAACAAATTAGCTAAATGTATAATATTGATACTGTTTGATTTTAAACAGGTGAGCATTAAAACCCATTTCTGGCGAGCATTACCTTCTACAAAGACAGCACATTTCAAAGCATCTTTTGAACAATAAAATTCAGAATATAAACGATCATTATTGATGGCAAAATCAAATGTTTAGAATAATGATTTTTACATTATGCAAAAATAAAGGAGAAAAATACTCGAAAAGAAGAAAAATAAGGGAGCTGGGAGAATGTTAAAAATTAGGGGAAAATACGGGAGATCCCGAGAAATACGGAAGGGTTGGCAACCCTAATCCAGAGTATCTCAAACATAATATTAGATCAATATTAGGTCTATCCGTCTTGTTGGAAAATTATAGATGGCTGCAACTCCTCCATCTGAGAGAGTAGATATTTTTCAAGCGTGTGTGTATAGAAATGGAATGTCGTCTTGACATCCTGAGGACAACCAGAGGGACACACTTTTAGGCACACTGAATGTAAACAATACTTCGAGAGTTTGTATATTCTGATACATGCATACTTGTGTTCCTGAGCAGGCAATTGCCTAACAAGAGGACCGTTAATATCGAAACCTCTCCACAAGCTGCGAATGTATTCAGTATAGCCACAGCAGATAGATAGCTATTCCATAAACTTGTGAAATTAAAGCTTGAATAAAGAATTATGGAAAAATTTAGTGGCTTCCAGCCTTGAGTAAATGGTGCTCACTCAACTGGCGCAGCACGTGTACACATTCTTATCTTGCATGTCAAGTGACATAGATAAGCAAAGTTCAAGCAAGTTTTCCTACCCTTACAGTTAGTATTTTTTAAATTACTTATCTGCTGCAGAGATCTAATTGTATGTGCAGTTTGAGGCAAGGTTCCGACATCAGCTCATTAACAGTCCTCATACGAAGAGAAAGAGAGATAAGAAGAAACATGATTGCTTACTTTGCAATTTTTCCTTTCACTCATGTGAACGTGTCACCTTTATTAAAATTATCTCTGTTTAATTGTTCATAAAATTCCATGGTCATCATAATCATTATCGTCGTCACTATCACTATCAAACTTTTAGAGCCTTTCGAACATTGAAATCGATCAATCCGTCTTCCAACTTTCCTTTTCATACTCATCTTATAATAAAATTCGTTTCTGTATTAACAAGACTTTTACCATATGTAGGGTAAAGGTTGGTATTATTGTGATACGAGTAATATTGTGTTAGTTCTTTTTGAGAATTTATTACAATTTTACTGAGCGAGAGGAAGATCGATTTTTTGCGTCAAAGTACTAACTAAGGGAATGTTCGTGGACAAGTTTCTGCACAAAAGCGGTCCTTCTCTCGCTCAGTAAAATTGTAATAAATTCTCAAAAAGAACTATTACAATATTAATCGTATCACAAGTATTACCAACCTTTACCCTACCTTTCGCTTAGAGTTTCTTTTCATTGTCATTATGATTGTGATCACGAAGGTTTATTTCCGTCATAAATCCTAAAAATTCAATTTTTATCATTTGTAGCTTTCTGTTGTACTGCTGGTCAGCGACAAACACTCAGAGATGTAACTAGAAGTGTCATTTTTTGGTAAAATTTTAGCTTTGTTTGGTTGTTTCAGAAGTCCCTGCTTATTGTTATGATTACTTTTTCTGTCCTATTCAAATTCATTTCGTGGCCAATATTTTCAATTAATTTGGACTACTTTTTCAGGAAAAGATTAGAGAATGCTGGGTTTACAGTAAAAAACCTACCCTTGGGCAGAAAACTACGAAGGAATGAGTGAATGAATGAATTTCAGATTCTTTAATTAATTCTGTCTTCCATGTTAAGTCTCCAAAAAAGTCTATAATTCGTTTTATCTATTGATACTTTGAAGTTTTCTTTATACTTCATAGTTTATATGCATCTGTTTATGGTCGATCTTTAGAATTAATTTTATAAATTAGAATGTTATTGAACTAAGAGTTCTGTTGTCTCAATTAACATTTAAAGTAAAATACAATAAGAAAACATTGTACTTTTCGCATAGTTACATGATCATTATTTTGTTTACGATATGAAAATATTTTGCATACGTATACTATAGTTGCTTCATCTTTGGCAACATTATGTTCCTTCACAGTAATTTAGTCTTTCAATGGATGTTACAAACTTTTAATGTTATCACTGTAATAACAGCGAACTAATCCTTGGAAATAGATAATAATGACATTATGACATTGCATATTGTAAGCATGGTAGATCATACATATTCGTAGTAAGACATGGAACATGATTGTTCGTAATAAGACAGTATATCTGGTATCGTTGGCACGGAGAAGGCTGGAGCGTTAGAAATTCGACTTTGTAATCCATAGGTACTTACCCTGTGCTATCACCTTCTCGAATTCTTAATATATCGACTATTCTTTTCTACGGAGACGACGAATTTTTAGCAAAGTATTGCCACAGTCTAGTATCGTATACAGTGACGAAGCTCAATACTTAGGGAATATGCATCCGTAGATAGTTGCTGACCACTAGGATCGCTACTATCGCCTTATCACAAACATTGCGAAATAGTATCGGCACAGTCTATTGTTCCTAGTACCCTCAACAACTCAAGCTTCGTGAATGTATATACTAGCCTATGGTATCACGTACATGCATGCGTACTTCGTCGTCCTCTGTGGTCTAGTGGATATAATGTTTTACGCAGTAGTGGATTCAAAGATCACATGTTCAAACGCAGTCCATGCCGATATAAATCATTAACATGGCTTCATTCAGAAATCAATTAAAGCTTGAAATACAGTATCGTAAATTAATCCTGTCCCTGGTAGAGGGCTCCAGATAAGATTTGACGGTCATTTCTTACCCACGTCAAAAAATGGACTCATGCCAGTGAGCTGATTGTGCACGAGATTGTTCTGCTTTAACCTATCCATGCATGCCTCGTTAAAAAAAATGTGGAAAGTTTAAATATATAATAATTATATTTATTCATCATTTATTTAATGTCTATGTCATGAATTAGTAGCATTACGGAGCTTCGTTTAAGAATAAATGTTAACGCCAAGTTAATTTTTCAGTTACATGTTGGAAACTGAAGAATAGCGATTATGCGATTCCCTTTTACGGCGGATACAACAAATAAAATAAGACAGTGTTCTTGCTCTTGAATCCAATGACATGATGACTGGCAACATTGCGTCATCTTGAGATTCCTATCTGCTCAAGCGTTTAGACCTAACCCTTTACCTTTCTTGAGTGGATATACGTATACGCATACTGTATGTACGAAAGAGAGAGAGATTGAGAAGTTTAATGTGCCGATAGTGAATAAACAGTCGTCAAACCTAGAATTACTACACCACAAAAGCAAGTTATTTGCCTGGGTGTCAGATAAACTTGGGATTTTAAAGGAGATGTACTTGCCGACATTGGATCGTAAGCTTGACATTCTGTTGTTTTGAGTGCGTGAATTTGAGGTAGCCCTATGTTTTAAGATGGACAAGGAATTATGATAATGTCAGAATGAGATGAAGCCATGTTTTTTTCTTTTTCTTTCTATTTCTGCTATCGAATTTGAATTTATATAACCGTTCAAGAGGGAAACATTCACGTACACATTCCATAACAATTGAAATTCATTTGCATTTCATTACCGTTTTTCTTAGCTAATGCAGAATAAACAACTTTTTTCTTTATTACAGATTTTCAAGGTCATTACCGACTTACTATGTAGGTTTCTAACCATCTTTATTGCAGAATTTGGTCAGTTTTGCATTAACATAAATTTTCACATCATAAACCATTTTCGCTTGGAATTGTTCGTAGTACCTGTTTAATATATCATTTCTGGTAACAAGCTCTCGGTTATTTCATGAAGGGAAATATTATAGCGATGTATTAGCCTCTAGGTTTGCTGAAACTCTCGTCATGTTTTTGTTGTCTGTCTAGAAAGGAATTCGGAACGTGGAATAGAAATGTTTTGGCTTGAGGCAGCACGTATTTTGGCTGCAATTCCATCTTCACGTCTGGTGCTTCTTCTGTAAAATGCACTTTCTTAAAGTGAAAGCCGGTATAAACTTACCCATAATAAAAATGCAATGAGTTTCCGTCACCCTTGACAGGCTTTTCTATTTCCTGATTCCACAAATCTCAAGCATCTGCCTCTTAGTTCCTTGTGCTACAAGACGTAAGAGACACACCTTCGAATCCGGGTACCTGCATACGGGACAGGAGCTCTTAATATGTGTAATTAGTATTTGTCAAACCAAGTCATGCCACTACAGTCCCCTATCACTATTTACTTTTATTTCAGTCATTTACTAGAATGACATCATTTAAAGTCCCCTAGTAGCTCATGCTGGTCCTGTTCAAATGTGTATTCGTGCTTATATCTAAAAAAAAATCTAATCGACATGGTTTTCAGATTTAGTAAATATATGTTCAGGTATGCATCTGACGTAGATATTAAATAATTATACTTTAATTGTGGCATATGCCGACTGTTTCATCTACAACATATTTATTTTTTTGGTATTTAAACACTTTATCAGATATAATGGATGCCCAGTGAGGATGCCAGTGATTGTTTTTAACTTTTTTTTTCTCTCTTATCAACTGCGCGGTATTTATCGTCTAGAATTTGTGATATCAGGATGGAATTTAACGAGATGGGTCCACGCATTCGCCATAAAATTCTCTGACATTCGCTTTACGGTTAGGAAATCCTTGGGGGAAAAAATCCAAGCAAGTGATAAGACTAAGCGAGGTTTGAACAAGCGCCCAAGAACAGCTTTCAGAACACGAATATGTCTCAACCCTGGGCTACGCCGCGCTGCACGCTAGTGGTATGTATGGCTAAAAACCTGGACAAAAAATGTTTTCAACTTCGTATTAGAAACACAAAATTACATTAATAATAACCAGGGAACGGATTTATATGGACTAAAAATATATGAAATATGTAAATATATATGTAGTTATTTTTACCAAAATATGGAATTAAATATGGATTTTTACCAAAATATGGAATTAAATATGGACTTAAAATTATAAAAAAATGACTATGTACGTTAAATATTGGTACATTTTAATCAAACTAAACAAAAAATATAATGGACGTACCTTATCTTCCAATGTAGTTTCAACAAAACACAATTTTTATTGTCTGTTACCATAACAATAGGTTACAAACATTTCTTTCAAGTGCTGAAAAGTGAATCTTCTTCTATTGTCTCTGAGGATAGATTTATACTGACTAAAAGAGCGTTCGACGTCACAAGAAGTAACTGGTACATAATTCAATTTCACAATGTCTGCTGGGGATAAGTCCAAGTTAATCTTCACTGTTGATTCACCACTCATCACAGCAACAACCTTTTGTAGTTCTTCATATCCAGGGTTTTTTGAAAGTACAGTGTCCACCTTAGCTCTTACTGCATCTGCAACTTTACCTCTACCACGATTCAGTTGTTCCACAGTACTATTTATAATTTCAAAACTTTCAGATAGTGAAAGGTGCCTATTTTGGAGACTTTTGAGCGTTTTTATGATGCATGAAAATGTATGCTGAATGTGAGCTAAGTCATTCTTCACACTTATGTCACAGGTAACTGTTTTCGCAGTATCAATTGAGACTGCATCTTCAGAGTCCAATGCAAGGAGAACATTGTTAATAGAGTCTATATGTTCGGCATAATATTCAACTGCTTCTAGCCATGTACCCCATCTAGTTAAAATTGGCTTTGGTGGCAATGGAATTTCAGGGTACATTTCTTTCAACACGTTAACTCTACTGGGAGCTTTGAGAAATACTTTTTTCACTGATGAAATCAACAAATCTACTTTAGGGAAATTGTCTCTGACCACTTCTGCCACACGATGAAATGCATGCGCCACACAAGTAAAATGAGTCAATTTAGGATATACAACAGATAATGCTTGTCCAGCTTTGACCATATAAGGGGCAGCATCGCTAATAAAGAATAACACATTATCGTACATAATACCCTTTGGCCACAGGATACCCATAGCTTCGTTGAACAGTTTAACTATAGTTTTGTTATTGCACTTTTCTAGAACATCACAATGTAAAAGAATTCGTTCAGAATATTGTTCACTTAACAAACCGATAACTACATTACCAACAAGTCTACCTTCTTTGTCGGGAGTCTCATCAATGGAAACCCAAATTGAACTATCTTTAATTTCATCTCTTATCTTCTGTATTGTCTCATCGTAGATGGATGGAGCATACGTCTTCCTAAGTGTTGACTCATCCGGGATTGTATGTTGAGTATATTTTTCAAGGAATTCCCTGAAGACCTTATTCTTTAGTTTGTAGAGAGGAATATCAGCAGAGATGAGAGAACGGCACAGGTCGATGTTAAACTCAGATCTTACATTCGATGTTGTTGGTTGTGTTAAAAACAATTGTCTCTGCTTGGAATTTAGTTGTTTGTTGGCCTGATGTTTACTAGTTGTAATGTGTTGTTGCACCAGGAACTTTTGTGTAGATGATACTGCACACTGACACAAATTACAAAATAATATTTTATTGTCAGTTGATAAACCATCTTCTTTAAATTCTGAAATGTAACTTGTTAGTTTTGATTTTAAATTGACTGAATGACGTACTTTTGGCATATTTACCGTCTTTATAGTATGATTTACAAAACTGAACCTATGTGTACTCTGACTGGCATTTAACTGTTGAGCTGCACAACTGAAGTCTGTTAAAAATTTTAAATTAAATTAATACAGTTTTGTAACTTACTTTCCCATTGTTGATAGGACTGCTAATTTTCAAATAACTCTGATGTTAAAGGGATTACTGAACATGTGTTTAAATCTCTATTGTTGAAATGTATTTTTAAAAGTTAATGGAATTTTGTTTTGTTTTATTGTTAAACCTAATATAATATGGACTGTTTTATATGAAATATGGAAAATATATGGAAATTAACGAAAATATGTACTAAACTCTAAAATATGGAAAAATATGGAAAATAAAAGTAGGATTTTTCAACCCTACACATTGTGAAACATAAAGATAATGCAAAATATAAATTATATTAGCTTTATAAGTAAATATGTATTTACATATAAATCCTTTCCCTGATAATAACCCTCAGGAGTCATTCTAATAATTCCAAGTATTTTTCGAATAATACTTCAATGGTTCTGGTCAATACTTACGGGCGAAAGTGACACAACCCGTCGTGATTAATTCTGCACTTTTGTAAGTGATATCTGGACATTTTGTCTGCTTTAATAATGCAAAATTAAATATTAAATATATTTTTTTTGCGATTGTGGTACGGTCTTATGCATAGGGAACAATTACAATTTTCAGTGTTTTTTTGTTTCTAAGTATTGATAATAAATCAAGGTTTTATTGCTCGTGTTTTACGAGAAGAAAAAATTATATAATAGTTAAAAATGCGCATAAGTGTAAACCGTGAAACTTACATACGTATATTGATAGATATTTCTAAGTTTGTTACTGAAGGTTTCATCTGCAACACCCCGCAATACTGCGAACTATGACCTTTAAATCATATCCATACACTGGTCGGTCAACACGTGTTGCACGATAAGCACTTGCTGAAATTTACGTTTGATTATTTGGAGGTGATTTGTTAGAAGTAAACGACAAAGGCCTTTGATTTTTTTCAGTTTCCAGTGGGCTTTTGTTGGTTTCAGGTCATTGTGTAATGTGTGTATAATAGTTATAGTGTGTAAAAATGAATTTACGTGTTAGTTGTGATGAAATTAAGACAAAATTAAAGAAGAGAATATTGAGACTCTTGTGCATCATGAAGAATATGTTGTGCAATAGGTAAAGAACAAATGCGAATTAAATTTCGACAGTTACAGCACATCATTAGACAGTGTAATAAGAATGTGCTCATCGTTCAATGAACTGTCTGCGAAACATGTTTCCAGGACGAATAATTTCACGATTTGGAGACATTGACTGACCGTCAAGATCTCCTGACCTGACTGCAGCTGATTACTTCCTTTAGGGTTATCTCAACAGTAGTGTATATCGCAACAAGCCTCACACCATCATCCAGCTGAAACAAAACATAAGGAACGAAATTAGTGCCATCCAACCTGTTTTGTTGGGACGAATTATGCAGAACTTTCATATCAGATTGCAGGAATGTATTCGTTGCTGTGGAGGCTACTTACGAAATGAATCTTTAAAAAGTAATCAGACATTAATAAATTGCATTGTACTAGATTATTTCCACTATATGTGTTTTCTTTTAATTCGTTCTGAGTGTCCCACAACAGGGCTATAAGAACAGTCATATCTCACTGCCGCACCCTATATTACCAAAATTGTGCAATGATACGGACAGCAACTGAATTCTTAATAGATTTCAAAAGAACTCATGTGGACCAGGGCTTGTGTCTACAACAATTGATTTAATGATTGAAAATACAAAATCTGGAGAGAGTTCGATCATATCAGATTCATCACAACTAGTCGTTGGATCATAAGAACAGCTTATATTTTGGTTTCGAATTTGTATTAATTGTAGATATAAACACTGCCAGTTAAAATAAAATATTATTATTATTATTATTATTATTATTATTATTATTATTATTATTACTAATGGATTAATTTTGCTCAGGGTAGGGACCAATGGCGGGCTTATGTGAGGGCGGCAATGATTCTCCGGGTTCCTTAAAAGCCAGTTAGTAAGTAAGTAAGTAAGTAAGTAATTAAGTAAGTATTGTTATTACTACTGAGCTAGCCGGCTGCTGCCAGATATTAGGCCTATGTTTAGATGATAAAAGCAGTCAGAATGAAGATCTGGTTGCTAGTAAATTGTTTCCTTCTAGTGTAGAAGTAAAGCGAATAAGAATATTCACCTCCTCGCAAACCTACGTGAGTCTATAACTCCTATTGGGACAAATATTACCCACAAGCTTAGTACTAAATCGCATTTGCAATAAATCGCTCTACACTTCGATCTGGTTAATGAAATAAGTATTTCTCGTAAAACA
The DNA here is from genome assembly GCF_040183065.1 of Periplaneta americana. NCBI lineage: Eukaryota > Metazoa > Arthropoda > Insecta > Blattodea > Blattidae > Periplaneta > Periplaneta americana. Next base: position 89,549,536 of record NC_091120.1, on the reverse strand, counting down.
ACTAAATTATCTCTCTGTTATATTATTTTTTCAATTGAATTAATGAATTGCCTCATTGAGTTAATTGATTTTGTTGGATTCATTTTACCGATTTTACTCAATCAGAGAAACTGATATGCCATTCACTACCACGGACGGTTGGGCATAGAAACGCCGCATATCGATCATTAACCTCGTTGATATTTTTACTCGTTATGTAACACATGCAGCTTTAATTTACGTGTGCGTGACTTAAAAATACGTATGATATCGCTAGGTAATTTCTCTTCGCTGCTGCAACGACCAAGCTATATTTTGCTATTTATGCACAGCCACGATATAAAACACACGCAAATGAAATGTAACGTATATGGAAAAGTGCACTGTAACTCGCTGATACTATGGACTTGTTTGTATATTGAGGCTCTTGTGCGTTTGATTAGGCTTATATAATGGTTTGAGATAGTAGTAAACCGATACAAAAGGGAAAGTAGAGCCGCTTTTACCTTTTGATTAGAATTATAATATTTGGGTATTGATATCCTACTTTTTTCATACATGTTGGACTTTTGGACGGATAAAATTATTTATCATAAAGAATACAAACTTTTGTGGTCTGTAAATTGTACAGTGTGTATTAGAAATATTTTGGTAGATTTTCAGGGAATTATAGGAGGATCAGATAAGTTAGTTTTAATAGAAGAAAACACCCCTTTCTATATTTCGACCTGGGTGAGTAGATAATTTTCCGATGCGCTCATTGCATTCTCAAGAAAGCGGTTTTATTCTTGTTAGATTGCCACATCGAAGACAAAACATAAAAAACAGTAAATACTTTAATGCATTTAAACATCAGCAATAAATTAAAGTTCAGATAGGCAAATCAATCACTACAGCACTTTTAAACTTAAACAAGAACATGTCTCTTCCTTATGTTCGCCTATATTATAACATAACTGATATTTCCAGATATTCTCAACGATTACCACCAAATCTTTGAGAGTACTGCATTGTATGCCAAAATGTCTTGAATGGAATCCCATATTAATAGCCTTAAACATATAATAGTGACTACTAATCTTGGTGCTCTCCCCCGCCAAGACAGTGTGACTAAATGTTCTGATACGTTTTTAATTAGCATTTTCTATGGGTGATGTGATCCTTTTATAATATAACAACTTATTACGTGTGTGTGTGCGTGTGTGAGATTGATTTCTGGCGAATGCATCAAATACAAGGGAACAATATGATCTTTTATAATATTAATTGTGTAAAATTGCATTATTGTTTTGTCATTTGAAATGAAACGTGTATTCTTCACGACTAAGACTGAGTCTTCAAGATTAGGAAGATATCTGCATCGTAAGAGAGACGGAATTTGTCGAAATGATGTACCATACGTAAAAAATTACGAGGATAGTACAGGAAAGTACATTGTTACTCATTAAACTTATACCACTCAGAGAAAGCACACCTATAATAATAGCTGCTGTGATATAAAATAAACTACTTAAAATAAATAGGGACATTGCAATTAAAAACACAAATCATAATCATGTATAATTTATTCTTAAATGTACATAGTTATGTAATAGACTAAGGTAAAGTTTTCTAAGTATTTTCTAGAGTATTCTTGAGTGATACTACCAAATAAAAAAAGAAGAGCTAGAGACAAAAATAAGACTTATTTAAATATACAAAGAAGAAGACTGACAAGATTTTTTTTTACGTTTTTTGTAACATTAGTACTGAGTTTCATTTCAACGAACATTTACACCAGCTTGACACCTCTCTGGCATGCTTTGGATGCAATTATCAGTTATGTCTTGTGGTATTTCATTGAATGCTATGGATAATATGTCTGTAAGTTCTCTGATTGTATTGGGTGCAGTAGATGGTTGTCAAGTGTTGCCTTTGAAGCAAACCCAGACATGTTCAATGGCATTTAAGTCTGGGGAGCGAGGTGGAAGTGGAAAATGGTTGATCTGAAGATTTTCCAGGGCTTCCATGATTATTGCAGCTCGATGTACACGTGCATTATCATCAAGAAATATGAAATTCTCTTGACCAACGGCATCACGCCTATCTGAGATGTACTCATTGGTGATTTCTCCTGCATACCTTTGACCTCTTAGTGCTCCATCATTATATGAAGTTCGGTTCGCCAGCCCAAACCATAACACCTTCACCACCATAGGGACTACTTGCTGGACATATTGCTGCAATATGCGATTACCACCAGAGCTGTATACTCCCTGACGTCTGTAGTCATTAAAGAGGTAGTATCTGGACTCGTCAGCAAACAGGACATTTTCTCATAGCGTACCTTCTTCGATTCTCTGTCTAGCCCAGGACTGGGCACCAAGAGCGGATTCTACTCTCAAGGGGAGCCATATGACTTCTCTTCAACACCTTTCCTCCCCGCGCAGCGTTGATTCCGTAACGGATGAATATTAGGGGTCCCCGTTTAGAGTCTGAATTCGCTCCCGGTGCCCAGCCCTGCTAATCTTTCTCGGTGATGAGTTGGTGTAAGTGCTAGACGTCATAACGGTCTATAGGAGTTCAAAACTTCTTCCCAGAGTCTGTTTCTTATTATCTGATTTGATATCAAAAGGCCAGTGGCATTCTGAAGGTCTTGTTGTAAATATATAGCGTAGCAAATGGAGTTCTTCTTGATTTAATCGTAATGTGACGGTTCTGTCGAGAAGTAGTCTTATGATTTGACCCACTGCCAGATCTTCTGATTACCAAACCTTGAAAGCGAGAAATATCCTAGAAATCATACTGAGACTTATCCATCAAATCTGATAATTAACCTGGCGTTCAACTCCCTGCTGTAATCGAGCTACAATTTCAACCTGATCCCTTGAAATATGATTTCGTTGCGTGTTAAATCAAAGATGATTGATGAAAGACAGCAGTTTTATTAAATCACAATTAAAAATGAAATTAAAACATGGATATGTGAGATCTGGTGTAGTACAGATTCATTATTTACGAAATAAACTACCTTGAATTGTGTTTAAAATTCTTGTTCTTATGCAACATTCAGTTGTTTTCATAGCTATGAAACTGATACTACACAATTTACATGGAAATGCTTTCTGGAAGTATTCCATATTCCATATTATTAATTTTTAATATTAATATTACACTGGAAAAGATTAAAAAACGGGCTCTCAGGTGTTGTAATAATTCACCATGGGACACACTCACGGACCGGAGAACGCGAATTCGATTATGCGCAATGTTCAAAACATACAGAGGTGAGCCTGCCTGGAGAGAAATAAAAAATAGGTTGCAGCCTCAAATTATTCTTCAAGGAACGACCACTCATATAAATTGAGGGAAAGAAGACAGAGGACGGACACTGGAAAGTTTTCTTTTCTCAATCGTACTATCAGGGACTGGAATACTTTACCTGCAGACTTACTAAAGGCTTTACCAATAACCAAAAATGTATTTAACAATAGGCTTAAGGACTTTACTAATAGACGGTAGTATATTATACACACTACTTAAAGGGTGTAATTGATATCTTGTTATTTGAAGTGTTCTATCAGTGAGGAAGTGTGTTGTGTCAGTGAAGTGTGTAGTGTCAGTGAAGTCTATTGTGTAAGTGAAGTGTGTTGGTGTCAGTGAAGTGGCTGTGCAAAGTATTTGAACAGTGAAATGGTTAGAAGTGTTAGTGAAATCAGGTAGAATCAGTGCAGTGAGTGAGTTGACAGCGAAATAAGTGTAGTGCCGAAAGGTACTTGTGTAGGTATGAACCTGTCACATTCGTGGGTCTTAGTTCGAACTTAGGGTCAAGATACAAATTAGATTTACTTTAATAGTAATATACGTTACAAGAGCGGTATGTTGACGTTTTCATGGTCGAGGAAGAGATTGAAAAAGCGAAACGTAGTTGAGCTTTTTTAATTTCCGAGAACATGAAAACAAACATACCGCTCGTGTATCGTACATTATTTTGTGCGAAGATCGTTTATTACATACCTGAAAGACGAATTTCTAATTAGTTGCAATGAAATCTCCATCTTGGTTTCTGTTTAATGACGCCAACTTCGGAACACCAAAATATCTTTCTTCAACATTGTTGCTGTAAAATGTTTTCTGTGTTTACTATACTCCAGCAGGCTGTGATATACGTCTGTCTTTTTTTTCCCCCAGTCTATAAATGCGAACTTAAAACAAACGGTAAGGTTATGTAATGATTTATTTTTCATTTTAATATTATAACAATATTATTTATATAACATATTGCAGTAATAACATCGGCATCTGGAATCTCGTTGATTTTTTCACGGCTTCCTTAATGTTACTTGTATCAGAAATGCAATAAGTTTCGTGGAGTAGTAGACTTTACTTAATTCTTGCAAATATTTAAAAACAATAATTAACATTGCAATTTAGGTGAAATTGCAGTGGTAAGTTTCCAATTTATAATTATTACTATGTTAAACGTCTCTAAAAATAATATGTTAAAAGCCTAAAGCAGTAAAATGAATGTCACGCTTAAGCGGTAAGAAGAGGGAAATTGTTATGTGTGTTACGTTGGGAATACTGAATGTGGTATTTCACACTTACCGCGTATTGGTTCTGTGCGGAAAACAAGCAAATACGCACGATCTCGCAGAAATGTTATTTTAAGTGACCATGCTTCATTTAATTTAGGATGCTCCTTATTATTATTATTATTATTATTATTATTATTATTATTATTATTATTATTATTATTATTATTATTGTTTTTATTAGTAGGCCTATTGTTTTTATTAGTTGTGTTTATTAGTAATTGTCATTATTGAGTGTAATTAGTTACCACTGCCACCGGGTATATACCATATGCAGTGTGAATAAATACATACATACATATTGCAATATCGCTATTCATTTTTTAACAGTTTATATCTTTTTAATTTCTTCATCTTTTTTAGTTGGCAATTCTTTGGTGTCATGTTCCATAATGAAGGGGTGGTTTATTTGTAGAGTGAGTAAGGAAGGAGGATGTTCGAGTATAACAACAAATCATATACAAATTCACAATGACAGATTTCAAAGTTTGCTATTTAATGACGGCTTTCTTTCCTGTGGAAAGTGTCAGATGATTCAATGAGCAGGAAGGAGTCTGACTAGGAAGTGGCTGTGATGTGGTTTCCTGATATTTATATGGAAAAGCTTTACGAAAACCATAATAAGTAATAGTGAAGGAGATGATGAAATGCAGTAGTAACCATGAATGTATGACAGTTTATATCAGAGATTTCAAATCATCTTCGGATCTGAACACACCTTAGCAAACATCTCCGATCTTGTGTCACTGTTTGCAGTTTAATTACACTTAACATCAAAGAGGTTATTACTGCATTCAACAATTTTTTAATGTTTACACAATCAAAAGATTTAGTCATTAACATGATGATTGTGTTTTGTGTTGTTTACACAACTTGTCAATACGTGGCCTCATAGATCGCACGCCCACACGTTAATCATCGTCAAGATTTATCACACTGTTTCTCTATTTAATTATCACTGTTTTCATGGATGATTCACGTAAATATGATGTTAAAAGGGTGGAGGAATTTTCGTGGCCTTGTTTGTGAGCGAGGGAAACTGAGATCGCGTGTAAGTATAAAAGGTTATGCAGCTGTTTCACCGAACATTAAATAAACGTTTTTATTTCTTCACCGGACATGCCAAAAGGGTAAATTAAGTCTACCTATTTCAGACCTAATGTGAAGAGGGAAGTAATGTTCATTTCCTTACGGAAATCATTGTAATGGGTTCAAATTTCGCCTAAAACATAGATGTTTGCTGCCAATGTGTTGTCTTGCGTTGCCTTAGTTAAAAATTCGGCATCATGCATGGGAATCTATAATGTTTTCGTCTAATGCTATATCGAGAAAAAATTCAACCAAAGTCGAATAGAATTAAGAGAAAAGTTCATTCGCAACAATTGTGTGCGTAGAAGGACCTCATTATTATTGCTTATGATTTCCACATTATGTAGTGTTCTGTATAACTGTTACATGCTGTTTGTATGCTTCTATTAACCTTTATGAAATAAAAAGAAAGTTTGTCATGGAAAGCTAATTTTACAGTGTCGCAATTAAAATTTTTTTTTTACATAATTACAGTTTACGTTATTCGAGCACTACTTTACAAAAATAATGATGATGACTATTTTGTGATTTTCGGATATCTAACTTTTCATCCCTTAACTGCATAAATAATTATTGTAAATTTATTTACTTGTTATTCCGACCTATATTTGTCTCTTGATAACCCTTTTTTCATTATTCATTTCGTTGTCCTGTTCAAAAGGCTCGTTTGTTCATTTAATTGTATTATATTTCGGATTTTCCTAGGAATGTCGAATTACGGTATATTATATATATATATATATATATATATATATATATATATATATATATATATGAATTGCATTTGTGAGAAGTATCAATGATAATCAACAACTACAATATGATGAAATAGTAAACTATGCTAACATGCGATATATCTGTTTCCATGAATGCATTTGGTGTCTTCATTCTAACGAAATTCATAAGCAATCACATATAATTGTTCGCTTATGAGTACATGAGGATGAATACCACAATGTGTATTTTTGAGAAGGGGATGAACAGATTGCAATTCAATCTTCAGAATCAAACGTACAACATTAACAGCATGGTTTGACTTTAACCAACGAGATCCAAATGCTCGCCAATACCTGTATACTCACATTCCACAGCATTACAAATTTATTGACAATGAATGGGTTCCACGCAAGGAGGATGTGCCAAAATAATTGGAAGAATGTACGTTGTTGCTTCAAATGATCGTAATCGATTTCACATACGTATGTTACTGCTTCATGTTAAAGAAGCTCCATGCATTGCAGATTTGCGCAGCTACAATGGTATAACATATGAAAGAAACTGCACGTGAACTCTTTGAAGATGATTCTGAGCGGCACAATTGTATGCTGGATTCAGCCGTGTCAAGAATCCATCAGTCAGTGTTACGTTTGATTCAGTTGTTCGCATGTAAAATTAGATGTTATACAAATAATTGTGTTTGGATCAAATTGCTGCCTTCAATGACATTGTACAAAGGTATTGTGGTTCTTATTGCTTTATTTTTTGGTCTAATTGTATTTATTTATTTTTTCAATAGTCATGTCATACAGGCAGCTATTGTTGCTTCAGGCCATTAGTAATAATATAAATAAGGTAGGCCGCATACAAAATTTAAAGAAACTTAATATTAACTCGTCTGTTAGTTCTTTAATATTTCGGAAATGTACTATATATGTAAAATTAAATAATATGTTCTACTGTTTTGTTTTATTAGCCCTAATGTAATTAACAAATAACCTTACTTCGCATTGTTCACATGACATGCAGTTTTGCTTGAAATGTAAGACAATAGGCCTACACACAGCCATTTTCCCCTGGAGTGATTTTAGGTTTGAATTTATCTTTTATTGCTCTTCGAGTTTTTACTTTGGTTTCGTAGCATAGCGTTTCTCTCAACTTTCATTACTACATGATGATTTATATTTTCACTGTAGTTAGAGTTATGTTTCTGACATCTTGTCCCGAAATACGGAAAAATTATTCAAGCAAGAGTTTTACATCGCTATTTCCAACCACAGTCTTAATCTCTGAATTTCTTGATCTCTTGTGTACATTCAGAAGATAGCACAGGCTTTATGCGTGTAAAATGCTTCGTTACCATTATCAGGGACGTAGTTTAAGACTTGTTCTCATTATTCCCGTGACGAATGTAGAATGAAGAACCTTCTCAGATAACGTTATCATGTTATCTGATAAAATACTCTAATCTTCCATACCTTTACAAAAATTAATTGCCATTACATCACATATTTCCATTGATAAATCTGTTTAAAGTGGTACTTAATATATCACTTTTTCCTACCATATTACTCCTACATTTACATTCGTTGCGATTGAAAAGAAGATCTGCATCGAAATCTATAGTCAGCCTTTTATTGCACAAAAATAAGTACAGTACATATTTTATAGTATGTTTGTCCACTATGTCCACTTTCATTTCGTTACTGAAAATCTATTACGAAAATGTGAATGTAAACCGTTTCGCTCTATAGCGTTGCGAAAACTGGAAATACATAACATATCCAATGTAGATTCTATATTTCACTTGTTATAAAGTATTCATCATCATAAGCTCCGAAACGAACAAATTTCTCCCTTACCGCTGTGGCGAATGAAAGATCAAGATACATGGATTGAATTTCCTCATTTGTGGTGATTTGTCATTAGCGTCAGTATAATTGCAGTATATTTGTGAATTTGGGAACAGAAATGGATTTGAAAGATGATGGTGCAGTATTCCTTGTTATAAGTTCACGTGAACAGTCATTTTGTTAATGTTGACAATTATACATCTTTATTTAGGGTTTCTTTTACACTTTAAATAATTTTCAGCGACGGTGAGATGTTGATCACATGATATGGAGCATGGATGGATTGACTGGCAGAGGAAACCGAAGTTCTTGAAGAAAAAACCCGTTCTACATCTACTGCGTCTACCATAAGGCTCAAAATCTACCATTGATACAAGTCGATAAATTTTTTTTATGGGTTATTTTACAATGCTTTATCAACTGCTCTAGTTATCTAGCGTCTGAATGAGATGAAGGTGATAAGATGTGAAATAAATGAATGAAGTGTATAAACAATTTAATGCTCTTTCATATTTAAGTATAAAAATATAGGGGTGCCATTTGAAATTTCAAAGTGGGAGTGGCTGAGGGTGGGGGTGAAATCTAAAATGCAATTAAACCTGGTTTCAGACTTCCCCCTAAATATCTAAATTGACATGTTTTTTGTTTAAATTGAATTCAATTTAAATAATTAGTTTTGAAATGAAAGCCCCGTATATATATATATATATATATATATATATATATATATATATATATATATATATAGAACAAGCGGGAAAAACTCATACTCATGTCTACTTTCGGTGCTAAAGGAGCTATGATGCCATCTGGTGGCTTAGCATGAACACTATTACGTGCCTAAAGCACGGAAGGGAAAAACGATTCGAGTCGTGGCAAAAGCCGCTTTGATAGTTGGCCACTACAGTGAAAAGAAAAGAATGTTTCATGTCCACGTAAACCGGGAATTATCTCAATACCACAGACATGTGACATCAAACGTTCTTCTCTTGTCTTCATATTCATTGGAGAACACTGAAGTTTCTTATCGCTTTGACACAGAGTCACCATGTTAGTTATCGCTCAGAAAATTGTATTATTTTTCAGGCTAGTTTGCATAAATTACAGTAATTGTGAGTTACCTGGGGAGATAATTACTTTTAAATAACGACTGCCAAGTGTTTCAATGGAAATATAGACGTATTTAACAGACAGTTATACAATTATTGCTAAGTTACAACAGGGCAGCAGTTTCCACTAAATAATATTTTATGTTGAAAGACATGTTGATAAAAATACATTTCATGATCGATATTTATGCAAAAGCCAATGCTGTTTATTAGTCTATTATTTCTTATGTAGGCATAATGTTTATACTGTATAAATATACAAATTGCTGATTTTTTGTATTTAAATTATTGTATTATACTTGTATTAACTCAAACGTATCCCATTACCAATATGGATACATTAATCGTAGTAGTAGAAGATAACTAAGAAAAGAAACCATACAAAACGGAAAGGTTGAAATTTTATAACTACATAGTAGTGAAACCTGGACAGTGAGTAAAGAGGGTAGGAGGAGGATTGAATTTGCAGAAATAAGGTTTTTGAGACTTTTCGTACGATACATCCTCAAGGACCTAAAAGGAAACGCCAATATTAGAGAAGCAGCATATATATTCTCAGCGACAGAAAAAGTAGAAAAGTAGCAAAGAGATTGGCGCCCTCACGTTTTAAGAATGCGAGAAGAAGAAGAAGAAGAAGAAGAAATAGTTAACTCAAAGACTTTTAGGTCGCATTTTTAATCGAAAGGCAAGTTCTAGTTCCCTGGAGTCTAGTGCTTTTGATAAAAAAAAGTACTACTATCACGGTTACAAGAAGACGGATGATAGTATAATATCACTTTTAATTCGATCTTTGAATAAAGGGAAATGAGTTATGAGATAAATGAAAATTAAAGTTAGGGCCCTTATTTCAAATAATTTTCTACGCAAATAAAACACATCAAATATTAGAATTCTTTTGTTTTTTGCTCACCCACTTGTAGAATTTAATGTATGTACCTATTCACCTCGGGAACGAAACTCCATTTGCACAGAAAATGACAACCCCCTTTACCTGGACACGATACCAACTAATTGTTATTTAATTTCATTAACAAAATACGTTTTCTCTTTTCAACAGATAAAATTTCCAAATTTTCTCTTTCGTTTACATGTTGACTTACATACTTGCCTATTGCTTCCAAGTAAAATGTTCCATCTGTTATTTGCATTTTTGTCAGTAATGATTGTTATATTTAAATTGTCCTTTTATGATTGTTGTCTAGTGTCAAGACAATTTCCAAAATTATGTAGCATTATGTTTAACTGGTGCATAGTATAATTTGTATATATCTATGAACACTTCCGTATTGGTCCTGATATCTTAATTTGTTTTGCAAGCTTTTATTACAGTTATAATTATAATTAGTTTTATATTATTATTGTATTATAATTATTATTACTTGATATATTAAATATAATCCGCTCAGGTAAATGTGCCAAGAAATATCGGTATAATCGTGGCTGTTATGCCAGCGGTAAGCGTCCCTTGTGGCTGTGTGGTAAGGCATATTATGTAATAACTGACAGGGATTGCGGTTTTGACACTACCATTCCAACCGGCAAGTTGTGAATGAAATGAACAGATATCTGAATAGTCTCCAGGTCTCGTCTGTTTTTCTTGCAACGAATAGCCTATAGATTTTATTTCGACGTTACACAGCGTCATTAATAGCTTGACCAACAGTCATTTCACGTCATTATTAGTTTTCTTTTAACTACTAAATGAAATTGTTTATGAATAGTTACAAATTAAAAATAACATTTTAGAATTATGAATCTATTGAGATGTCATGTCTCTTTTTCTTCGATAGCTTGGATACTAAGACGCTTGTCTTCGTCAAGAAATTATTTTTTTTTTTTCACCGTTGTACTGTTTCTTTCCATCATACTTGAGAAACTAGACATTTAAAAGAATAGCACTTTTAAGTATTTCCATGTTGCTCATTAGAAAATTAAGGTAATATAATTATATGGTTCACCTCTGATTGAGATTATGGCTGATGTGTACATTTTATCAGACAGTATATCTCACTTGACGATAGGCCTATATGTCAGGTAAGAACAATTGTTTGTATACATCTGAAGTTTGATTAGTGTAATATATATCTAATTGGAGATGTATACAATGGAGAGAGAGAAAGGAACTAGCCACCCTACCCCATTATCTCTTGACCTAGTTGCCTCATAAGCGGTGCCTTGTTGGTATCACTTGTAAGGTTCAGACCTGTCTTCTGGCAGTTGACTAAACAACTTTTATATGTTGTGCAGTAAAAACGACATGTCCATAAATTGCTAGTTTTCAGTAGTAAAAGCAGAGTTCGAAATGAATACCAATATCATTATGATGGACTGGAAATCTGAAGCTCCAATCATTATGAAAGAGGATAGACATAAGCCCTTTATACCATCTGAAGAAGTACATATTTTGTATTCACTTGGAGGTCATAACTCAAAACCACCAATTTCTGACACGCCCTTTTTACCGCACACCATATAATTATTGTTCATTACGTCAAAACACCTTAGAAGAATAGGAAAACTCAATAATTCTTATCGTTGTTAATCAAATCATAATAGCGTTTGTTTTTAATTTATGGTCGCTTTAACTGCAATGTCATTGCGCGACTGTCGGCATTGTTGTTGACACATTGGATTGCTGCTGTTTATCGGCAACCCTGCAAATCACTAGGCATCTAGTAGTCATATTTTTAGTTACTTCTATTGTGTACAGTCAGTAGAAAAATGGGAACTTATCTTGCGTTTAGCTTCTTAAATAGGTCTACATATTATCCTAGTTATTTTATGAACGAGGAAACCATTGAAATCTTCGATCAAATTGACTGCTCCTGGAATTTGAACCCGGAATTGCCCGAAAACAAACCCAGTGTTTTACCATTGAATCATCTTGCTCGGTAATATTTTAAAACATTTAATGAAATGTAAGTCACACATTTACTACTGATGCTAGTAATACTCGTATAGGCCTATTGCATGTTTCCAATGATTGGTATAAAAAGTTCGAAATATAGCTTTCACATCATTACAATATAATAGTATAAATCTGTATTTTCTTGTATGAGAAAATTGAATTTTGTATGTAAAATTAAATGCAATTAGAGAAATTCTAAGATAACTAGTTTCATGGTGGGTTGCAAGAAGGCATTTATTCCTTCGTTAGCCGCTAACGGACCAATAAGTTCGAAAGACGCGTTACAAGAAACATCTTTAGTATTATTGATCCATTAAAGGATTCACTAACTTAGAGATCTAATTTCCCTCCTATAATAATATTTATTTCTCCGTTAGACAGCCATCTTACATATATTTTGTGCATGGGCGAGTATTTTAATATATTTTGATTCATCATGTTACCTGTGTGAGATTCAGGCATGCGATATTTTGTATAATAGAACTATGTACACAATATTAAAATAATATTGCATATCGATGACTATAAAGTGATACCTTGTATCTGTTCATTTGCAGGTAAATATAAAAACTTCGAAATTATTTTCTCAAAATAGACAAACTTCTTATATATGCTAATATGTTTTCGCGGGATATCAGCCGAGTTAAGATTTTGGAATGCTCCAAGCTTTCGACTGCTATCTCTGCAGCCATCTTCAGGGAAGTGATGTCCGAACAGAAAGTCGAAAGGTTATATAGATGTGGCTGTCTCAGGTGAAACGGGATTGGTTGGCGGATCGGCCAATCCGGGGCCGGGAATTGTCATCGCTCGTAAGCTCCGCCCCTCCCGGGATTACTGCGTGAAGTTTGGCGGGCGGCGAGCCCTGTTCCGCCGGTTGGAATCGGTTGCCGTCCTCGGTCCGTGATCTTCATGACCTTGATTGTAAGAGGGCCTGAGTTGGTCTAAGGCCGGTGTCCATGCCTGACTGAGCTGGAGTCCACTGTCTCTGTTAAAGTTGTTTTTCTCCAGCTTGATCTCTATGGCCTCCTTGATTGTACGATCCCAGTAGTGGCTTGATTTGTTAATGACCTTGGTGTGGTCAAACAGTATTTTATGCTCCTTTTCTATGCTGTGTTGCGCCACTGCAGATTTTTCCGGGTAATACAGCCTCAGGTTCCTCTTATGTTCTTTGATTCTGTCTTCTATTGTGCGGCCAGTCTGCCCTATGTATACTTCGCCACACTCGCATGGAATCTTGTAAATCCCTGGAGTCCTTAAGCCCTGACTGTCTTTAACTTGACGTAGATGACTCCGGATTTTGCTCTGTGGTTTATGGATGGTTTTGATATTAGCCTTCTGGAGGATTCTGCTTATTTTGTGTGACACGCTCCCGCAGAATGGAATGAAAGCTTTCTTTGACGGTTCTTGCTTGCTGTCTAAGTCTATTGTGTTACATCTCGTGGTAACTTGTTTGAGGGCTTTGCTGATGTCTCTCCGGCTGTAGTTGTTTTGCTGTAGTGTTCTACGAAGATGGTCCATTTCTGCAGGCAAGTTGTTGATATCGGAAATGACTATGGCGCGATGTAGTAGACTAGTCAGGACGGACTTCTTCTGCGAAGGGTGGTGGAGGCTGAGTGCATTCAGGTACAGATCTGTGTGCGTCGGCTTTCTATACACGCCATGTCCGAGAGTACCATCTGCTTTCCTGTGTATGTGGATATCCAGGAACGGCAGTGAGCCCTCTGACTCCACCTCCATGGTGAACTGGATATTCGCGTGGATGCTGTTGAGATGTTGTAGGAACTCTTGTAGCTTGTCTTGTCCGTGCGGCCAGACCACGAAGGTGTCGTCTACGTAGCGGAAGAAGTGGCTCGGCTTGTGTGTGGCTGAGTCTAGGGCCTGGTGTTCGAAGTGCTGCATGTAAAAGTTAGCAATAGCAGGTGACAGCGGGGAGCCCATTGCCACGCCGTCGGTTTGTTCGTAGAACTCACTGTTGTACGTGAAGTAAGTAGTAGTCAAGGCCAGTCTGAAGAGTTGTAGAATATCATCCGGGAATTGTTCCGCTACCAGTTCAAGAGCCTCTTTTATCGGAACCTTTGTGAAGAGTGAAATTACATCGAAGCTCACTAGTAGATCTGATGGGACCACTGTGATGTTCTCCAGAATTCTAACAAATTCTGTAGAGTTTTTCACATGATGTTCACACGTTCCAATCAGGGGTTGGAGCATGTTGGTTAGATGCTTGGCCAGGTGGTATGTGGGCGACCCGATGGTGCTAACAATGGGTCGTAATGGTAGCCCTTGTTTGTGGATCTTGGGGAGCCCGTAAATCCGAGGTGGTGTGGCCGAGTGTGGTAGTAGAACTTTTATAACCTCGGCAGGCAGCGAGGAAGATTTCAGCAGCGTGGTGGTTCTTCTTATGATCCTGTTAGTGGGATCACGTGTCAGTTTCTTGTAGGTCGTGTCTGCTAGTAGTTCAACAATTTTCTGGTGGTACGTTGAAGAGTCCAACACCACCGTAGCGTTTCCTTTGTCGGCCTGGAGAACGACTATACTCTCATCTTCACGTAGCTCCCGGAGCGCTAGTCGTTCATTCCTCGTGATATTGATATTAGGAGCATAAAATACTGTTTGACCACACCAAGGTCATTAACAAATCAAGCCACTACTGGGATCGTACAATCAAGGAGGCCATAGAGATCAAGCTGGAGAAAAACAATTTTAACAGAGACAGTGGACTCCAGCTCAGTCAGGCATGGACACCGGCCTTAGACCAACTCAGGCCCTCTTACAATCAAGGTCATGAAGATCACGGACCGAGGACGGCAACCGATTCCAACCGGCGGAACAGGGCTCGCCGCCCGCCAAACTTCACGCAGTAATCCCGGGAGGGGCGGAGCTTACGAGCGATGACAATTCCCGGCCCCGGATTGGCCGATCCGCCAACCAATCCCGTTTCACCTGAGACAGCCACATCTATATAACCTTTCGACTTTCTGTTCGGACATCACTTCCCTGAAGATGGCTGCAGAGATAGCAGTCGAAAGCTTGGAGCATTCCAAAATCTTAACTCGGCTGATATCCCGCGAAAACATATTAGCGAACCAACGCCGAGAAAGCCTCAAATCATACATTCTTATATATGTTTCTGCTTTGCAAGATCTTCTATTCGAGAACAGAATATTAAGACACTGTCCAATTTTGTGAACACAATAATTATGTGGTTAATCTAAATAATAATAATAATAATGATGATAATAATAATAATAATAATAATAATGTAGTTAAACTAAATTACCATTTTTGTAGATAGAGGTATTTCTTCTTAGCCATCGATATACAATAATTTGATTACTTATTTATTTATTCATTAATTCTTCAAATAGCGAAGTTATTATTTATTTCTTTATTACAGACTCTGGTTCATCGTCTGACGACGAGGTTATGTGCTTTGTAGTCTGTATTTTTATTTCTATAAAATTAATGCACTCGTGCGCTATTTCTAATAACAGATAGGCATATTTATCTTTCTCACTGAAACTTCTGTTCCTGATTCCTTTCTGGTCCGGTCAGGCATGCTAGCTGTTACTCCACAGCGGTTGACCCTTCTGTTAAACTTAAATATTTTAGTTCTAAATTACATTTCTATACAAAGGAAATAGCTTGTAATTTCAAGCAGTAGATGTTATGCGGTCATTCATGAAATGAGAGAATTGTTAATAGTATCGGTCTAATGACAATCAGGCCACATGCTCATAATTAACCTAGACTAAATTAGCTGTCATAGGAAGTGTACACCTAGGATTGAACATTACCTTTCGTTTAAACCATCACTACTGAAAGACAATCGCTAAAAGAGCTGGTAGTGCCAGTACTGCATGTCTCTAGTTTCTCTAAAAGGAATCAGTGAACTCGATAGGCGACTTTTTCTTCAAGTAATTGTCTATTGTATCGTAACTGTAGTGCCATGCACTTTATTCATATCTGAGAGAACATAAGTCCAAGCAGAGATTCGATAGCATAGCTTGCACTTTCTGCATTCTTCATCTAATCAAATAACTCCGCTGCATTAGTGAAGTACGGTATCTTCTTAACCATGCTTCAACCTGCAAGTTTATTAATCCTGGGGATTAAAGAGTAGGCTAACTGGAAGTCGGAGTCCAAAGTGATGGATTCATTTCTCGCAGAGGACATTGTTGTTTCGCGTACTTTTTTTTTCTTTCCCATTGCACTAAGTGTGGAGAGAAAGTTGTGTTACGATGAAAAAATAAATTTCGAGATTTTCATGGAAAAACACGTTTTCTGCATCCCTCATACCAAAAAAGTTGTTTTGATCGTGCCGTTTGCTGTTCAGCGATTTCTTCTGAACTGTTGATCAGATTTTTTCGCTCCTAGAGATGTAAGGGTAAAGCGCTCCCTTCTAGACCCAAGGGTTGCGGATTCAAATCCGGCTGAGGTTGATGGATTTTTCAGGACGCAAAAATTCAGAGCGCAAGTCCTCCGGTTTCCGGAGTGGAAGATAGATTGTAAGAGTCTGTGACATACTTTTATTTTCTTCCATTTAAGAAGCCGAATTGATGGTTTACTTTTCATTCTGATAACCAAACCTTTCACTTGTTTAAAACAATTTGTACATAAAAGAGTAATTTAAAGTGTATCTTTGTTCATGTGGCTAACATGGCGAAATATGTTTAGCAACAATGATCATAGAAGAATGTCGAAGAAACTATAAATATTCAGAGGAAACCTGCCCTTTAGTCATTTTGCCTTTCACAAATTTTGCAGTAAGTACCGGGTATCGACCACGAACTCTTCAGTTGACTGAAATCATGTTATCAAACTTCTAGCCATGGTCTATAAAATATTCCGTTATTATTATTATTATTATTATTATTATTATTATTATTATTATTATTATTATTATCATTATTATTATTATTATTCATAGTGTTCTGCCCAAGAGCAGGTCTTTCACTGCAAACTTAGCATTCTCCAGTCTTTCCTATTTTCTGCCTTCCTCTTAGTCTCCGCATTTATTATTATTATTATTATTATTATTATTATTATTATTATTATTGACATCATCATAATCATAATATGGTTTCTAACTTGATCACTTAGATGTCATGGATATATAGGTTTGTTGAACATTCGTTAGTTAATTATTAGAAAATTTCCTTTCCGCTTTACGTCCATTTACATTACATTACACTGAGTTACATAAAAGAAATCTTGCCGTTCTCTGAAGTGCTGAAATCACGATGTGATGAGTACGTTGCATGATTCTTCCGTACACGTAAGGGGAAAGCGGATGTTTTAGCACATTATTGTGATTCATACATAAACAAATAACTATGTAATCTTTTCTGTGAATAATATTGTCATAAACTAGCAATGAAGGATATCAACAGTAAAGTCATAAGACCCATATTAGGACATTAGTATCTTCTATCCTGTATAGTCACAGGATGTAAGATTTATGAGTCTGTAAATGTTAGTTTTATAAGATGAATGTAATTTAAGAAATATTAATCACTTTATACTTGAAGGATTAGGTCCTTTGTTTATTTCCGTGAGAACTTTCAACCAACGTCGGACAGCCGGAAATAGTGAGTCTCACTGGTAATTAGGTCAAAATTACACTAAGCTAACACTTGAGATAGCAAGGAATAAACACAAGAGAAGAGACACACACTCTGTTTCTATCTTAGGAAGGTAAATGTGGGCTACACTACAAAGCCGAAGGTCACGGGTACGATTCCGATGGGTTTATGGGTTTTCCAAATTTATATAATCCTTTCGGTTGCACTATGGCCTTGGGTCGATTCAGCCTCTAATAGAAATGAGTACCAGGGAGATTTCTTTCGGATTAGGTCGACAAGCGCGTAGCTCTCCTTCTACTAATGTAGATTGCCTCAGCCTTAACCCTGTGCACCTTCATGGCCTGTACCTATAACCATACTCGTAAAATATTTCATAAAACAGTCGGATAATATTTGCAAAGGCATTTATTGACTGATTTATTAATTATTTATCTATTTATTTACTCAAATATTTTACTTCTTTATTTATTCCCTCATTGTCATTTATTCTATCTTCAAACCTCATATATTTATATACAGAGCGGTCAGATTATCTTTCGGCCGGTGGAGAGTGGGAGCTGACGCAGCCTGGTTGCGCCTGGCTCTCGGGATTTTCGTTCCATAACATTCTTCTCATTTTTTCGTATATTATTTAAAGCATGCAAACAATTATAATTTATTTGACAATGAAAACTAACCTCTCTTATAAAGGTTGCTCAGAAGTTGTGCTCATCTTGATTTACACATGCCTGACTTCTTATGATGAAATTTATATTAACAAGCAAAAGTTCTTGTTTAGTAATTCTGGTAATGTTTGCAAATCTGGCTTTCAAGTAGTAGCTCCCTGTAAATCAGGTTTGAATAATTTCAAGGAAAAATTGATCCGGGGCCGGGTATCGATCCCGGGACCCTTCGCTTAGCGCACGAATGCTCTACCGACTGAGTTACTCCAGGAACTATACACGAAAAATTGTGACGGTGTCGTGTATAGTTCCTGGGATAGCTCAGTCGGTAGAGCATTCGTGCACTAAGCGAAGGGTCCCGGGATCGATACTCGGCCCCGGAACAATTTCTCCTTGAAATTATTCAAATCTGGTAACGTTTGTTCTTATATTGTCTTTCAATTCATCAGTGGTGTGTGTGGGTTACTTCTATAGACTCGGTTTTTTTAGAGATCCCCACAAATAATATTCGCCCACGGTAAGGTCTGACGAACATACGAGTGATAAACGCTTTAGAAATAATTCTGTAAGTAAAAGCTTCCCTTAAATCATTGAAGTAATCGTCAGTAGTGTGGGCTGCGGCTGAATCTTGTTGAAACTCGGATTTTCTCTCGTTATCTGACAACAACGAGAAGCAATTTGAGAGTATTTATGCGCAACATCTCTCTGTATTTATTGTTGTCTCAAAAAATATGGGCCTTATTATTCTTCTGGCAGTGACAGCACACCATGCACGAATTTTTGCATTTTGTAAGGGAACTTCATGAATTCTATGGGAGGGGGGGTTTCCGCGCTCCAATATCTGTTGTTTTGTGTATGGACATGACCGTGTTAATAAAATCACGCCTTGTCAAAGAAAATAATTAACTTTGCATCAACTCTACCGTCACCAATATTCTGTAAAGCCCAATTATAGAAATTCACTCGATTTACGTTGTCGCGTGGCTGTAATTCATGTACTACCACAGTGTAATACATACAGTCGCGAAGCTTGGGATGATTTTTTGCATTTCTCGCGATAGTTGCTAGCCGCTTGGAGCGCTGTGAGTACTAGGAAAAATAGACTGTGCCATTGCCATCGTGATCTAAAACAGCCGTAAGGCAGACCATGTGACTCCCTTAACCCGATCACGAAGGACGGCTTTTCAACCATATAAATTAGTTGGAAGTCATAAAGAGTAACATATATTTCTTTCAAATGTAATGTAATTGCATTAATAAAATTTAAAACAATGATTATGAGACATTTCAGACATAATTCACTTGAAAGTTAAGGTGTAACATTATTTTTAGTGTGAAAATTACGTTTTCGTATGTGTATACCTGCCTTTATTTCGATTAAATACTGCGAAATTCTTGTACATTCATTTATGCACGATTCAATAATTTTCAGTTGCACCGCACGGATATTTAGATATGCCGAAATTATAGGTTATGTTTACTGTACCAGTTGCCCCTTTCTGTCTAATTTTAGTGGTCTCCAATGCCCTGCCACTACATATGTATGTTATGTCATATATTCGCAATTATACATTATAATTAAACATAGTGTCATGTATGGCACTCATCACATTCTATTTGTCTGTATTTTAATACTACAATAGTACTGAATTATTGTATTTATCTACTACCTAAGAGACGAAGTAACAATCGTACGTACACTAATTTCATAGGAGTGGAATGGTAAATTTTCTGTCTACAATTAAGGAAGGTAGATGTGCTAAATTAAAACCATAATATAAATTCGTTTTTATTGAACCTCAAAATAGCTTCCGTTCTAAACTTAAAATGTTGATGCGAACAGATTATGTTAACACGTAAAATTCTCTTCACATTAAAATAACACAGTTTTGTAATTATTTCTGCAACATATTATGCAACAAGAAGTAAACGGAACCTATGGACACATTACACTAAATAAAACTTAGCAATGATACGCAATAAAGTTATAATATAATAGGCCTATTTCACTGAGCTCCATACACTGAAATAGAAAACCCGAACATACATTACAGCTCTAGATCGAAAAGGCATTGACTGTGCCGTAATTCGCTTTGTTGTGAAAAGTTGTGTAAACTATGAAATGTTCGTTATCGATTGTAATAACTGTAAATGGCTAAAATGCAATAATTTGAATAATAATATGGGACAAGGAGACGTTTGTGATACTATAAATATTGTAAGAAAAAGAGGTTATAGTTATCCTTCTTTCGAAAGATCCAGAAAGGTGAGTTTATAAAATATAATATACTAGCTGAAAGCACCCGGCGTTGCCCGGGTTTTCCTTTCTGCTTCTATTTTTAATTAAACTGGTTATTATATTTTCGGAAATCTCGGAAATCTAACTATACACAACCAAAACGAATTGTCTTTACTAAGCTTTCCTCGCCCATAAAGATGAATCTTTACTTAACGTCATTTACATGAATTTATGAACTCCTTAGCCAAATGCCTGCCAGGGTTAACTCAATTTAAAACAGTTGTAAATCAGGCACCGAAAAGAAAACATTTCATCATGTGCCTGACGTTAAACTGTTGTTTTACATTTATTTATTTATTTATTTATTTATTTATTTATTTATTTATTTATTTATTCTGGTGTAGTTAAGGCCATTAGGCCTTCTCTTCCACACCGCCAGAAATACAAATAAAGTAATAGAAAAATCAAACTATAAACAAAGTAAAACCCAACGAAAATATAATTCCTTCTCCTCTTTCTGATCAGTTTCAGTATCGAATCAATATATACATATATAATTTAATTTATATTGGAAGATTGTTTTACCTCTTGACCGCTATACACCTACATATCATACCCAGTTTTTTTTAATAAAACTTGAAACTATATCTCATAAATTCAGAACATATTATATTAATTCTAATTTTATACACAGAATGCAGATACAATATAAACTCGCAATAAGTCATTTTTTAACATAAAGACTAATATTCTGAAAAACGTATAGGCCTATCGCTATTTTAGAAATTAAGAGATTTTTATTTCCACAATGCTTAACATACTGAATTTGCAACGTGATTATACAGATATAATTTCGCAGCAACACATTTTCGGACGTGAACAACAATATTTTGAGAATTAATACAATGTTATTTTCAGTGGGATTATGTACATTCACATACTACATTAGCAACATGACAATAGTATGATTGAATTGCTTATTGATATGTGTAAAATCTTTTTTTTTTCACTTCTTTGTATAAACTATAGTTGAGGATGTGAAAAACACGCAGTTTTTAAGTTAATGTCTGCAACTTTGAGCGACTGCCCTTGAGCTTCATTTTAATATGGTCATTACAAATGCTAGTGGCATTGAAATTGCAGTTGCTTAAAATTGAATGAGTATCCTAGCAATACGTGGAATAAAAACATCTCCTTTTATTTTTGCAGTTAATATTGCCAATTCTATTACGTTTCGTATGAGTTTTTCACACCAATTCTTGTTCGTGCATAATTTTGGTGGGTCAATATTTCGCAATAGTACTACTGGTTATTCAATATTAAGTAAATTATGTGGTAGCAAACCTTGTAGTTTCAAAGAATTCTAGAATTCAGTTGTATAAAACAGTTTGCTCACTATCTACAAAACGGCATCGAAGAATTCATAAAACGGTCCTGGACTGCGTAAAGATACTTATTGCATGAATTATCTAGTTTTAGCCTTCATGATCTGTAGCAACAATGTAATTTAATTTTGTGTTAAAATTTCCATGGCCTCGTGAAAGTCGATGTTGAATACAACAGACAATAATAAAAAACAATTTACTGTAGAAGATTTTGCATTTTAATATTATACATGAATATCTGATCTATTTATTTTTATTTTCTATAATTTTAATTAATTTAACGTCCATTTGCACAATTTTAATGTAGCCTATGTTCTTCTCCTGGTTATGAAGGTTAAATGTGCAAACTTTGGCACATGTCGGTCAAATCGTGTAGATTTATATAGAGAACATACACACATACATACATATATACATACATACCCACATTCAGTTTTATATATTGAGATACTTTATGAAAATAATATATAAACCTTATGTATTTCATATTTCAATAGTGGAAGGAAGGTGTAAATTTTTTCAAAACAATACGATATCGAAAGTACAATACATTTTATCGTCTGCTGGGGAAAGAGTCTGTGATGAGGCGATAGTAACGATCCTGGTGGTTAGCAACTATCTATGGATGCATATTTCAATTGTCTATGTTTGCATATTTAGTAAGTATTGAGCTTCGTGACTGTATATACTAGACTGTGGTACTACACTCACAGTACGATGTCAGTTTAACAGTTTAGTTGTCGCGTGGGCTGATCCTTTTGAAACGCCTACTTCTTGAGACAGATGACGTAGAGATTTTGTTGGAGTGCCTTCTAAAAATGCCCAAATTCATCCACTTTTTCTTCCGTTAAAACTGTCGTACCTTTTTCTTGCACATTAGAGAAAGTATTGTGGTGTTGCAAAATATCGATTTCGAGACTTTCGCAAAATATACGATTTTAGCCATTCTCTCTCTCTCTCTCTCTCTCTGGCCGTTCGTTCGACTGTGTGCAGTAGTTTCTGGAATAATTTTGTTCCTATTCAGCTTTTAGGAGTCGATTTATCCTGTAATGATTCCCTTACCATTTCTATTGCACCATGCCTCATATTTTAGTACTGTTAGTTTGCCGTCTCTGAGTAAGCTTTGTAATAGAGGGATTACTTTAAATGAATAAATAATTACCGCTTACACTCAATTTGCTTATTATACATATAATTACATCCAACTGTTTGAATTGTAGCGGTCTATGAAATTTATTACAAATCTGGTGACATGAAGTGCAACATTTTAGTGAATTAAGCGACTTACTTTATATAGGCTATAGATCTATATGTAAGTGCCGCGTATTTGTATGTTAATTATTTTTCTTGTGAGCACCATGTTGCAAGTAGTTGGTCCAGAAGGTGGGAACACATCTCACCATGTATAGCTGTCGTGACTAAGAGACATTAATGTCTAGTATATGACCGTACTGTATTCAAATACTAGAGAGCCTACCCACCACTCCTTTCATTGGCTCGCGTAACCGTTGCGTGTCGTCACGTCAGCATGCGTGCTGCGTATTCAGAGTTTCCTCTCTACCTAGTCATGCTATATACTCGTACTTTATAGACTTGCATGCCGACGTGCGTGCACGCGTGTAGGTGAAGTGTGTACGTGTCTTTTCCTGTAGCTCATGGAAATTCAAATTAGGGAATGGAGTCGTGATCAGTGCTTTCTTTCTTATGATGAGCTGATAAGTTATTGTTTGCTATTTTATTCTTATATCTTTGTATTTAAAATAGCATACTTCTGCAGACTACCAAATATGTACTCACTTAAGCACACACACACACACACACACACACTCTCTCTCTCTCTTTCTCTCTCTCTCTCTCTCTCTCTCTCTCTCTCTCTCTAATGCGTTGTAGTCTACTGAATTACTGGTATTGCATTTTCAATGATAATTATAGACAATGGGTGTAATTATGGCAATACAAACGGGAGTATTGCGTCTCTATTGGGCACAAATTTCACATACTGTAGATTCGTCTCAACTTGAACCTGCGCATGCGACATAGAACGCAGAAATTGTAACCTTTTGGCTAATGATATACAAATTGTTTCATCCGTTATAGCAGAATTTCAATTTATGAATCGATGAAGGGATTGAAAAAGAAGATGATAGGATTTTTAAATGAATCTTCTATTTTATAGAGACATTGAAATTGGCCAAATTATAACGTGATAATGGTATGAAAATAGACACTGAAGTATTTAAATTAAATCTCCTTAATTCAGTATAATTCTCACACCACCCGCAAACCAAAACCGAATGAGTAAGGGTAATGAGAGAAAGTATTTAAATACTGCGCAGTGGACATTGCACATACTTCATAATTATTAAAAAAGTACTGTAGTTATTCGATGTTTTGTTCAATCGGTAGAAAGTGAAGTCTTCTTTTAATAATTAAACCAGTTATCAAATATAAAATGTTAATCTGTGTAATATGAAGATGCAAATTCCATATAAATATCCTTTCAGACGTTTCGCATGATGGAGAAAAACCGACCCCCTTCTTCTCTAAGCTTCGCAACAGAAGACCGCGACTTCTACTGAATACCTTCGAGGTAAAACATTCAAGGAACAGGAATTGAAGAGAAAGCTGGTGTCAGCGGTAATCTAAAGCTGGAAACCTTCCTTCTCTATCTAGTAGGCCTACCACAAGATAGTTTCTTCCTGGCCCCTAACAAGCAAGTAAT
Source organism: Periplaneta americana (assembly GCF_040183065.1). Taxonomy (NCBI): domain Eukaryota; kingdom Metazoa; phylum Arthropoda; class Insecta; order Blattodea; family Blattidae; genus Periplaneta; species Periplaneta americana. Next base: position 89,524,717 of record NC_091120.1, on the reverse strand, counting down.
GAGCGTCTTCAGGAAATCTCTTAGTATAACATCTGTTAGGACAGAAAGATGTGCAAATCCTGTAAGGTTAACCTGAGATCTTAAATTCTAATAGGCATATTGTGTCAACTTTTTCAACATCAGATATCAAACACTTTTGACGTAGCTCCGTTTCTTTCCGCAAGTCTTCACGAATTTGTATGAATCTTAAGAATCTCCGCAACAAAGCGATTTTCCTAATCCGAGCGTTAGTGTTCCCCACAGTGTTAACGTGCAGAGAAGTCTATCTAGGCTAGGCCTGGGCGTTATTAACTCGATTGAGTCATTATAGACCACCCCTTAACTCCCCACTCTACCTTCCCCGGCTGAGGCAGTAATGTTTTGATGCAGTCGAACAGGCAGGAGTGAGCAAAAATAACATTGGCGAGGGTTTCTTTGTCTCTTTAACTTCCCCTCTTATGTCCAGGGTTGATCTAGGCCTACTATAGTCCATCCGACTCTGATAGGCAAGTGGAAGCATGTAAATCACACGGTCTCAAGCTATCAACCTGAAGGCCAAGCGAATGCCGCCTGCTTCCATTTGCATGAGCTTGTCGGAGTCGAATGGCGGACTGAGGATTGGGTGAGTGTTCATTCTTGCTCTCAGCATGTTCCAAATTGACCATAAGAAGGAAATTGTTGTTGTTTAGTCAACTGTCGGAAGACAGGTCTGAACCTCACAAGTGATACGAAAAAGGCACTACTTATGAGGCAACTAGGCCAGGAGATAATGGGGTAGAGTAGCCAGTTCCTTTTCCCCTCCTTTGCATAAATCGCCAAATAGCTACATATTACACTAGTCAGACTCCAGATGCGTACAAACAGTTATACTTCCTCTGATACATATCGTCAAGTGAGATGTACTGCCTGATAATATTTGTACATCAACCAGAACCTAAATCAGAGGACGTGATGCTGTGATTGTTAGTTATTTCAGAACATTACATCATCACTAACGTTCGTGATATACGTCACAATTAAAGCGGAAACTTAACGCTACGTCGAAGCTACGGTCATGCATTTGCAACCTGCCTAGTGCAAGAATATTTGTCCGTTGTGCATGCGATGTCTTATGAGTCGAATCCACTTCACAGAAGCACTAGTGTTCGTGTAGTGTTAGATATTTAAAAAGTCACGAAATGACACATACTTTCCTATTGTAGGTCTCGCACGTTTCGAAGCAGTTCAATTGCATTACCTGATGAGAATGTCGCATGAGTCGAATCCACATCACGGAAGCACTAGTGTTCGTGTAGTGTTAGATATAAAAAAATCACGAAATGGCACGTACTTTCCCATTGTAGGTCTCACATGTTTCGAAGCAGTTCAATTCCATTACCATGATGAGAATGTTGCATGAGTCGAATCCATTTCACGGAAGCACTGGTGTTCGTGTAGTGTTAGATATAAAAAAGTCATGAAAAGACACGTACTTTCCCAGTGTAGGTCTCACACGTTTCGAAGCAGTTCAATTCCATTACCATGATGAGAATGTCGCATGAGTCGAATCCACTTCACGGAAGCACTAGAGTATGTGTAGTGTTAGATATAGAAACGTTACTAAAAGACACGTACTTTCCCGTTGTAGGTCTCACACGTTTCGAAGCAGTTCAGTTCCATTACCATGATGAGAATGTCGCATGAGTCGAATCCATTTCACGGAAGCACTAGTGTTCGTGTAGTGTTAGATATAGAAAAGTTACGAAATGACACATACTTTCCCTTTGTAGGTCTCATACGTTTCGAAGCAGTTCAATTCCTTTACCATGATGAGAATGTCGTATGAGTCGAATCCATTTAACGGAAGCACTAGTGTTCGTGTAGTGTTAGATATAGAAAAGTTACGAAATGACACGTACTTTCCCTTTGTAGGTCTCATACGTTTCGAAGCAGTTCAATTCCTTTACCATGATGAGAATGTCGCATGAGTCGAATCCATTTAACGGAAGCACTAGTGTTCGTGTAGTGTTAGATATAGAAAAATTACGAAATGACACGTACTTTTCCATTATAGGTCTCACACGTTTCGAAGCAGTTCAATTCCTTTACCATGATGAGAATGTCGCATGAGTCGAATCCATTTCACGGAAGCACAAGTGTATGTGTAGTGTTAGATATAGAAAAATTACGAAATGACACGTACTTTCCCATTGTAGGTCTCACACGTTTGAGCAGTTCAATTCCATTTCCATGATGAGAATGTCGCATGAGTCGAATCCATTTCACGGAAGCACTAGTGTTCGTGTAGTGTTAGATATAAAAAAAGTTACGAAATGACACGTACTTTCCCGTTGTAGGTCTCACACGTTTCGAAGCATTTCAATTCCTTTACCATGATGAGAATGGCATCATCGTTTATATTTATTTCCTTGATCTGTCGTTTAAAGGTAAACATAAATGAAATCATTTACTATGCATCCAAATAAAAATATAAGTCTGCATTTCCGTTTTTGGGATTGAACATAAAAAACATTCTCATTAATTCCAAAAAACTAAGATATTCGGCTTCATGTAGGCTATATAGATGTTAAACTTATCTTCGAGTTAAGTAAGACTGAAAAACAAATTCTTCCCTTCAAGATGTTGCTTCAGTAATCATCCGAGTATAACATATGTTTTTACAACCGACCGGCAATTTTATCAACATGGAGCTATTTAGCTGTTCCTTTCCTGCTGATCGCCAGAATGACTTTGAAATTTGGAAAGTTTGAAATGAAAAGTATAAAATAATAATGTGTATACAGTATATAATTAATTTTTCTTATCAAAGTTTTTTCGTCATACAAATTTCATCTCATTCTTCTGTGAAAGTATATAAATTTTTTAAAATTATATTTTATGTGCTTCATCCTGGGATGTCAACGAAATTCATCAAAATATAATCGCTGTCCATAGATGCAGGCAAATGGACAATAATGATATGCTGAAAACTTGTATTTATTTATGCGAAAATTTTGGAATCCATTTTTTACAGGGTCCAATACTTACGAGTCCACACCTGTGGAGTAACTGTTAGCGCGTCTGACCGCAAAACCTGTTGGCCGCGTTCGAATCCTGGTGAGGATAAGTTACTACTTGAGGTTTTTTCCGCGGTTTTCCCTCAACTTAATACGAGCAAGTGCTGGGTAACTTTCGGTGCTGGACTGGCATTATCACCGTCATTTCATTCAGACGCTAAATAACATGAGATGTTGATACAGCGTCGTAAAATAACCCAATTAAAAATACTTACGTATGATGAGCAAATAAATATTCCAGAGGTCAAGAAAAAGAATATTATGCAAATCTGACTTTCAGGTAGAAGCTCCCTGTAAAGCAAGCTTGAATAATTTCAAGGGAAAAACTGTTCTGGGGCCGTGTATCGATCCCGGGAACCTTCGCTTAGCGCACGAATGCTCTACCGACTGAGCTACCCCAGGAACCATAACGACACCGTCACAATTCTTCTCTTTATATCCACACAACTCAAATGGGCTGTTAAGATGCCAGAAACCCAACTGAAATTATTCAAGCCTATTTACAGGGAGCTTCTATCTGAAAGTTAGATTTGCATAATATATTTGTTACTGGAGGTACGTTAACAGAAAGCCACAATTTAAGTCACACAGAATTTTGTGCACTCAAAGTTGGGTTTCTGGCATCTTGTCAGCCCATTTGAGTTGTATGGATATAAAGGAAAGAATTGTAACGGTGTCGTGTATGGTTCCTGGGGTAGTTCAGTCGGTAGAGCATTCGTGCGTTAAGCAAAGGATCCCGGGATCGATACCCAGCCCCAGAACAGTTTTTCCCTTGAAATTGTTCAAAAAGAATATTATTTGTCATTTAGAGTCTTGAAGGGAATTTAGTAGTTCAGTACAAGTAAGAGATTTTCTAGAACTATTTTCTTCTCTCAATTTGACTGTCGTTTAAATACGATACCTTTTTTTTTTTTTTTTTATAACTCCAACGTGGAATTCGGAATGGAAAAACTGTGACTCTTGTTGGTTCACAGAAGAAAAAGCATTTGATGTAGAAACTAAAATTGATTATTTTCTGTGATTAAAAGATTCAACGACAACATCATAATAACAAAGTGCGGATCTCCGGTGAGGGAAACAACTCGTGTTGAGTTTCCGTGCTTTTCCCCCTTTTTCCCTCTTTCTTATTCGCTTTACGTAGACATCTGACACTCCAGTCACGTGCTTTCTTTCCGTTCCGTTCTCTCACGTCTCTGCTGCGTCTGTCCTTCCGTCCATGACACTGATGCAGCAGCAGGCTTGCGTAGCGTGTCGCTCTCACTCTTCTCGGAGTTGTAGAATTTATAAGGGTATTACGTGCTGTCTAAGTTACAGGGTGCTCCACATTCTATCACTATTTTCTTGTCATCCAGTAATACATAACACTTGCCTCTTTTAATAGAAATGTAAGTCAGTAGTTTCCTCCTTGTGCTACCGGTACTATAGTTTGTCTTGAGACCATTATCACGTCATGTAATTTTGCTGTTTAATTACAGGTATACGTGTAAGTTGTTCTTTCCAGTTGCTGGCTAAAGAGTGTTCGGAGTTTAGAAAATGTCATTGGGTATATAGGCGTCTTCTTACAAGCAAACATTCTCATGAGGACAGATAAAAAATTTAATTTTTTTTCCACCATGTTAATAATCTCAAAACAAGTGCTTACACAAATTTTGGCCACTCGAACGCATTTACGAGGGCCGTTCAGAACGTAAGTTTCCTGGGGCCGTTTACAGAAAGAAAACAATTTCGGAAAAGGTATTATTTGTCTTTTTTGTGTTAAATTTTATATTACCTTGTTAACATGTTTCGGCCTGCTATCGGCCATCTTCAGAACTGGTTGTTTCTGGTCTTGGCGCCTTTTGTTTGTTTTTCCTGTGTGGGTGTGTTTGTGTAGTGTAATGTGGAGTCATAGAGTGTGTGTTCTGCAATTGAGTTGTGTGTTGAGAATTTCATTTGGATGTGTTTTTGTGTGTCTGTATATTTCGTATTGTTCTAGTGTGTTTAGTTTCTGACTTTTTGGTTGGATGTGTAGAATTTCCATGTCTGTGTTGATGTATCTATAAGGGTAGTTAGCATTTGTGATGTGTTCTGCATATGTAGAAGTGTTTTGTAATATTGTTATGGCTGTGATGTGTTCTTTGTAACGTGTTTGAAATGATCTGCCTGTCTTACCTATTTAGAAGTTGTTACAGGTGTTGCTACTATCATGCGACCATGTCTCCCATAATTCACAATTATATTATCATCTTTCCAAAAAGCAAAGCAGAGCAAACTTGTGAACTGAAGTAAACCATCTCCATGGGATCCCACGACGAACATTGCACGTAACAAGTAACCGCAGGAATCCCTAAAACCAGCGCCAATGCCTAAGTCAGATAATGCACAATAAGACGATGTCTTAATTTATTTCTCTTGGGATGGGATATTCTCTCTTATATTATGGTGTAGACCTAAGTATCCTGCACTGGTGTAATTCTCTTTTCTTACTATCGTTTCGAAATTTATTAGGAGCTACAAATAAAAAGTAAAGGTAGTCTTATTATAAATCATGTAGGTCCGGCAGCTCCCACCTTTTCTAGACAAACGACATTAATATAGGCGTAGTAGGGATTCAGGTTCTACGTGCCCGTTTCTGTTAGCGACTGAGGCTATGGTGAGATCAAAAGGATTAGGTCATTGGACAAAGTCCACGAATTCATCGTGAATCGAATTCGCGACCTTTTGGCTTGCACCGTTAACGCCTTAACCGCGACGCTACCGCGCGTCCCCAAGGAATACAAAACAGATTACAAACAATTGCAAATTGTTATATATTATAGGCCTAATTACAGAAAAAATTATGATCAGAAAACCGTACACTTTCCTTTCTTCTCCTTTCATGTTTCCTTTCAAAAGAGGGGACCAGTTGTAACTCATCCAGAGGGTTGTTTTTCATTTCATTTATTATATTCCATAGATCTTACATTAGCATTGAAGCTTTAAGATGTGAAACAAGTCAAAATTTTCCAATATTACATTTTTTTTTGGCGAGATGAAGTGAGGTGAGGCCGAGGACTCGCCACAGACCACCCGACATCCGCCCCACGGCCGGGAAACACCTGGGAAAAAAAAAGAGGCAATTAGACCAAACGGGGATCCAACCCAAGCCTGAACGCAGCTCCGGGTCAGCAGGCCAGCAAGTCTGCCGACTGAGCTACGTTGGTGACTCTACAAAAATATATAGTACATAGCAATCAGATTATTAAATTCACAAACCTAAACAATTATTTATCAGATGAGCTATAAAATGTAATATGTAGCAAGTAAGTTGATTGAATTTAAAAGCATAAACAATTCATTGAATACAAAAATTGATAATATATCATGCAAATTACAAACATAAACAGTTATTCATCAGTTGAGCTATAAAATAGAATACATAGCAAGTAAGTTAATTGAATTTAAAAGCATAAACAATTAATTGAATACAAAAATTGATAACATATTATGCAATTACAAACATAAACAATTATTCATCAGTTGAGCTATAAAATAGAATACATAGCAAGTAAGCTAATTAAATTTAAAAGCATAAACAATTCAATCAGTTGAGATATACAGAAATTTATAGTACATAGGCGAATTACTTGAAATTACAAGAAAAAACATTTCATCAGTTCAGCTTACATATTACTATTCAATTTAAAGCATATACAATTCATCAGCCAAGGTATAAAAAAATACACAATACGTAGTGAACAGATTAATTCAATTTACAAGCGTACTTTCGTTAAGCTATACTAAATTGTACAATTCAAATCAAGTAGATTAATTCTATTTATAAGCATAAATAATTCATTAGTTGAGCTATACAGACTACTATTCAATTTTCAGCATATATGATTAATCAGTTAAGCTATTCGAAAATATACAATACATAGTAAACAGATTAATTCAGTTTATAAGCATATTTTAGTTCAGCTATTCAAAACTGTACATTTCATATCAAGTAGAATATTTCAATTTACAAGAATCAACCATTCATCAATTGCGTAGACGGTATGAGTATGTAGAAATTTGGTTAATTCTGTTCTAAACCTTTTCTCATGGCCCTTCAAAGCTTTAAGATAATTAGGATGTTTGAAGACTGTAATACATGAATAGTGAACTCCTTTTTTATAATAGCTTAGACTAACAGAGGGTAGATGAAGATCTGATTATGTCTTGTATTAAAATTATGAATTTCTTGATTAGTATTTAATGTATCTTGGTTTTAATATAAAACATCATTAGGGAAAGAATGTACTCACAAGGTAAGGTCAAGATTTCTAAATTTTGGAAAATATTTTTACATGATGTCCTTTTGTGCACACCAGCCATTATTCTTACAGCTTTATTTTGTGAAATAAAAATGTATTTAGCTTCAGACGAGTTGCCCAGAATATTAATTCATATTTCATTACATAATGAAAATATGCAAAGTATGACATTTTAAGTAAGTTTATATCACCTGGTTTCGCGGCCAAACGCGCTAGCCGTTACTAAAATGGGTATTAAATAATTAGTTAATTAATAACTGTACTTGGCAAATGGAATAGACTGAAAGAGTCGTAATATAAGTTTGAGATGCCGCGATCAGATATGTGTGTTATTATCTCTAATTTTAATGCAATACGTTTATTTTGTATTGTAACAGTTATATGCGAGAATAAGGTGCTTAGGAAAATATTTGGGGCTAAGAGGGATGAAGTTACAGGAGAATGGAGAAAGTTACACAACAGAGAACTGCACGCATTATATTCTTCACCTAAAATAATTAGGAACATTAAATCCAGACGTTTGAAGTGAGTAGGGCATGTAGCACGTATGGTTAATCCAGAGATGCATATAGTGTGTTAGTTGGAAGACCTGAAGGAAAAAAGACCTTTGGGGAGACCGAGACGTAGATGAGAGGATAATATTAAAGTGGATTTGGGGGAAATGGGATATGATGCTAAGGACTGGATTAATCTTGCTCAGGATAGGGACCGATGGCGGGCTTGTGTGGGGGCGGTAATGAACCTCCGAGCTCCTTAGAAGCCATTTGTAAGTAACAGTTGTATGATTAAGTAATAGGTATAACTTACACATTTCTCGTCAATAAATGTTTGTAATTATGGTTTTACGTTTATTAATATTAGCACTTTTTCCATGTAATCAACATATTTAAAAGTTCGTGTGCACGTCTATATATATAATTTGAACTGGTAATGGAAATTACGGGAAAATGGCTGAACGGATTTTAATGAATGACCCCTCATTTTGAAGCTTGGAACCCAAAGTTTTTCAGAAAAATAGTAGTTTTCAGTGAAATGTCAATTTTCCTACATCATTTTCCTATTTTCCAAAATCCATCCTTCGTCAGTTTTGAGAACTAATTAACTGCATTTCAAAATAAAACAAAACACACATTACAATAAACAATAGACTATTACACGAAGGCCATGACCTGCAGGATTGCTGACATATTTAGAGTTCAAATTCAATTGGTTATTAAAATCTTCAAGACTTACTAAAAATAATTTACAAGTCTGATTCTGTGGTGTGTAATTTTCTGAGTACAGCTGTGTATTGGATATTAAAATCTACAAAATTTGAGGTGGTTTGATGACATTAATACCATTAGAAACGAGATCTTATTACAGTTAATGCCATCATGCGACTATTTTTCATTAATTATACATATTAATGCTATATTGATGATATGAAAGTGAAACGTTTTGGGGTTATATAAGTAGCTGTAGAGAATATCTTAAATTAGATCTTCATTTCTATAATTTACTGAGTGGCGGCTATTAAATAAAACTACAAAACTTACGTAAGATAATAATATTATTAAAATCAAATATTTTTATAGCTATTAATCAAGTGGGATTGGTTCTTTTTCATATACTTAATAATGGTATGGTGTAGATATTTATATGCCTCATTCTCTTCAGTATGGCTCGAGAGAGCGCAAAAATGTAGTTCCTAAGGAAAGATCAAAAGGTATTATTTACTGATAAAATAAGAGTCCTACAAAATTTTGTAGTCTTCCGATCATTTCATCAAGATCTCTTAGCAGGATAAAATGATTTTACCCTCTGCATTTCAAGCTATACCAAGATGCTATGTCTATTGTTCGAAAGCATAGCAAACCTGGCTATTTTTTTAACTTTCTCCTAAAATCCACAGTGACCTGAAATAGCTGTTGCTTTACTTCCACATGAAAAACCCACTGATCGTCCTGACATTGTTACTTGCGTTTTCGCGTTGAAAATCAAAAACTGAAGGTGAATAGGTTCAAGAAAAAGTATTTGGCAAAAAAAAAAAAAAACATTCAGAGGGTATATACATCATTATTATGGAAACAAATATCTTTCAAAATGTCTGGTATTCTTGAAAATAAAACTGAAAAATTTTTATTTGAACGTCTAATGAACTTAGTTCGCAGCACTTGCTGCACAAGCCACTAGTAAAATATATTACTGGATTTAATTTCTACTGAGTAATGCGGAATGCCATCAGTTATTAAATTATCTAGTAATGAATAACAATTTAATTTTACACATTTCTAAATTTCTTTCATCATCACATCTTGATTATTATTTGTCGTGCGGAATGTTTCATTTACATTCTTCCAAAGGCGCCTCTTTGTTTACTAAGCATATCTTCGCTGAAGTAACTGTCCACGTTATTTCCAGAGACAACTTTTCACTCACATGTTATGATAACGTTCGAGGCTGTAATTTTCTATTAATATCTCTTTCAAATATTTAGACTAAATGCAGTTTGAATGTTAGTATTATTCAAAACTTTAAGGAAAGTTGAAATGTTAATTCTTCCTTTCCCCAAAAATGTCTGTCGTATGTAGGTCTATATGCCTTTTTGAATGATTTTACACCGCCTTGTCATTCTCAGTTGCCAGGCAGGATGATTCTGTGCGTCTTTCATTACTAGGTTTCTTGATAGCCTTCCTGCTGTATTAATTTGATTTTTTTTATCGTCGTGGCCTATCTTTCGTTGTCTTCTTATTGGTCAATTGGCTTGGCTTTTCGAGGGCTGGACACGGGACGGGTCCGTAGTCCAGACACTTGCATGTTTTGGCCCATTCTGCGCCCTTATATGCGATGATTGTTCAAGTCCGACAGGTGGCCTGGATGGCATTCGTGAATCCGTCGCTGAGAGGTGGGCCATCGGCTCAAGATAGAGGCAGGTCCCATTCGGAGACGAGTAACTTGATAAGCCACAGGGGCCAGGAACTCCAAGTCTTTCTTGAATCAGTATAGTGAAACCGATATTGACAAGTGGGTCATCCTGCCTCAGCCCCTGATAGAGAGGTTCCATCCGCACACGAGTAGCCTAATAAGCCCCAAGTTCTTCCTATATCAGCATTGGAAACTCGTACTACCCCAAGGCTTCTCTCCAGCCTATTTTTACTACTGGAGAATGTGAAGAAAATGGAGAGTGTTGGTGGAATGATAGAGGAAAACGGGAGTACTCGAGAAAACTCTCTGCAAGGTCTGCTTTGTCCACCACAAATTTTATCACGATTTGACTTGGGATCGAACCCGGGCCGCCTAGATCAGCGGTCATCAGCACAGAGCACCGTCGAGCTAGTGTCTCTTACCCGCGGATAAGAGACTTCACTATGGTGTATCCATAGCTGCTGGCAGGTATGCTCTCTCCTCTGTGTCTGCTGCACGACGGGGCATAAGATGTTGCACCGAATACTCTTTACCCATTTCAGCGAGTGTTGACAACCACTGGCCTAGATGGAAGATTAGCGCGCTAGCACTGGAGTCACAGACTAGGTATAGGTCAGTTATACGTAACATTCGGGCATATGTTTTCATTCAAATTAAGAACGTAACCAAGATGCTTATGTTTTATTGATCTATTGTACCCTTTGTCATATAATATAGACATATTATGTCGTCGTTGTTCCTGCAATAACTCCTATGTGCAAAAGATACAATTTTTCAGTAGGAAGAAAAAAACATATTTATTCATCCTATGGCAGCCGTACATAGGGGATTGTGAATTTTTACATTTTCGAAAAAAATAAATGTAATTACATATAGGAGATTTTATTATTTGCTGTAGGATATGCACTACTACTGCTTGTTCTTAGTTATTTTTTATCCCTTATCTCAGGAATTCAGGGTATTCGTTGCAGAAGATAGGTTTCAAAATAATATCCCTATTATGTAATTTTGCCCTTATGCAGACATGCCTATCCCCTGAACACTGTCGCACTGTCCAGGTAACAGTCAGTTTCCATAGCGCAGCTGTGTATCGTTTAAGCCTTTTTCATCGAGTAGGCGACTCACGCTCATTCGGAGTCACATATCTGTATTGTATGTGTATAATTATTATCAGCCGTCCTTGCGTCTGATACAGTGCTCATATATGCCTATTTAATCAGTAGTATCCTAGTTTACGGTGAATAAAAATCTTAAATTTCTGTATAAATTTGATTAATTTCGATGTTATTTCGCACCAAAAAAAAAAAAAACATAAATTTGGTCTTATTTCACATTTAAAAATAACTTTTTGACTCTCGTCATACAAAATATATTGCTGCATATTCCCACAAAGACTAGAGGTCTGTATAGTCAAGGGGATCTTAAGATTCCTTGTACATTTTAAAAATACTTACAGTTTTCTATCGGCACTTACCTATTGTGTGAATCTATACTTATTTACTTACAAATGGCTTTTAAGGAACCCGAAGGTTCATTGCCGCCCTCACATAAGCCCGCCATCGGTCCCTATCCTGTGCAAGATTAATCCAGTCTCTGTCATCATATCCCACCTCCCTTAAATCCATTTTAATATTATCCTCCCATCTACGTCTCGGCCTCCCCAAAGGTCTTTTTCCCTCCGGTCTCCCAACTAACACTCTATATGCGTTTCTGGATTCGCCCATACGTGCTACATGCCCTGCCGAAATTTTTCTGGTAATTTTCGATTTTCCAAAAAGAATTGGTCCTAACATATATAATTAACCACCCTGAAACCGAAAATCGCTTTTTTGAAATTTTTGTTTGTATGTCTGTCTGTATGTTTGTTACCTTTTCACGCGATAATGGATGAACGGATTTCGATGAAAATTGGAATATAAATTATGTTCGTTGTAACTTAGATTTTAGGCTATATGGCATTCAAAATACATTATTTAAAAGAGGGGTTATAAGGGGGCCTGAATTAAATAAATCGAAATATCTCGCTTAATATTGATTTTTGTGAAAAATGTTACACAACAAAAGTTTCTTTAAAAATAATTTGCGATAAGTTTTATTCCTTGAAAAATTTTGATAGGACTGATATTTAATGAGATAAATGAGTTTTAAAATTAAAATAACTGCCATGTAAGGCCGTATAATGAAATAAAAAACAAATGACTTCGTATATAAGGGGCCTTGGACAGCAACAATGGAAAGCTATGAAAGATAGCCTACAGAGAATGTTTCTGTGTTTGTATGAAGTAATATCGGAAGCTAAATTAACCGATTTGTATAATTAATTATTAATTCACCATTGGAAAGTGTAGTTTCTCTAGATGGACATAATGCTATAATGTTATTACAGTAACTTCTAATATAATGTAATGTAATGTAATGTAATATAATATATGTAATGTAATAGTATACATGAAGTTATTTGAAGGGTTCAGAACCATAGTGGGCCAAACGCCATTTACTGAATACGTAGAAAACAAGGGTTAAAATTAAGTTATTTCCATAATACAATGGAAACCTATAACAAGTAAAATAAAGTATACACATTAAATCTAAATGATGTCAATGTTCATTAAACTATGGTTGCATGTAATGAAAATTAGAAACATGTTAAAGGAATTGTCATTGCACCAATGAGTGGTCTCTGGACCAAAATGATCGCATTTTAATTATTTGGATGCAATTTAAATTAAGTAACATATTAAACGATTTATCCTTCTATCAAACAGGACTGTTCCCTGGATCAAATGTCCTATTTTAATTATGTAATTACTTTATATTTATTTCTAACGGGTGCAGCGGAGTGCACGGGTACGGCTAGTATTTAATATAAACTAATTGATACCACAAAACATTCAGGCTATTTCTACTTTTTTATTTAAAAATAAAGCCACTCGAAATATGATTTGAATATTAAATTGAAAATTATGTATTGAAATAAGGTTTGAATATCAAGTTCAAGATTTTGTGCACAGCCATCAGTGCACAATAGATTATATTTTAATCACAATTTTCAGGATTCTTTAAAAATCAGAATTTCTCATAAGACACTAATTTCGAATAAATTTGCGTCAAAAAAAATTCGCTTATACCCAGGTACAGAAATTTCGCGTTATTTAGCGAATTTACTTTACGATATTTTGACTTGGAAGGATTTGAAACATAAAATGTTTACTTTTATCAGCTGAAAACCTATATTTCACAAATCCGTGGTTTGCGAAATCTAATAGGCCTATCCCTATTAATCAGACTTAATTTTTGTTGATATAATTTGCGCATCATGAACTCTAAACTATATTTATCGTGCTCTTATATCCTTTTCGTCGTTCCCATAGTTAAAAGTAAAAAGTTTGTCACCTATATGAGCACCATTATCGCTGTAATTTCCCTTCCATTTTCACAATAAATAACAGTTTCAATATAATATACGGAGTATACATTAGAAGTGAGAAGAGACTATTACTTTGACGAAACCTCTTGAGTTGATAATGGACCTGATATTTGGTTTCCAACTTTATACTGTATTATGTCACGTTGTCCGAGAAAATTTCTTTAATGAATTCGATAAGTTCTCTCATATTGTTTGATTATTAAATACTCTTAAAATGTAGCAATAAATTTAGTTTATATTAAACTTCCTTCAAAGAAAATGCAGAGGTAAAAGTGCGAACTTACACGAGTACTTCATGCTGTCAACATCGTTCTCATGTGACACACACCTCCTGCTTGGCCTAATGTGTGGAAAACAACTAGATAACAGCTCGTGGAAGCGATTAAATATAATTTAAAAATTAACATATTGTCTTGAAATTTATCCTGTTCTGGTTTATTGTTCCAGTTCAGAAATCTGGTGATAGACCTGTCTATTCTAATTTTACATTCAGAGATTACCACCAATAGAAAAAGCTTTAAGGTTTTAGAATACAGGGAACGCATTCATTATACGCTTAAGACACTTAAATATGAGTTTCTCCGGACTTCGCTTACTGTGTACAAACTTTCTCGTTTGCCTGTTGACAATTTCATGCTCGCCTTTTCTCAACCGAATCTAGTCAAGTTTACAGTGCCCCACCATGTTTTGATGGGTTATTTAACGATGCTGTATAAACTACGAGATTATTTAGGTCGGAATTGGTGATAGAAAATTTATATTTAGTGAGATGAATCTGAGAACTCGCCATGGGATTGCGTGAAATTCGCCTTGTATTTGGAAAAACATTGGAAAACTTTACCAGAGCTATTCGAACCCACGCTTCGGTTAATGATGCAATTTTTTTGGTATATTATTAATAGACTACGTCATATTTATGAAGTACCTACTTATATCTTTTCCAAAGAAAATATGGACTTAGTAATCTACAGGGTATCTGCTACTTTTATTGGTTTATAAGTATTTTATTATATGAAAAATTCTGTCAGAACATTTACAAAGCGTCGATGATGTGACGAATGAAGTTGAAATGATAACGACAGGGGAAAATGATGTACTCAGAGAAAGCTTTAAATACCAAGGGAAAATCATATTACTCCATTATCAGTCTCATTGGATATAATCTATGAATGAGTGAATGAATGTTCGAAAGAATTAAATAAAAAATACATTCTCAATAATAATCAATAGAATATTCTTACCGTAAACTTTTGTTACCATGTTTATGTACGTGTTTGTTATTCTTTATAAGTAGCCTAAAATTATAAATGTAAACGATTCTTTCAAATAGATTTTTTTCTCTTAACTTCAAAATGTGCCGTACCGGGTGGCTATTCATTCTAAAGCCTTCTCCCCTTGGACGGCACGGTCCGAATGTATGTGGATTCGAATCCCGCCCCCGGTATAAATGCATGTCCTTCGTTAATGATCTGGTTTCTTTGTGTCTCTATGGAGGTCCCTACGCTCTGCTGATCCCAGGCTAGGTGAGACACACGTGTCGATGTCTAGTGTATGTGTGTGTGGTTCATAGAATCGTCCCCTTACCTACAGGCATTGATGTCCTACAACGGGAACAGGTTAAATGAAAAAGAACTTCAAAATATTATGTAACGAGTTCGACATAGTCAGATCGTAAGACGTGCTGATTGGATTAATTAAATATAAATATACTTTCGTTGGAAACATAAACTGGAATTCTTATATTGATTTATAACATAAATATTGAACATTTTTCGCTTATGAAATCAAAAATCTCTTATCTGTGTTAAAATTGTTTCACTGGCATGTTCCGGTTTGCATGTACTGCACCTTCCTCAGCCTTTGTAAGTCCATGAGGAGAATTACTGAGTAGCTCTTCTTTGCATGTTTCCCATGCCATCACTCATTAGCGTCACTTGAAGATAAGTAGGAAAGATGTTTTGGGGGTGGGGTTAAAAAGACAATGTGAAATTCCCACAGTCGATGTTTTGTAATCTTGCTACAGTCAAGACATTTTATCCTACGTTCTTACCGGAACGTCGGAGTCACTGAAGGGGAGAGTGAGTAAAATTATTATTCTAATTATTATAGTTAATTTCATGCTTGACGAAATGTTTTCACTGAATTGGTAGACCGCATATTCAGATTTATTGCTCCTAATTTGTTTGTGTATGTAAGGACTGTAACTATTGATGATGTACTTGACTATGTAACGTACATTACACAATTCCAAATTTACCACTGTGCGACGAAACTTCTATTACTAAAATATGAATTTAAATCTTGCGAGAAGTATAGCACAGAACAAATACATTTTATTAGTATTGGCCCAGTGATGGTAAATCAAGGGAAATTTCCCTTTCTCCGAGGAAATTCAGTTATCAATTTCAAATGAAAGCGAAAAGGGAAAGGTTATCATTTTGCATGTATTTCGGGGAAATTGATTAGTTTAAATATCTTAATTGTGTAAACATGTTACTTAACCAATTCTGTAAACATGTTATTTAACCAACTGTGTAAGAAGCTGTGACTTTTAATGTTATCAACAATTGCTTTAAAGTAGATTTTATTGAAATTTGAGTGACAGGAGCTGTTACGTAAGTTGAATTATAGTGAAAAAAACATTATCTACTGATTCTCGGTTATGATAATGTTTATAAAACGATGGTGCCTGATTTTCTTTTTTTGAACCCTGCTATAGGTGAAAAAACCATTCAACGTTTAAGGTTACATATGTGCTTCATCACTAGATTGGCAAGGAAAATAATACATATGTGTTGAAATTCGTTGTGACCATGGCTCTATTGGTTATTGTTCTTGACCAATATAAAGCTGAGAAGAAATTTAAGCTCTAAAAGGGAATTTAAAATGCCGAGAATGGAAAATTTTTCCAAAAGCAACTAGCATCACTGATATAGCAACACAATGGTTTGAACTCAGTCTTCTTTTTACATGAAAGCCACGATTGTATTGTCGAATCCGATTTAGGTTATGAACTTTTGTCTGTTTTCAATTTGATGCCATGTGCGCTTTTAGATAGACACGTGCTATCTCAGAGTCCCACAGCCTGTCTATTTACTATAATTTAATGCTTAATATAACTATCTTGCCACCGATGTAGTCTCAGGAGACGGTTCGGATCTCACTTCCGCTGATTATATAGTTGGTTCCCTCCTTTTCCCCGAGATTTTCCCAACTGTAAGGTGTTATTCAGTCAACTGTCCGAAGACAGGTCTGAACCCTACAAGTGATACCAATATGGCACCACTTATGAGGCAACTAGGCCAGGAGTTAATTGGGTAGGGTGGCCAGTTCCTTTCTCCTCCATTGCATACATCGCTGATTAGCTAGGTACATATTCCACTAATTAGACTTCAAATGTATACAGATAGTTGTCTTCCTCTGACATATATTAAGTGAGATGTACTGCTTGATAATAGATGTACATATCAGACTGTAAGGTGAATGTCAGGTAATTTCCTTCAAACTCATGTCGCCAAATTGCCAGCTCGCTATAACCAATCCACCGATGGTAGGTAATTGCGCAGTTTATACAATGTTCCGTGTTATTTAGAGGAAAGTTAATTTCATAACAGAATACTACGTTAATTTATAATTATATTTGACTCTGGAAAATGTCATTATGCATTTTCCTTATAAAAATTGCTCACTTTAAAGTCATTTACTTGTCTCCGGTTCATTAGAATGCACACTTTTAGGGGCTCTCTGATCAGATTGTGAGAACAGCAGAAGGCCAATGCTTAAGAACAATGGACAAATACAATATAAGAAACACACCCGCTATCTTATGAGAGAGTATAAATATACCTCCTTGCCAAGAATGGAAACCGGTCCGCCAGGTTGGTAGTCCTTCAGTCTTCAAAATGTGACTTCATAATATATCTTCTTCGGTAGGTATAATAATTTATGCGGTACCAGATTAAAACCGGATGAAGTCATAGTTCATAACTGAAAAGTAATAATTCATTGCTATTTTTATTTTGTGACGTGATTTCAAGTAGAACTTTGACAGTCCACATAGGTAGGAGCTTGTACTAATATAAGAGGTCTTAAAAATCTTGTTTTACGGCATGTAGGCCTATTCCACGTGTGTGTATACTCGGAGCATGACAATAGTAATTGTTATGAAGATCTGAATAAGATATTCCCATAGTTTTCTGGTGAAGAATGAAGAAAAAGAGGCTACATTGTACAGCAGACCGGAACAAAGTCAAGGACATTCCCATCCGTCCGTCAGTCAGTAATGCGTCCGTCATAACGTTCACCGCTTCACGCTCTACGGTCAGGTATAATAACCCAGTGGTGCTGGATGCGGCTCCCAACGTTAACTACCAAAACCTTGAGACGCCGCCCCACTAGTAATTTTGAATCATCAGCGTGGTAAAAATACGAGTATGTTCCTCCTCCCTCACAATTTCATGTCCATGTTGGTAGTTAACTATAAGTGGGTACGACTACAATATTTCAACTAGGAATAATTGTAAAATATGCAATTCCTACTTGAATTTTAAATTTAAGGACGACATAAATTTGCCAACACTTACCACAAATTTTCGCGCTTTGAATATTGGGCAATCCCACCAAAAAGACGGGCATTTAATTTCGGAAGTCTCTTAGTTCATTCCTTCTCCTCGAAAGATAGAGGATAAGAAGTTTTTGTAAACTTAAAGTAGGCACTGCTGTTACTTTGCTCGAAACTGTTCCACTTACAATATAGTTCAGCGGTATATATGTGAAACGGAGATAACTCCGATGGAATACCTGTGGACTAGGTGCATTGATGTAAAAGAATACTATATATTTTTAATGAAAGCGTTGTTTGCTCCTAAAGCAGGCTACAAACTTTTCAAACAGTTCTCATAATTACTTTGCATATATCAGCACTTCAAAAATACTATGGACATAGACGTACGAGTAAATGACAGGATGAGTTCTCACTTGTCAAAAAACCAAGTGTGTATAGATATGCCTCACAGTTAGAATGAGTGTTGTTAAATTCGTCTTCGTTCCACCGCGTTTTGCTTTTAGTAGATAATTATTTTGTTTAGGAATGCTTATTTCAGCAGTTTTAAGAATAATAAATCTATCAATTACATCATTAATTGAAGTATTGTTGAATTCGTGGGTAGGAATTAATTTAGGGATATTATTTTGGAAATCAAAAGGTGTGAAGGAGGAAGATTGTTTCGGATGAAATTCTTCAACGACACTTTATAGCAGTGGTTCTCAAAGCGGGGTCGTGCAAATAGTTGAGATCGCGAGATGATTTACAAAATAAAAGAAAACACACTTTATTAAGAAAGGCTATATTTATTTTGTATTTAGAACCATAAACACTGTTGAACATAAATACAAAAAAAAAAAAAAACTTCAGTTTTCATAAAGTAAAGAAATAAATAATGCAATAAATGTGCTTGTTGTTTTTTGTTTGTTTGTTTGTTTTTTTTTTTGTTTTTTTGTTTTTTTTTTCCCAGAAAATAGATTCTCAAATCTGGACTCAGTATTCGATACACACTGAGTGATATTTTAAAGTTTTGTTCTCACGTCAAACATAGGCAAGAAACTTATTTTGCACAAATGCCTGGTTGCAACAATTACAAAAAAAATTTAGAGCTTATTTTGCAAACTCGAGGTATTCTTGTATTCTTTTGATACAAATCTCCTTTACTTTCTGCGAAAAAAAAGTCTAATTTAAACTTATCATCAGTAGATACAGGCTATAGTTTAATGAGATTTTTCGTAATATTTTATTTTAATTTCAGCCAATTAAACTCAACCCATTCGGAAACGGATTCAATATCCATATGTAATTGAGTCTCTTTCGGAAAATACTGGATTCTTTTTTTAATCTTGAAAACTTAATTGAATGTTCGTAAATAAAACTCAGTATTTATCGTCGTACCTGAATTTTCCATGAGTTCTTTTCGTCAAGTGATGTCGACCGGATATCAAATTTATTTTTAATCCTTTGGGTAACTGCAGGCTTAAGCATTATTTTCGATTTGTATTGAACTATTACCGCAGCGCCAAGCATTAATAGTTTGAAGTATTAGAAATGGTGTTTGCGTGATACCACTTCTTTAGAGAACAGAGAGGGGTAAAACGTAGGTTAGGACTAAAGTAACGCGAAGAATTCCATCCGTCTATATTTTTTCTCCCGACTGTAAGTAATTACGGAACTGGCCGATGTAAATAACAAACCGGCATTCTTACACAAATCAATTTCAGAACACACGTGAACATTTCTAAAGAAGAAGTTTGTCTCTACAATGATCTCGAATGAATAATTACTATCTTGAGATCACGTATACGAAGACCCTATTTTTTTCTGTGTCGAAATTACCTCATTCATGGGAAAATAATGCTAATCAAGAGTTATTCAAACAAATATGATTTTTTACCTGTCACAGCTCCTTCTCGCTCAGAATAATCAGTGAATACAAAATATGATTAAGTGATTTGTGAAAATTGTAGTAAATGCTTATAGAAGAACTTTCGGAATTGCAACTACCAAGCTATTGAAAGAAAAAATAATCAGCCTCAATCTTAGACTATGTGTTCTAAACGAATTCAGAGCTCAACATTTCAATTTTAAATTGATTTTAATAATAATAATAATAATAATAAATCCGTGATCTATGGTCCATGAAACGTGCGGCTCGCGACAGGAATAGTTTGGCTGTGAGATGATAACTGCCCATGGGCATACTTACTTAATAAAAACTTAAAGTAACCAAAGCTAAGAGTCGCATATGCAAAATGTATAATCGGAGCAGGAAGGAATCTTTTGATTTGATCTGGAATGTGTAGCCTAAGTTACGCGAAAATAAATCCAGGTAAGAATCACGCTGGCACTGAATGAGAGCTCCGCGCATGTGCCACAGCCAAACTGTTCCTGTCGCGAGCCCCTTCTCCCATGAAGGACCAAGCCCGACCAAGTGGTTGCTGGTCTAACGTCCACATGCCTCAGGGAAGATGAACGATCATCCAATCACAATTGAGATACCATGTGGTTAGCATAATGATTTCCGCAGCTGTTATAGCTAGTTTTCGTAACCGGATTTCACACACTATCATAGGTTTCAAAATTAAAGAGTTTGGTCCCAAAACTCGCTTAGTCCATTTGGCCATTTGTATGATTTATACATATATGATTTTTTGAAACCTCAATCGTTATATGTTAAGCTTGTTTTCTTTCAAAACAACGCTAATCCTTGTCTAAAAGTTAGTGTTATTGTGCATGTCACTTGACCGGTGGATAAAATAACTAGCCCAGTCATTTCATTAAAATGGACTGAACGCGTTTTGGGATCACACTGGCGATGGCGGATGGTCACCGGTCCCATACACTGGCTGAAATTTCATGAGACAATTTCTTCCCCATGAGGACTCGAACCAGCACTCATTCCATAACGCGATTCCTAGGCATGATGCCTTAGACCACGACGCTAAGCGCGGGACTTTAAGTTATTGTATGGTAGACATGCTTCAGTGTACTGATGCTGTCATTTGCAGGGCCAACGCATCACAAACCGAATACTGAGGCTCGAGCTTTTCATCAACAAGAGAAGTGTTAATTTCATTTTGAAGCTCTTCGTTACAGCAAGATGTGTCCGAAGTGGGTTTATAAAACCTGACAGTTGACTACAGAATATATATTTCTTCCGAATTGTCACATCGTTATGGAATCGAAAACATCTCTAATTAATGTTTTAGTAGGTGAAACCTGACTCATTATTTTGAAGTACAGCGGAAAATATCTCTTTGCACGGTCAGCAACACTGTGTTTTGGAATTCTATGACGGATTTTTTTTGTGTATGCGTTTTTAAGCCATTGTACTGAGAATTTTTGAGAAGACGAGTTTGAACTTAAAAGAAACCAGTAAAAATAATGCTTCAGCGTGACAGAATGCTCCCCTATACAAGTTTCAAAACTCAAGAACATATTTCAAAACTCGGGTTTATAATTATACTCTATCCACCCAACTATCCAGACCTTGCTGAGTCAGGCACATTTTTGGAGACATGAAAGAGTCCTCCAAGTATAAAGTGAAAGAATTACTGTAAGCAGCACAAGGTCAGGTCGCTCATGTACTATTTCTCTTTACACAAGGCTGTACAATTAGAGTATGAAGATTTGAAAATTTGGTATTTATAAAGTTATATTTAGGAAAGAAGCAAATGTTATACCCTCATACTTATTTGAAAATTTCTTGTTTTAATTTATGTTAGTTCTTCCATAAGACATTAAGAAAACTTTATGAATTTAAGCTATTAAGATTAGGAAGGAAAATACTTGATTAAAATCTTCATAATTTCTCATTAGTCTGACTTTCAATTTTTTTAATCGGATTTGCACTCTGTATTTGTCATTGGTAGGCTAAATGCTATAGTTTGTATTAAACTTTGTTAATTCGTCTATTATTAATAGGAATATGCATACAGCGATGAAAATGTCATACGTTACGTTTCTTCAGTTTGGAATAGCCTACAATAACCATGACCATGATCTTGATCGTTAGGGACATTCGTTCGTACGTGACTCTGGAATAGAATGACTAGACATTTTAAAGAACATGTTGACCAGTCTCTTGTTTAGTGTGTTTATGTGACCCGGATGTCGCTTGCGAATTAAGGTGCAAGTCACTGATGAAATGTTTATTTTTCTGAAGACGGTTGTGTGGGTATAGGCCTATATTGCCTCGAGATCAGACGTAAGTACAAATGAGGAAATTTTGTCCAAATGTTACTATGCCTTTACAATATGAAACTTTCATAGTCCAACACTTTTGTCTAAATATATCTACAAATATCCTTCAACATGCACTTCAAATAACAATGCGTTTTATTTGCTCGACGACAAAAATGTATTGTGACATGCATTTTGATACACGAAGGCTCATATTAGCAACATTTCACTTGATGACAAGTTTTACTTCCCGTTTCCGTGTAGCGTTTTGTATTGCGGACGTTACATAATTCTTCATTTTTATGTAACAAGGAATTCCACAAGCATTTGAAAAACTCAGAGCCCATGATTGCAGTCTGTCCAACAGAGTAATAACAATGCGCATGGCCACGGTGTCACGATTATGATGTTCAAGATAACTAAAATAAATTTTACATTACGATAGTAATAATTGAAGTACGTCATTTCAGGATATAACCAATAGCACTCCATAAGTGGGCATATTGTGGATTTGTGAATTAGCACTTTCATTATTCCTCATTTATTCAGTGTAGTACTCAAGTGAAGTTTGGACGATAGGTCCCAGTCAATTCGAAGCTAAATAACCTACTAGTTGATACAGAGTCGTTAAATAACCAACTAAAAAAATTCTCGCTACAGATTGAGCTGCAAAGCGAAGAGAAAATAATAGTTTCAAATAGGACACATAACCTACATATTCGATTACGTGTCCGGACAATTTGTCCCAGGTAATTCGTACTACGACAACTCATTCTAAGTTAGAAATCTGCTCCGCGGCAACTCGTTCCACAATGAAATTGGTCCGTTTTATAGTTTGTACCAGGTATTAATTATATTATTACATTGAATTTTCTTATGTTGTTACGTAAACAAAGACGCAGTTGCCCGGATATTTTCCAGATTACTACTGTAGAGTCACCACACACGCTTTTCTCGAAGCAATTATAATTTCCACATACGTCCACGTAAAGTTTCTATTTCAATGAATGATGTAAGATGTCAGACAGTGACGTGACCTGACTGATTTTCGTCGTCCATCTCAATCGCTTTTACACAAAAGTAATTTAATTGAAGTTACACAGAATCGTTCGGAATAACTCTCACTATTAACGCAATGAATAACAACCACGCATATCAGCTATGGATATAGGAGCGCATGCGCAGTGTGCATTACTTCTGGGATCGTCATCGTATGTTGAATTTATTCGTAGTTTCATGTGAAAAAATATATAGCCTACATACCTATTCGACTGCAGAATTTTTCTAGGTTTACTCACAGTTCTTGAAATGACGAACTTATGCAGCAGTGAGTAAGGTGCTGATTAGGGCTTACAATTGCCTTTCAAGTTTGCACGAATGCATACGGTTACATTTGTATATTTCCTTACTTCTCCTATCAGCAAGTTAAAAGTGTTCCTTCTCGCTTGACTGATAAAAGTTGTGAAACGTAAAATTATGTATCTTATCACAGAGCGTCCGGAAATTTTTATGCGGCTTATCTCAAGTACAACTTACTGTACTAGTGTAAAAATACTGGACAGCGTCCTGGTATGAATGGTGTAACGTAATGGAAAAGATAAATAGTAATAGCTATCGACCAAAATAATTGCACATCTAACTCCGAGTCTGAAATGTGCCACCACATTGTGGAAAAACACTGTAATAATGTATTAATGTATTATTATTATTATTATTATTATTATTATTATTATTGTCATTTTCTTTCCCTGCAATATTTGCAGTCGAAATTAAACATTTTGTTATAATTTTGTGGCAATAATAATAGTAAACGTTCTCTTGTGCGTTTATCAGTTTGAATGGTACTCGAAATAGCCGACATAGGCTCTACTCCAGTAGTTTTGCTTTTCAACATAAAATCACCACTTTATTCACGGAAATTTATAATTATATATGTTTGAAAACACTGCTCTAGTACAATTTGAAGGTAACTGAGAAAAATGCACTTTAAAGTTAAACGTGAGTAATAAATTCACAAATTATTACATACTTATATGCTTTAACCAAAAGCATATTATAGGACGTATATTTGTTTAAAATATGGAATTATTTCATTATTGATACATTAAATTTGTTTGTGGGTTGGTTCCTTTCTGCAAAATGTCCAATTGTCTTTAAGATTACGCAGTAATCCCGTAATGCATAGAATTTTCCTGATGGCTAGCTCATTCAGTTTTATTCGTATTATTCTTGGAATGTTCAAGTTTAAAAATTAGGTCAATGAAGAAATATGAATCAAGTCTTACTCTTAATTACAATGCATTGACATTTTAGGTGGAATCACCCAGAGCACCTTCAAGAGTAATAGCGGAACATGATCTATGGACCTAATTCCGAATCGTACATGAAAATGATGATGATGATGATGATGATGATGATGATGATGTCGAAGTTTGAATTCGTGATATAAAACGTATGTGATGTCTAACTCACTTGTCAGTCAATAAAGGCATACGTTGCGTCTAATTGGTATTGTTTTGGTTTATTGTTAAAGGATTTTAAAAATACAATAGTTTTCCTTGGGCCAAAACTAATTTTCCTTCTCCACAATTCCTTGTCATCAGTATATTCCTCTATCAGATCATGATATTTCATACTTCGTCTAAACCCATCCATTCATAGCCTTTCTTTTCTTCATTTTTCTCTTACTTGTCAGTCTAAAATGTTTCAACTATTTCATTTTGCATTCTTTTTAGGTGTCATCCGTAAGATGGTAAGGCAGGCGTACCTGAATTTATATCGCATATTATTATTTGCTATAATATAAATTTTCTTCTATAAATACAGTGCGTCCATTTTATTTCTGTATGTTTAGCGACATTCACTGTATCCAGATCACGAAATGGTCCCTGTAAGCTATGTGATCTCTTTTCCCACTCTCCACGTGTATGAGCATGTGGTCTTGCCTACTTGGGATTTCTAGTGCGTTTCGCTATGGTCATCACTCATCATTAGAGCCCGGACAAATATCCCGTTGCTTGCAATGTTTGCGCGTTGCGAATATAGCTTGTTTGGAAGGAGTGGCGAAGGACGCAATCCAGGTAAACTGAAACTGTAAGCAATAGGGGCAGGGGTGTGTGTAAGTAGCTAAATAATTAGAGTACAAGTATTAACTAGTGACGCGAAACAAATTTATAATATAAATGTAGCTTATATCGTAATAATCATTAGTACTGTACGCCTGAAAACATAACAAATTATGTAAGTTTAGCGACATTCACTGTATCCAGATCACGAAATGATCCTTGTAAGCTATGCGATCTCTTTTCCCACTCTCCACCTGTATGAGCATATGGTGTTGCCTAAAACAATATCAATTAGACGCAGCGTATGAGTATTCTATTTTTTTAGTAGGTTATTTTACGACACTTCATCAACATCTTAGGTTATTTAGCATCTGAACGAAATGAAGGTGATAATACCGGTGAAGTGAGTCCGGGGTCCAGCACCGTAAGTTACCCAGATTTGCTCACATTGGGTGCCCCGACCGGGAATCGAGTCCGGGCCACCTGGTTTCCCGGTGTCCACACCTGTGGAGTAACGGTCAGCACGTCTGGCCGCGAAACCAGGTGGCACGGGTTCGAATCCCGGTGGGGGCAAGTTACCTGGTTGAGGTTTTTTCCGGGGTTTTCCCTCACCCAATACGAGCAAATGCTGGGTAACTTTCGGTGCTGGACCCCGGACTCATTTCACCGGAATTATCACCTTCATTTCATTCAGACGCTAAATAACCTACAGTACTTAACAAAAGTTTAAGACCATGAGCAAATTTCATATAATTATTTTCTGGTCCTATATTTTTGTTTCTATTTCCCTCATGAATATTTTGTCAATTATTTGGACTGTGAGATATCTATCGACGCAAAGAAAGTAAAATTATGACATTTAGTTTTCGAGTTATGATTTTAATGAAATATTTTGTTACTGTAAAAAATGTTACATTTATAATTACGGAATAATTTATTCATGCTAAACCAACAAGTTTATTGTAGTGATGATTTTTTTCAAGCAATTTGAGAAGTGTGAGAACACATTGGTACCAGAAAGAAAAATTTAAAAAATTTTATTTTCGTTTTATAATTTTTTGCATATTTTTCCAAAATAAGGAAAATAATAGTAGAAATAACGTTAAGTAAAGGCATTCATAGCTTCACTGTGGAATAAGCTAACGTAACCGGACCTACGCCAATCGAAAGTACGAAATCACGTACTTTCGATTGGCGTAGGTCCGGTTACGTTAGCTTATTCCACAGTGAAGCTATGAATGCCTTTACTTAACGTTATTTCTACTATTATTTTCCTTATTTTGGAAAAATATGCAAAAAATTATAAAACGAAAATAAAATTTTTTAAATTTTTCTTTCTGGTGCCAATGTGTACTCACACTTCTCAAATTGCTTGAAAAAAATCATCACTACAATAAGCATGTTGGTTTAGCATGAATAAATTATTCCGTAATTATAAATGTAGCATTTTTTACAGTAACAAAATATTTCATTAAAATCATAACTCGAAAACTAAATGTCATAATTTTACTTTCTTTGCGTCGATAGATGTCTCACAGTCCAAATAATTGACAAAATATTCATGAGGGAAATAGAAACAAAAATATAGGACCAGGAAATAATTATATGAAATTTGCTCATGGTCTTAAACTTTTGTTAAGTACTGTAGATGTTGATACAGCGTCGTAAAATAATCCAATAAAATAAAAATAAAAAAAACTGGTTTCCCGGCCAGACGCGCTAACCGTTACTCCACAGGTGTGGACCGTATGAGTATGATATGACCATGCCTAGTAAATAAAAATAGTTTGTACAATGCAAAATATAGTAGAAATTCATTTGTATTGCCATCTTTGTTCGCCAAACACATTGAAATGAATAATAATGTGTATATATAGATTTTATAACATTTAAAAATGAAGCTTCTCTTCCTGTTGTTTAAACAATGTTTATAATATGAACTTCGCTCCATACCACACGATGTGATGGAACGAACAGAAAATATTGTAGATCATGTTCAGAAGTAGATAGTGTTTTGTGAGATTCCAGCAAATAATTGCTTATAACATTGTAGCATAATCTAGGATTTGTCTCAAGAACGGTTTTTCTATGATAGGCCCAGGAGCTGCTCTGTCAGTTTTTCTGATAAAGTTCTTCTACAAGCCGCAGAGCATCAGCATTTGAATATTTATCGTTTCTAATCCCTTAATGGTTTTTGTCACGTCTGCAAATTTGTTTTTAATGAATAACACATTTTATTAAAACAACGATTGTGCATTTCTTATGGCAAAGCTATCTTCAGTATTACAGTGTTGCTTTAATGATTACAATCCCCAATTTACAATGAAATTTTGTCTATCAAATTTATCCAATAACGTATTTAATGCGGCAGCAAGTGATGTTTCTAACATTATTGAAGTTCACGTAGCCGTAGAATAGAGTATAAACATGGAACGACTACAAAACAACGTTAATCTATCCGTACTGTTGTCGTACCAGAGACTGTACAGTCCTCGGAAGATCTGTGATGTATGACTTCACTCATAACTATGCGCGTCGTAGGTAACTTGATTTCTTCTTCTGCGGATATATGTCCTAGCTCTACTCATCATAAAGCATTCGCCCCTCAAAGAAAATTACATTAAGCAGTGCTAGAAATTGTAAACTAATTAATAAACGAAGAAAAACAATAATTAAACGCTAGGATTATATGTATTCTGTTTTGTAAGTCTTAGCTGCTAACCATTGACTGATGAAGCGTTAACCGTATGAAGCCTGGACTCAACAATATAGTGACAATATTTGCAGATTGATCAGTAGACAACCAGCTCTGATGCCCAAAAGTGTGGCTTCCGCCCACGTGCACACGCCTACTATTTCCTGCTGTTTCCTCCTCTTCCTCTTCTATAAAAAGTGACCAGTCCAGCTGTAAGGCTTCTTCTCATGAACGTTGAACAATACTGCTACGATCTGATGAGTTGGCCATTGTCAAGAATGCGATTAACAGTGACCTGGTAGGTGGAATTGCGTGGGAACGGGAGTTAAGTTTTCTACTGATTGTGGCAGTCGGTTAGGGTCGAGAATTTCTTTGGTGGTGATCATGTGATTGGAATAGATGTTTCTCGGTTTATCATACACTACAGCAGCGTGTGTGTGTTTTTCGTGTTGTAACTCTATCCGACAAATACAAGGAAGGTTTATAGAGAATTTCCAATGTGTTAAAGTTCTCAGTAGTCCTCCAGTGCATAACTTGTTTTGATATTGGAAGTGTAGTCTCAGTAGTGGTAATGATAGCGGTAGTAGTAGTTTTTACGGAAGTCTGAACCGCAGCTTGAGGCTTATTGTGCTTACCTTTAGGTAGGGATGATTGTTTCAAGTCCGTAGGACCTGTAAATATCGTGATTCACTGTTTGATGCCATCTATCGATCAATCTACACAACACCCAGGTGTCCACCGCTGTGGAGTAACGGTTAACATGCCTGACCGTGAAACGAGCGGTCGCGGGTTCAAATCCTGGTTAGGACAAGTTACCTGATTGATGTTTTTCTCCGGGAGTTTCCCTCAACCCGTTAAGAGCAAATGGTGGGTAACTTTCGGCGCTGGACCCTGGACTCATTTCGTCGGCATTATCACCTTCGTCTCATTCAGACGCTAGATAACCTTAGCAGTTGATAAAGCGTGGTAAAATAGTTCATTAAAAACAAACACCCAGGTACGACGGAACCCTGGAACGCCCCTCCGTCCCCCTGAGAGGTCTGCAGTCTCCTCAGATCATTGATATCTGTATGCAATCACAGTACTACATCCTGCTGTATCATCGGTCGACCTAAAACTATTGAAGGGTGATAGATGAAGTGAAATTAATAAAGGAGAAATGAGTCCGAGATCCAACGCCAAAATTTACTCAGCAACCAGATAACTTGTTCCAACCAGGATTTGACCCCGGTCTCTCTCGTTTCACAGTCAGGCATGAAGATCGTTACTTCACAGCATTGGTGGTGGTGGTGGTGGTGGTGGTGGTAGTTTATTTAACGCAGCTTTCCATATGCAGAGGCTACTCAGCTTCAAATTCAACGTGAAATGGCCGACGAGTTTTGTTTGGACCCCCTCATTCTCTGCCATTGGCTGCCAAGCTAAATCCAGTCCGCGATTGAGCTCGCGACACGGCATGGTAACCGCAAGACCACCGAAGACGACACTTGAAGTGTACAAGACGAAATGCTTAGGTGGAGACAACATGTTTTGATTCAGGGAATCCTGATACATTACTTCTTGCATAACGCTTTCAAATAAAACTATGTCTTTTAGTTTTTAAAATATAATAATGAAAATGGTAATAATGACTGTCCAAGACAATATTTGCAACTACCATTCGAGCTACATGAAGGAAGTCAGTAGCTCAGCTTCGGAGAGTGGATATACTTTTTAACGGCAAGAAAATAAAATATGTGCCTTGTATATTGGACTTCTAAATTTCCATTTCGAGCTGTCATCTTAAAATAATTTCTTTGTGTAGTGTTACAAGGACTCATAACTCGTACTTAAACGGATTTGATGTTCAACACTTATAGTCCTGTAAATATTGAATGAGAATGCTATGTTATATTCGGCAAATCCGTTTTAATTATTAAAGTTGGTATGAATTAGAAAAAGGTGTCATTTCCTTTTCTTCCTCAATATATAGGCCTACAGTATTGTATATGGACTTTTTCATTAATTGAAGGTAACATGATATCGATGGTGTTTAGGTAAAAGAGCTTAACCCTCATTTTTAAATGTGAATTTTTTTGCTGTAATTAGTTAAAATTTAATTACAAAACTTTAAGATACGTATTTTGACAATTAAGTTTACATTCCATTTTTGGGGTAAGCCCTTTTACCTGAACACCATCGATATTTTTCCCGATTACACCATACTTTTCCCAACCACTATTTTTCCCAATATACTAGCTCCCAAAACCCATTTTTTCAATACCAATTTCCCAAAGCATTTTATTCCACTATCCGTACTTCCCAGTATTTTTTATCCCCAAAACCTACTTTTCCCAATACATTTTTTTATGTTTCCCAATACGGGATTTCAAGATTTACGAAATAAAGTAGTGATAATGTGTGCTTTTATTTACAACTTTCTGAAAAATTTGTAATACAAAATTGTGTCCTAATGTCTGTAAATATTCATCCAGCCTTTCTTTTTCTCTGAAGACGGTATACTCACTAACAATATTTTGAATACTATCTTGAAAGCGGAGCCACTTCTTTTTTGGTTTCTTGCGTACCACTTGATCTAATTCCATATGTGCAATCGTTGTCTCTGTATCAGCTTGTTCTTTAACGAATTCACTTGATCTAATTCCATCTGTGCAATCGTTGTCTCTGTATAAGCTTGTTCTTTAACGAATTCATTTAAGAGACCATAAACTGATGGATGGTGTTATGCCACCCTTCGCTTATGATCAGGCCTGCAGAACCCGTAAGTAGGGGAAATATGACGTCAGCCTCACTCCACTCTATTGGGAATGGTCGACTTCCGCGTGAAGTTGTTTACATTCTTTTCCCGTGCAAGGTCCATCAGTGGCGGCACTGTAATTTTCAAAAAGGATTGTAATAAATTCATTGTATTTTATAATGCGTTATCTCGTTTCAAGGTTTACAATTATGCTAGATTTCCTGTCGGTAGGTTCTTTGAGATTTCTTTGTACCTAGCCTGCTTTAGATTTTCGAAAACTTTCCTCCTATCATCGCCTACGGAATAATAAATTTATAGCATTTAAGTAATGAACCTTGAAAGTCACTATTATTTTCAATTCAAAATGAACACAACGAGTGACGTCCTTAATTTAACAGTATATAAATAAATAGTCAATATACAGTTCTAATAATGAACTTATCCGAAAGTTTGTTCATTCCATAATTCTTAATATGGACTTTGTAGTTACTATCAATAAAGAAGAATATCTGGTTTGAGAAAGATGGCTATTGTTAAAAATGTATTGGAAAAAATACGCGTTGGAAAAAATTAAATGTGGTAAAAATCTGGTTTGGGAAAAATGGATATTGGTAAATATGTATAGGGAAAAGTACGGGTTGGGAAAAATTAAGTGTGGGAAAAGACGTGTGGAAACAGTGAATTGGGAAGAGTAATGAGAAATTATTCTTCCCATGTTACTCTTGCTGTTAAGTTAGCAATAATATGTTTCTAATGTACGTGTATTACTTGCAAATAAGTGTTTACCTTGCCATTCTAGTTTGGACAGTTGAAATAGTCGTATCTAAACGTCATAGTGTGTACTTTGCGTTTTTATGAAGGTTTGTTCCATTTTGATGTCTAGTTCAGTAGTTACGAGTATGAGAATTGCATAACTACGAATGTACCACGACTGT
Source organism: Periplaneta americana (assembly GCF_040183065.1). NCBI lineage: Eukaryota > Metazoa > Arthropoda > Insecta > Blattodea > Blattidae > Periplaneta > Periplaneta americana. The sequence continues at coordinate 89,492,914 of NC_091120.1, read as the reverse complement.
AATACGGATTTTTTTTCTTTTGCATTGAAACGCTACGTGAAACCGTAATTGAGGAGAGGCATTTGTGTCATGTCACGATAGAAGGAACTGAAGTTGCTGAGAACAACAACATTATTCTCCTGTAGTCAGACAGTGGAACTTACATAAGCGAAGCAGCATTTTGGAACCAAAACCAGCAAAACAGAACGGCCACGCAACGGCTAAAACTTAAATGAAACTTGCACAAATGTTCTGTTTATCTCCGAGAATAGAGGAAAAAATAATCGAAGCGACACCTCCTGATTATGTTATGCCACTTAACACAGCGTCGTACTGGCTTTCGTTATTTGCAGAGATGGGCCCGCATATTTTCTTGTAGTTATATACTGATCACGGAAAGACTGTGTTGTGAAATTTGTGCAACGATAACTAATATTATCGTAACACACACACACAAACACACACACACACAAACACACACACACAAAACTTCAAGTGATTCCAAATGAAGTAATAAGTATTAAGTGTGCTACATCATAACATTCATAACTCACGAAATAGCATCAGAGGGAATTAAATTTTATATAACCTGCTGCAATGAAAACAAACCAATTCATTGTGTTGCAAAATTAAACTACGTAAAAACTGATAGGCTATCATCAGACGTTTTACCTGTAATCGTTGTTCTGAATCTTTTTTTTTTTATGAAAGAGCTGAAGTATTTAAATGAAATAAACGTTAAATTCCATAGACAATGTGGAGATTTCGAATTATTATGTCATCAGTGCAATCACATAACAGAATAGTGTACAGTAGTGGCCAAAAAAAAAACCGGACCGACCCTTGTAGCTGATTTCAGAGCCTTGTTCACTCCAAAGCACGATAGACTGGTAACTAAGACTTTCTTGGTTCGAATCCTGCCTGGGAAGGAAACATTTTTTTGTTCCTTATTCAAATTTATTCCCAATACTTTTCGATTGCAGCGATATTTTACTACTTAATTAACTTATTATTCCCAGAACATGAATTTTACCAGCAATCGAAAAGTATTGGGGAAAAAAAAAAAAAAAAAAAAAAAAACTTTCCTTCCCAGGCAGGAGTAGAACCACGAAAGTTTTAGTTACCAGTCTATCATGCTCTGGAGTGAACAAGGCTCTGAAATCAGCTACAAGGGTCAGACCGATTTTTTTACCACTGCTGTACATTCGATGATACATTGTGTCATTGTACTGTATATCGGTATGGTTAAAAACTTATAGATTTGGAAAAAGTATAAATTAATGTTGTAGTTCTTGTAATAATGCATTTCCTTTCTTCATCAATGTACATCTGTAAATACTCAAAAATCTATCTTCTTGTTCATTTTTCACAATATGTATTTCATGTAACGGGGTCTTAAAGTAGTTTCTGCTTTCAGCGCTTCAATAATAAGTTAATTATTGTTTTCTTAATCGGAGCGGACTTATTTTCTTTCGTCAGCATACTGTTTGTTATTTTTACAGTAATATTAATTTATAATTTCTTATTATACGACAGAACATTGTGGTGCTACTAAAAATTGATTTCGATATTTTCAAGAATTTTCACGTTTTCAACTTCCCTGATACCGAAAAACTGATTATGGGTATGTCATCTGTCCGTGTCCTGAATCATTGAACGGATTTCTTTCATATTCAGTATCTATGAGTCAATTTATACGGGAATCATGGACTTAAAATATAATTGTTTCCATGGCGCTAAAGCCCTTTGAGGTTTAAGACCGTCCAGGCCACTGCTGGCCTCACATCTATATTCCTCAGCAAAGGTGAATGATCATCCAACCAGTACGGGAACAACATGTGGACAGAACTATGATTCCCTGAGTTGCTATTGCTGGCTTACGAAACCGGATTTCGCTGCTCATTGTAGCTCCACAAATTCATCAAGATACTAGCTGGGCACCGGTTCCATACATTGGTCGAAATTTCATGAGAAATTTATTTCCCCATGAAGACTCGAACCAGCGCACATTGCTTATTCCAGTCCAAGGCATGACGGCTTAAACCACGCAGCTACGGTGTAGAATCGAAATATAATTTCAGTAACAAATGAATGGGCTTTTATTTGGAATCGACAATAATTCATAATTTATATTAGTGGTCATTGGTTCTTTATATCCGTTATGTGTGGATTAATGTCCACTTTAGTATTTCTTAGTTTTGCAATTTTCCTTTCAACTGTTTGGTTTCACAAAGCAGTGATTATTTCGATAGCACTTCATTATAAACTACTGATATATTTTAATATTTACATTAGGCCTACTTTTGAAAACCGATATTCGTAAACGGAAATCTAGATTAAATATTAGAGCGTTTTTGCCACACTGTTTTCGTTTACGGTAATCTGTAGTCACATGATCGATGTTCTACGCATGCGTCACATTATAGTTGCCAGATATTCTGATACGGTAACACCATAATCTCATTCGTTTGTCGTAAAGCTTTATCATGAGCAGAATGACGCAGGAAAGGCTAGTTTCAACATTAATGATGACTTAATATTAATGCGTGAAGTAATTGTAATTAATCCCTATGAAAACTGAAATCTGTGGAAAGATATTCATGATAAAACACTGTCTTCATATAATTATATACGAGAGTATGCATGCGAGTCATAAAGGAGCATATTATGGATCATTTTATCAAAGTATGGCGAAAATCTGACATTGCAGATTTACGAAAGTAAGTATAAATGTAAAATATAAAATCAAATTATTTTCTTCATAAAGATCAAATTAATGTACAAAGTAAGAAACAAAACAGCTTCACAACTGTTCAACAGACATGCATGTAAATTTCCATTCTGGCATTTACCTTTTTGAGTAAGGGAAACCATGAAAAACCCCAGTGAAATTGTTCGGCCACAGAGATTGAACCCGTGACCTCCCGAATGTGAGTCTCAAAATCTACCGTCTGAGCCAACTCTCTCGGTTGTGCATCATTGTTTATGTAAATAAAAAAATGAAAATGAATGTGTACAGAAATATTATTTTAAGAAACACAGGAAACGAATTTCGGTAAATTATGAGCGCATAACGCCATTTCGTGACACTTTTTAAAATAACTAGGTCCAACGAGCTCAACGGTAAAATACTAATTTTTACTCCATATGTGCTGTATTTATGGTGCAGTAAAAATGCTCATCTTTACGACAAAACTCTTAAAAATACTATTATGTTCTGTGGACAGAAAGAAACTGTAGTGTATAAAATTAGAAAATAGGCCTATTTTATGTGGACCAAATAAAGTTTAAATAATCAAGTTATACAATATTTCGACAGACTATCAAGTTTTCTGTGCGTAAGAATCTATTTTAATCTTACCTCAGTCCTCATATATCATTACATAGAGAAACTACTAAGCAAGATATTTCGATTTATTTAATTCAGGTCCCCTTATAACCCCCCTTTTAAATAAAATACAGTGTTTTCAATGCCATATAGCCTAAAATCTAAGTTATAACGACATACATACAAAATTTCAAAAATGCAATTTTTGGTCTCAGGATGGTTAATTATACATGTTAACACCAGTTATTTTTGGAAAAGCGAAAATTACCAGAAACATTTTGGTTACAGATTTATTATTTGTGTGGATGGTAGATTTTCACAATCACGATAAATGCGAAGTGTGCAAAATGCTGTCAAAATAAGTAATTTTATGTTTAAAAGCATGTTGAGTATATTAGTATAGTTTTTAATCTCCGATAAAATTCGAAATTGAATACGAAATGAGAAATGTATGTGATTTTTTCATTTTCCTTGTCTTTATCGTATTCAATGCAGATGACTGGGCAAAACTATTTTTATGACAAAGCTCGCTATTGTACTTACCGTATTCGGTCAGGTGACATTACAGTTTACGGTAACAAGAAACATGGCAAAAACTCCCTATTATTACGATATACGATATCTATTTAAAGTGAATGTATGTAAGATTGATGACGTACCGGTATATCTACTTAAACCGTAATGGAGTTCGATATCTCACTTTTCGGACTTAAGAAAAGTGCCCTTTGTGTACTGCCCACAAAAATGAAATTTTATCATCTTGCTTGGATGCAAAGTAAATTATTTCATTCAATCATGCATATGTTTTCAATAACAGTTCAGTAAAATAGACTAGTAGACCTAACAGAAATATCATTGGTAACACGATAATTGACTTGAACTGTGCGAAATATGTAAAACTTATAACGGGAAAGCTTGTGTAACCTTACAGTATTATACCCAAATAGGATATCAGCAATGTAATATTGCAGCCGTACCACTACATAGGAGCCGAATATTGTCCCTGACAGTAGAGCAGGAACGCAATCCGCAGTGACTGAAAGAGCCCAAGTTCAAGCTAAGGTGAAGGCGAGATCATTTAGTCATAAGTGCCAGAACAGCTCCAAAGTCCACTCAACTTCAACTTTCTACAAAACTGAGTACAGGGTTTTTCCCGTCAATGAAAGGCGCTCGGAACGTAATGCTGGTCACATCACCTCCATTTAGTGCCGAGGTCAAGAAAGCATTGGATCTCTACCTTCTTGTCTCCTGAGCGGCTCATTAGCATGTACACGGACACGGACACTTTTATTCACCGTTACTACAAATAGTTTGGCAACGGGAAACCCATTTGGAAGAAGACAGATTGTTACACAATTATTTTACATCAAAAGTATTTCTGTTTTGAGTATATACCATGTAGTTTGTTATTGTGAACGTTAAGATAGATGCTGTTCAACATTCCATTGACCCAGATATATCTAACATCCGACAAAAATTGTGTAGGACCATATAATCAGAATATGTGCATTTATTATAATCATGTATGTTCCTTGCAGTCCTTCATTCTCACCAGAGGTCTGCATCGGACGTTTTCGTTCGAACGCCAACTAGTTCATAGCATAATCCGATAGGTAGCGCACATGCGTGATGGGTAAAATTGTCACGAGCGATAAATCCTCGAACGGTATAAGCCGAGGTTAGACATTCGTTCTTGTTACAGTGATGAACTGTGTAGTAACATCATAGATGTTAATCATTTCAAAACTGCAGTGTTTAACTAACCTCTCCATAGTACAACTACAAAACTTGCTTTAAAATGTAATATAAATGTTGTAGGTAAATGTTTTTTTTCTTTCCACACAGGAGTGATTTTGTTTTTGCCACATCTGATAGATGTTATTGGATGTAAATGTAATTATTATAAACGGAGAACACAATCACGATAATGCAAGCACTGTATCAAGTTTTCTAGTAATAATAATAATAATAATAATAATAATAATAATAATAATCTCTAATAATTAGTGTATCAATCTTTGCGTCTGTAACAGTTGTGCAGCATGATTATTCGTTTTATTATATTTTCTGTGACGTTATCTCTGTACTATTATTGTTATTAATCTACTGCTATATCAATAATATTTTGTAAAACGTTTCTACATTGTCGCAGTATATAGGCGGAACACTATGTATGGGCCTATCATATTATATATGTGGTAAATCAAACATTGAATAATTATTAATTAGCAATAATAACAGCTGTATATCGAAGTTTTTCATACTATTTTATTTATGATTTCATGTTCCTGTTTTGGTACGTTCCATTGGCTGTTCCATTAAACGTTTGTCATAAACGCAGAAAATAAAGCCTTATTTTTACCGTGTGAGCAAAACATATATATGTATCTTATCTGTCGCCTTCCATACAAGATAAGACATGTCGGTGAGATGACCTTGTACTGTGCTTCTATTTATTACGAGCGTATCACGTCGGATCGTATCTCACTCGAGGGTGCGACACTCGACCGAGTTCAAGCGAGCGATTTAACTCCAATGCAGCACTCTGATTCTCACATTATTATTAACGGCACAGTGATGTTGAGCTTATAGGAACTACTTTTGACTACTGTATATATAGACACAAAATGTCTCCAGGTAATATGTTTAATTTTGAAGTGAAATACAGTAGAGCGTCTCGTTTAGGCACAGTGAAAACGTAAAAAAAAAAGTGCAGGTAACGTGTGGGGGGAGGACGAGCCGTACGATAAACACGAGGGTTACACAAGGTTTTAGCTACAACGTTTATGGCGGAGCATTAATTAAAATTATATTTTTTTCAAAAACACACAAAGCAAAAGAACACAAATTGCGTAACGTTATCATATACACATTTTAACAAACAAGCAATTGTAACGTTGAAATAATTCAATATAACAAATGAAATTTTGCTACTTATATGATGTTGCTTTGAAGCAACATTTTTACTGTCATAAATTTCATTCTCTTTAGGTCTAACATAATATCACCGTCTTCTGTGGCCGAATTAACAAAACTACAGTATATTGGTCTGAAGTGACAACATTATTTCCTAAACATAATTACAGTACTGTCGTTTTGTTAATTCAATCAGAGAAGACGGTGATATTATGTTAGTCCTATAGAGAATGAAATTCATAAAGTAAAAATGCTGCTTCAAAGCAACATCGTATAAGCAGCAAAATTTCATTTGTTATATTGAATTATTTCAGCGTTACAATCGCTTGTTTGTTAAAATGTGTATATGAAACATTGTTCTTTTGTTTTGTGTGTTTTTGGAAAAATATAATTTCAATTAATGCTCCGCCATAAATGTAACTAAACCCTCTGCATCCCTCTTGTTTATCGTACGGCTCGTCCTCCCACCACACGTTACCTGCACTTTGTTTACGTTTTCACTATGCCTAAACGAGACGCTCTACTGTAATCTCACTGAAGTATCAACAACCATACAAATTTATGCCGTGAATTGGCTGCGATCGAGAAAGCTCTTATCTTCGGTCGCATAGACCTTAGAGTAAGTCTCGGTAATTAAATAATATACCTATAAATTGTACATTTTAAGAAGATGTGTGTCATTTTTGTTCAGGTTTGCATAAAATAACTATTCGTGAATTGTATTAATATTTACGAGTAATGTTATTTTTATTCAGGAATATCATTATTTTTAATAGCGATATTATTAGTGGCTTATAATGACAATTGCTTCTGTGGACATTCGCTCACGCATAACATGGGAAGTGGGTTTAGAAAGCAAACACTAATCCTTCGGAACCCGGAATTATTGTTGTAGCCTGCAGCTACCTGCACGCGCGTGGTCTTGTGTCATGATTCTTCTGCGCGGAAACGGTAGAACTGAAAGAAAAATTACAATTAATTAATTCTTAGGCAACATTTAATTTCTCTATAGAAATACTGTTTTGGTTGATATGAGGTACATCTTTCACTTAGTACTTTATTTTACTTCATATAAAACAGTCATGAAGAAATCGTGCATATGCATACTGCAGTTCCCGGGTAAATTCATAGGTACATCTCAAGATGAACAAAGTTCGTTCACTAGTTAAGAAACAGATAGTCAGATGCATATCCAAAACCACTTTCTCGATATCAGGAATTCTAAAAATGTGTATATCCATGAAAATCTCGAAATAATATACTGTACATCACAATTAATACCTTTCTTTTATATTTAGTACATGGAGAAAATAAAAATTATATAATTAATTTGAAAATAATGAATTTGGATTGAATATCAACACAACTGAATCAAAATATTTAGTAATTGGAGATACAGAATTTTTTATTCATTTATACAGCTCCCTGTATTAAGAGACTGCCACATAGACAAAAGGTGTATATTGTAGAATACGTTATTGAAATTATACAATGATCTAACAATGATTGAAGGTACAAGATTATTAAATGTCAAAATAAAGTCGATTCTTTAGGAGTTAAAATAAATACGGGAAACATGATGAAATTAAAGGAATTTTATAGAACATAAACATAGTAAGTAATATAAAAAATATACATTTATAGCACTATTGGTTCCTTATTGGTTTATTTCACGACGCTTTATCAACTGCTATGGTTATGTAGCGTGTGAGTGAGATGAAGGTGATAATGCCGCGAAATGAGTTCAGAGTCCAGCGCCGAAAGTTACCCAGCATTTGCTGTTAATGGGTTGAGGGAAAAACCCGGAAGAAACCTCAACAAGGAACTTGTCCCAACCAGGGTTTGAACCCGGGCCCGCTTATTTCACGGTCAGGTATGCTAACCGTTAGTCCACAGCAGTGAACTTGCATTATTATTAAAAATATGATCATTTATGGGACATTTGGCCAATCAGACTGGTAATTCAGTCTCAACTATTTGCAACTGAAAAATAGCCTACTTTTTTGTATCGGGCAGTCCGAGCTTCGAGAAAGGATAAAATTGGGAATAATACAATTAGACAACTGTTGGAAGCAAAATCTACAATTTTGGGTGATATGACATTGAAACAATTAGGATTTTACAGTCATGTAAAAAGGATGCAAGAAAACATGACACCATTTATAATTGATAACTCAAAGAAAGCGTAAGAGAGGAAGGTCTGCAACCACTTGGAAGGAGAATGTACAAACAGCCATGAAGATATTAAATCTAGAAGAGGACCAGTATTACAATAGAGAGGAATGGAAAAGGGTTATCAGAAGATGTGTTAGATATTAAAAATATATAATTTGAATTTTTGAACTTAAGAATACGGGTACTATATCAACACAAGATGATTTTGTGTATTGTTTCACTGTTTGGAGCCATTCCGACAGTGTGTCCAACGACCACTCTCTCCGTCTACTGACCATCCAGAGCATCCAGGAGATGTGACCGTGACTGTCACGCCACGTCATGGGCCGTGATGTTCCTCCTGCCTTATTGCGTGTTGTTACAATGTTGGGGTCATTCATGCATTGCGTTGCGTTCGTTATATATGTGCATGGTTACTATGCTAATGGTTCCTCTGTTCAGGACATTTCAACCTTGAAAACAATGGGAGGGATTAATGAATTCCACCGCATACTTTGTGTTCTTAAAAAAATTGTTCTACTCGGACTGTTTTTACTCTGTTACGTCAGTTACGTGATATCCGTTACGTACCTTATACCTGATACAAAAAAGAAAAGAAAAAAGATCATGGCGAGTGACAATACATAGCACGTCTTATTGCTAGTAGCATAGATTCGAAACTTTTTTCATAATATCTGATTCTCAGTACGTAAATGTTCATTTGCTTGTAGTTTGTGTACAAATTAGTGGTTTCAGTAATATTTTGTATAAGTACAATTAAGTGAAACTAATACATATATACGAAAGATATTGGAGAGAAAAATGGAAGTATAAGGGCACAGTACATCAGTTATTCATATATTTAAAAAAGGCATATTTTATGACTCGGATAAGAGAGAAGTTTTATATAATATTCTTATTGAATTTGATATCTTAACAAACTAATTCCATTGATTAAAATGTGTCTCAGTGAAACGTACAGCAGAATCAGTATAGGCCAGTTTCTGTCTGATGCTTTTCCAATTCACTGCGGGCTAAAGCAAGGAGATGCACTATCACCTTTACTTTTTAACTTTTCTCTAGAATATGCCATTAGGAAAGTTCAAGATAACAGAAGCAAGTAAAGAAATAGGTTTGGAAATAAATCCCGAAAAAAGACAAATTATATGATTATGTCTCGTGACTAGAACATAGTACGAAATGGAAATATAAAAATTGGAAATTTATCGTTTGAAAAGGTGGACAAAAATTCAGATATCTCTGAGCAACAGTAACAAATAAATGACATTCGGTAAGAAATTAAACGCAGAATAAATATGGGAAATGCCTGTTATTATTCGGTTGAGAAGCTTTTGTCATCCAGACTGTTCTCAAAAATGTTGGAAGTTACAATTATTTATAAAACAGTTATATTATACCGATTGTTCTGTATGGTTGTGAAACTTCGACTCTCACTTTGAGAAAGGAACAGAGGCTAAGGTGTTTGAGAATAAGGTGCTTAGGAAAATATTTGGGGCTAAAAGAAATTGAGTTAAAGAAAGTTACACGATGCAGAACTGCACGCATTGTATTCTTCACCTGACATAATTAGGAATATTAAATCCAGACGTTTGAGATGGGCAGGGCATGTAGCACGTATGGACAAATCAGAAAAGCATATAGAGCATTAGTTGGAAGGCCGAAGGGAAAAAGATCTTTGCGGAGGTCGAGGCGTAGATGGGAGGATAATATAAAAATAGGTTTGAAGGAGATGGAATGTGATGGTAGGGACTGGATTAATCTTGCCCAGAATATGGACGATGGCGGGCTTACGTGAGGGCTACAATGAATCTCGGGATTCTCTAAAAGCCGTTTGTAAGTAAGTGCATATTTCGAATCAACTGTTAAGGTATTTATATACAAGCTATTTTTGACATTAGATTCACATTATTTCGCACATATCATCAGTTGGCACTTCAGTCATCACTCATCAGTCTACTAATAGTCTACAATATTTTGCAGCAAAAATAATCCAGTGCTGTGAAAATAGTAATTCTGAATTGTAAATATTATTATGAAAATATTTATCTTATTAGCTTGCGGTAATTCTTTTCCTGTTTCTATAATACATATTTATTGGAATTCGTAGTTTTGCTTAAATTAAGCTTCTTTCAATTTTTTGGAATGACACAACATCCTGGGCAAGAAATAGACTACATTACAGTAAATTTGATATTTTCTGAATTTTATTCATTAACTGCAATGAAAAAAGTCCGATATATATATATATATATATATATATATATATATATTTTAATTTCGTTAGCGTAAAAACTAGGAATTCCCGTTTACAGACTGATTTGTATTGTTTTGATGAGTACTATCACCTCTCGGAACATTGAATGCTCTTTTTTAAATGAAAATCATGTTGAGCGTCTCCTGTAACAGCGTTTTTTAATCTTTTTCAATATGTGACAGACTAAAGTTGTAATTTAAAATTCCGCGATGTACCAATGTAATCTAAACTAGCGGTTTTAAACCGGAAGGGGGGATTTTTTCATAAAAACAAGTGAAACGCTGTATTTTTGAGGTTGATACGATATTTTAACTTTACTGTTCTGGCAACCCTAGCTGAGCGTCACATTCGCTGAAAGTTGACTTTTGTCGACTCACTTTGTTTGCTACTCTCTTGACTTTTATTTTTTTCAATTTTTGCTACGACAACCTTTACTATTTTCATTTTCTCGAGGTACACTAGCGGATCATTTGCGACACACAAGTGTGCCGTGGCACACCGGTTGAAAATGGCTGTCCTACAATGTTGATGAACGAGTGCTCGTATCTCGGAAGATATTAATTTTAGGGCCCATGTTTATTAGGCTTTTTTTATCTTGTTTTGATGAGTACTACCACTTCTCAAAATATTGAACATCCTCTTTTTTTTTAGTGAAAATCACATTGAACATTTCCTTTGATGTTGATGAATAAATACTTGTATCTCTGAAGATATTACTTTTAGGACCCATGTTTATTACACATTTTTTTCTTGCTTTGGTAAATACTACGACCTCTAAAAATATCGAATGCTTTGTTAACACTCTGTACATATTTGCTTGTATGTCTGGGCAGATAACTTTAGGCAGTAATATATTCCAAAGCACTTACTGTAATTAATATAAATACAATGAAAAACACCTTATTCAAAAAGGGAATTGAGCATTTCAACTAGATTACTGCTTTTGTCTGATCGTCCTTACCCATTTCATGGTAATAAATATACTATAGATTCCTGTGCATCATCTTTCTGTGCTAACGAATGTGTCTTGTTCTTGCATTCCAATCTAAATTGATAAATTTGTAAAATTCATTTCGTACTGCGCGTGATGCTGGTTAGGCTAGTTTTCAGCTGTCGCAGCCAAGTTCCCAAATGTCATTCTATTATCATTTATTTTGTCCATATGATAATGTTTACTCATTGGGTATATCTTCGATTTGACACTGACTTGACTGGTGAAGCACGGTTCAAAATAACGCTAGTTTCATTTCTGAAGCAACACATTACAAACCATGCAACAGGTCGTTATTTCTAAGCATAGTAGGGTATGTTATGACTAGAGCCCGGATGTTAGGCAAAATGCCTTTTTTAAACTGAGTGTATGTATGAAAGACCTATTAGAGATAAACACGTTTCCACACATTTGGGGACGAAAGGACCAATTTTTATTTTGCCTTTTTTGCCTATTTTAGCTCCCGTTGCCTATTTTAAAGTTAAATGCCTTTTTTTTTTTAGCTTTTTTACGTCGTTATTGTACATTTTATATATTTTTAATGCATTTAAAATAAACCACACATAAATTATATCAAAAAACAAAAAAGAACGGTTGTACAAATTAAAAATATATATTCACCCCACACAAATATTTGTTGAGAATCTTATTCTCCAGCACTACATATGTTTCCAAGAAGTCGTAAACTTTTCTCCCCTACCGATTCCATCTTTTATGTCCCTCAAAAAACATGTTTGATAGTTTAACCCTCAGTGCTCAGGTCACTTCGGGGTTTACCAGCGAAAATAAGGGGATGAGGGAAGTATTAAAAGCAAGTCTCCAGGTCCCATTACTGTTCTGGCTTGCACGCACAAGTCACGTGTACTTTGAAGTCTCTAATGCCTTCTCACACCCCTCTTTCTGAGACAATACACAGTCCGTTTTTTTCCGAGCTCTGAAGGAAAGTAGAGTCAGTCGTGCTGAAATAAGTTATTTTAAGTTTGCTCTAATCGTAGAAAGATCTTTTTCCACCATGAAAAACGTTCTCTCTGATAGGCGGCTCACTATGACAGTTGGCAAGTTAAAAAAGTATCTTGTTGTGACATGTAACCAAGGAGAGTGAGTACCGTATGGGATAGTTTATTAAGTGTTTGACTGTTTTTTTTCTGTTTCCATGAATAATAAAAGCCTATTTCACTGCCTACTTTTATTATTTTAGTGTCTATATGCCTGCCTGTTTTAACCAAAATAAAGGCCTAAACATCCGGGTTCTAGTTATGACTAATGAAATATCATTATAATAGAGTATTATTGAGTTGAGGTTCACCTTGAATTATGGTCGACGTGTTCTAGGTCAATTAAATTTTCTTTACCGACGAAGATAATACGAGTTTCTCTTATCGTTCTACTTCAATATAGTACCATGAAAAAATGCACTTCGTCTTACTGTGTACTCTGCTCTTTGATTACCATGCAATTGTTAATGTGAAATAGAAACATGAACACCTGCCGGTATGTAATTCAATGAAAGAGAAATTACAGTCTATGCAGTATATTATAATCAGTTTTCAGTACGCGAAAGTTCAGTTCACATATTCATTTATATTTTACACATTCACCTGAAATATTATGTTTAATATTTATATTTTACTATGTACTTTTAAACACTTTTGAGCATATTTTTATTTAAGGAGAGTTGGCCGTTACAGTTTACACATTTACCTGCAAGATTATGCGTAACATTTGTATTTTACTAGTTTTAGACACTTTTGAGTATGTTTTTATTTCAGGGATGTTGGTCGTTAACAGGATAAAAAAAATATTTATTGCTTATATTAAAGAACGTTCCTTTTTTAACATTTTGATGTACTGTAATGTAATTTTTATATATTCCGAAAATATATTTTGCAGTCAATAAATATGCTTCTTCAAATTGTGTCATCATAATGACCAATAATATACTTCGAACGCTATTCGCCGAAACGTATATTTTCCTAATTATTAATGCACTTTGCGTGATGAAAAAAAAATAAAAGTACTTAATTATGTTTCAGTTATTTTATGTAAATATAAACAATATGCAGTACTCACCAATATAAATTATGCTGTCTCGCCAACTGCTGAAGAATTGCAGTACATAATGAGATTCATCCTCAAGTTGTCCATGATAAATGACTGACGATTATCGCGAAACACTGCGTTGCATTGTACTGGGAAAAAGAGCGCCCTGGCCATTGAGAAACAACATGCACTCCCTAGAGACATGTTTATGATTGGAAACGTAAACAGATGCACCTGATGTTTACGAAATTATAATTGCTTCCTGAATCAGCGTTATGATAACTTACAAATCACTCCTAAATGACACAGCAGTGTTTATGTGTGATAGTTACGAACAATTTTTTAGTGATGACAGATCTTATCGCTTGTGGTGAGAGAGAAGACTGCAGTTCCACAGGTAGGCAATTCCGAGAAATAGTTACTAGATATTACGTCTAAGCATCGGGTGATGATTAATCTGAAATGGGGCTTTGTCGAAAATTATTTGATGAAAACTTAATTTTTGTGTTTTTATGTGAATATTAGAAAATATGTATTTACATTTAAAAATTCAAAATATGTGCTTTTATGTGAAATAAAATTTAAAATATATGCTCAGGTGACTTCCGAAACTTAAAACACAATGACGAGTTTCTATTACAGTGCAAATAAAATATTTATTTACCTAATAATCCTAGCCCTAATAATAATGCTAACCTATTTTATTGAAATGTATTAAGATTATTCTATTCTACATTCAATTATATGACAGAAAAAACTTTTAATTATTAAAAAATTCAAATATGCCCCAAAACCATAATATTTAAACGAACCATATTCTTATTCTGGCAAGAGTGACTACTACTACTACTACTACTACTACTACTTCTGAGTCTACGCGATTAAAATTTGTTTGACATCTGAAATGTGAATAAATTTCTACTAATGCATTTGCAAGTATTATAATTTTATTAATGAAAACTTATTTATTTTTTTTTTCAAGAAGTAAAACAATGTATCTGAATTTCTAGTACACATTTAAAGAGTAGAAAGAAGATATATAAGCAAAAACATCATGTAGTTGCATGTATTAGAACCTAAGCTATGACAAAATAAATAGTACATTATGCAACGAGCCTATAATGGTAGTAATTAAGACGCAAGTATGTTTGTTTATGAAACGAGCGCAAGCGAGTTTCATAATTTTCATACGAGCGTCTTAATTACCATTATAGGCAAGTTTTATACGACTTTTTATGCTCGACCATATTTCTAACTTGAAATTATTTTTATTTTTTTATTTGGTTATTTTACGATGCTGTATCAACATCTAGGTTATTTAGCGTCTGAATGATATGAAGGTGACAATGCCGGTGAAATGAGTCCAGGGTCCAACACCGAAAGTTACCCAGCATTTGCTTGTATTGGGTTGAGGGAAAACCCCGGAAAAAACCGCAACCAGGTAACTTGCCGCGACCGGGATTCGAACCCGGGCCACCTGGTTTCGCAGCCAGACGCGCTGACCGTTACTCCACAGGTGTGGACTTGAAATTATTCAAAAGTAGGTCATGTTATGGTTATGTGAGTAGCGAACTGACCTGAATTGTGAGATGTGCGCAGACGCGAAAGTATTGATTTTTTCCGAGGCCGAATGTCATTGACATTGATATAACGTAAAGAATAAGATGAACATTAGTCTTAATATAATCTAGAAATTGATTTAGGATTGAAAAACGAGATGACAAATTGAATTTATTTGAATATTATTTACAATTAACGCTAATTATTATAGTAACAGAACATAAACTTCTGCGACAGTATTGGATTTCCAGCCTCCGTGACTTTTCGCTAATTGTCTTTCGATTGCATATCCGAGAATAATCGATACTTGCGGTTTTGTAATGGTACAAAGGTGATTTGTCATTGGCTGAACACCTGAACTTTAATGAATAGGTGTACTTTAAGGAGTGCATTAAAGGGCTACTTCCAGGTGAATAATTACTACATTTCGGCATGGCCAAGCATAAATATAATTATATTTTCACAGCTTTCGCATGGCTTAAGAACCGATTCCCCTTAATTTAACACATTTAAAAAATATATGAAGACAGAATATTGATTCTAATCAACATCCTTACATTCATTAAACAGGTGAAGTTTTCTTAATTATACAAGTATCTGTTCACCTCGAAGCCACTCTTTCTGTAAACTAATATGTCTATATTAAATTGCACTTAAAACAGTTTATAAAATTTGACACTGCTTTACTCATAGTCTTGAAAATTACCTTAGGCCTGTATCTGGCACCAACAGTTTTTATTAATCATTTAATAATTCAACTTTAAGTTTGTAAAATATGCGGCCATCATTAGACTTATCTCTTGAAGAAATCACGAGGAACACAAGATAAAGAGTGAGTCAGCCAGGGCTAGACTAGCGTCAGCGGGAGGTCGTATGCGTAGTAACTGCTGCGCCCCAGACATCTTGCTCGCGTACGTTTCGTGTTTATTTACGTAAACACGTTCACACAGTGAGGATGCAGCTGTATACCGTAAACCTCACCTTAATTTTTTATAGTGACGAAGCATGATTCCGCGTCTATGGTTAAAAGTAAAGTTTACGCGAATAACCCACATTCACTTGAGGAACTCAAACAAAATATCCGGCACAAAATTCGAGCCATTTCGGAGAACGAACTGTGGCGAGTTGCTGGACATGTCTTCAGGAGATGTGCAGTATGCCAGATGTCACAGAGATGTAATTTCGAACATGAATTGTGAATTCGGTAAGTACATCATTAAGCAATACTAACCGCAAAAGCGCGGACGAATCCTCCGCATATGGTAGTATCTTTACGTATGAATCACCCGCCGTGAGTGCGGTTAGAATTCTAGCCCTGGCTGGTTCTCCCTGTATTTTTCTTATACGCATGACTATTTCTTAAAATGCGGGATTTTTTGTCAGTACTCCATATAACAGAAGTAGTATTTAGCTGAAATTCATCCTGCAACAATACATATAATATAAAATTTTGGTTTCTGGCGAAAATAATATGACTCTCTGTGCTGCACAATTAACACAAATTGCACTTTTTCTTACTACTGCACACTTCGCTCTCTGGCCCAATAATAAACGAATGGCGACGTGAATTTCAATTGTAATCAGAAGTTGAACATCTGCACAGAAATGGTTTGTTATTCTATGTTTAGGTACTGTTGTTACTAGAGATGAGCAAAACTAATGCCGCTCTCGCTCGCTGTGTTCGTTGCATTTGTCTTTCGAGTCTCGGCTCGTCATTCTCGTCGCATCGAGTCTCGCTCGTCATCTCGAAATAGCATTTGGTCGGCCTGGAAAGATTTCGTAACTTTGAATAACATACATAATTGAAATAAATAACATAAATGTTTAAATGAGACAAAAAGATAAAACAGAACAGTATCTTAGTTATCAAAATGTTCTGGTTCTATTATATGATATTACCAATGGTTATATAAATAAAAAAAAACAATTTTCAAATAAATTTGCATATCTAAGAAACATAAAACATGACATTAATATCTTTTTACTTGAGATTGCACACTTGATCTTAAACATATGAAAAGAAAATTCCTATGGCCGGTTTGTCCAAGAAATGTTAGAACACTTAACGACTGTTAAACCTTCAACAGTTTGTTAAATACAGTTTTTCCATTTGTTCAACACCAGTTTGGCTTAACAGATTCTTAACCGTTTGTTAACTTTAAATGTAGGATTTCGGGCAGTTAACTCGTTTAACAGTTAGTTTAATATGGCTGATGTCTCCACAGCTGTTCGAACAGAAGCTGCGAAATTAATATTTTGTGTCTCTCTGTAGGGAATGTTTAGCATATGACTGGTAATATAACATTTAAAAAATACTTTGGATTGTTTAAATACATCAGTGTATATAGGGAAGATAGTATTTAAAAGTGAACTAATTAAATTATCATAATGGCTGCTTATTTTGATGCTGAGCTATTATATATTGAATATTTGGAAAATGTGGGATCAGAACGTGGCATAAGAACTAGAAATGATGATTTCTATACTATGGATGATACTCAATTTGTGACGCGATACAGATTTTCAAAGCAAGTAGTCCTCAAAATTTTGCAAGAAATTGAACCCAGACTTGAATATCCTACTAATAGAAATGGGCCACTTACTCCAATTCAACAGCTACTACTAACTCTAAGATTCTATGCTCTTTTCAACTGACTGTAGCCGATGTCAATAGTGTTTCAAAATATACAGTGAGTAAATATATCAAAAAGGTTTCAGCAGCAATTGCTTCTTTGAGACAATATTACATACAATTTCCACATGGACCTGAAGCAGAAAGAGTGATTAGGGAATTTTACATGATACGAAATTTTCCTGGGGTTTTGGGTACAGTTGACTGCACCCACATCCCTATAGTGTCACCTGGTGGCCACAATGCTTAGATATTTCGAAACAGAAAGTCATATTTTAGCATTAATGTGCAGACTATTTCTGATGCTAACCTAATATTTCGGAACTTGGTTGCACGTTGGCCAGGGTCGGTTCACGACGCTTCATTTTTGACAACACAGAAATTCGAATGATGTTTGAAAATGGAATGATACAAGAAGGGCATTTGCTTGGGGACAGTGGTTATCGATTGAACACCTACTTATTAACGCCATTTCTGAACCCTGATAATCATGGTGAAGAAAGTTATAACCAAGCACATATTGCAACTAGGAATACTGTGGAAAGACAATATGGAGTATGGAAAAGAAGATTTCCAGCACTATCATTGGGCTTACGAACAGCTGTAAATACCTCTTTGACAATAATTGTGGCCACAGGTGTCCTCCACAATATAGCAATACAAATTAAAGAAGCTGAACCTCCTGAGGACGTAATCCTACACCATTACCTACAAGCAATAAGAGAAGTGGACAGAAATTACCTTGCATTTGAAGATGTTCCTGTAGCAGCTGTACCTGTCCCTCATGGAGAAGCTGCTGCTGCATATCGCTTGAGAATTGTACAAAATCACTTTGCATTAACATTTTTATGAAGCAGAGTATTATTCATTTATTTAAACGAAACTGTTTGCAATTTTAAAATGAAACTAATACATTTTAAAGTGTTAATGACTGACAGGTTTATGTTAATACATACAAACTAGTAATAATAGTACAAATTATTTGAAAACAATATTTAATTATATTAATTAATATATTCTTTAGAGTTTGTCTATTTTTGATTTGTAATACAGGAGTTTAGTCTTTTCAATTTCTTTCTTCATGTTAATAAGCTCCAATTCTTCCTGGTGTTTTTCAATAAGACATTCCATCTCTTTCTTACAGAGCTCCCTCCTGGCTTCAGAGAGCTCTGAAAGCTTTTCACGAGCCCTTGCAGCTTCTGTTTTCTTAAGTTTTGAACATAATGATCTGTTTCTTGCTGTCCATTTGGATGCAACAATTTTTTTCTTTGGTGTCCGGGAAGCTACAGCTGATGAAGAGGAACCAGGCAGTTCTAGAGAAACCATAGTACCTGCAGTTGTTAATACATCAGGTGGTTGTTCAAGTAGTGGTACTACAACTTCCACAGCAACTGTTTCTGAGGCTGGTTCACATTCTGCATTCAATGATAATAAAGACTATTTTATATTTTTATAAAAAATGAATATACATACATATGTGAATGTGATATGCTTTATAAAATAGTTAATTAGGCTATGATAATTTTCTTTTGCTACCGGTACCTGTAATTAGTGTTCATTTAGTTTAGAAGAACTCAGTTTTAGTTTAAGTTCTGTCCATGTAGAATAATTTAAATTAAAAAATAAATAACAACACTGAAAGGTTATATTACTGATAATATGCCTGTATTAAAGGGTACACGCTACTCAATTTTGTGTAATTTTTAATTTTGCCACTAAAATATATGTAAATTTATGAGAAATTCGACAGTGCAATTTTTATTCTGATATTTCATGAATAACTATTTCGCTCGTTTATGTAAGCCTGCAACACATGGGTTTTTAATTGGGGACGTGGCAACTGAAATCTGCCACTATCGATAGTTTTCTTTCATAATTTCGGAACGAAAGACATAATTCTACAGTATGTAATTTTCTTGTGGAACTTTTAACTCATATAATTCTCATATAGTTTATACAAACAACCAGGATAGGCAACAGATTTTTAACTTATTCGAAACAGATGTTTCCCAGTGACAAAAACATTGTTTGAATTCTTTGTACTTCTAAGTGACAAAGTTTTTATAATGACATATTTTAGTGTTTATGTTTATTCGTTTGTAGTGTAAACAGTTATACATAACTTTAGTAATAATATAAGGTGTGAATATCGATTTTAAAAACTAGTACATATAATATAGAAAGAATTTGAAGTTAGGCCTAGAAAACATGGCTAGTAATAAAATAAGTACAATTCGAGTCAAACCTGTATCAAAGAAGAGGAGAAAAGAGCTTGCTAAATTGAAAAGTGAATGTAGGTGGGCCAAAGTGAAGGCAGCAGATGAAAAAACGTGTTCTGTTTCACTAGGTTCAACTAGGTTCACGCAAGTGAAGTAAGTAGGCATTAGATACATACATACACACAATACCAATAATGTTCATTCTATGAAATCAGCTGTTTCAGCAACTCAATTCATGACCAACCTAACCACACTAAATGTCCACCTGCTCCTGAATCCTGGTGTTTTTATAATCGTGTAAGTAATGAAGGATGAACACCAGGCTCACTTAGAGACAATGTCCAAACACCCATTTCCATTGCAGTTCTCACCAAAATGATCCCTGTGTATAAGAGATTAGCTTCAATAACTTTGTTACAAAGATGTTTGTTAGATAGGACACAGAACTTGAACGGGTGTCTCCTTAACATGATATGGAAAAGGAGCCCCAAGGAAAGTTTTGTTTCTAAGAAACAAGTTGATATATGCAGTAAGTGACTTCAATGTAGGATGCAGTGAAACACAGTCAGTAATATTGTTGGAATGTGAGTTGTCACCAGGATTAGAATGCAAGAAGCTATGGGGCAATCGTGACTATAGGCAAGTCACTCAGCCAACGAAGTACCAGAAACACAGAAGTGGAGTGAAACTAGCCAAAATGAAAGAGGAATCTAGTAGACTACAGAAGGAAGGATGTAGCTATGTAGCAGGAGTATTTTAGGGTCATTAGAAGTAAGTGATATTAATAATTCTGATCACAAAACTTTCATTTCAATTATCTACTAATCAAATTTTCAACATTTTCATATTTTGTCAATCATTTTTCTTCTGAACCATTTGACATAAGAGTAATTATATTTTCTACACTACTTCAGAACATATAGAAGAATGGAACTATGAATTAGCTTTACTGTATGCTTAAAGAAATTGAGATCATAATTTTTTTAATGTGTGTTAGAAAAAAATAATTCCAACTGAATTATTTTGTGCACTTGAACCATTAATATAATTCAATAAAACCAATGCAAAATTCAGTAGAACGGTATGTTGGCTACATGCTAAGCTTTAGAAAATAACATTAACTTATTTCTCTGTGACAATACGATTAATAATGCATTAATAATTTTCTTTTCAATGATTTTTTTTCTGAGTAAGATTTACTCTAGATTATTGCAGCATGGTACATACATACACAATGCAATATAGGCAATATGTGATAAAAAATTATTCTGATATTTAACTAATTGTATAAGTTACAAAATGCAGTAGTGTGTACCCTTAATCTGGAATTGTCTGAATTTCGATAAAAGGATCCAGTAAATTTTTATACTGTATTAATGAAGTTAATTGTTGTTAAAAATTATGTGAACTTACAGAATAGAACCTAAGTTTCCATAACACAAATAGTCAACTTACCAGCATTGTATGTTGCATCACTATCAAAGAAGTTTTCTAGTGGCTGCACTTGATCTTGTATGATGGAAAGAAGTTGCTCAGAAGTATCATCAAGCAGTGATGTCGGAGCTGGTCCACCTCCAGTCTTGTATTTGTTCACTTTATCTTGTGCTCTGTTTTGTTTTACCTTCCGTTTGTAATTTTCATAGAACTGTCTAAGTTGTTTCACAGTCCGTCTGGTAACATTTATATTACTATTAAATTGATTGCATAGTTCTTCCCATGCATGCTCTTTTTCCCTGATATGAACACCAACAGTCGTTTTGTTTTCTATTATATCTTTCTTTTCGGTTACTAAATGAATTATTATTCTTTTTTCTGTTTCTGAAAAATTAGTTCCTCTATTCTTTTTATTTCTTTCGTATTTCGTATCCATAATAGCAATGAGGAAATAGGCCTATAACCTTACTTTGTAATTATTATTCAGCACGTCACCTACAATTTTCATTTGTCAACTGTTTGTTTATGGAGCGTGGCCTACTATAGCAGGTTGTCATTTTATGCAAGTTTCATGACTCACTCTGTAATATAGAATTTAAAGATTAATTTTAGCCAATCAAAAATTGTCTTACATGTGTAGAATCATTACCAACTGCTGTTGAGTAGTTAAAATAGTGCTAACAGAAGTTATAGTTAAGTGTTGGTTATCTTAAACAAAATTATGTTGAACAAATGGAAAATACATTAACAAAGCGTTAAAAATAAACAGACTGTTAATTTAACATTCGTTAAGCAAAATTAAACATTACTTGGACAAACTGGCCCCTAGTCTTTTAATAAGGGCTTAGTAATTAAATAAAGACTGGGGAATGGATTATTATACACTGAAAGCTAGAGATGTTTCAAATAGGCTGCGTTATTGTTTATACATAATATGTTATATATTATTTAACAGTTGCCAAAGTAGATAAAAGTTCAGTCAGGTATAAACAACTGCTGAGTTCGGGACTTCGGAAGATGATCAATAACGAGTCTCGGAAAACTCACAACCAGTATTTACGTCAAGGACACGACGTAATACAACATTGTCGTGCGGGTTTTCGGCTTTGCGGGCGCTCTTAGTCTCGTTTTCTCGATCGTTGTTCATCTCTAGTTGATACGTGTAGAAACAAGGCAGGACATAAAATAGTATATTTTCCTTGTTACATTTATGTAAATTTCGGAAGGAAGTCAAAAGTAATTGAAACAAGTTACTGGCTGAGGCCTTCAACTGCCATGTAGTGTATAGTCGGTCTCCAGCTCAATGAGTAGCGTATTATATCGTCCGCTGATAAGCAATTAACATACAAACTTTGTTGACGTAAACGTTCTGTCTTCTATCGAGAGGGAAAGCACATTATTGTATTACCGGAAAGTCATTGTGATAATATTCATTCAAAAGTTGGTAAGGTTGCTTGAATGACATGTGGAGGAAACGTGACATTTCGCGTAGATATTTAGTGTGTTTGGAGGCAAGCCATAATACAAAACCACCTGCTGGTTTGGAGAGAAAGGTGATAACAGGGAAATTCCCGCTTCCTTGTCATGCATAGATTTCACTTAAACGTTTGTCGTGTGTAAATTATCGTCTTTATTGCTGTTGTACTTTGCAGTCTATTCTGTCCACCTCTCTGAGACGTGAAAGACACCACACCGTACACGAGCCTGGCTCTTACGGTACGGTAGTGGCTAGAAACATTTTTGTTGTATAATTTTAATTTGTACTCACTTTGCCTACTAGCTAAAATAAAATAAAATAAATGTTTCTGATTCAGATGCGTTCTTGAATCATATGAGCTCTTAATTCAGGAATGTTGTATTGCATGAAAATTCAGTGAATTGAGAACATTTTATCAATATATTCTGAGTTACAGATCACGTTCAGTTTTTGTGAAATGTTTTTGTCATTTTTGTTATATGACCTTATACAGAGTGTTAAGGAAATAAATGAAAATATTTTGACAAGTGATAGTTGAAATCAATATGAATTTAACATTTCTCTGCATTTTTTTCGTACATCAACGGCTCCTTCAATAATTATATTATCAGTGCCTCGAGCAAGCATTAAATCTCTGGAAGATTAGGCTACCCGCAGAAAGCATTGGTGCCCTTGTCCGTCTAAGTATCTTCGAAACTCTACGAGATTTGTCAAACTGCATAAAGTATTTTATTCCTTTTAGATGTACCCTAGTTAAAGTGTATTAATCGGAATACATGTTCTGAAGAATTGAAACCAGAGAGAGAAATAGAGAGAGAGGCGCTAAATCACTTTTATCTCGGGATCTCGATCGTCCTTTTTATCGTGTGTACTGTCCTCCGTGGGAGAAAGGGGTGAAATTTAATGAGAGGATATCAACAGATGGAATTCCAGCCTCGGAGATACCACAAAGATGACTCAGATAACTTCTTAACGATCGCCAGATCTACATGTCAATGCTGGAGGAGGACTCGTACGTCGAAATTGTGTATTGAATAGATCATATAGTGTGTTCAGCTGGCCATCGCCAAATGGCACGTCATTCTGTCTTTTGTGTGTATATTGTACATGGTAAGTAATGAGGAGAAAAGTAACTTAAAAAGTAGTCTTTTTTAATGGAATTAAATTTGTGAAGTTGGTGAAAAACAACATTATTACGGCGAGAACGTTGATGCTCTCAGCATGTCTATCACATTGCCTAATCAAGACAACACCGGGTTTCAATCCAGATTTTGCGGAATAATAGGCTCATGTTCTAATCCTAATTCACTAGGGAAGCGATTTTGTTCCATAGCTAATGGTTTTGGCCTTTAAGGAGAGGACACTGTTTGCGATATCTTATAGTGTCCTCGATTATAACAATGTGTTTGAATTGTGAAATTGAGCAAATTTTGTACCGTTTGGGTTCATTACCGGATTGTTCCATCCCCAAAGTTTTTCCCCACTGTAAGACGAATGTTGGATAATCCATGGTAAATACTTAAACTTATTTTCCCAGAATACCGTTTGCTAGTGTCTAATTCCATCAATGCTACATACCCGCACAATTGATAGATGATGGTATATCCGCATATTAGATCCCTTCGACTTATGTACAGTACAAGTCTCTAGATTCTGAATCCCTGCCTAAGACTTTTTGCACAGTAGTGTACAGTATCAATCACAAATGCTCATGGAAAGATAGCAAGGTAAACCCCGCTTCTGAAACCATTCTCTGTCCCTTTGTCCCGTTACTTCTTCAATTGTCTCCACGTTGACAAAGAAGAACAACAGTTCTCTTTTCTGTTCACCCTCGAACTAACTACCTTACTCTCTGTCCCGTTAGTTCTTCCATTGTTTCAGCAAGTAGTCTCTGTCCCCTTAGTTCTTCCATTGTTACAGCAGAGACAGAGAGACAAATTTTCTTTCTTCTTCTACTGATGGTGTCAGTTTTCGCATACCATATTTCCGAAGTCAGTCATTCAGGAAAAGGGATCAGTGTCAGGTGTGAATGTGAAAATCAGCACAAGAGAGCGAGTTATTCTTTATCATACAAGTATATTTGCATGTATTCTTTTATTCATTAACGTATTTATTAAAAACATGGCACGAAAGATTTTTTTGTTTTTTGTTTTTTCTTTTCTTTTCTTCTTATATAATTTCGAAATTATTTCTGAGTATTTAGGCCTAATATAAGAAGTACTAATGAAATTTAATTCACCTCAGTAGAAATTATTTGCCTTAATATGTATTACACAGTTCCACTAAATGCAATTTAAATTAAAAGAACAATTTTTCAATTAGGAATATGGAATTGAGGACCGTTTTTGCAAAACTTGCTAACTGTAAAAACTAAATTTTATAGGAGACACAAAAAACTGAAATAACTGTAAGTTTTGCTATAACTTTCACATAGGAGAAAGCAAGTTTTGAAAAAACGATCACACTTTAACACACTACTGTGAAGAAAAATAATAAGATTTTCCTAAGAAGCCTTTAACATCGTGTAGAGGCCTGACTTATGTTAACTAATCCACCAAAATCTCAATTTAGAAAATTTTGCAGTTAGCAAGTTTTGCAAAAACGGTCCTCAATTGGGAATGTGACATTAGTATGTGTAAAAATAGACTTAAGTTACACATAACAATTCGTAAGCTCTCCATAATGTATAGTAAACTAGAATAAGACGAATCTACTTAATTGAACGATAGACTTCAAGTGAATATCACCCCTTTTAAATTTTCTATTAGTTCCAAAAGACAAAAATTTCGATATCAAGTTTTTGATTATTATAATGAGAGAGCTCTTTTATAGACTAAAGTTTAGTAATAATTTTTAAAGATCTTCGTTAGTAATAAGATAATAGTATAGGTAGCCACGATCAATTATTTGGGCTGTAATGTTTACACAAAAGAGTTATAAAATGAGCAAATTTCAGTGGCTCTGTAGTAGGTTAAGTAAAATATTACGCAAGAAATCAAGACGAGACACTCAATTACATTTCATAAAACCATTCCGATCTGAACATATGGATCAGAGAGCTGGATATTGAACAGAAAAGGAAAACGCAAGATTCAGATTTCAGGACAGAATTTCTACTCTCTCTTACTAGTTATTTCCTCAAAAACCAACCGAATATTACACAAATAAGGACATAATATTTAAAATACTGTTTTTATAAACAATTCATATAGCCCTACTACAAGACTATTACTACAGATATGTGGAATGTGGTTCCGCGACAAGATTCATATATAATTTCCTTTGATGTTGCAACAGGTTAAGCTTTCCGAGTATTGTAAAACAAGGAGAAGAAGCAGGTTTAATTGGGTTTGTTCTGTTGCAATTTAACTGAGTCTGGAATAACCTGTGGAAACGTGGTAACTTAGTCACTACTACGAGTCTTGAAAGTCCCCTTGTGTCAGGAAGGATATGACACAATCTGCTAGTTATATATATATGTTGACTGCTCTGATATTGCTTATAGCACATAAAACTTGTGTCGGATATATACAGCATACAGAACGAAGGAGGGAAGGAAGCATTGATAAGATAATGCAATGCGCCTGATACCGTGTCCCATGGGGTGGAGCGTTCTCGATTAGAAAAGCAGACTTCCATTTTCAGCACTTTGTCAGTTTAGTGAATGAAAATTAAAATTGGACAGGTTATTTTTTAATTAATCTACTATTCTATGTCTTATTAATCCCAGATTTGTGGATATCCATATGGCGACAGAACTCGGAATATATTTTGACTACTTTTTCGTTCTATATATCCTGTTCTTTTACTGTATGTTAAAACCTGAAATTCATAATATACATTACTAGTGGCTTGTGCAGCAAATGCTGCAGACTAAGTTCAATATAAGTTTAAATAAAGATTTTTCAGATTTATTTTTCAGGCAGAATACCAGATATTTTCCATAATAATGAAACATACTCCACGAAAGATGTAATATTGAAAGTAACTTAATAACTCAATGAAGTGTAACCTTGTCAAAAATTTTCTCTTTTAAAAAAACTTCTCTCTGAATGGATTTTATGCTAAATGCTCTTTTTGAACATATCCATCTTCATTTCTTTGAGTTTCAATGCGAAAACGCAAGTAACAACGTCAAGGCGATCAGCGGTTTTTTTCATGTGGGAGTTAAATAGTAGCTATTTCAGATCATTGCGGGTTGTTGGCAAGAATTATGACATTTTAGAGTGTATTAGATACCAGTAAATGCTGCGCATCATTTTGGCCACGTTAAAACGTTAGTTTAATATGTTCAATTAATGACGTGATGTATATGTAAAGCTGTTACTCGGAAAATTATAGACATGAAGATCTAATGTAAGATATCCTCTACGTTTACATATATAACCCCAAAAGGTTTCACTTTCATCATCAGTAATAGTATAAATTTGCGTCATTAATGACAAATACACTATGGAATTACCTGTAATATTTCATTTTTAATGGTGATAATGCCAACAAACCTTCTTGAGTTTTGTAGTTTTTAAATAACCTAGACTCAGCTGTAGACTACTAAGAAAATTACACAACAGACAATCATAGCTGTAAATTCATAATAATATAACCTTTGTAATAAGTTTTGGAGTTCTCAGTAAATTATACAAATGAAGATCGACCTATTGGCATTATGATGTCAGAGAATCTGTTGGCAGTCCTGGAGGCATGGCCTCTTTGATAATGTTTATTTTATTGATTTGTTTTATTCTGACAAGATATTCGTTCTCAAAACTGACGACAGAGGATTTTGGAAAATAGGAAAATTATGTAGAAAAATTGACATTTCACTGAAAACTATTATTTTTCCAAAAATCCTTGAATGCCAAGCTTCAAAATGAGGGGTCACTCATTAAAATCCGTTCAGCCGTTTTCTCGTAATTTCCATTACTAGTTCAAATTATATATATATATATATATATATATATATATATATATATATAGACTTATATTATGTACTATTTGTGAAAGTTTGCGAATAAATCGACTGGCAGTGTTTCTTAACATTTTGATGATGAGTCCTTGTCCTCGCATTACTTACCTGCGGCCGTCTGGCGTAAGTTGTAGAGTAGAATGTATGACACAATATTGTGAAATTTTGTGTCTATTTAAAAGGAAAACAATTTGATTGTATTTTTATTAAATGCAAAAGAAATCATATATTTTGAAATATAAAATTGTTATTATTATTATTATTATTATTATTATTATTATTATTATTGTTGTTGTTGTTGTTGTTGTTGTTGTTGTCCCGCGCCGTGGCGTCGTGGTCTAAGGCATCCTGCCTAGGATTCGCGTTACGGAATGCGAGCTGGTTCGAGTCCTCATGGGGGAAGAAATTTTCTCATGAAAGTTCGGCCAGTGTATGGGACCGGTGCCCACCCAACATCATGATCGTGATGCACTTGGGAAGCTACGATAGTAGCGAAATCCGGTTGCGAATGCCAGCTATAACGGCTGGGGGGGGGGGGATCATCGTGCTAACCACACGATACCTCCATTCTGGTTGGATGACGTCCACCTCTGCTTCGGCATGTGGACGTGAGGTCCTTCACGGGCTGTAGCGCCACGGATGATGATGATGATGATGATTATTATTATTATTATTATTATTATTATTATTATTATTATCACGACCTTCCATTAACTGCTCTGCGAATCTCCAGGAGGGTCGAGGCCCCCTCTTGAGAATCGCTGCATTACGCTGCATTGCTTTGTACGGAGGAGGGACCCGAAGGCTTGCACTGCAGTCTGAGGCTTATTGTGCTTACCACTCCTATTTTGTGAATGATTGGGTAGCCGAACTGCCGCGCTCTTGTACAAGTACAGCACGCCGTACCGTGAAATTAACCTGCGCTATTGTATGGATGTGTGAATTAATGACGGTGAAATGAGTCCGAGGTCCACGCCTAAGTTACCCAGCAATTCTGCTTCAGTTGGTTGAGGGAAAACCCCGGGAAAAACCCCAACCAGGTAACTTGTCCCAATCAGTATTTAAACCCGTTCCTGCTCGTTTCACGGCCAGACGCACTAACCTCAGCACAGTAGTGGACATGCAGTAGGTTAAGCTATAACCATGCGTTAAAGTCATGATGGTGGACTGGAATGTTAGTTTATAAAATAATGTTCTATCCCGTATTGTCTCAGGTAAAGTTGCGGTAGTGTACGAGAATCACGTGAATCTCACTGTGTTTGTCTGCTATTAGATTTAGAATAACTGAATTAAAGACCGAACACAGACTGCATAATTAGGCTATCAGGGAGAAACGTTATGAAGAGCAAATCTTATGCACTTCTGATCTTAAAATGTTTTTGTTACAGTAATTCGATACACGAAGAATTAGGGAACTTTATATTAGAATCACTTCATTACTGTTACGTGAAGTAACAACTTTAATTCAGAGAAGTATGTCGATGTGAAGCCGTCTCCTCTAGTGCGCCTTTTTTGTTAGACTATTATCTCGTGTAACATTATAATAATAATAATAATAATAATAATAATAATAATAATAATAATAATAATAATAATGATAATAATAATAATGATAATAATAATAATAATAATAATAATAATAATAATAATCGACGCCCACACTACTACGTTTATCCTCTCTGTCATTTTGAACTTACAATTCCAATCTGGGTAATGTCTTGTGGACATGTATTGATCAGTGTTACACTTAAAGGGTTAGGTACAGCTTACAGCAGTAACATTTTGGAAATATTCAACATTTTTTCCTCCATTACTGTATCTTGTACAATAATGAAAATTAGTATGTGTAAAACACTATCCTTATGCTATATGAAAAACATATTTTTACTATTTAAAAAAATTACTTTTTTTTTTTTTTTTTTTTTTCAAAATTCAGTTCATTGTGCAGTGATGAAGCGTTTCCTACATAACTAAAAAACTATCCAACATTCTGTGATGAAATTTTTTGTGTGTATTTGTGCATGTTATATCTACAATATGATGCAAGATCACGTCTCTACCTTTGATAGATTGTCTGATAAAACATAAATTCGTTTAAAAAATGGTCAAATGTCAGTATTTTCTTGTAACACAAAATAAAAAAATAGTATTTATTAAGGAATGTAGTTGAAAGAGCATGATATTGTGAACATGAATTTCAGCAATAAAATAAAAGAGAGAGAACGTGAAAAGTTAACAAGTTTATGAGTTATGAGGGAAACGCTTCGTCACTGCACAGTAAACTGCCACCATTTTGACTTTTTAAACATATATATATAAACAATTTCCTTTAAATCGTAATTTTTTTTTCATATAGCGGAAGGACAGTGTTTTACACCTACCAATTTTCATTATTGTACAAGATACAGTAATGGAGGAAAAACATGTTGAATATTTAAAAAAATATACCCCTTAACGACGCAAAAAAGACGATATAATCATTATTATTGCACTATTTGATTAATCAGTGGCACCGATTGACAGACAGCAACCAATGATCTCTTAAATGAATTTATAGTATTCTAAAGTAGCACAGTAACCCACTAGGATTTTCAGTCTGTGAGAGCGGTGATAGGGCGGAAGACTATTTTAGTGGGAAGTGTAATATCTGCTCATATCATCAAATAAACTACTTTTTGAGATTCAGCAATTAGTTTTCAGTAAGACACAGAGTTTAGTGAAAATTTATAATTTAACGAGCAACCAATTCATATTTAAAGAATAGCTCCCATCCGCAATAATTACATTGCGAAGTCCTCTTAGTGTGACAGAGAATAAATTCCTTATTCGGTATAATTTATTAGTGGAGGTTAATGCGCTTCTTGTTGTGAAGAGGATAAAGTTTTCCTACAACGACCGCCATACACTTAAACTGCAATTACAGATGGTTTATTACTTCGTGGAAAACTAATTGAAATTGCGGTAGGTATTCCAAAAAATGCAGTTTTGTTCCAGCTTTTTAACCTAATTTTTTCATATCTTCCAATCTAATGGTTTAGGGAGTAGTTTTATTCCCAACTAGGCCTATAGTTTCCCTATTACATAGTGATAAAGTCCTGTCAGTGGCTTAGTGTCTTCAGACATTAAGATCCAAGTAATTTTTGGAGTAAACCACCTGCGTGGCTCAGTCGGTTGAGGTGCTTGCCTGCCGATCTGAAGTTGCGTTCGGGCGCGGGTTCGATCCCCGCTTGGGCTGTTTACCTGGTTGGGTTTTTTCCGAGGTTTTCCCCAACAGTAAGGTGAATGCCAGGTAATCTCTGGCGAATCCTCGGTCTCATCTCGCCAATACCATCTCGCTATCACCAATCTCATCGACTCTAAATAACCTCCTAGTTGATACAGCTTCGTTAAATAACCAACTCTTATATATATATATATACACTGGTCAAAAAAAGTTAAGCATAATTAGGCATATAACGGTTTTTATTAATTAAAATAAAATAGATAAATTATAATTGGGTTTCTTGGTTCCACAGAATAAACTTAAAAGTAGAAATACACTATTTGTTAACAATGGACTCAATATGAAATGAAAAAGTTGCATTGTTTGGAAACAACGGAAAAGATAAGGGAAGTTGAAATTCGTACATCATCAAAGAAAAGGAAATGGTGCTTTCAGTGCCCTGTTTAATAACGTGTTGGTCCTCCACGAACCCTGAGGCACTCTTGTATGTGACGGGGCATACTCAGTACCAACGCATCTAAGCTCTCCTGAGGCAAATTGACCCATTCTTCCAAGGCAGCATTCCTGAGTTCTTGAATCGTTAATGGGTGATGTGGACGATTGGAAATGGCTCTCCTGAGAAAGCTCCATGCATGCTCTATGCAGTTCATATCCAGTGAGCATGCTGGCCAATCCATTCTTCGGATCCCATGCTCTACCAGATACCGCTGCACACTATGAGCACGATGAGGCCGAGCATTATCGTCCTGTAGAATGAACCCTTCTCCTAAAGTCTCTGCAAAACCACTTACTATGGGTTGGAGGATGTTGTTCTCATACACGGCAGCAGTCATGTTTTCCTCTATTGAAACCAGTGGTGTGCGGCGGCCAAACATGACACCTGCCCAAAACAAGATTGAACCACCAAACTGTTGGTGACGTTCCACGGTCATTGAGGGATGATTTCGTTCCCCTGTTCGTCTCCATACGCGAATAGAGTTATTGTCAGGGTGTAGGCCCATTCTCACTTCGTCTGAGAATAAATTTCTGGTCCATTGGTCTCGAGTCCAATTCTCATGTGCTCTAGCGCATCATGCACGAGCACCCCTGTGATGTGGACGGAGTGCTGGAGTCTTGAGTGGTCTTCGAGCATACAATCCTATGTCATGAGGTCTATTGCGCACAGTTTGGCTACTTACAACAACTCCAGTGGCTTCGCGCAGGTCATGGCGCAGAGTTGTAGCTGAGGCTATAGGGTTCCTACGTGCAGATAACCTTACATACCGGTCCTGACCTGGTGTTGTTTTGCGTGGACGGCCCTCGCGAGGTCGATCTGCTATTGACTAGGTTTCCTGGAACTTTCTCCACAGTCTGGAGACAATACTCTGATTCACATGAAGGATGTTAGCAACATCAACTTGTCTCATGTTTTGTTCCATCAAAGTGATGATTTTGATGCGGTCTGCCATTGTAAGGGTGTTCCGAGCCATTGTACTGCACTATGAAGCACTATGAAGCAAAACGACACTGATTGAACTTCGCTCGAATTACAGACTTTGTTTACTGCACTATGGAGCACTATGAAGCAAAACGACACTGATAGAACTTTGCTCGAATTACAGGCTTTGTTTACTAGCCGTGATTTGGACGTTACCTAGTGATGCAGAATAAAACAAATGAAAGAATTTGAATTAGTAAACATAATATGTGCCACATAAAACCAAAAGAAACATGAATATCAGATATTATAGGGTAAACTGGAATTATGCTTAACTTTTTTTGACCAGTGTATATATATATATATATATATATATATATATATATATATATATATATATATATATATGGCACCCACCCTCGGTCTCATCTCGCCAATACCATCTCGCTATCACCAATCTCATCGACTCTAAATAACCTCGTAGTTGATACAGCTTCGTTAAATAACCAACTTATATATACACACACACACACACACACACACAGGGACATCACTTTATTTTTACCAACATTTTTAACATTAACCTGGCTATACTCGGAAACACTGTTGCCCCCTTCCATTACAGGAGTTTGATGTTGCTAGTGCAATATGTAAACAAATCATTTTACTAGCTATAGGAGGAGAGAAAAGTAGTGTATCCATTTATGTTGTAGGGAAATACGATATTACGATTTTCAATTTGATCATCACTTTTATGCAATTTATCAAAATACAGTGGAGTAGTAACTTTTTTTTTTTTCAAAAACTCAACTTTTCAGGCGGCTATGTTCGTTATGTAATGTCTACTTTATTTACCATATTAATTATTGGTGTTAACATACAATATAGAGAGTGCATTTAAATTGAGGGCTCATAAGTAAAGGGCTGTAAGTGCACTTAAGTTACTTTTGAGAAAATGGGGTTTAAATATTTAAGCTTTCGTAAAATCGGTGAAATATTTATTTAAATTTTAATGTGTGATGAGATTAAAATATCCCTTTGCCACTAAAATTTTAGATGCTTTAGCTTACACTGGATGCACTTAACTCATGTTATTACAAATTCACTAGCATTCCTTTGCTTCTAGCCACCTCAATTCAAAATAAGCTAATCTGAATTTTTAAACAAGTTGCTGAAAATGGTTGCCGTTCATTACAATGCAGGCTTCAATTCTTTACGCATATTATTAAAAACATTTTGAAGCATATTCTCTGAAATTGAATTTATTGTTTCTTGAATATAATATTTTAGTACGATATTATTAATATAGGTTCTTTCTTCTATAGAAAACGCAACCATATTTCTGAAACACACTATGCACTGCAGTGTTTACTTCACTGCTTGAAGACTTTGAATGCAACAGCGGCCGTAAGTTTGTGTGTCTGACGGGAGCAAGGACATTAGTGGAGGGGTGAGAGTGAAGTACATTCAGAAATGCAGGTATAATAAAAATGCAAGTAAAAATAGAATGATGTCCCTGTATGTATATATATAGCCTATATGGCACCCACCCTTGTCTCATTCTAGCTCCGTCTGTTTATTAGTGCGTTTCGGTATATTACGTAATTTCCATCAAGAAGTGGAACAAAACGAATTAAAATATATCGTATTGAAATAGTTTGCCAGGGGGAACGGCCGAATGAATACACGATAACTTATCGACTGTTCAATAGACGTATCTTAGATAACACGAATTGCAGAATTCCATCCATATCGACGTAATGGCGAAAGACCTCTAACACAGAATATCCGGCAAGGGCCCCCCACATCCGTTTTGATAGCTGATAGAAGATAACTACCCAGGTCTCTCGCTGCTAGGTTTGTAGTCTTATAGGCTACCACTGTGCCACAACCGCAGTTTTATGGCCAATATCAGTAGATAATGAAATAAGTAATGCTTCTTTTAAATATATCGCTGTGTTTACATCAGTTCGTGAAAAAATTCATCCATTATTTCACAATCTTGACCGGTACGTATTTTAAAGGCATTATATTACGTCATTCTATGTCACTGAAGTTGCTTTTATATTTACATACTTGTTAGTAAACAAAACTTATTTACTGATACAGCCTCACTTTATAGCTGTTATACCTCGTATTTCAAAACTGTGACGCGTAATAGCTTGATATTTTGTTTAAAATTTTTACTTTCTCATTGTCATTACTAACCTCTCTGATTAATGAAGGCATGATGAGAATTTATTGTAATGATAAATAAACTGGTTTAGATAGTTTCATCTTAACTATAGAATAGATTTGTTTCGTTCTCAGAACTAGTAATTTTATTCGAGAACAAGACACATAGTATACCCTCCTGAGTCCTGAGGCATTTGTTGTTTTATTTTTAAAGCTCAATATAATTCTATATTTCCAAAAAAACGTCACTGACATGAGGAAAAGGGCTGAAAAATTCTGCAGGTTACAGTTAGGGCACAAATGCAGGCATATTACACTATACTTCAGGTTTCTGCAATACATCTTATAATCATGTATGAAGTGTAGTATAGTATACTATATTCTCAGGACTCAGGAGGATAAAATAATTTTTACACAAAAAGTTAATATTTTCATGTAAATACCATGCGATTTACTGAAATTCGAAGAATCAATATACGGTCTTATACTGTACAGTTTGTTTTTGTGGGCATAGCGTAGGTCATAGGAATTTGTATAAAAACAGTGAAGAAATAACTTAATATTTAGAAATTAGCAGTCTTTGACAATTTGTAAAAGAAGAGAACATGAAAATATAAGCAACCATAGGGTTTACTGGAGAATATGATACGGATTTTTTTTAAGAATTTTCGTATGGCCGAGAATCAGTGACAAATTAGGTTAGTTTTGTTGAGGTTTTTGGTGTGCTTTGCATATATAATTATTATATTATTACGCCATCGTCGCCATTTTTGTTTCATCAGTGGGGTGTAATATTTCTGTATCGTATTCTTCAGTAACCTTGAACCATAAATGATGTTCTCTTGTTTTGCTAATTGGCAAAGCCTGCTTCTTTCTAAACATAAAGTTATTTCTTCATAGTTTTATACATAGGTTTCTTGAAGTTATTTCTTCATTGTTTTTATATATAGGTTTCTTATGACAATATTAAATTCCTATTTCCTATATTCAGAAAAACATACGGTATACCTGATTATGTTTAATAAGTTTTCCGTTCTTTACTTCGCTACAGTTTATTCCAGTTAAAACAGCATCACTGTTTTTATATGGAATATATTACCATAGCTCTGCTGCGTATGTTACAATTATGGAATTTTTAATTAATTTATTTATTATTATTATTATTATTATTATTATTATTATTATTATTATTATTATTATTATTGTTATTTATTTTAATTTCTCAATATAAATATGGGCTTTAATTAAGAAATGAATGATCGTATACACACTATTGAGGAGTATAGGAGAAAGGGGTGTAGGGTTCCCATGCTTTCTATAATTCGGCATTACAAAAGTATGTACTGCACTCTGAACGATAATTTTACTCCTTGAAATAACCCAGTAATCAATTTTGTAACAAACAGGAAGAGTAAACTGTAAGTTATGGTGAAATAAAAAATTCAGTCTCCATTCTGGGTCCTGTCATTCTACAGAATATTTAGCTCTTGACAAATATGTAGTAACAACGAAAATATACAATTATATGGAATTTGTGTTGGAATCTTATGGCGACAGTAATACACATAGTAATTCAACAAAATTTGTCTAGTTCTGTGTTGTAAACTTCAGTGCGTAGAGAAGCATTATTTTTTTGATACTTACACATACAATTCGAATACCTACATAATTTATTAGCGTTACCGAAATTATTAGTGAATTAGATTCAAAAGTATTGCAGATATTCAGTTTAATTATATATAGGCCTATAATGAACCCAAGATCAGTGGTTTTTTTTTTTTTCATTTTTTCATTTTTCGTTTAATCTTTCCTGTTATATGTCTTATACACCGATTTCTGTAGGGGAGGGGACGATTCTAAGGACAAACACTAGACATTGACACAATCGTAAGTAACCCCTAGGCTGGGCAATATCAGTAGTATTGTAGATTTGTTATGTATTCCATTGCCTAATATGTAATAGAAATAAACAGTTATTATCTTATTCTCCCATAAACATATTTGGAACAAAAAATAACTACTTTTCCCCTGCAGACTAGTCTCCTTGGTTCGTCTATAATTAAGACGATTTTCAAAATAAAAATATTTTCTGCCTTCGAGCAAGGACGAGAGTTTGCTGTAAATGATATATCGAGACTGTTTTCTCTGCAGAATTTGTTTGCGTTTTGATACTGTTCATTATAGTACTATCAGAAAAACAAATATTATGTCACATAATTACTGTGGTTCTATCTCGGAAAACAAAACTACTTACTTTGGCCGCATGTAATGAATGTTGCTAAGCCTCAATTGAAATCATAAATGTTTTCGGTCCAGAAATATTGAATTATAAAAAATTAATTTCTTCTATCTGCAGTAAATGCGCATCGTGTTTAGATTTGTTGTATTCATATAATGGAGGTGATGAGAGACAAGAAAGTTCTTTTGTCAAAGGGAATTAACACTCAGAAGTCGTACATTGTTTTCCACATGTATTTCGATTAGATTAAAAATCTTCTCTTCATACGAAGTAACTGAATGTCTTGAATGCTTTAACGGCCTAATAAACACTAGCCAATTTTCCATAGCTCCTATTACGACATACTCTTAGAGCATTGGCAGTTCGTGAGTTCAGTTTTTAAGTCAAACTTATAAAAAATTTCAAAATAATTTTTGAATATCCCCACCGCCTCATAGATACAGAAACATCCAATGTTTCGGAGCTACGGCTTTATCATCAGGCATGTTTATTCTGCGGTAAAAATTCTTCGTTTATGTCTAAAAACTTTGTGCTTCCATTACAATAAAATGTCTGTATACACTACCAAAATTGTCCAAAGTGTAATCCATTTACTTCAAGATGTTTAATTTCATCCCGATATTACTTTGTTGTTCTGGTAGTATGCTATGGACAATATCGATGATCCTTCGCTGGAAGTATTCGATAGAAAACCTGTTTCACATATCCGCACAATAAAACGTCAAGAGCTGTTAATGGAGACGATGGTCGAAAAACTCCGAGAAAGGGAATTTTGGTACGCAGTAGGTAAAGAAAAACAGGCATCTCCCGAAAATGTTTTATAAATAGTTATATATTTTAAAAAATTAAAATAAAGGAAATATCATCTAGTGTATGTTGTCTAGTTTGTTAAATCTCTTGGATTACATTATATATTTTTCGCTCATGTATTGGTAGTGACTCACTTTTTTCGACCACTAACCATAAAAGTTTTAGACTTAGTAGGCATACTTGAGATTTCTATTTTTCTAAGTGATTACGTTGCCATACTTGTCATTATATTAGCGATTTCAACCTTGGTCAGTGGCGACGCATTTTTGTCGACGGATGAAGTCTTTGGCGTAGCGAAGTAGAATCGGAGGCCTGAGTTATGAATTTAAGGCACGTAAAAGATCTATTTCTTGCTGAAAGGTAACACACTCATTTCTCACTGGCGACGAATCATATTTGCAGTCCGTCACCATCATTATGACCCTTCATCCTATCTTGTGGAAGTCTATTGTCAAAAATTACTCCGCTTCATACATGAAATTCTTCTCACGACTAGACTAGCATGTAGGCCTAATTGTGAAGGTGGTGGTGGTGGCGGCGGTGGCGGCGGGGGTGGTGGTGGCGGCGGCGGCAGCAGATTTTAATTGATTAATTTTAACGACGGATTTCAGCTACAGAATTTATGGAGCGTCGAAATTTAATGTGAACGAGGAATTTCTGAAATTTATTTTACGTGAAACTCTCTATTAAGGAATGGGTTCGTTCACATGCTGTAAATCTACGACACGGGACCCATAGTTTTACTCATCTGAGGAAGCCATGCTAAGAATTGTATTGCCCTCTAAAATTCATCGTCCTCGGCGAGCCTGAATCCATGAATCTCGGATTCGGGGGTTAGCATGGTAACCAAATTGTGAAGATAATAATAATCGTCAACACTTGCATGTAAAGGTAACAATCTTAGGAAGAGCCATATTTCTAGGAATTTATGCAGTTTTTAATTATTTTCATTGTCGTTCTTAATAAATACTCGTTATCCAATATCCGATTAAAAAAAATAAGTGTTGTATTTAATGACGCTCTTAACTGCCGAGGTTATATCAGCGTCGCCGGTGTGCCGGAATTTTGTCCCGTAGGAGTTCTTGTACATGCCAATAAATCTACTGACATGAGTCTATCGCATTTAAGCATACTTAAATGCCATCGACCTGCCCGGGATCGAACCCGCAACCTCGGGAATAGAAGGCCAGCGCTATACCAATTGCGCCAACCAGGCCGACTCCAATTAAAATAACAATTCTGAGAGCCCAATAATAACCGAGATTAAAGTTGCTTACTCAATAAGAAAACTTTTTCAGTAAGTCGTTTCGAAAGGAAGTAAAATATCTAATGTCTAAGTAAATACAATTTTGGATTAAGAATTCCCGTGGACTTCTCAGTTTACTTTTTCATTTATTAGTACCATTGAGT
Source organism: Periplaneta americana (assembly GCF_040183065.1). Taxonomy (NCBI): domain Eukaryota; kingdom Metazoa; phylum Arthropoda; class Insecta; order Blattodea; family Blattidae; genus Periplaneta; species Periplaneta americana. The sequence continues at coordinate 89,453,669 of NC_091120.1, read as the reverse complement.
TGCTATTAATTGGATGTAGGAAGACGAACATTTTACAACAATTGATTCAACATGATTGACGCTGCCTCTTGCGAGATTAGTTGATTTCGATGGCTCTCTGGAAGTGGTGTCAGAAATAAGTACGAAGTAGGGATAGTATTTCGAAATGCCAGGAACGGCTGCAAGTTTTTGTTAAGACCTGCCTAACATATTTTTTCACTTAATTGCCACTTTTATTCTCAGAATCTTAACAACGATTCATGTTCGCGTTTCAGTAGTGTAATTGGATAGTGAGTTTTAAATTCACATTAATTTGTTGTGTTATATTTAGATTTATGTTTAAAAGGGAAAGTTCTACAACAAACTTGGTTTATGATGATTTTAATAGCCCTTGAAAGTTAAAACTACAAATGAATTTTCAGTGCGTATATTGAATAATAATAATAATGATTTATTTTAGCTGGCAGAGTTAAGTGCCGTAAGGCCTTCTCTTCCACTCAACCAACAAAAAGTATACATACATATGTAGTCCATACCTGTGGAGTAACGGTCAGCGCGTCTGGCCGCGAAACCAGGTGGCCCGGGTTCGAATCCCAGTCGGGGCAAGTTACCTGGTTGAGGTTTTTTCCGGGGTTTTCCCTTAACCCAATACGAGCAAATGCGGGTAACTTTCGGTGCTGGACCCCGGAGTCATTTCACCAGCATTATCACCTTCATATCATTCAGACGCTAAATAACCTAGATGTTGATACAGCGTCGTAAAATAACCCAATAAATAATAATACAGTAAGTATGTATGAACTTACAAAAAAATTCAACAATTAGATTTAGATAAGAGTTACATAAGATAAGAGTATTGAATGTTTATAAGTTACTTGAGATTCGTTTGGGACTTATTCTGGGAAAGAATGTATTGAATTTTATTGTCTGTTTTATTGAAGAGTGTTTATTACGACTACGAGTATTATAGTGGTTTCAGTACTTAGTACAAATCTTTGGGTCAGAAAATTCAAATTATAGTGGTATTGGTTATCTATAATAGCTTAAGAATTAAAAAATGTTCACGGTCCGGCTGTGTGCTCACGTTCATTACAGTTAATGATAAAAAATGTTGCTGATCGATTTCCGGCTCCATATTTTCTGTTTATTTATTTTCTATTATCTTTCGCAGCACTTTAGATAGTAATTGAGACTATTAAAACAAATGAAAATGTCAGTTAAATCTAGAAAAATGTTTAAGTTTAATCACAGACATTGCTAAGACACAACACACTGTGTGTCGTCGTGGTTATCCGTCTATCCGTCTGTTCGTCCGAGAGAAACAACTTGACTCCTAATCGGAGGCCTAGATAAAATTTATATCGTGCTAGACTTTTAGGATTCTTTACCTTGTCACATAGGCAGAAAGATACAATGTTTCAGAACTACATGTCGGCTCCGATTTCAGGGGAAGTCAATGAAAGGAGGTTATCTGTTAAATCCAGCCCTAGAAAATAGCTGTACTATAGATCCAACATATATATTTCCCTTTTTTTGCCTTACCGAATTATAGACCCATTACATATAGCCGAATATCGGATATTTTTTCGTCTTCGAGAATAATAATAATGATTAATAAAAATTTATTTATTTAATCTGGCAGAGCTAACGCCAGTAAGCCTTTTCTTCCTCCCAGCCAGACTCTAATTCTAATTGAATACAATAAATTGGTTAGCATAATTATTACATTAATATCTAGACCGTAAAACAACATGAAAGTAAATAATGAAAGTTGGATAAGTAATGTTAGTGAGACAATAATAAACATTGGTAAAAATATAATAGTAATAGTAATAATAATAATAATAATAATAATAATAATAATAATAATAATAATAATAATAATGAGATAATTTAAATATTTATTCTGTGATATGTATATATAACCATTAAACATTGAGGAATCTGAAACGACTATTATTGTCAACAAGAATTGTTAGAAAAATATTTCCTTAGTCTATTCTTAAATTGGTTTGATGTCTGACAGTCTATGACATTACTCGGTAGGGAATTCCGAAGTCGAGGGACAACCACAATAAAAGGAAATGAATATGAGGTTGTTCGGTGGGAGGGAATGGATAATAAGGCACAATAACTCAAAATTCTCACACCATTTTGTATAGTGTAGAAGTCTTGAATTATATCAACTTGATGTTTATTAATTTTACGGAAATCTTTCGAAAAAGTCAGATGTAGCTAGTTAAAAATCGATTAATTATTTCCTGGTTGCGTGTTAGAGAAGGCCGTATGGCCTTAACTCTGCCAGGTTAAATAAATTATTATTATTATTATTATTATTATTATTATTATTATTATTATTATTATTATTATTATTATTATTATTATTATATATTTGCTATTTGATAATCTCGCGATCACATAAAAATTAGTAAGGTACACTTGCATTTTTTAGAAATCCCAATACATTTTTGTATCGGTTTTCGAGGAATCCTAGAGGCCTACATGTTCAATCGTTTATTTAGTGTTCTAGCCAAGGGCAAGTCTTTCACTGCAAACCCAGCTTTCTCTAGTCTTTCCTATTTTCTGCCTTCCTCCTTGTTTCCTCATATGACCCATATATCTTAATGTTGTCTATCATCTGATATCTTCTTCTACCCTGAACTCTTTTTCCGTTCACCATTCCTTTCAGTGCATCCTTCAATAGGCAGTTTCATCTCAGTCATTGACTCAACCAATTCCTTTTTCTCTTCCTGATCAGTTTCAGCATCATTCTTTCTTCACCCACTCTTTCCAATACAGCTTCATTTCTTACCTATACATGTCTGGGTTAAAATTAATTAACCCTGAAAATGATCAGAAATCTGATTGAATTATATTCAAACTTCATTTTAATTGCTTTCTCTTTATTCTAGATATTTTGTTTCATAATAATCATTAGAAATATAATTAAATGATTATAATCGTAACATCGATATATAAACATTTTTCAAAATAAAAATGATACATTATCTAATTAAAAATAACAAAACAACAACAATTACAATGAGAAATGAAATGTTACTTTCAACTTTTTATTTAGCAAATTACAATCGCATCACAGTCTAGTAGATACAGTCGCGAAGCTTGAGTTGTTGAGGGTACTAGGAACAATAGACTGTGCCGGTACTATTTCGCATTGTCTGTGATGAGGCGATAATAGCGATCCTAGTGGTTAGCAACTATCTATGAATGCATATTCCCTACGTAATGAGCTTCGTGACTGTATATACTACCCTGTGATCGCATGAGCCAAGTAACCAAGATTCACTAAAATTTAACAACATATCTTTAAATTGAAATAATGATGTACCGTAACTTAATCAGGAATTTAAGTGGAAAATAAACACCACTTATGATTTTAAAAACAACAATAGGGTTTACAATACGTTAGGTACTGTTTTTTTTTTTTTTTGTTTATTTATCAAAGTCCCCAGGAAACGGCAAAAATCTATCGGGATTTCTAATGAACGCCAATGCACCCTGTCACAAAAAACATAGTCTACCCATTGCTGTTCACTATATCTTTCGTAACGTACGAACGTAAAAATTTTAGAACAGGCTTATTTCACTTTTGCAAACCCATTTCGGAACAACATAATCTTCCTTGCCTGACAATTCTTGATATTGACAAATGGTATATATATGACTTTTCACAAGAGTTGTCACAGTACGAATCAAGATACAGATGCTACGGAGGGAGTAGCGACATAAATACTGTACTTCTCTAGGGAAGTCTAGTTGTCTTCGATGGTCTTGCTGTTGCTGGGTCCGAGGGTGATGCATTTTAAAGGGCTATATATTTTTAGCATGACTTCTCTGGGAGGGAAGTGAGGCTGATAGCCTGTGCCGTAGAATTATGCTACGTAAAAGAACCGTTTCTTTGCTAGAGGACTCTAGGTAAAATTCGTCGGTCATTTCTTGCCCATCATTAATTTCGATTCAGAATAATCTGTGCAGTTGAAAGCGTCGTTAAATAAAATACTCTTACCGCTACTACTCTTGGGGAATCGAATGCATATTTCTGTAGTGAGGGTTATATGTAGTGATACGCAACTGAAAATTGTTCCCTGTTAAAAATTATTAGGCCTATATTCCGCGTATTCTTCCACTTCCTTGGCACCGAGGGGAAGTTCGTGTTCGATCTCTCTTTGGGTCAACCTGACTGTGCGCTGTTTTGACGTGGAAGATTCTGGTGACTGCAGTTTTTCACGTGTAGTTACAATTCATTAAATTAATAAAACTATTTGACAATTTAGAGTTTAAATATGTATTTAATTAATTTCGATCTTACTTGATAAGCCAAATTTCTAATAAAAAAGAGCGTGTTTTCTGTAGAGTATAAAAAAGTATATGCGTGCTTGTTTGGTAGCCAACGACTGCAGTTGGAACTATGACAAATAGCATGTACTCGAACGCAGGAAGTGTCCGTCGCCAAGCGTTTCTCTTGTTAATACGTTCGTTTCTTGAATATTAATTCATAGTTTATTGTTTATGAGACATCCAGACGGTGACGTCATGAGCTTACGTCTGTCATAATTCTTCTTATAAGAATATGTATTGTAGTTGTTGAGCTGTATAAAGATGCGTTTATGTGTGCGTACGTGCGTGAATCTCTTTCTTTGAACAGCTATGTTAACGCATTTAAGTGGTTTTCAAAAACAGTTATTCAGTCTCAATGAATTGAGATCGGATATTAATGATGATGTAATTAGTAGTAGTAGTAGTAGTAGGAGTAGTGGTAGTGGTAGGAGGATCAGGAGCAGGAAATACTTGAATGTTGAAATGTAATATTCAATTTACTGTATGAACAGAAAATGGTATCTTTCAACTATTAGTGTACACAACCAATTTATCAACAGTAATCTCACTAGAGTTTTTGATTTATCTAGAGAAAATCAAAACTCGAGTGGGATTTAATTGACTATTGCACGATTAAAAGAAAGTATATAAAGATTAGAAGAAATAAAGTACTCTAATATAATAAAATATTAATTGACTTACTAAAATTCTATTTCACTAATATTAGCTTCACCAAAACGTTTGAACGGAGCCGCCATTTTCAGTTGACTGTGTTTGCGGTAAACAAATGACGATCGCAAAGTATGTTTTATAGTACCCTAAAGAATTTGCAGTTTGAAATATTGGCAAACAAAGGAACAAATGATAGGGAGGTGATAAAAACAGAAGAAAGTAGACTATATAAAGATTAGAAGACATAAAGTACTCCAATACAATAAAATAGATATTAGGCCTAATTGGCTTACTAAAATTCTATTTCACTAATGTTTCCTTCACCAAAACATTTGAACCGAGCCGCCATTTTCAGACGATTATCTGTGCGAGAAACAACTGATGATCGCAACGCATGTTTTATAGTACCGTAAAGAATTTGCAGTTTAAAATGTTGGAAAACAAAGAAACAAATGGTAGGGGAGTGATAAAAACAAACAAAAGTTAGGGAAGTGATAAAAATAAACAAATGCTAGGGAAGTGATAAAATTGTAGCGATATTGGTTAATAGTAGTATGACGTAGTAAAAGTGTAGTAGTCACAGAAAAATAATGTCGTTAAAGCGTGTTATAGGCCTAATTAATGACAGACTAATTCGAATTAGTAGCACTATTCGTACAGTCTGCTGTCCAAAAATCTGAAAGTTAGAATTTATAAAAGTTATATTACCGGTTCTTCTGTATGGTTCTGAAACTTGGACTCTCACTCTGAGAGAGGAACATAGGTTAAGGGTGTTTGAGAATAAGGTTCTTAGGAAAATATTTGGGGCTAAGCGGGATGAAGTTACAGGAGAATGAAGAAAGTTACACAACACAGAACTGCACGCATTGTATTCTTCACCTAACATAATTAGGAACTTAAAATCCAGACGTTTGAGATGGGCAGGACATGTAGCACGTATGGGCGAATCCAGAAATGCATATGGAGTGTTAGTTGGGAGATCGGAGGGAAAAGACCTTTGGGGAGGCCGAGACGTAGATGGGAGGATAATATTAAAATGGATTTGAGAGAGGTGGGGTGTGATGATAGAGACTGGATTAATCTTGCACAGGATAGGGACCGATGGCGGGCTTATGTGAGGGCGGCAATGAACCTTCGGGTTCCTTAAAATCCATTTGTAAATAAGTAAGTAAGCACTATTCGTAAGTCGCGTCAAGTACTTTGCCTGATTTATACCTAAGTTACATTGACGCCAATTGAAAGTCCTTGATGATGGTATTCTTTAAAAGTATACTGTTAGAAATTTTCGGTATCGGACACTGACGAGCAGAAGAGCACAATTCATACGATGTCATTTGTTGCACAGTAGAGAAGGAAAAGCTTTTTTCTGAGACCGGTCCACTTTTTCCGGTTCACCTTAAATACCAGGTTACAAAGAACAGTTCCGAAATAACAGTTTGATAAATTAACTGTCAACTGGAACGTTGTTATTAGTATGCCATCTGGGAGAAAATGGTAGGAAAGTATATGATGTAAGACGCTTTTGTATTGAGCGGATGGACTAAACATGCGACTCGAGTGTGAAATGTTGTTAGCTGCTTCACAGTCTTAAAAGTTCAGTTCAAAATAGGAAATGATTCTACTGTTGGTTATTTTTATATGGAAAGTCGATATTAGGATTTACTAAATGTAGGCTAAGTGGATTTTTGATCTGAAGGATACTTTGATTTTAAAAGATTTTTTGCAATGACGAATATTTGACTTTGACGTCATGTATCCCAGTGACACGCCATACTTATAGTCTCTATGCCTCAGAGCGTTGCCCTTGATGCAGCATAGGAGGTGGTCTACATCATAATTTGAAGATAACACAATGGCGTAAATGTCCGTGGGCTTGTTTCAGCCTCCACCAGTTATCCATACCATATTACTCAGGATATCATTATAGATCGTTCCGATTGATTTTGCACTACTTGTAACGCATAATGTTGCATTTAATCAGTGGCGATTTCTCTTAAGGAGCACAGGAGCAGTGCACCACCTCTTCAAATAACGCATGTTTTTAAATTTATATCACTGAGCTGCAGTAGACTATGTGAGCGACATAATTCTTTATTATAATACTATGTAAATATAACACTGCACGTGTACTGGTCTTGTTGACGCCTGGGACTTACGTTTACCGCTCGACACTTGCGGCACACTGTTCCATTCGAGCATGCGCAGTAGTACTGTTTCACTGGCAGGCTTTGGAGCATGGTAGGGAGGCAGTACAGTGTGCGTAGGCGGGGTATGGAGCACTTTCAGATGTCTTCTCAAGCTCGTTCGATCATAAATGTTACAATGAATAGTGTGCAAAATCTTTAAAATGGGTAATTTTCTGTAAGACCTTTACACGAAAAGATCAAAATAAAGAAGATGGGTAGACCTACACATGAATTAAAATTATAAGTGACGAAGAACAGTAATAGAGAAGTGAGAAGAAAATTCAACATTCGGACTTACGAGAAATGCAATATGCGGCTGCAATATAAAATACGCTGTATTTTGTTTTCCTTGCCTATTGTTCGACGGCGAACATTAATTATTGACAAAAATAAGTACGTTTTATGAATTGTATTTATTTTTCTGTTTGAATTTAGGACTTGCGTAGTAACTACATAATTTTGATTATCGTTCTGCAGATATGATTGATTTGAAGCATATGAATGAAAGAATTAAAAAACACGATTCTTCAGCTGCATACATCAACAATAATGTTAAATTAGCAGTGTTGGGTCAAACAAACATACAGACACAATTGGATTCAATTGGATTGTTGAACTTCACAATGATAAAGTTACCAAGAACAGATATGTGCGTGCGGTTTTGTGGAGCTTTTGAGTTGGCTTTAAGAGGTCACGAAGACGGAAACTCATCTTTAAACGCGAGTATTTTTCTTGGCCTCATCAATTTCAGTTCTGAATTAGACGCACTCTTAAGGAACATTTGGAAAGAGGAACAATGTTTAAGAGCACATCAAACACTATACAGAACGAAGTTCTTCAAGCCATTTTGATGTATGCCATGATGAGATTTCAAAGAAATAAAGAAAGCTGCTGACTTTTTAGCAGTTAAGGCTGATGAGACAACACACGTATCGAATGCTTGTGAACGTGTGAACTGTGTTATAAAACGCAATATAGCGAAAACAATATTATTTACGGTGTGCCGCAATAAAATTGAACACTTTACTTTGCTATTACTGGACCTACATAGGAAACTGATTAACTGCAATTTCATGACTAACAAAATTATGTAAATTTATACCTACGTAAAACATATGTTAGTAGTTATGTAGTAGTTACAACCTATAATAATAATAATAATAATAATAATAATAATAATATGATAATCATAATCATAATAAATATTTGTGCACCACCAGGATTATTTATCACCACACGCCACTGCATTTAATGAACCCTCTTTAATATTTAATTTTATGCTGTAATATGGTAATGGAAAGTTTGGGACTGGAAGCAAATAGATACAGATCGTGAGTTATATTCCGCTTCTAAGTCGTCGAGTAAATTTGATTACTGACACAAAGTTATTGCAACCAGTTTTGACATCTCAGTGATAAATCCGTACCATAGGAACCGCACAGAATGAAACCAAATCTGCGCCCTACACCTAGGCCGTCGGTTAGCGCGGCTGACCGCGAAACCACGTGGCCCGGGTTCGAATCGGGTCGGGACAAGTTAGCTGGTTGAGGTTTTTTTCCGAGGCTTTCTTTCAATCCAATATGAGCAAATGCTGGGTAACTATCAATGCTGGACCCCAGACTCATTTCACCGACATTATCACTTTCATTTCTTTCAGGCGCTAAATAACCTGAGATGTTGATACACCATCGTAAAATAACCCACTAAAAAAAAACTTCGACTGTTACTATACGTCCACTTCAAAGATGTTGTGAACGGACTATTGAGCGTCATCTTTCACAGCCCGGTCTGTTGCAAAATTCGATACTTAGGAACGTCATCACCGTTGTAGTCATTGAGGAACGCCAGCTGTGCGAGCGAACCGACACAATGAAAAGAAGATGAAAGGTGTTTTATATTCCCACGCGTTGCATTGCGTCAGGTGCGTCTGACAGCGGACGGCAGCTGCGTAGTGTTGCGTAGCTACAAGGACACGTTCCTAGGTTAACTACTGCCAGCCGAGGTTTTTTTATCTTTAGAATAGCGTCACAAGGTCAAGGACGCATAGCCAAAACAGTTTCCACCCAATTAATTAATGCAAAAGAGATACACCACGGAGAAACAGTACTGACTTTGTGGACCATGACTGAATGAACTTCGATTGGATGACCACGATGGTTTGTTGTAACTGGCCTGGCCTATAGACATTCTTTGTTCTTGACCTTACTTTGTCGTATTTTACGGATTGTATTGTATACTATCTTTAACTCTATTTCATACAGTTTACAATAGATTTTTTATGGTAACATGGTTCAGAGAACTTGAATTCCATTCACCTTTGTTTAACTTCGTTGAGCATCTGAAGTATGAAAAGTAGTTGAGTCCAGGTGTTTATTTCTTGTTTCTTTGTGTAACAGTGTACCACAGTAGAGCTTACGTAACATCGGGAAAGAACAGAAAAATCTTAGGCCGAATAATTGCTGTGACCTCCAAATTCCAAACAGTATTGCAAGACGCCAAAATGGAATATAATGCTGTCATGTTCATTCAAGTAACAGTTAGGGGGCGGATTTATATACACTAAAAACAAAAAGCTATGTACTGTTAAAAAATTATTTTAAGCAATTTACGGAGTACTATTTATGTTTTTTTTAATACATTAAGAATATTGAGACACCATCAGTTATTAAAGTTGCATGTCCTTCAACGCACTGCACTGTTTAGGCAGTACACTTCTGCCACACGTTTCTTTAAACATTGTTGATAATAGTAATGAAAAATTAATAATTTTCTTGCGGCTAAGCTGTTCTATCATACATGCATTCTACAAACATGGACAAATTATTACACTAAAACGTTTTTCTTGGAAACATAATATACTTCGTCACATCAGCTATCAGTATAATTCACAGAGTCTCTATTGTTGTAAATATGATTGTTTACATTTTCTGGTATATTTTTCCAATGGTTAAATATTTTTTTTTCTGGCTTTGTTGGTACTACTGGTGTTTTAATTATATACTGCAGAAGATATTCTCCCATGGCCTGCAAGAAGACCGGACATGAACGAAATTGAAAATCTGTGATCTATACTGAAGAAGAAAGTGAACAAAAAGAGTCTACAACAAAACATGAACTGATTTAAGCACTGTCCGATATCTGGTTAAATGATGCTGATATTGAAAGAAAGTGTCAAACTTTGGTTTCCAGCATCCCTAACAAAATCAACATGTTAATACAGAATAAGGGAATGTTCACAAAATATTAGTAACCTCAAGACTCAATTTTCTGTTCATTATATTTATGAAAAATACATTTTTGTTCATTAATTCTAGCGATAAATACAGCTTCGTTGCACATATAATTAATTTAGTCTAATAATTTGTTCACATGTGTATACATACAGTCGAAGTTTTTCTGATTGACTAGGCACCATAATAAAATAAATATTCTGATTTGCCACGCCGGCAAGTAGAAAGCAGGAAATTGCATGGTGCCTATTTATTATTATTGTCGACAGGCGGTGAAATTCGAATTCGAGCGCAAAGAAGTCTATCAAGGACTTCCTGTAACTTTAGCGCCGATCATAGTGCAGCATTCTCGTGACAGCTGTCAAAATCTTTTGCACGTGCGAAGTAGACGACAAAGCGGCTTCTTGTTTTGATTATCTGTTCTTTTAATCTCAACTTCCATCCATTAACACCCCAATATTTATACATTTGCATAAAGTAAGCAATGCATTTAGTTACCGAATGCTTTGTTGATTGCCGCGTAATTGTCCACAATGATTCGCCGATAACGATGCACTGTATGCATGTTGTCAGATTTCAATAAGTAAAATATAACTAATGTAATGTGTTTCAATGTCTGCGTTTCTTCTGTATTCATTTTTTAGATTTTTCCGTATTCTTAATCTTGGTTTAAGCACCACATTGCTGAGAAATAACAAGATATGCTTTTATATGATCTAAAAGCTGAAATATGCATTAACCCCTTAAATATGCATATTATTGGACTATAAAATCTTGACCTTCGGTGACAAATAACTTGAAATGAATTTATTTTATATAATGGTAGCATGTAAGTTAATTTGCAACTAAGGATTAAAACAGGCAAATATGCTAAAATCCGCCTCCTAGTAATAATAAAATAGCAAACCTTCTTTAATAATAGTAGTTCACAACGTCCTCACAAAACAAGAATTATTGAGTGTCAACTACATGATATTGTAAATAAAAATGAAGAATATATCCGGAGAACTATACTATAGGAAAAATACTTTATTCTGAATTTCTGATTGTGTACAGATACGAAATTAAAAATGAGCCGTCTTGGTAACAGTCTTCTATGTAGGCAACAAGCTTCGCAAGACTCTCCACAAGTAGCATACATTTAGGCGCCCTTCTTTACTGCACATGCGCAAAGCGCTGTATCTGGAACTTAGTAAAATTAGGTGGCCAAAATTATGTTTCTGCGTCTGTACATAAAGTGAAAATTAAAATATTCAGTTGGTTTGAACTTATGGTAGGGGTAATATTGTTTTTTTTTTTTTTTTTTTTTTTTGCGGGGTTGAGGGTATATTTTTATCTTGACGCAAAATAATTAACATTTATGTATCCTGGTTTTCTTATAAATGTATGCAAGTTGAATTTTTCATTTTGTGGGTCGTGGATTCGTATTTTATTACCTATCTGTTAGTGTTCTGCATTCTACAAATTAGACATATTACATTTGGCTTTACCTTGTAAAAGTAAATTGTTCATTGCTTTTGCGTCTTAGTCTCATTATTTTGATATACTGTTGTTCATTGTAAAGTATATCCGGTTTCCATGCTTTGTCTTGTTTTCCGTTGAACACATCATCAGTTTTTGTCTAACTCTCGAACTCAGCACTACATGTCAGAGTTAGCAGTTTATTCCATTTTTTCCTTGCATTTTTATCCTCTGATCAGCATGTTAATAGAAGCTTCAATTTAGATGAGTTAGAGATATTAATTTTTCTGTGCATCGGAATATCGTATTCGGTCTATGATGCAGATTTATTTCAAGTCCTAAATTAAAATGTTAACAATGTAAGAAAATGATAGCTATCGACACCTAACGACGATAGGCCTATTGTAAATTAAATAACTGGTATGAAATTCAGTTTTAAATACCTTCGTTCCCGTTTCCAATACTAGTAAAAAAAACATGTTATATGTTGAGTCAATTTAGAAAACACCTTGAAACGTTTTTGATCGAATTAATACATTATATAATATAATTAATTACTTACGATTTATAAGTATACTTTGTTGTTTAGATACGTAAAATAATTGGAAAGACCACATAAGTAGGTATATTGTTTGTAGATTTAGAAAATAGGTACTGCACGTATGATAACAATACCGTTCGGAAATCTTAACAAAAACGGCTTATAAAATCATTTAATAACTGCAATATATAGCGTGGACTGTAAATAATGTCAATAATTTCAGGGGGTTATTCTTTGAGATATTTCAAACAAAAACGTTTAATACAATTTTGTTCGTTTTTGCTTTCTTTTCGAGATAAAAATTGTTTTATATCGAACATTTCATAGCTTGTTTAGGGAAAGCCATTGATTTAATTCCTAATATGCTCAGTCAATTTTAAGAAAGCTGTGTATTATGATAATAAATGCTTGAAATAATTTTAGTTTTGTCCTTTAAATGTACAGAAATTTGACAAGAGCCATTCCTGGTCGTCATAACATAAACAACACACAGAGATTATGTAATTTACTCAATGTTACGGTTCAGTAACAATAATTAAGAATTAATTTACGGTGTTCTATAGGTAATACAGTAATTCATTTCTTAATCATTTATTCTGTATAAAATATATATAGAAAGATGCGTGGTAATAAATAAATAATGTATTGTAAAGAGAGATTGTAGGCTTAAAATATGGGCTTCAGGTATTATGAAACGGAGTGAAGTAACTTGGATTGGAATTATAAAACTAAGTTGTGATTTAGAATGGCATCACTTGCTTCTTTTGCAAACTGAAGCGGGAAATCTTCATCATTTCTGGTTTGCTAGTTTTGGATTTCAAATTGAGAGCAGTCAGATTTGCAGCTGGACCCTTCTTACTATAGTATGCATTGCACTTGTGATTAAAATAAAAACATGTTGACAGTATCAGTAGCATACAGTAGATCAATTTTGGAAGTTTATGTGGAATTATGTATGCGGAGACTAAGAGGAAGGCGGAAAGTAGAAAATATTGGAGAATGCTGGGTATTTATAAAAGACCTGCTCATGGGCAGAAAACTGGGCGTGAAATTAATATAGAATTATATGCACAAGGGTTACAAGAACTGTGATATTAAAGTACAGCGAACATAACACACTTCGCTACATGTTATTCTGCATTTTTAATAATTTGTGTGTTTGTCTAAGTGAAAAAAATAGAAAGTAGAGGTCATATTAAATGAGTTGGTGGACCTACTAATTACTTTTCAACCACGGAAATACCGCGCAGACCATACAGCCAGGTCTCTAGCGAACAAGACAACACAGACCGCTCTCTCAACAGCAACCATCCAGGCGGTCTCGATTGGCATGATCATCCCGTGGTTATTGACAAGGAACGCCACAAAGGAAGCAGGCACCGCACATAGAGCGTTGCCATCGCCGTCTTGCACAAAGAAGCAGCTTCATTCAGTCTCGTACATCTTACCCTGAAACCACATTTTTCATTAAATAAAGGAAAGATTAAGGTGAAATGGACAGTGTTGGTGAAATGAAATATGTAATATTCAGGGGAAACAGTAGAACTCCGAGCAAAGCCCTCATCTTTCAGAACCGGGAATGGAGTCATGTGTTTAACTTTTATTTGATTCTTATCGCTTTAATTTTCTTAGTTTTACTCTTTTAATCCAAAGTGAATAGTTTTGAATATTTTACGATTATCCTAAGATACATTTCTATTTAAATATCTATTGAAATATATCTGATAAGAGACATAATATTTACATTCTTGGTAAATTTTCTGTATACTTACAAGCAAACTTCTGATGTGGGCAGATAAAAAAGTTAATTTTTTTTTCTTCCATCATGTTAATAATGTCAAAAGAAGTGCTTATACAAATTTTGGCCACTCGACCGCAATTACGTGGCCGTCCAGAAAGTGATTTTCCCTGGGGCCGTTTATAGAAAAAAGCGCAATTACATGGAAATATTTATTGAACAGATACAGCAATTGTTGCGCTATTTGTCAACATATCCTCCACTGGAATTGAGACATTTGTCATACCATGAGATCAATTTTTGTGTCGTAGAAGTCAGCCGCCTCAGCTCGGAACCAGCATTTGACTGCGTCTGCACCTCTCTCTGTCGATCCCATGATATGAGAAATGTCTCAATTCCGATGGAAAATATGTTGAAAATTAGCTAAAAATTTGCTGTGTCTCTTCCAATAAATTTGTCCATTGAAATTGTTTTTTTTCTGTTAACGGCCCCTGGAGAAATTATTTTTTACGGCCCTCGTAATTGCGGTCGAATGGCCGAAATTTGTATAAGCACTTCTTTTGACATTATTAATATGGTGGCAGAAAAAAAATTAACTTTATTCCCTGCCCCCATCAGAACGTTTGCTTGTTAGAGACAAACAGAACCTACACTACAGGAGTATAATCATGTGCTTTCCTGGGCATTTCTTCTAAACTACAAGTAAAGGGCATACAAATAAAGTATTAAAGTCTAGAAACGGCTATAAAATTGATGCGATTTCATTTTATATGTTAATATGGAGTAACTGAGATTGTGAGTAAATCCAGTCTATAATGCTATGCAGTTGCAGTGATTGGGCTTGTTCCAATTAAAATTTGCATTGTAATAACTAGGTATATGGTTATATCGTCGCCTAGCAGACGAAGAGACGTAACTCCAAAAAAAATCTATTTTAGAGATACGTAAAGTACATACGGATGTATTCAAAACTACCATATCTCTAAAATCGATTTTTTGGAGTTACGTCTCTTCGTCTGCGAGGTGATGATATGAAGATAGTGAAATTATAGTAAAATAATATTATAATTTAAGTGCATTACACGCTTAATCAGTTGATTGTAACCGTGTCTGGAGGGGAGGCAAAATTAAGGTTGATAATTCGTTCGAAATTTAAATGAATCGCTTTGCAAAGCAGTTCGCTCGAGACAAAATAATAATTCGAAAATGATTGAAGTTATTACAGATGCATCTTATCTGTGCCAACTTTGTTACAGTTTCGTCATTTTGCTATGTAATATAGTACTTTTCCTTACTGGAAATTAAGTTTCAAGTTGCCTTTATTAGTGACTGTTTTAGTGCTCAGCAAGAGTCTCAGCATTCACGTCACTTAGCGGCAATGATAATGAGTGGACAGAGGAGGAAACTGTGGAGTGACAGGAAACTAAGACTGCCTAACAACACTGATGTCGAATGCACATAACGACTTTGAAAAGAGATTCTCGTCCTGCATGGTTGGAAACAGGTTAGTTTTGAGAAGCAATATGGAAACAAAGAAGCAGTTAATAAGATAATGTAGTTATTCGTAAACTGTTGTACACAACGTTTTTCCTGTAAAAATGTAATGAATTTTACTTTGTTAAAGAATAGATAAAGACCAATAGAGGTTCTTTTAGAAATCGGATACATATCCAGGAGAGTCAAAAACGAATATGTGATGGATATTGACGGTGGTTTGTGGTAGATTTTCGTGGAGTACACCCCTTTCCTCTTCCGTTGCTCTATTAATATTATCATACAGGTGTAACATAGGTTAACCTTAACAGAGGCAACGCCAAAAGCGGTGAAATGATCTACCTATGTATTCGGCTCATTTTTCCTAGGGGAACGGTGGTGAGTGACTGAAAATCAAGAAATCCCTGTTAAGATTAATAAGTTACGTTTTTAACTCAGTATTATATCACAAAATATGACTTTTTTTTTTTGCTAGTATGAAGAAAATATCTTGATTGTCTTAAAAGATTATCGTCTTCAAATTTTGTTTTTTTTTTTCTTTCAAAAGAACAACAGCCATTATTTACGATACTGCTTTCAACCAAGTTTCAACACAAACTGTGGAAACAGTAACAGTAGATTTTAATTTAGATTAATATTACAATGTTTATTTTATTTTTATTTAATTATTATTTATTTATATTTCTGTAGTGGTAGGACGTTATTCGTCCCGACTCTATGAGCATGGCTCATAGGTAGGTATGCCGAGAAGCGTAGACCATTTAGTTCATCAAAGACTAAAGGCTGGTTTACAATAAATCGGGAACGGAAACAACAACAAGAACGAAAACGGAAATAATGTTAAAATAAATGTATTTAAATGGGAGCATTCACAATTAACTATTGTGAATGTTCATATTTAAATACATTTATTTTAACATTACTTCCGTTTTCATCCCCGTTGTCGTTTCCGTTTCCGGTGTATTGTGAACCAGCCTTAACCACAAGCGGTGGATGTACAGTAGTGGCAAAAAAACCGGACCGACCCTTGTAGCTGACTTCAGGGCCTTGTTCACTCCAGAGCACAATAGACTGGTAACTAAGGCTTTCGTGATTCAAATCCTGCTTGGGAAGGAAACTTTTTTTTTTCTTCCTTATTCAAATTTATTCCCAATACTTTTCGATTGCTGTTAAAATTCATGTCCTGGGAATAAAAAGTTAATTAAGTAGTAAAATATCGTTGCAATCGAAAAGTATTAAGAAGAAATTTGAATAAGGAACAAAAAAAAGTTTCCTTCCCAGGCAGGATTCGAACCACGAAAGTCTTAGTTACCAGTTTATCGTGCTCTGGAGTGAACAAGGCTCTGAAATCAGCTACAAGGGTCGGTCCCGTTTTTTTGCCACTACTGTACATTGCACTAACTTTTAATGGATGATGATGATGATGATGATGATGATGATGATGATGATGACGACGACGACGACGACGACGACGACGACGATGATGATGATCAATTGTTGGGATATCACAGAGGAACCAGAGAACCTGGAGAAAACCACTATGTTGCGTGAACCATGGGCTTGCAGCATAACTTATAAATTTAGGATCGATTGACCGGGATTCGAATCGGAACCCCTGGTTTGTAAGCTCAACTCAGCGTGGGTTTAAATTTAAAACTTCAAATTACGACTTCCAATAACTATGCTTAGCGCTTGCACAAATTAAAAGAAAAATTGGTGTCATTATTGAACAACTTCTTCATTGGCAATAAATGATACAGAAGTTACCGAAGTTTTCTCCAACTTCACATTATTAATAGAATTAAAAAATAGTCCTCAGAAAAATAATAGTAATAGGCCAGTAATATTTCTTCAAGAGCCGCATGCGCCAATAACATTGCCATAATATCTACTGTGTTCAAAAGCAAAGAACTTTCCTGAGAGGAATGTGATGTTATAATTTGTAAGCCCGAGCCATTACAGTACATAATTCTACTACCCAAACTGAAAACATTCTCCTCCTAGAACCGGAAATTTTTAAAGGACCTAATATTATATATACTCGTAATAAACACTTGAATCAAAACCACGCATCAACACATACACTTACAGTTGGTTTAAATGAAGAGTCACAAACTGCACTTAAAGAATTTTTATTGTTCAGGTAAATGGGACATTCCCGAGAAAATCCTCTGATTTTATCCAGAATAATAATTGGCAGCACCGGTGATCCAAGCGGAATCCACGGAATGATAAGCCTGTGCTTTAGCAGGTCAACATGGTGACACATCATGATGATGATGATGATGATGATGATGATGATAATATTACAATAAAAAGAAAGGAAAGGAAGAATGGAAGAAAAAATAAAATGGGAAGAAAGAACAGGTGAACGAAGCAAAAGAAACTAAAAAAAAAATGAAAGGGAATCTGAAGACCATACATAGTATACTCAGCGATGTGATAACATCTTCCCTTTCAGACGTCTAGAATAAAAAAAGACCATGAACGAAGTTCCCCAACAGCTATTTACTATCGCCAACAGCGCATCGTATTTGTTTATGTAGTGGGAGAGAGATTGCAGAGTGGATAAGTGGTTAGGAGGGTGGACGCGATCCACGTGTTATTACGTCAACCTGCGGCACTATAATTTTGCGTGAATATCAACCCCCTCTCATCACATAGTGATCTCATATTGCAAAGTTGTGGAGAATCACATGCTGACAGAAGGTGAGCGCTCGCCATCTGTGCTCTGCAACGATGATAACAATGTTAGTGCAAGAGCCACTTAAAGGAAGGTAGTTGTCCGTTCGGCATTCCTTATTTTGTAGTTCACTGTTTTTATTGTGCATGGTGTGGTGCCATGAGAGCATTATGGATATTCTGGGCCTCGTTCGAATTAGAAACTTGGAATCTACATGAAGACACCGTCGAAAGTCACAGAAAATGGTCTGAATTCGAGCGTGGCTAATATTGTGCACACAGTGGCATACTTGGCCCATGTGGTGTCTTTTCTGCAAAATTTATTTTTGTGTCAGATGCATCTACATATGAGTAGGCTATTTTGCGTTGTTGTTTGTTGTTGTTTTTTTTTTTATTTTGAAGTTAATGGAAACTGAGGTCAATGGATTTTTATTTTAAGTTGTTATCAAAAATTTGTCCATGTGTTCATGGACTTCCAAGTTTAAAGACTTAAGTCTTTTCTTCATCGATCTCGTCCAATACATTCTTCATCCTTTGAATAATTATCTACTTTCCCTGATATTTATCTATCCTTACATTGACAGGTACACAGCTTTTCCTTTTCTCTTTTGAATTCCTTTTAAAGCCACTTAAAAGTTTTACTAGCCTGCATTGTCAACGCGATAACAATTCTTAGCTCTGCTTTCGTAAGAAAGGTTAAAAAGTTTCGGGGTTCCCTGCTACAGGTCTAAATCACTGAATAGACAAAGGGCACTGCGTAAAAATTCACCTGTCGTTTTTCGTGTATGTAAAAAGTGGGATATTTGTTCATTTTTCAGTTTCAGAATTCGGAAAGATTCGAGAATTCAGTTAAATTATGAAAGAAACCCGTCAATTATTTAGGTTTATTCTCTGAATAATATTTGGAACATTTGATCGATTTCATTGCATAATAATAGAATTTCATTATACAATTTGTATATATTCATTTTTAGAAATGATAATGATAAGGATCCGTTCTGTTGCGAAATTCGACTGATTTCCATTGCTTTATAATATATCAGTTCTTCAGACAACTACTTTCCACCAAAGAGATTTCAGTTCGATTGTATGATAGAAAGAATAGCTCTGAGACCAGTTTTCTGCAGCCATATTATTATTTTCTTGCTGTTGATAGTCCATAAGTCCATAAATGTTACATTTATTTATTTGGAGATAGCCTTCACCGGAAAACATAATAAAAATAACATCATTTAAATATAACTATAAAATCTCTTCAACATTCTGATTTAAATAAAGGAGAAACAATATTGTAGCCTATGTAGAATGAATCAGATATTACTGTAAGCTTAATAAATATAGGTTGTAAATGATTTTGTAGCAAAAAAAAAGCATAAGTAAAATGAGACCTTCGAAACGATTATTGTTTATGAAAATAAAAGCGAATCTCATTAAGTAAACAAAACGTGAAGTCTTATTTGTGTAGTCTCTTACAGCAGGTATTCATACTAATTTTAGCACATATCGTCGGTTTACAAGCAAAACACATTAAGTCAAAAATATTATTTCTGAGAAAAAGGCCTAGAATTAAAATTTTGAGTTGATGGGAGTCCACCTGTATTTAGGCAAGCATTTCACACGACTGTCCACAAGTAGCCAGTGGCGGCTCCTGCATATTTCTTAAGAGGAGGAAAGAAGTTAACAGCACGAAATGACACCTTCTTGAATGAAACATGCTACAAATTAGCCTACATGCATACATGTAAGACCAGGTAGTGTTGGGGTTGGCCTTCCCTTCTGTATAGCAATAATCTGTTCTTGTAAACAGAGTTTCCTAAATTGTCCAAAATATATTATGTTTTCACTTCCATTCATTGTTGAATAATTGCGCAAATTAACAATTACAAGGAAATTCACAACCTCGTAGCATTTTTCGAGCATACTACAGCATCACACGTGTTGGAAGAGACTAGCTACTAACTCGTAACCGGAACAGTTTTACGGAAATGGAAATGGGAATGGGAAATAATCTGAGGAAAGCGAGAACACTGCAACCACCCACGTGGTCTGTGTTGCTACATGTACATTTTACAAGTTCAGTGTCACAGCTTTTGAAGAATGTCAGTTCTTGTAAAGTCATACTAGGCCTACCATTATTGTTCAAAGCTGCCGGTGGCCGATTAATTTTTTGTGTTAAAAATGATGTAGTTTCGAGTACCTACTTTCAATTTCAAATATATTTGTACGAAACTGACAACTTGGCTGTTGCCCTGTCTAGTAAACAATGAATAGAAGTGAATTTCAGGGGCCAACTACTTAGAACTACTTCCTCTTTGTTTTACATAAACTCGACTTTAACTTTCAAATATCCACGAAAGTTTCAAACCATGAATAGTAGCCTATATAAAGTGCAATGAATAATATTTTTGACTTATAATTAAAAAAAAGTTTACATGATGTCTTTCATAGCGTTGCGTTAAAACTGTTTTTGTTGTGTCTCCTCCTAGATGTGTTATAGTCCGGTTGAATGCAGAATTCGCTACCGCACGACCAGTCGGTTTCTATTTCCCGCCCATGCGCTGTTTCAGAGGAGGATCTCCTCCCTCTCCGTCCATTTACTCGCTTTAAAACTCTGCTTCTTTCTCTGGCCGCTAGTGCGCTGTTGTCTATGTGTGTTAACTGCAGTAGAGGAGGAATGGAGTGCCTTTCCTCTACACAGACAATCTCGCATCTTTCTCACAGTTTTCTACAGCACATGAGCGCGCGTCGTTAAAAACTCGATCAACCGAGTTTTTCTTATAGCTGTGAACTTAAAAAGTATCGAATCTTCCTCGAATTTCAAGGCACATATTTTATTTGGTATTTACTTTCAAAAGAAGAAAATGTGAGGAGGACGTTCCTCCCTTCCCTCCCCCGAGGAACTGCCACTGCAAGTAGCATATATACAGGGGCTCTTGTTTACTGCACATGCGCAGTTTTTTGTAAGAGGAACATACAATAAGGGGACTCCAAATTGTATTTCCGTATCTGTACATAGTATGTATGTATGTATGTATGTATGTATGTATGTATGTATGTATGTATGTATGTATGTATGTATGTATGTATGTATGTATGTGTGTATAAACTTAGAATCGGAAAATAAAACAACTTACTAAAAATATTTTGAGGATTCTATTTTGTCAAGAACTTTCAAACGCCTTTTTCTCAGAAGTAACATTTGTAATCAATATGTTTTGCTTGTAAAGCGACTATACGCTGTCGTACTACATTCTATTGACGATGGACGATATTGGCACATCCGCGTACGCACACACAGACAAGCGCCTTGCGCCTGGTTTTTGCATGCGATGGAAAAATGTGACTCGAGGTATTCCCCTTTCTTTATGCTGATAATACTTTCGGATATCAGTTGTTTTTGTTTAAGGAAACGTACTTATATATATACCGGCGACTATCGGTGCAATTACATGATAAGGAATTATAAATAATGAACGGCGGACAGTCTTTTCATGCATCATACATTTTACAGAACCTATTCTTTGTTAAAAGATATTGTAATCATCATCGTCATCAATTTATCATTGTCCCCTTTTAAAAATTGAATCTTCTGCCTAATTCATTCTCGGAGGGATCATACACCAATAATGAACATTCACAAGTAGCGAAATCTCTACGTACTGATCCTGTGATCAGCATGGCAGCTGAAGTACAGGGACATCATTTTATTTTTACTAACATTTTCAATATTAACTTGCCTATACCTCTGCATCAACGCCGTTTGTTACCCCGTTCCACGACTGAACTTCGATGATACTGGCGTAATATACAAACAAATCACTTTACTAGATATAGGAGGGTAGAAAAGTAGTTCATCCATTTACGTAAACTAGGAAATATTGCGCTTTTAAGTTTAATAATTTTCATTAGGTTTTTGTTTAATCAAAATACAGTACAGTATTAACAATAAATGATTTTACTCACGAACTGAGCTGTCCATGTGGACGTATTCATTGTGTAGTGTATATTATACTGTCTACAGCACATTAGCATACAATATACAGAATGAAGTTCAATTGAAAAATAATCATAATAAGGATATTTAAACACATTTTTTAAAATGGTGGCCGTTCATTTCGATACAGGCTTCAGTTCTATTGTGCATATTATCGCACTATAGACTGTTGTACCTAATCCCAATTACTAGTTTCGTTCTTCGTACTAGTAAATCATGTTGAAATAATTCCGTACCTACTCTATAAAAGGGTACTTTAGGTACTGTAGATTCAATCTTCACTTCTGCCCGATCCGAAAAGATAAAATTACTCAGACATACTATCTACTCTCCGTCCAAGTGGTTATGTCGTAGGGTCGTAGAAAGGGAGGAAATCACGTGACGGTTAACTACTTAACAAGGTCCTTTTATTCAAGTTATTTTAAACAGTTGTATAATATTACGTAGACGTCCAATTCTTAACAGAAATTAATATTCTGAGAAAGGAGCTAAGACAGCCCAGCCACTAGCTGGCGAATAAAAGCTGGTGGGGGAAACCGGTATACGACGTAAGCAAGTGGACGACAGTACCTGTGCGAAAATGATTCAATATTGAAAGCTCTTTCGTCACTGGAAAACGCGAACATATTTTTGGAACGTACTGTACCGTAAGGCTACTACGACTGTATATGCAGTCTTGGATCTGTGTGGAAGACGGTTGAACTTCATTAGTAGAAGGGGTGGGAGTGAAGTACATTCAAAAACTCAGGTACAATAAAAATTGAAGTAAAAATAAAATGATGTCCCTGTACATAGACAATGTGTGTGTGCGTGCGTGCGTGCGTGCGTGCGTGAAAGGGGATGAAATTCTTTCTTCATTCAGACCATAACTGATGAGTACAACCCTAGAAGAGAGGAGTAAGGTGAATAAACGGAGGGTCTTAAGTTCCGAATATACACAGAGACGGTTCAGACAGTTACCTCACGATTATCGGATATTAGAGACCACTCTTGTATGCCATCGAATCTCACCATCTTGGCATCCGTCTACTAACACCGCAAATACTCCGTATGTCAACGGGTCTCGCCAACATGGCGTCCCCGATAGCCGCCAGAGCATGGTCCAGAGCATGAACACAGACACGATCGCAAGCATGTCCATCCGATTCATACGATATCCTGCATCAATGTTTTATGAGTAAATTATGAGATGTAACGATGGGAAAAGGAAGGTCAAATGGAGAAATGTCGATAGAATGAAATTTGTAATGTTGAGGGGAACGGGAGAATCCCGTGTAAAGGAACTCATACTCTGATCTTATCTGCTACAAATATCACATTAGTCAATGTCGGGGATTGAACCCGGCTCCTGGTCTACCATCGGAGGAACAACACAGGATAGATTGTTGTTGCCTCCTTCAGCCATTATTTCAACTAAAAACTGTATGTTATTATTAGGTGCATTGCAGTGTCTCTCAACTGTACCATTTCTTCTATTTCTTCCATGCCGAATGTAAAGTCACAGTTTTTGCAGAGAAAAATATTTTTATTCAGTTTTTACATTCAGCACACCGTCGCTGCAGTTTCCCTTAGTTTATTTTGGTATAGAAAACACTTTTCTTTATATATAGGTGATGCTTATGCTGTCTCATTTGACAGCCCAGACTTCTAGTGTCGCGCATAAAATACATATAACACGTAGAGGAGACTGTGGGAAGACACTGGTGTGTTCATAATAAAACAGTCGAAACTTAGTTTTTTCTTCATAATCATATGGAATGAAATGGAATTTTCGAGAAGGAAGCACTATGACCTAGCACTGCGAACTTTAACGATCTATTGCCCTAACCGTCATGCTGGGCACATTCCCAAACCCACACCGGCTGACTACACTCAGTTCGCTGTGTACCCAGGTTTCGAGCAAGCCATCCCACTCGTCCCTAGGCCAGCCCTCTCCGTGCGTCGCCAGCCGGCGCGGCGTTCGAGAAATGCTGTATCTATGTATGAAGGCGCGCGTGTGTGTGTATGTATGTATGTATGTACTATGTAGTATGTAGTGACAGGCAGTAGCCAAATTTCACTTGATGATATGTGTCAGAGGAAAAACAATTGTTTGTATACATCTAAAGTCTGATATGTACCTAATCGGCGATGTATGCAATGGAGAAGGAAAGGAACTGGCCACCCTACCCCATTATCTCCTAGCCTAGTTGCCTCATAAGTGATGCCATGTCGGTATCACTTGTGAGGTTCAGACCTGTCTTCAGATAGTTGACTAAATAACAACATACTCCTATATACCGTATTTGTTCGCGTACTTTGCGCCACCGCGTATTTTACGACTCTAATTTTTAAAGGATTATTTTGAGCTTTAATTTTGCTCTGTGTATTTTCCGCACACATTTTACGTACAACTTTTTTTTTCGGTTAGTATGAGTTTTCCTTTCCTAAATTCCATTGCCAATATCTGCATTCCACGGCATTGTTCTTTAACCAGTACCCAACTCAACTACCTGCTTCACAAAGAAACCCTAAATAACGTTACTTCAACACTGATGCTTGTTCTTCTAAATTATCCCTAAGGGCAGTGACTGTGACAAGTTTTGTAGTTGTCACCGTAACATGAAGAATCCATTGATCAACCACCTATAGGCTATAAACTCGTACTTCTTCTTCTTTTGGCATACAGCTCTTATAGTTTAGCTAAAGCCTCCTTTAAAACAATAGCCCAATCACTTCTGTCCTCTGCCCTCTTCCTCCATCTCCTTATTCCCACTTTCCTCAAATCTTCCTCAATGCAGTCTAACCATCTCAATCTGGGACGATCCCTATCTCTCTTTTCTTCCAGTGTTCCAGTGAATATCATCTTCGCCATTCTTTCGTCCTCCATTCTAATTAAGTGACCTATCCATTCAGGTCTTCTAATTTTTATCGAAGTTACTATATTAGATTCTTTATATACTTGTTCTAATTTCAAGTTACTACGGATTCTCCAATAATTTTGTTCTTTGACAGGACCATAAATCTTTCTCAGAATTTTCCGTTCCCATCTTCTACGTTGTTGTTGTTGCTGTTCAGTCATGGTCCATGATTTACACCCATAAACCACTATGGGTTTAATTATTGTTTTCTATATTAGTAATTTTGTCTGCTTAGAAATATAATAAACTCGTACAACGTACTCAATTAAGGACTACCTATTGAGAATGCTACGTCTGTTATGTACTTTGCAGTCATTATGATTGTCATATACCCATTTAATTATTATTTATAATTCAAGATTACCAGTAGTCTTAGGTGACAAAAGTACTGTATTCTTAATTACTATATGTATATAGTATATGTGTATAGTATGGGTTTTGTTCAAGTCTATATACTTGAACAAAACCCAGATCAAGAAGTCTAATTTTAAAAATTCGTATATTTTACGCACCCCAATTTCTCAAACAGTCAAAATAGATTAAAAAGTGCGCTAATTACGCGAGCAAATACGGTATTACATAAAATATTGTGAAGAATACCTTTACTTTTTTACGAAGAGCTACAATTTCGAGTGACAGTAATTGCTCACGACAGACCTCTCAACATTAGGAGAAGCAGTTGTCAGGGAATGCAATGTTAATGGAAGACACGTTCTCTTTGATGCCTACTACACATGCTATGACAGAGCCACACTCATTTGCCAAAAATAAAAATGCAGTTGGACTGCAGTGAAGGTCACACGAGAAACGTCTTTTTGGATGTATACGTTTCTACATGTTCCTGAGATGTGAAAGGTACGTTTAACCTTCAGTTCATTGTGTGATTTCCTCAAACACGTACTCTGTGTACAAAGATAAACACAAATCATTGCCTGTGTCCTTACAAAACTAGTTGACGTCATGTCTATATGACTTCAGTGTTAATGTCTTTGTCGTCACTGCATATCTGTAAGGTAAATTAAATACCTTTCAGTGTCTTGTCAAATTGCAATATAATTATACGTGATAGTAAATTAGATCAATATACTGTACAAAAGACAAAGTCGGCTAAGTAGTGCTTCGTCTTTATGCTGTAGACTCTTATTCATAACCTTTTAAGTCTAAAACGGAAAGATTAAATTTCTTCATCTCTTCCATCTTAGCATCATTATTTCTCATTATTATCATTCCTCACCTATACATAAATCAATGACAAGTTGTTGATCCGTATCTCATCACTGATACTCAAATTCTATTTCTTTCCTGCATGAAATATTTTCTCATATATATGTGTGTGTGTGTGTGTGTGTGTGTGTCTGTGTGTGTGTGTGTGCGCGTGCGTGCGTGCGTGCGCGCGTGTGCGTGTGCGTGTGTGTGTGTGTGTGCGTGCGCGCGCGCGCCGGAAGTTGGTGCTGAGCTGTTTAATAGAAAAAGAGGAAGGGATAATTAAAAATAAAGAAAGGAAAGAGCAAGAATGGAAGGAAGATAGGGAAGGAGATAAAAAACGAAAGATGAAAAACGCAGCTCGTAATTTAGAAAACAAAATGTAAATACCGATATATGTTAGAGGAAGAATAACTGTATGCATCTGAATTCTGACTATAGAGTATTCGGACCTTAAATTTCAGTACAGCGCTTATGGAGTGCGTTGTTGCGACGTCAACTGCAGAAGAGTGCGCGCAAGAGTGGCTTAAGCGAAACGTCACACGTACATAAGCTTATCTATGAAACGTTTCTTCTTAATTTGAGAATCCATTTTACATTCTGATATCTTATAGGCCTATATCTTATTTTATCTTGCACAAGTTTTACTTTAAGAAACTCTACGCACGCGCACACTCACATAAAATTACTGTCCTTACTTGTATATAATTGGATATATTATACTATAAAATTACTTATGATCGTCAATGCACGTGACCGTCTCAAGATTGAAATGTACGTAACTCTGTGATCTTCATGAGGCAAAATTCGAATGTGTGTATGTTGTGCGATAGCTGAATACAAGAACTATCCCGGCGCGTCAAAACGAAACAGAACAGATATCCACTCTTTCCTAAATCATAAATCTGGAACTAAATGAACCACAGACTTGGGTTTTTTTAAATAACTTCCATCTTCGAAGGACATAACTTCCGCTTTGACTCCATGTATAGACAACACCGAAAAAAGTTTTCCGCTGGCTGACTTTTTCGTGTTTTCGTCTAAAAATTTCTGACTAGACTAAAAAGAAAGAGATATTATGCATTTTCTTATCATTCAAATGCAGATTTAAACCTACATATGTGGAGAGTGAATGTTTCTTTACTAACAGTAAAAAGGAAAAGTCTCTAACGGATTTAATATAGGAGTTACGACGTGATCTGTTTCGTGTAGCGAAGATTTTGCTTTTGGGGTAAATTTTCATTATATTGACATTTTAACCCTTAATTACTTCGTAAGACATTTTTCATTAACGCCAACAGATGCAGCTTCAAATTCTCTACGTAACTATATATTCATGTGTTTTAATCGATTACTATATATTTTACGGAAATGTGGCAACCACGTTAGATTAGAAAAGGATAACGCTTAAGGTGAAATTCATAAGAAGGAAAGAGGCGAATAGTTTCCATTCTTTGTGCCACTGCAATTTAAGGTCCGAATACTCTATAGTGTAATATCGTCGTTGTTCCTGCACTTAACCCCTATGTGCAAAATATAAAATTTTTCAGTAGGAAGAAAAAAACACATTTATTCATCCTGTGGCAGCCGTACATAGGAGACTATGAATTCTTACATTTTCTAAACAAAGAAATATATAGGAGATTTTATTATTTGCTGGTATCACTATTTAAGCTATTTAATAGAGCAAAAATTTGAAAATCGATAAATATGTCACATAGGAGTTATTGCAAGAACAATGACGATAGCTAGTCGGCGATGTATGTAAAGGAGAGGAAAAGAAACCGGCCACCCTACTCCATTATCTCCTGGCCTAGTTGCCTTATAAGAGGTGCCTTCTTGGTATCACTTGTGAAGTTCAGACCTGTTTTCGGACTAAACAACAACAATATAAATACGTACTTCAAAGTCCAAATTAAAACAAATAATTCCAATCGTAAAAATAATCCTCTACTAATTTCAATTACAAACAACTTACTAGCAATTCTGTTCTCGTGGTCATGTCTGTTTCCCTCGAGTTTGTAGCCACATGCGTGACTGTAGCCTACACACTATTTCCCTGTCATTCCATGTATTAGTAAACTCATTTTTCTCAAAAATAACTTTTCTTATTTGTTTACTGTGCTGGAACATAAGACACTTGTAGTCTAATAAGAGGATAATTTAATAATAGTAGGGGGAAACGGGCGCGCAAGGTAGATTCGATTAGCCATTCGATCATTGGTGGGGCTTAACTTCCAATCCAGAATTAATGTAATTATCTCACATTCTGATAAAATTAAATCGGCATACATTCAGACCCGCGGACCAGTGACTTACGCCGCTTCAGCTCTGATTATCAAGGAAACAACAGATGCAGGCCTACATGACGTGTGCTCTGGCGGTTGGCAGGTTTTCTATTCGTGTGGTAAAGGAGAAAGTCATAATATTTGTAAGCCAACAGGTGTTTCTCTTTCTTTGTACCTTTACACCACGCATAGATCATCTGCGTGTTTGGCGAGACATTGTTTAACTTAACTTCAGAAATCAGCTCTACTAATTATATTGTTCGTTAGTCATATCTAATTGCTGATAGTGTGGCTTCGTTCCTTTAGGCTGACATATACTACTGCCGCTGCAGTGCTCTACTACTACTACTACTACTACTACTACTACTACTACTACTACTACTACTACTACCACTACCACTACTACTATTACTACTACTACTACTACTACCACTACAACTAGTGCTAATATTACTACTACTGCTACGTTGGGTTGTGACCTTATAGAATACTGGTCCGATAGTTTTAGTAGAATATGAAAATCGGGTATTCTACGGTAGGAATGGATTAGTAGTTTTGGTCAGAAAAGAAACTTGAACGCATGTGTAGGAAACGAAGTATGTTTTAATTAACGGTTACGGAATCATATAACCAACGAAATGCCTTTGTGTAATTGCCAAATAGTGTTATAAATAGTGTGAATGTTTAATTGAGGGGCTGGGTGAAAGAAGGGCATTTTAGAGGATGTGCCCTTTTTGAGTAAAACGCTTTATTGTGTTCTCTGATCTGCTATGCATATGATCATCAAGTTGTAGTTCAATACTGTGAATATAGAGGTCAGGAGTAACCAAAATGTAAAGGCGTGCATAGGTAACATCATTACGGTTTGAATTTTCAACATCAATTTTCTCAAAACTTGCATTTGAGAGAAGTGCCTTTCTTGCACCCAACCCCTCAATTTAGGCGTATGTATAAGACATCAGATAGGTATGTAATTAGAAGTTGCAGACATGTGAAAAGGATTTATGTTACTCCTCTATAATAATCACAGATATTTATCTGTATTAATATTCTCTTATTATAAGTAGATTTTTCTGGAATACGATGTTTCTGGATATCGTAAAGATCAAGAAGTTATCTGTATGATTGTAGAGCCTATATGAAGAGTTTCTATAGGTAAAGATACATTATTGCGTAAATTTAATTTATAATTAGAACTGAGATATCAATGTTAAAGATTTAAATTGTTGAAAATTATGCTTTAGGTGTCACAAAAGCGTTTGATTATGTAATTTTCATTTTTAGAGTGGTTTTTGTTTTATTTTAAATCTCAGCTGTATAAGTATTTGATTTTGCGTTCAAATTAACTTTATTATAGGGTAATTTTGAATGTATAGTCTAGTCTATACAGGGTTAGTTAAAAGTCCCGCACCACCTAAATAACTTTTGAAGCATACGGTTCAGTGACAAGAAATTTGGTATGTGAGGATAACCATATACTAAGAACTCAATAATGGAATTACCGAGTTTTTTCTACTTTCGGTTTAACCGGAAGTAACTCCAACTCTTATTTTAAATGGAACACCCAATATATTATTTTATTTTTGAATAGTACTCATTAAGAGCTTTTCAAAAATTACCCACACTTGATACTTCTGTATAAATTCAGTGTTACTAAGTCAAGGAAACAGAAAAGTGTATCGAATATTAAAATAATAAACGCATCACCTAAATAACTTTTGAAGCATACGGTTCAGTGATATGAAACTTGGTATGTGAGAATAACCATATGCTAAGAACTCAATAATGATATTACCGAGTTTTTCTACTTCCGACTTAACCGGAAGTAACTCCAACTCTCTTATTTTAAATGGAACACCCAATATTTTTTTTTTTTTAATTTTTGAATAGTGC
Source organism: Periplaneta americana (assembly GCF_040183065.1). Taxonomy (NCBI): domain Eukaryota; kingdom Metazoa; phylum Arthropoda; class Insecta; order Blattodea; family Blattidae; genus Periplaneta; species Periplaneta americana. Next base: position 89,423,070 of record NC_091120.1, on the reverse strand, counting down.
TCATTAAGAGCTTTTCAAAAAGTACCCACACTCGATACTTCTGTACAAATTCAGTGTTGCGAAGTCAAGAAAACAGAAAAGTGTATCGAATATTAAAATAATAAAATACTCCTTCCTTAACAAAAACAAAACAAAGCTAGCTCACCTTCTAAATTATGTGTTCAAATTGTAGCCCTCAGCTGCTTTACATTGTGTCACTCGATCATAGAAACCATTTAAGAAATGAAATAACCAGGCTTTAGGAATATCTTGCACCACTTCCATTTTTATTTAGCAACACTGAATTTGTACAGAAGTATCAAGTGTGGGTACTTTTTGAAAAACAAGAAAAAAAAAAAAAGGGAAAGGAAGAAAAGAAATATATAGGGTAAACTGGGGTCTGTTGGACAGTCGGGCATGTTGGACACTCTGTACTTTAACGTGTTACCTCGCCACTTGTGGGCACCACATTCTGCTAGAAGTCAATGACGGAAGTAGCCACGAGTCATTGACTTCTAGCAGAATGTGGTGCCCACAAGTGGCGAGGTAACACGTTAAAGTACAGAGTGTCCAACATGCCCGACTGTCCAACAGACCCTAGTTTACCCTATATATATATATATATATATATATATATATATATATATATATATATATATATTACAAAACTATCGCAGAGAAAAGGGCTTATAATTTTATTGGAAGGAATCTGAATTTAAAAAGTGCAATTTTAGTTTATTTTTGGAACTAGATGATGTCCGACAGTCTCTGACATGTTGTGGTAGAGAGTTCCAGAGATGAGCTGCAGAGACGGTGAAAGAGTAGGAGGATGTTCTTTGTTTAGGAATGGAAAGTATGATATGGTGTTGTGAGGGAGTATCTATTTCGTGATATGAGGACAAGTGTTGAAAACGAGAAGCTAAGTAGTTAGGGTTAGAGTTCTGAAGAATATTGAAGAGTAAAGTGAGAGAGTGAATAGTCCTTCGCTCTTTGAGACGAACCCAGGACAGCATATTTGGTGAAGGTGAGATTACGCTCAGATCTTACGGATGTTTCAAATAAATCGAACACATGCATAGGCCTAATTCATAACAATATGCAAATATGACAGTGAAATCCGGCCATGAAAGTTTTTAATGTAGTCTACCGATACTCACTCTTTGTGATAATCTACGAATTCGTACAGTGTGAACCACCACCACTGAGTGCAGCCTTTCTAGTCACGTTCTCTGAATAGTTATGTAGTGTCTCCAAACAGAAGAGCAGGTGAGACAAAGTCTGCCGACGTGATTATGCTACCAGCATTTCAGTTTCTATCTTAAGGGCAATACGAATGGATAAATTCAATTTATCATCTCAGTAAATTCATAAATCGCGTTTTTGTATAGAATTCGTTAATTTTTTAATGTTGATTATGAAGTGTTTTATACCTATGTCTAGGTTGAGTTAAATGAAACCTGTAGATGTGTACACACTAGGAATGCTATTTATTTCCTTGAACCATTAGGGACTTACTTTACTTTTTGTGTTTATGTAAAGGCTGGCGGCAGCAGTTGTTTAAAACACAAAGAACCCGTTGTTTGTATCGATACGTCTGCGACGCAGTAACATGTGCGCGAGACGGACAGGTTGCTTGCGTAGATCCGGGCCCATCACTTAACATTGCCCGCACGCACATTTCCTCCAACATTTTCGTTTTTTAAAGTGCTCATACGTGCAAGATGCATCGAGATGTAAAAAATGTTAGAAACTTCCGTTTCCTGCCTTCTATGTGGTGATGGTAGCATTGGTAACACCAGTCGCGGTTCCTCTTTCGACTTCCGTTTCTTCAGTCTTTCTTGTCCCTTCTGTTTCCGGCCTCATGTCGGAGTCAGTTGGTCAGTGTACAGAATGACGATGGGCCAACTCCGTTTAAACAAACTCTTGTGTATGTGTATTCCTAAGGTTCTTTGAGTGGAAGAATGATATAACACATTTTGTAATTCATTCACGTAGTATTGCAGTATATAATCGAATTGAAGGGTACACGGGAAAAACGATCAAGGTCCACCAAAAATCGAAATTGAGTTAATAATGCTATCTTATAGTGGAAAGGAAGTACTATCATGTGGTCTAGCTAGTAATAAGAAATAATCGTTCTTGACATTCCACTACGTGAATTTCTATTAAATGCACACATAACCAAGTATTAAGTGCTTAAACTTTAAAATTCGTTTTTCTCGAAACTTTCTAAACTGGACCTTGATCGTTATTCTCGTGTACCCTTCAATTGTCATGGACTTTTCGGTATCCTTTAAGGAGTTTAAGGGGTTAGGTACAGCATACATCAGTAAAATTTTTGGAAATATTCAACATTCTTTTTCCTCCATTACTGTATCTTGGGGGCGGCCGGGTAGCTCAGTTGGTAGAGTAGCTGGCTACGGACTGGATGGTCCGGGGTTCGATCCCAGGTGGTGACAGGATTTTTTCTCGTTGCCAAACTTTCAGAATGGCCCCGAGGTTCACTCAGCCTCCTGTAAAATTGAGTACCGGGTCTTTCCCGGGGGTAAAAGGCGGTCAGAGCGTGGTGCCGACCACACCACCTCATTTTAGTGCCGCGGTCATGGAAAGCATGGGGCTCTACCTCCATGCATGCATGGCATGTTACCCTTTTTTTTTACTGTATCTTGTACAATAATGAAAATTGGTATGTGTATAACACTGTCTTTTTGCTGTATGAAAAACATATTTTTAAGATTTAAAAATATATAGCCTATATATATATATTCAAAATTCAGAATGTTGGCAATTCACTGTGCAGTGATAAAGCGTTTCCCTCATAACTCATATACACTTAACTTTTTCGTGTTCTCTCTCTTTTACGAGTATTTTATTGCTGAAACTTAAGTTTACAATTACATTAATAAATATTTTTTTTTATATTGTGTTAGAAGAAAATACTGATATTTGCCATTTTTTTAATTTATTTTTTATCAGACAATCTATCAAAGGTAGAGAAGTGATTTTGCATCATAGTGTAGATATGGCATACATAAATACACACAAAAAATTTCATCGCAGAATGGTGGATAGTTTTTGAGTTATGAGGGAAACACTTCATCACTGCATAGTGAACTGCCACCAATTTGAATTTTGAAAAAAAAATATATACATATATAATTTTTTTAATTGTAAACATATTTTTTTCATATAGCAGAAGACAGTGTTTTACACAATCATACTAATTTTCTTTATTGTACAAGATACAGTAACGTAGAAAAAAAATTTTGAATATTTCCAAAATTTTACTGCTGTAAGCTGTACCTAACCCCTTAAGTTTCTTTGCAATAAGATATAATCGTCTATGTAAGTACTAAGTCATCGTATTTTCCTGGGTTGAGTTCAGAACATGCATAATTATAGGACTTGCTGGTCATTCGGAAGGCCACCGCTTGAAGAATCAAATGAACCGACATCTAATGAAAATCGAAGGCTATATTGAAATTAATTTACACACTGTCGCTATTGCATGAAGGAAAGTGTCTCCAAACAAAATTACTGTTGAATTCAGGACTAAAAGTCTGTTCGATAAGCTTTACGTCCATGAGATGTTGGCCAGTGCTCACTGAAAATTTCAAGAAAATAGTAAATTACCTTTCAAGTGTTTCATAACCTAGTCGGGGATTTAACCAGGTCGAAAGACGTTTCCGAAGAGAGACTTTGACTCCCTTGATGTAGGGGTCGTCACGTCGCAGTGTTTGTACTTACTGTAAAATGATATAAACATAGCGTTGGCAATAACAAATATCGGTGGAACTCTACAACCAACGCCTCCATCCACACACATTTGGGAAAAGTATGACCATGATCATCGTCTGCGTTCAAGCATTTGGCCCATTTTATTTATCAATTGATCAGAGGTCTTAACAATACGTGGACGTCATTCAACTGGGAGATATTCGAAGAACTTGAATTTCAATTAATTGCACAATTAGGAAATGGATTCATATACGAGACGTTTATATTTATTGTGATAAGAAATATTTATTTTATCCCTTACAACGTGCAATAATTCTTACGTTTAACAACAGAACCGGAAAATAATAACATTAACAGTATAATTTGTCGCATCATTATTCATCGTTCATATTTGTATGTAACACATAATCTTCGAATATGAAGGACTATGTAGCCTACTGGAACTTAGTGCTTTGTCTTTGTCTTACTTGAAATAAACATCACTTACAGACCAGCTGCCCATGTACGGTAATTCCTACCTGTCAGTGTCTAATAATATCACATGCCTTTGCAGCAGTAGTTCTTCATGGATAACGTTTCCTGTAATAACAGCATTCCTGACTTAAATTTTTGGTAATTCCTGATTGCTTACAGATAATTAATTTACGAATTATTCTTTGCTTAGCTTTGTACGTATGATTGAGCAATATACACGACAATATATTTATTTCATTTGATATCGATTCACTTCATAACACTTTTAATTAGTTAAAATATGATAAAAATTCAAAATACCGCTGATGACGAACCATACGCACTTTGAAACGGCCTTACGGGGTATTCAAGGTATATTACCCTTTTTAGCAATACATTTTAACACTATGAAATGTTTAAATCATTAAGTTTTTTAAGTTTTATCATAGTCTAAATAAATAAAAGGCACTTGTATTTCAATGCATTGAAAATTACAGATTAGGACGGAATAAAGAATGTACTGACATGAATATGGTTTTGTGTTAAACTTGTGTTTTATTCCTGGTAAAGTAATGTTATAAGTTTTAATGAAACGATATTCCGTAGATTATAATTTACTACAGAAACTTTGCATCACTTTGTCCATCACAAATCGTATGGGATGAGATAGAAGTCACAGCAGACATGCTATGCTATTGGCATTGGTTTCGCAACCGAATAACAAGAGTCTTATACCATAAAATATCTAACATTGTCTTCTTCCATAATTTTAATATGTGTGTTCAACAATTACACACCTAGTTACAAATCTTACAACAACATTTTTGAAATTATGAAGACATAATACATTGGAATAAGTTGGTTGAGATATCCCCAAATTAAAATGATTTTGCTTCTTTTAATCAAACTTTATAACATTTTTGTACGTACCTCAAGAAATTAATTAAATACATATTTTGTTTGAAATTAATTGCAGAAAATTTTAAATGACTGCTTAATATGCGCAATAATAAAATGAATAAAACATAATTTAATTATGCATAGTTAACTAATGAGACGGAAGTAAACACATTCATTCATAGTTTTCTGCCCAAGGATAGGTCTTTTCACTCCAAACCCAGCATTGTCCAATCGTCCTTCTTTTCCACCGCCTCTTAGTCTCCGTATACGATCTATGTATCTTAATGTTGTCTAGCATCTGAAATCCTTGAAATTAAGTGAGCACCTGGGAAAATTATATACTTTTTTTTTTTTCATTTTCTGTTGTCAATGATCACGTTAAAACGGTTCACACTTTACCATTACTACTATATTTACCAACTACATAAATATAATTATCTTAAAAAATTTGCGTTAGCTATTGGTGGTTAAGACCAGTTCTATGTGCAAAGTATCTCTTCAAAAATTGCGTACGACAGCCACGTTGAAGGAATTTCAGGCATTAACACGTCCGACAGGAATCGGGAGTGACATTGTCTGTTGTTACTTCCAAATCAAAGCAAAGACATTCATTTCGTGTTCAAACGAGCTTTTGAATATGAACTGTGCCAGTAAAAACTCTCTCTCTCTTGTAGAAAGCAGTTTCGTTTGTCTTCTTAAATTGCGTAATTACTTTTATTTCTATTCTCAGCTTGCAAATTAAGACAGACAGCAACTTTGAACTGTGCTGATTTAGTGTTTGTATGTGGGATGCTGACATAAAGTCGGCCAGAACTGAATTCCTGTGCATTGTCTATCACAGAGAGCCATTTCCGCTCGCGGCCCCCATCGTTCCTTTCCGTTCATATCAAATTACGATTAGAAGAGTCTTAGTGAGAGCGAGCATTACTGGTATTTATCATTACTTTTACAATCGTTATTTATATGTCACTCTTTGTTACAAAGCCGTTGTGTGTCGCGGTTCAATTAACGCAACTTCCTACCTGCTTAAGACAGCTGGCGGTGGTGCAGCCGCGTTAGGAAGAACCCCATTATAACCAAGTTAGGTCATCTGGGTACCTCCATTCCCGTTCTGTTCCAGAGACTTCAGTCAGCTTGCAAGTTGTTTTGTGCCACGTGGCATTACTTTTTTTCCCCCAAAAATAATTGACCATACTCATTGAAAAGAAAATATGACAAGTTGATATAGGCCTACTTCCTTGTTCTCACACTAATTTTGTATTAATCCAAACAAAATAAAGGAAATAATGATAATCGTATGTGAAGCGTAGTTCAGCATTTAGTATAGTTTTTCATATTCACACCATTTACTTCAACATGTGAATACACAGCTATGTCACATCTCTGTATTTCGATGGCCTTCAGACACAGTCAAGAAAGAGTGCGAAAATATTCATAATTGAGCATTAATATTTACAATTTTCTTACTTTATTATGTATATATGACTATGCAAATAAAAACATGTCAGCCACCGGCGTAGCTCTGTCGGCTAAGGCGCTTGCCTGCCGATCCGGAGTTGCGTTCGGGCGATTTCCGCTTGGGCTGATTACCTGGTTGGGTTATTTCGAGGTTTTCCCCAACCGTAAGGCAAATGTCAGGTAATTTATGATGAATCCTCGGTCTCATCTCGCCAAATACCATCTCGCGATCACCAATCCCATCGACGCTAAATAACCTCGTAGTTGATACAGCGTCGTTAAATAACCAAGTAAAAGAAATAAATAAAAACATGTCCCTTTACATAGTTTTATGTACATATTATAGTAATTTAAAAATGATAGATCTTTTCACAGAATGTTATAACTTAGAAAACTACAAGTATATCACTAACATACGTTTACCTTCTAGAGATATGAAACTTGATTATTTCTAAAGAAAATAATTGAAACGAATTTGATCTCATGGTATAAATTATTAATAAGAGAAGATAAAAATTGGACTATTTCTTAGTTATGTAATGCACCTAAGGATAATAATAAAGATAATGTATAATGTGTCCACAAAAGCCGTGTTACATTGTAATAATTATTGCATGAAACTAAAGAAATAGAATAGTACACCGTTTGTAGAATGTTAAATTCATAATGCTTTTCTTTAATAAGGTGAAACACGTTAGAGAATTCCTTAATTATCTATTTTCTGACAGATAGAAGGGCTTTGATGGAACAGTCGCCTGGCTTTCACGCTCACCGGGCATCACACTCTAGATTTCTTCTGGGGATATTTTAGGGGGTTTGTAAACCTACACAGAACTCCTATTGATAGCGTTGCAACTCTTCACAGGACCTTGTTGGAACAATCGCCTGGCCTCCACACACACCGGACATCACACCTGTAGATTTCTTCCTCTGGGGGTATGCCAAGTATTATTGTACACAGAACTGCTGTTGTTGACAAAGTTGCAACTCCTCACACCAGGACACCTGCACTGATGTGCTCCCATTATGGCAAGGAATATAACTGCATCTTAATATGGTAGGAGCTACAAAAGTAGCCCAACGTTTCGAAACTACGTATCGACTCATACATCTGATAAGACGAGAAAAGGGGAATCTTGGTAACCAAATCCTTTCCCTTTTTCTTGTCTTACCAACATTGCAGATATTGGAATTGACATTCATTGTCACTGTGATGTTCTGTGTTGTCATTGGAGTCGTGTACAATCTGTTACAAAAATAGAAATTATATATTGCTCTTGAACTCCTGGCGCTGTAGTCAGTATGCAAAGCTCTTCCGTTTCGCGGAGTGTCTCAGGTTCGGTTTAACGAATATTCGAATTGTTTCTCACTCTTTGTGGGTAAGCGGCAAAGACAGACCACATTGAACCATGCAGAAGTTCCAAGAGCCATTGCAAGGACACGATTATCGTAGTGCAAGCCTACTATTTAATTGATAATTTTTCTTCTCACACTACAATCAATCAACCACCGACTCATTAATTCATTCATCCATGTATTCATTGATTGATTCTTTGACTGATTCAGTGATTCACTAATTGGTTCATTCATTCATTCATTCATTCAGGTATTACAATTGGTATCGTCAAGAGCAAAACATATCTTCTTAAAATGATTTATTAATTAAATAATGCATCTGCTTAGAGTAATTAAAAGGCATTAACAACTACTGTTTAGAGGTATGCATTTTGAGTTTAAAGTGTAAACGTTACAATACAATGTATGTACTTATTTTCTCTTCTATTTAGTAAGTAATTGTAATTTATTCTATTCTTGCATCTCTTTACACATCAGATTTCATATTACGCATTAAACTTATTTCCTTTGTTGTTACTTGTGTCCATTTGTTCATCTATGTATGTTATGAAGATAAGTGTAATAAAGTATGCAATTAATTGTAGGCCTATATTAAGCAAATACATTTTTAAAATCACACGTGGTAAATATCCTTCTATTGTTACACCGCTTGTGTACTTAGAAAATGTCAGTGTTTCTATATGATGAAGTGCGGCTTGTGTTCTGTCTAGTCTGCAAAATAACAGGGACAACCGGTTGAAATTCGAACATTCGGTCGGATGCTCTACCTTGACGGATGCTCTCTGACCAATCGTATGAAAACCGATTGTAAGCCTTATTCAGCAGCTCTTTAGTTGTCATGAATGAAGGCCTGATGTTGATTGAAACCAATGTGTCTAATATGTTATGTTGAGAAAAGAAAATCAATTTACACTCTTAGAACGTAGGATATATACATACAGCCAAGAAATTTCAATTCTTCTATTGTTGCAGGGAACATTATAGAGAAAGATCAAACTAAAGGCAGTTCGAAGAGTTGTAATGATCTGTACCTTCGTGCTTCGAGTGTTTCCTAGTAATGAAACGCCAGACGAGTTAAGGTGAAACTGGTGACCCATTGCCTGTTTGACCTGAGCAGACTGACTCTGCTGGAAGATTTCCAGTTACGTCACACTTGAGAATGTTGAACAGAATTCAACCTGTGGTCATAGTACAGGTTTGCGAGCTGGGGAGATTGTGTCCTAATGAATTTGTGCATGATTTACTGACGAAATTGGAAGAATATTTATTCTGTAGATACACAGATCAGCACCTCGTTTTTGTTCGATAAAAACAACTAATACGAGGAATGATGGAACATAGAAAAACTTCAAAATAAAATCATTTTTTGGGAATTTGTCGAACCAGGCCTACTTAGATCGTATTTCAGATCATCAGTTCTGAGGATATACTTCTTATGATGAACCTGACATTTAATTCTGCTTTACGTAAATATTAACTTCGGTGAATATTTTATTAGTCTTATTGGATTGATTTGAAAAAAAAACATTTAATTTACCTTAATTAAGAAAAAAATTATCGTATTTGTGATCAAATTTATCAGGCTGCATAGTTAAAAAAAGACGGCACTACAGCATTTTTCATATTTATATGAATATCTTAAATCAAGTGGGGCGATTGCTAACGAATGTTGATATAGATCAGCAACTCGAGAAAATCTTAAGATGTTGATGGAAACGTAAAATAACATCTGACGCGTTAAACAATAGAAACTTTGTTTGAATTGGAATGATATGTGATCAATTTGAAACTTGTAGAGCTCCTCTGGAACTCAATCACTCATTCCCCTGTTCTGTGGACGGTACTGAACTTGGACTTAGTTCAGCAATGAAGAAGAAAGTTTCTTTCTTGTTTTGACAACCTATAATACTGCGCTTGGCGACTAGAATGGTCATGCGGTAACGAATCTGACTTGTTCCCGAGGCTGCCCTTGAGCATGGCTTCAAATTACACTTGGTCTGGTTACCTTTTATTTTTTAAGGTTTTCAGCAACTGTAAGACGAATGTCAGGTTATCCCATGACGAATTCTCTGATTCATCTCGCTAAATACTCTCTCACAATAATTATCATTTCTTCAAATGCTAGATTACCGCGTAGTTGATACACCGTCGTTGAATAACCGATTAAAAATAATGTGTGTAGTAACAAGGGATATTTAAAGAACACTGTATGATGGCTTATAATTTATTACGGAATTTTCTAACGTCAGATAAATATTTCGTTGTTACAGATCCTCGGTCTGCATTTATACACACAAGATCGACAGGACGTTATATGTTGAGATTCGAGCCTTATTTTAAATATTTCGCCGTTCTTAGATTAACTTTACAGTTCGGCGGCAGTAGTGCCAAATATGTTAGAGCTTCACAAGAGCCATTTCAAATTCTGAAGTAAAAGATAAAAAAAACTCCCTCGTCTAATACTTTGCTCATTTAATTTACATAAGTTTCATATATATTTAATTTTAAAATGATGTGCGGTGTTCAACAGTGGCAATACAACATTCAATTGAGACTGTCTATACAGACGTGGACAAATTATTAGACTAAAACGTTTTCTTGGAAACATAATATAATTCGTCATATCGACTATCAGTATAATTCACAGAGTCTCTATTGTTGTAAATATGATTGTTTACATCTTCTGGTATATTTTTCCAATGGTTAAGTATATTTTTTTTTCTGGCTACATTGTACTACTGGTGTTTTAATTATATACTGCAAGAAGATCGAACATGAACGAAATTGAAAATCTGTGATCTATACTGAAGAAGAAAGTGAACAAAAAGAGACTTACAACAGAACATGGACTCATTTAAGCACTGTCTGATATCTGGCTAAATGATGCTGATATTCAAAGGAAGTGTCAAATTTTGGTTTCCATCATCCCTGACAAAATCAACGTGTTAATAAAGAATAAGGGAATGTTCACAAAATATTAGTATCCTCAAGACTCAATTTTCTGTTCATTATATCTGTACAAAATGCATTTTTGTTCATTATTTCTACTGGTAAATACAGCTTCGTTGCACATACTATTAATTTAGTCTAATAATTTGTCCACGTCTGTAATATTATTAATTATATTGTCTAAAATTTAAGGACAATTTTGTCTGCAAGTTTACATATGTAGGCTATTTAGAATGTGGTATAAATTTAAGCAGTTGCAGTTTTCCATCTGCACGGGTAGTATTTCCAAGAAATAAAAGGGAGGAAGAGTCTTGAACAGACAATACCAACTGAGTGGCACGTTTTCGAATACTACTTACAAGAAAGGGTGAAGAAACTTCTGAGGACTCCGATGCACTACTCAGTTTCAGGATTGTGAATCAGATTTTGGTGCTTCTGGTGCACTTATATTCTGCCTCCCTAGATCGTGTCCTGAATTGAAAGTGGAGTATTGTTGAAGGCAGGTCACGTTCTGTTGTACGGGTTGCTGCCATGTTCCATCCAAGTCTCCCGCTCACTCGCGCAAAGTTCGGATCGCGCGTGATATGGATTGCATATGTAACAGGGGCAATCTAGCTGAGAAAGGTAGCGGACCTGTAGGCAGGTACGAGAGCTGCATATATACGGTACTTTACAATCCATGTGAACGCCAAGTGGCGAATTTTTTATTTTCCGTTAGTTTAACGATGCACCTAATTTTTTGTCATGAAATCTAGGTTGCAACATCAATAAATCGGAATATGTCCAATACAAAGCCTTGTTTGTATGGCTGTCAAGACGTATGGTGAATTTGCTGGTAAAATCTAACAAATCTGAATTTATCTCTCATAATACAATCCTGAAAAAGCGCTCCGTTATTTCTAGTTCACTTTTGTAATACAGATTTTCACTTGTGTGAATTTCGTTTATTTTGTCCCAACTCAACTGGGAATCATGTAAAACATTAAGCACTCACACATAAGTGAGCTCCATAGTTATATTACCAGCATGACGCAAGATCACTTTTTGAGACAATATTAAACAAACACATTGCAAGTAACCCACATGCTGCTAGTGAGCATTAAATAAATAGTACCGGTAATATTTTTCTTCGGAAATGTAATTTATCATTCATTTTTATAAAATTTGATACGCACGTATCTATCTGTAATCTGTGGTGTTTGCTGCTGTTATGGTTGCTTACCTGTTTCGACTGGATCAAGATCATTTTTTTAGTTGGTTATTTAACGACGCTGTATCAACTACTAGGTTATTTAGCTTCGATGAGATTGGTGATAGCGAGATGGTATTTGGCGAGATGAGGCCGAGGATTCGCCATAGATTATGTGGCATTCACCTTACGGTTGGGAAAAACCTCGGAAAAAACCCAACCAGGTAATCAGCCCAAGCGGGTATCGAACCCGCGCCTGAGCGGAACTTCAGACCGACAGGGAAGCGCCTCAACCGACTGAGCCACACCGGTGGCTGATCAAAATCATGTAGGCCTATATCAGAAATAAGCATTTCATGAGAAAACCTTTCCGAACGCCGTCACTATAGGATTCATTGTAATTTTTTTCGAGATTTCAACATGTGTGTCAGTATATTTTAGAGCCCAAGGATATATATGGATAGTCGTCGAAGAAACATTGTTAAACTCCTCTGCTGTAATAATGTTCGTACAATTGGCAATGAAACATGGCAACAACGGACTCATCATAATGGTAGAGGTATCCCCTTTCCACGCCATGAACTTACATGGGTGCCATGGAAGTAGTTCCATGCTAGAATGGGGTAGTTTAGCCGGCAGCATGCTGCGACCGCCTTCTACTCCCGGGAAAGGCCGGTACTGAATTTATCAGAAGGCTGGGTGGACCCAGAGACTGTTCTCGAAATTTTGGCAACGAGGATATTTGTATTTTGATAATATATATATTATTAAATTATAAGAAATGAATTAAAAGCAAAACCTTGTTAGCCATTGAACTTCACGGTAACACATTTTTCTTCAAGGAATAGTTGAGTCAGCAGCAATGTAAATTCCATAGTTACAGACTTGCCAACGAATATGTTGATATAGATCAATTTTTCCACCTAATAAGCTTTAAATTTTTTTCTAACTTCGCAAATGAATATCGGATGAGAGTATTGTCTTCCATCCGAGCGGATAATGTTGTATGCTGCATATGCGGATATGTTTTTGAAAGCAAAGCGGAGAAAACTGCATACATCACCGCTTCCTTGTAGGGAAAATATTTTAAAATTTGAATGTTCTGTGATCATAGTACAGTTTATAATTTGTAGATGGTGGATTACATTTTTATTTTATTATTTGGACCATTTGTCTAAATTCTGATATGATATGCCTTAGCAATTAAAATAGTATTTATTTATAATTTAAGGACGGTTCAGGATTCTATAATCATTTTATTTTCCGATCATAATTTTTACAACGATATTTTAAATTCTTCGTCAAATTTGTGACCTCTATTTATTCTACTTTTCGTTGTTAATCAATTAAAAACGTGTAACAAATTTTTACAGAAACTTTTCACATTAAGTGGCACGTATCCTGTCACGAAATTGAAAAAGAAAAAAAACTGCTTTTTATATGAACTGATACTTAAGAGTTATCAGGAGACCATGGTCTGCCTTTCAGAACAAAGTGATAATAGGATCCTATTACAAGACATATCCATTAGCTAGGTCTCATGTTTGGCAACTGTTTACAATGCACTTTGATAGAGTAGTAGGCCTACATATCACTAACCGGACATATCTCTGAGCATATTGATTTGTCGTTTAGAATGGGGTCAGACAAATATTTTCAAATTCTTCCCAAAGTAATTTTGAGAATAGACAAATAAGGATATCAACTTATTTTCATTTCAGTCTATTTGTTTTCCCTCCTTTATTTTCTTTCTTCCCCAATCCTTTCCTCAATGATAAAAATTCTGCTAGCACTGTAATACAGGAAAATTAATTTCTTTTAAATAAATTACTAAACCCTCTGGATTGTTTGAATTTTCTCCTTCGCCATTTTTTTCGTTATAAATGCAATATTTTTCCACGAGCTCGAATGTATTAGTTGTTTGATGAACTCGTAAATACTAGATCATGCATAAAGTTCCATGTGCATAACAGCAAAGAACAATATATCGACAGTGAAGTTTTGTAGCATGCATACATACATACATACATACATACACACATACACACATACATACATTACATACATACATACATACACACATAGAATACATTTTTTCCACTGTAACAGTTATCGTATAGGATGAAAAATTTTGAGAAATTCAAACTAAATAACGTTAAAACTTTGAAAATGCTTGATGTTAGTGAAAACGGTAATACAAGAAAAGAAGTTACTTATTGACATACGAATAGAGAACGTAAGTACTATGAGTAAGCGCATAAGTGCAACCTGTAAGCCATCCCAAACGATTACATGAAACCTAGATCACACAAAAGACTTTTTTTTTCTGTCTTGTGGTAAAATCAGGCAATGTCTTCCATTCTGCGACGCCTGAAAGGTGAAAGGGCAGAGAACAACCACGCCAACCACTGCATGCCCTTGCTAGGGTCTTGACCTTTACAAATACCCATGCATTAGCGCTTTTCCACTGACGTCATCCTCCTGGAACTGCTGTTGGAAACGAAATGATGAACCATTATTTCAGAAACCTCTGTTCTTGAGTCCTTCATCTGAGAGATGAAGTTTCTTTTCATGTGTACGTAAACATTTTGATCAGTATCATTTATTGCTACGTATTATTGTCTAGAACACGAAGTAGAGGTTATAAATTTGTTGTGATGTAGGCCCACATTGTAGTAGCAAAGTTCAAAAAGATTGTTACAGAATGAGCATTGTCAAAATAGTTACAGTAGATTAATTAAATTCAAGGAAAGAACTTCATCCGTTCTCCAGTAAGTCCTGGGATGAAATAGAGATGAAAACTTTATCTATAGTAAACGATATATAATTATACAGAGTGGCCCACTTAACTCTATCACCTCCGATAACATGCGAAATATTTCAGATAAACACAAACCGACAATTACAAGTTAAATTACATCGAAGAGAACATCTGATACACGTAATGCATTTTTTGTACATGACATAATTTTAAATATATTTGAGTCAACTATGTTTTGTATTACAAATGATGCGTTAGCTTTGTCTAATAAAACTGGTTACTTTACCGACTGTTTCAATGTCACGGGGCATAAGTCAGTTTTACACAAACCTATGAGAATTCTTGTGTAAAATTAACAGCAGCTCATTAGACTGATTAAATTTGTTGTAATTTATTAGATGCAGGTATATTAATAGTGGCAACATTTATCATTTTAACCACAAATAATAAAAAGTCAACAGATGTCATTCTTTGTTTACTTCTCGTTAGAGGTGAAGATTTAATTTGAACTGCTTTTCTGATATGGATTGTAAACTCTCAACCGAGTGCGTGCACTTCAGAAGCAATAAAAATAACGCTCTTTACGAAAATCTCTCTGGGCTTATTCCACCCACAAGGTAAACTATTCATAAACTTAACCTTAAGTTTGAAAGGTCAGATAATGCAGCAGATATTCCTTGATATGGTCGTTCTAAAAGTGTTAGGATGAAAATGATGAAAAGTTGGTATTATGAATGTTCAGAATTCACATAAATCAACTAGAGCCAGCGGACTGTCGAGAGGCATTAAAATTTGAAGAACAAGTGTAAGTCGCACGTTAAACGCCCTTAAGTTAAGCCATACCGGCCCAAAATTCTGCACGCTCTTTGGATTTGTCGAATAACAGAATGGCTTCATCGTTCATGCGATTTAGCTCTGTGATTTTTCTTTTCCTTGGGGGATTTGTAAAATGCGTAGTATTCTCAAGGAAAGTTACGGGTATTGACAGTCTAAAGTTTATAATCGAAGATGTAATTATGGAACTGGGTTAGATGAAGGAATTTTGCTACAAATCATGCTAGGATGTAACAGAAAGACATCAGATGTGTGTTGAAAACGATGGTGATCATTTTAACAACACTTGTAAGAGTATTTTGGATAATGGTAAATAAAAATATTGGCGCAATATTCAGTGAACTGATTTATGACTCACTCAGTATAAGTTGCCTCGTTTAATTATTAGGCAGCGGCATTCCTTTTAAGATTTGTAGGTCTTTATTGCATGCACCGATAATAAAATGAAAATGCGACGCTGTCACGTCTTGTTTGTTGCTGCTATATATTAATATAACATGGATATGGGCTAGGCTTAGTTGCTCAAAGCATGAGTTAATTTGAAGATTATTTATATTATTTAGATTATTTATTTTAAATTAATTATTTAAAGAACTGTAATATAATTAATTTTCACTGTGAACTAGAACAAGACACACTGCTAAAATTTGCAACTCTGGTTTATATACTCCGCGTGGAGTTATTGGAGCGGCCTTCAAAAGACTTGACGACAATGGACAGCGCGACATAATTAAAATTATTGAAACTACAAAGCTTCCGTCCTCTTTGACACCGCTAGCCTACTAATTGAACGTGGCTACTTTATATGTATGTATGTATGTATGTATGTATGTATGTATGTATGTATGTATGTATGTATGTATGTATGTATGTATGTATGTATGTATGTATGTATGTATGTATTCACAAAACAATCAAGATATTCGTTCCTCTTTAATTCATCCGCGGCTACAATAATTTCATTGCGATTAACGGTTTTGTGGCTCAACTTTGAATCCTGTAAAGTAAAGTAAAATGCTCAAATATGTCCAGATCTAATTTAAATCACCTTGTTTCTTTTAAAGGGCAGTTCTTCGAAGGAGAATTAGGTTTGTGTACTCTCATTCTGAAGCATTTTAATTATACTTATTCACTAAAAATACTCATTAAAACATTATGAATTTTGTTATCCGAGTTTACAATGTACTGCAAATTGATTGTCAGAAATGTAATTCTAAATGTTTTGAGATTTTATTTGTGCACAGTTTTAAATGTTATGCAGTTTCAATAATGTACGCTTTTTAATTTTGCGAAGAAGATAGTATGATAACCACGAGAAACAAATTTATTTCCAGATTTTAACGGAAATTTAATACGATTTAAGATTCTGTCTAACATATTTTAACCGTTCTTACAAGAATGTTTATACGTTACCTATGGGTACATTTTGTTGTCTAACATAAAAATTACATTCATTTTCACCAAATCATTGGCCTACTTCTCGTTTCTTTTCTCATAGAAAGATGTACGAATATAAATTTTTGACATACAGATGCTGACAAAACGCATCCAATTCGTTGTAGGTCATCCCATAAAAGATGTAGGTCATCCCATATTATTTGCAGATGACACAAGTATAGTAATTACAGCCAATAACTCCAACACATTCCAATCTTCAACAGAGGAAATTCTCTTCAAAATATGTGACTGGTTCTCAGTCAATAAATTAGTATTAAATTGTAACAAAACTAACATAATTCAATTTAAATCCTGTCCAAATTCAACGTCGCAAATTTCTAGCGCAATAATTAATAATAGATCCCTATTAGAAACAACAACCAAATTTCTTGGCTTAAAAATCGATAATGTGTTAAATTGGAAAAATCATATTAAAGAAATTACCCCCAAACTAAATTCAGCTTGTTTTGCTATTAGATCTATGCAAAAGATAGTAAATATCAATACCTTAAAAACAATATACTTTGCATACTCCCACTCGGTAATGAGTTTTGGAATAATATTCTGGAGAAATTCCACAGATAGTAACAATATATTTCTATTACAAAAAAGAATAATTAGAATAATAGTAGGGGCCAAATTTAGGGAATCGTGTAGGGCTATTTTAAAAAACTACAAATAATGTCCATGGCTTGTCAGTATATCTTTTCATTAATAATCTTCCTCGTATGTAATCGTGAAAACTTTGTAACTAATTCAACAGTTCATAGCATAAATACACGTCAAAAAAATGACTTTCATACTCCATCGGCAAGTCTAACGTGCTATCAAAAAGGAGTGCGTTATATGGCAGTAAAAATTTTTATTCATTCATTCATTCATTTATTTTATTCCATAGATCTTACATGTGCAATGAAGCTTTAAGATGTGGAACATGTCAACATTTTACAATATTACAATTACAATTTTTACAAATTTTTATAGTTTTACAATTTAGTAATTTTCTACAATTTTTACAATTTTGTACAATTTTTTTACATTTTTTTACATTTTTTTACATTTTTTTTTACATTTTGGCGAGATGTAGTGAGATGAGATGAGGTCCGAGGATTCGCCAAAATATTACCCGGCATTTGCCTTTTCGGTGGGGGAAACCTCCCTGTCGATATAAAAAATGAAACTCAAAACATAAAATTATTTAGGGCCAAATTAAAGAAGTACCTAATTTCTCACGCCTTCTATTATGTAGGTGAATTCATGACATTCAATAATACTTCATGAAATTGATACTAAAACTTTGTGTTGTACTAGTAGACTATATTGTAAATCTCGTCTATATATATTTCATCTAGACTGTGACTATAAATTAAGATTTTATAATAGTATTAAGTTTTTTGACTTGTTCCATATTCTAGCTGTAAGCATGTATGAATACCATGGAATGTTAATAAATACAATACAATACAATACAATACAATACAATACAATACAATATCTCCTCCATCGAACGTGTATTTGGTTTTAGACAATACAATTGAATGGCACAGGAAAAGAACGTGCTTTGTGCACTTATTATTTAAAAAAAAATGAGTTATGCATGTTGTTTGGAGTAGAATTCCATGTAATTTTATCCTATGAATGAAACACTGTGATAATGTGTACAGTCTAAGCGCTATGACAGATTTTATATTTGGTATATAAGGAAAGAATATGCTAAACGCAAACTTTAAATTGCTGTCCTGAACAATTTGCTGAAGTAGACAAAGCTCATTCTTTTCCTGTACCCTTCAGATATTTTTATTAAAATTCACATAGATACAATACAAAATCGCTGTAAATTAAATATTGTGCCTAACGTAGAAAAGGCTTGTAATATCTGTATGCATTGGGAAACTATATGCTTTGCTCTATGTGTGACATGTTAAAAATAATTACTCCACATAAACCATTTGTAATATACGATGGTTATCTTCGTTTTTAAGACAAGTTATTTCGGAAGTACAAAGTAAAAAACTATTTACAGTATATAATGGTCACAATAGCAACATGGATCCTTTACAAAAATATACAATTAAATTATTCGATTACTTTTTCTGGTTTGATGCAAAGTCTAAACTGCTAATTTTTTTCATCCAAATTATTAAATAGTAAGGCTCTAGTTTTGGAGCATTGTAAGTTCAATTTCATAAAAATTGACACAAATTTGGTATAATATAGCATTCATGTTTTTCCCCTAACATTTGTTTTGACAAAAGAAAAGTATTTTCAATCAATTTTCTCAAGCTCACTAATACATTTTACACGTGTACTTTGCTGGAGAGTAAGACCTTGTGACGTTTGAAGTCAAAGAGCTTTGAACATGTTTTGAAGTAATCTTATTTTGATACCGGTACACGTATTTCCCATTACAATGAATACTTGATAATGAGTCTTCGGAACAAGAACTGCTAATTACGTAATGGTAGAAGGTCTCATCACGCTTTGCAGAGTATCATTTGAATAGTAATCTTAATATATAAAATTGAATGTGGGTATGTATGTATATATGTATGTATGTGTGTATGTTCTCTATACAAATCTACACGCTTTGACCAATATGTGCCAAAGTTTGCACATTTAACCTTCATAACCAGGAGAAGAACATAGGCTACATTAAAATTGTGCAAATGGAAGTTAAATTAATTAAAATTTTAAAAAATAAAAATAAATAGATCAAATCTTCATGTATAATATTAAAATACAAAATCTTCTACAGTCAATTGTTCTTTTATTATTGTCTGTTGTATTCAACATCGACTTTCACGAGGCCTTGGAAATTTTAACACGAAATTAAATTACATTGTTGTTACAGATCGCGAAGGCTAAAACTAGATAATTCATGCAATAAGTATCTTTACGCAGTCCAGGACCGTATTATGAATTCCTCGATGTTTTATACAACTGAATTCTAGAATTCTTTGAAACTACAAGGATTGCTACCACATAATTTACTTAATAATGAATAACCAATAGTACTATTGCGAAATATTGACCCACCAAAATTATGAACGAATAAGACTTGGTGTGAAAAACTCATACGAAACGTTTGAATTGGCTATATTAACTGCAAAAATAAAAGGAGATGTTTTTATTCCACGTATTGCTAGGATACTCATTCAGTTTTAACCCTTTCCAGCCCAATGATTCCATATACACTTTACCTGCTCTGAGAATGCATGTAAAATGCCAAATGACTCCATATGTTATCATAGCCATATTCTTAGTTATTTTTAAGATAGCTGGCACCCCTGAAATCCCGAAACAAAACACTATCGGGCAGCGTTTCTCTTTCATGTCAAAATATTTTTTTTAATTTTCAATTTAATTTGGGCTGGAAAGGGTTAGCAACTGCAATTTCAATGTCACTAGCATTTGTAATGGCCAGGGAACGGATTTATATGGACTAAAAATATATGAAATATGTAAATATATATGTAGTTATTTTTACCAAAATATGGAATTAAATATGGATTTTTACCAAAATATGGAATTAAATATGGACTTAAAATTATAAAAAAATGACTATGTACGTTAAATATTGGTACATTTTAATCAAACTAAACAAAAAATATAATGGACGTACCTTATCTTCCAATGTAGTTTCAACAAAACACAATTTTTATTGTCTGTTACCATAACAATAGGTTACAAACATTTCTTTCAAGTGCTGAAAAGTGAATCTTCTTCTATTGTCTCTGAGGATAGATTTATACTGACTAAAAGAGCGTTCGACGTCACAAGAAGTAACTGGTACATAATTCAATTTCACAATGTCTGCTGGGGATAAGTCCAAGTTAATCTTCACTGTTGATTCACCACTCATCACAGCAACAACCTTTTGTAGTTCTTCATATCCAGGGTTTTTTGAAAGTACAGTGTCCACCTTAGCTCTTACTGCATCTGCAACTTTACCTCTACCACGATTCAGTTGTTCCACAGTACTATTTATAATTTCAAAACTTTCAGATAGTGAAAGGTGCCTATTTTGGAGACTTTTGAGCGTTTTTATGATGCATGAAAATGTATGCTGAATGTGAGCTAAGTCATTCTTCACACTTATGTCACAGGTAACTGTTTTCGCAGTATCAATTGAGACTGCATCTTCAGAGTCCAATGCAAGGAGAACATTGTTAATAGAGTCTATATGTTCGGCATAATATTCAACTGCTTCTAGCCATGTACCCCATCTAGTTAAAATTGGCTTTGGTGGCAATGGAATTTCAGGGTACATTTCTTTCAACACGTTAACTCTACTGGGAGCTTTGAGAAATACTTTTTTCACTGATGAAATCAACAAATCTACTTTAGGGAAATTGTCTCTGACCACTTCTGCCACACGATGAAATGCATGCGCCACACAAGTAAAATGAGTCAATTTAGGATATACAACAGATAATGCTTGTCCAGCTTTGACCATATAAGGGGCAGCATCGCTAATAAAGAATAACACATTATCGTACATAATACCCTTTGGCCACAGGATACCCATAGCTTCGTTGAACAGTTTAACTATAGTTTTGTTATTGCACTTTTCTAGAACATCACAATGTAAAAGAATTCGTTCAGAATATTGTTCACTTAACAAACCGATAACTACATTACCAACAAGTCTACCTTCTTTGTCGGGAGTCTCATCAATGGAAACCCAAATTGAACTATCTTTAATTTCATCTCTTATCTTCTGTATTGTCTCATCGTAGATGGATGGAGCATACGTCTTCCTAAGTGTTGACTCATCCGGGATTGTATGTTGAGTATATTTTTCAAGGAATTCCCTGAAGACCTTATTCTTTAGTTTGTAGAGAGGAATATCAGCAGAGATGAGAGAACGGCACAGGTCGATGTTAAACTCAGATCTTACGTTCGATGTTGTTGGTTGTGTTAAAAACAATTGTCTCTGCTTGGAATTTAGTTGTTTGTTGGCCTGATGTTTACTAGTTGTAATGTGTTGTTGCACCAGGAACTTTTGTGTAGATGATACTGCACACTGACACAAATTACAAAATAATATTTTATTGTCAGTTGATAAACCATCTTCTTTAAATTCTGAAATGTAACTTGTTAGTTTTGATTTTAAATTGACTGAATGACGTACTTTTGGCATATTTACCGTCTTTATAGTATGATTTACAAAACTGAACCTATGTGTACTCTGACTGGCATTTAACTGTTGAGCTGCACAACTGAAGTCTGTTAAAAATTTTAAATTAAATTAATACAGTTTTGTAACTTACTTTCCCATTGTTGATAGGACTGCTAATTTTCAAATAACTCTGATGTTAAAGGGATTACTGAACATGTGTTTAAATCTCTATTGTTGAAATGTATTTTTAAAAGTTAATGGAATTTTGTTTTGTTTTATTGTTAAACCTAATATAATATGGACTGTTTTATATGAAATATGGAAAATATATGGAAATTAACGAAAATATGTACTAAACTCTAAAATATGGAAAAATATGGAAAATAAAAGTAGGATTTTTCAACCCTACACATTGTGAAACATAAAGATAATGCAAAATATAAATTATATTAGCTTTATAAGTAAATATGTATTTACATATAAATCCTTTCCCTGGTAATGGCCATATTAAAATGAAGCTCAAGGACAGTCGCTCAAAGTTGCAGACGTTAACTTAAAAACTGCGTGTTTTTCACATCCTCAACTATATTTTATACAAAGAAATGAAAAAAAAAGATTTTACACGTATCAATAATCAATTCAGTGATACTTTTGTCATGTTGCTAATGTAATATGTGAATGTACATAAGCCCACTGAAAATAACATTGTATTAATTCTCAAAATATTGTTGTTCACGTTGCAAATTTAGTATGTTAGGCGTTGTAGAAATAAAAATCTTCTAAAATATCAGTAGGCCTATACGTTTCTCAGAATATTAGTCTCTATGTTAAAAAATGACTTATTGCGAGTTTATATTGTATCTGCATTCTGTGTATAAAATTAGAATTAATATATTATGTTCTAAATTTATGAGATATAGTTTCAAGTTTTATTAAAAAAAAACTGGGTATGATATGTAGGTGTATAGCGGTCAAGAGGTAAAACAATCTTCCAATATAAATTAAATTATATATGTATATATTGATTCGATATTGAAACTGATCAGAAAGAGGAGAAGGAATTATATTTTCGTTGGGTTTTACTTTGTTTATAGTTTGATTTTTCTATTACTTTATTTGTATTTCTGGCGGTGTGGAAGAGAAGGCCTAATGGCCGTAACTACACCAGAATAAATAAATAAATAAATAAATAAATAAAAACAAGTAAATAAATAAATTTAAAACAACAGTTTAACGTCAGGCACATAATATGTTTTCTTTTCAGTGCTTGATTTACAACTGTTTTAAATTGAGTTAACCCTGGCAGGCATTTGGCTAAGGAGTTAATTAATTCATGTGAGTGACGTTGAGTAAAGATTCATCTTTATGGGCGAGGAAAGCTTAGTAAAGACAATTCGCTTTGGTTGTGTATAGTTAGGTTTCCGAGATTTCCGAAAATTTAATAACCAGTTTAATTAAAAATAGAATCAGAAAGGAAAACCCGGGCAACGCCGGGTGCTTTCAGCTAGTTATTCAATAATTAAATGTGTCAAGTATTTTTGTAATACTGCCCTTAATATTCAATATTTATTGAAGTGATGCAAATACGGGCGGAGTTATACGTAGTATACCAGCTATAGCTATAACTTCGCAATAATAAGATATCGCAGAGTACTGCGAAAATAAGGTTTAAACGTTTAGGTTAACTTTTTACGACAACGGTTTTAAATGAGAGCAGGAAACCAAAGGGGTCATATTCTTGTCACGTATTTACTGTAGGCCTACATATTTTCGTACGTAGGCCTATATTATCTATAGGCTATTATGGAAAATGACGTAATACAAATTCACTGACAATATAAGAAACTTTACATAAAAGTTAAATTTACCCTGAAGAACCCATTTGTTAAGATGCTCACTAATAAAGAATCGTACTTCCAATTAATCTCTCCAGTTTTAAAATTCTTGTCAATCGAGATATGTGTAAAGGAAAACGAAGTGGTTATTGAAAGCTGAAATTATATAACCAATTAACATGGCGAGGACAACACTTGAAATAGTAAATGACAAAATACACGTTTTTGGTCAATTTTATAACAGTGTCCATTAAAATTGATAAAATACAATGAAATTGAAAAGTATGTAACAGTTGTATGAGCACTATGTCTGTTGAGCTTCTTTATTTGTCAAGACAGAGCGAATCCGGATGTTTGATCTGTACTCCTGCGTGACATGATGTGAACGTCAGTACAGATCAAACATCCGGATTCGCTCTGTCTTGACATCACTGATGATGGGGATACAATCCTCGAAACATGTATGATAAATAAAGAAGCTCAACAGACAGTGCTCATACATCTGTTACATATTTTTTAATTTTATTGTATTTTATCAACTTGAAATAGTGTTACTTATTAGCAGTATCACTCATACTGTTCTGCCCAAGGGCAGGTCTTTCACTGTGAACCCAGAATTTTCCAGTCTTTCCTATTTTCTGCCTTCCTCTTAGTCTCCACATATGATCCATATATCTTAATGTAGTCTATCATCTGATATCTTCTTCTGCCCCGAACTCTTCTCCCGTTCATTCTTCAAAGGGCAGTTTCTTCTCAACCAGTGACCCAGCCAATTCCTTTTCCTCTTCCTGGTCAATTTCAGCACCATTCCTTCTTCGCCCACTCTTTCCAAAACAGCTTCGTTTCTTATTTTGTCTGTCCATTTCACACGCTCCATTCTTCTCCGTATCCATATTTAAAATGCGTCTAGTCGCTTCTCATCACTTCGTCGTAATGTCCATGTTTCTGCCCCATACACTGCTACACTCCACACCAAGCACTTCACTAGTCTCTTCTTTAGTTCCTTCTCAGAGGTCCTCAAAAGATGCTTCTTCTTCTATTAAAAGTTTCTTTTGCCATTGCTATTCTCTTTTTGACTTCTTGGCAGCAGCTCATGTTAGTGCTTATAGTAGGCCTACACCCCAAGTATTTGAAGTTGTCCACTTGCACTACTCTTTCATTTAGTATTCGCACGTTTACCTTCTTTACTTTTCTTCCTATGACATGCTCTTCGTCTTGTTGGCATTTATCTTCATCCCATACTGCTCACAGCTGTCATTTAGCTTTAGTAGCATATCTCTTAATATCATCTCCTCTTCTGCTAACACACGGTGTGATTATCAGTTTGCGATACCGGTGGAGGTGTTAACAGCCTTCTTATACTTTTTTAATGCGAAGTTATTACCCTTGATGTATTTTAGATAGTTGTGAATGTGCTTTGTAGACAATTAATTTGGTAAATCTGTCCCTAAAATAACAAATTTATTGATTTTAAAAGAAAAACACATCAATTGAAGTATGATAACCTTTACATAGTTATATTCGTTTACTGGCACTACGTTACGTCGTGTAATGGGAAGAAGAAAATAATTAATCATATCTAAAAATATTCTGAGATGAAATGGAGAGGACTGCAGTACCGAGCCCTTCAGGTGCACTGTATTAAGACGGAAAGTTAAAATAGTTCAGACATTCACATCGCTACATTTTGAAGAAAAAGAGATAGGAATTCGAGGGAATTCAGCCTCAGGGTGCTTTTAGTTCTGGTGTTCACCTGCTAACTTATGAAGCAGGTGCCCGGCACTCGATTCATGCGTTTAGATCTTCCTAATTACAGGTTTCGCCACGCTAGAACCCATCTTTTATATAATCTGATAGAATCAATGAAGAATTTTCTTCATCATCCCTATTGTCTGTACTATGTGTGTAGTAAGGTACTTTCTTTCATCAAGTTCCTACTTTTTTGTTATTAGTTCCTCTTCCTAAGACTTCAAACCTAGAACTCCCAGGTTCATTTCCCGGAGAGAAAAATGAGTATATATTTTCCTTCATTTGAAAAAGATACGAGTATGTAGGCCTACGCATTGTTTTGTCTTATCGCAACGAAGATATTGCACAATGCTGATCTCCTGGCTACTTCGCAATTGATAAATATTGAATTTTGATGTTGATAGATAATCCTCAGTTATTAGGATGATGGATCTGATTATGATACGACTATCAGCAAAAATATTAATTAAAATAATGCCAGTGGAAACTATATTATATTTCATTTTCTTCAAACTCTATTATCAACTCATGCAGAGTTTGAACAAATGTTACCTTCACCATAAACTGTTGGGCGAATCATTCGCTTAACCGAAGATGCTTTATTGGACTTATCATGCAACATTTCCGTCGTACTCATTCTAATTTAGACTTTTTACTTTCAGCCGAGAAATATTTGTCTATTGTACTGTACATACTATTTGATTCCAAGGTCTATCACGGGTTCATTGCTTCTCCTTAAAGTCCACGGCACGTATGTATATACGAATAATTTACAACTATACTTCGTTCCACAATGTCTGACAGGAGATGTAAACATTGCTGGCAGAGGAGGAGACAAGTATAATTGCTATTTAACCAATTGCAGAGGTCCCATTCCATGCTCATCATGAAGTTGGGCGGGGATAGAACACTTCAAACCACCCAATTTCAAGGCAAGCATGAAATGAGACCTCTGCCATTGGTTGAATAACAATTATACTTCTCTCCTCCTCTGCCGGCAATGTTTACTTCTCCTGTCAGACGTTATGGAACGAGTATAGTGATTACCATGCTGTGAATGAGGTTCGCGGATTTAGTCCGGTCTGAGGATGATGGATAAGGATCATAAAATTCATTAGCATGGCTCCTTTCACAGTGGAAGTAAAGTTGAGTATCCTGTATCATAGATTGGCGACAAATGAAAGAATTATTTCCCAGAATCAGAGGATTCTAGGGAAAAATTGCAGCCGTTTCTCAGTCAAGTAAAATTAAACATAACTAATCATCACTTTCGCATGTCTTACTATCATCGAGGGTAATAATTTTCGTTCTTCATAGGCTCTGTCATTTGAAGATTGGAATTCAGATATTCATATCAGCGAGATTTGAATTACTATAAAATGTTCTAGATTATTAAAAGTATAGATGATGCTGTAGGTATTACCTTAGAATTCAATGTGATTGTATTGTGCCACATCCTAGAAATTTATGTAAATACTATTGGCATCTTAACACTAAACGAAGTGTTAAATGAACTAGTGAAAGTTAAAATGACGCATAGTGTCTGATGCTGGGTAAAAACAAATACTTATTATCATTTCATCCTTGACCTTAAAATATATATATATATATATATATATATATATATATATATATATATATACAGTAACATTTTTTTTTTCTTTTGTAATCGCTATTATTTCGTCTGGCACATATCCGTGTTAGTAACATGCTGAAAACATTTTGCATTCTATTTTAAATCTTGTTTGTGCAATTGATTAGCGGTTAATGACTTTTCTATTAGCCAAGAGATAATGCGTGGAATTATGAGACATTAAATCACATCAAGTACTAATATAATTATGAATGTAAAGCCAATTTATATTGATATAGTCATGACATTTTTGTTATTGAACTCTCTTTGAAATTTCAGTTCGAAAAATAAAAATACCTGCATTTCATGGCAAAGATATTATCTCCATACTTCCTTAATGTCTGACAGGAGAAGTAAACATTGACGGCAGAGGAGGAGAGAAGTATTATTGCTGTTCAACTAGTAGGCTAGCAGAGGTCTCATTTCACGCTTGACTTGAACTTGGGCGGTCTGAAGCGTTCTACCCCCGCCCAACTTCAAGACAAGCGTGGAATGAGACCTCTGCCATTGGCTGAATAGCAATAATTATACTTCTCTCCTCCACCGTCGGCAGTGTTTACTTCTCCTGTCAGACATTATGGAATGAAGTGTAGTAACACGCCTTAATAATGAATATTAGAAAGAATCATCTGTTTCACTACCTGGCTAATCCTTGTCATTGATGAATGAACCTGATCTAAGTAACAAAATTATTAGATTTATTTTAAAAATTCAGGCATTATAAAAATAATTAATAATGAAACACTCAAATGTCCAGAAACAGACAGAATTGAAGTCATATAAAACTCTTAGTAGGTCAATTCTTTCTTATGGATATGAAGACTGGAAATAGGAATGAGGATGAAACACGCCTAATAACGATAAAGAGATTTGTAAGACGTATTGGAGGTTATATCAAATGGCGCCACAAAATAAATTATGCAGTAAACTTCATACGAACACAAATAATATCATAAATCAAGTTAACAGGCAAAGAGATGGATGGAGAACGTAATAGGCCACATAGTCTACATTTTATGAGAGAAGGGAAAGAAGAAGAAGAAGATGATATCCATTACATGATGGATTTATCACTATATTTAATTATACGAACACATTCCTCTGATTGCAGTTATTTGTCGATGCTTTTGCATGGTAGCCTATACCTAGTGAATAATTATCTTAGGCTTAGGTCCAACTCTATAGACTTATTCTTAGATTACCGAGACATATAGTTACCATTAATAATATTATTAGTATCCTTAGGCGGAATTTGATCCTAGGACCGTGACTTCCACTCGGCATCAATGCTGCTCGTTAATAATTGTGTAGGCATACCACAAAAAGTTTTCTTATGATCCATGTTCGTAAAATGTGTTGTTTTCATATCCTAACTAAAATATTATGTTTTTACTTTATGAAAAGATGCATATACAGAGTGGCGCAAAAGTAGCAAAGGGGTTTGAAATAACTTCTTAGATTTTGCATATGAAATTTATTTCCCCTTCTAACAGTATCATACAACATTTGGAGATTGTTATGTGCTATGTATGAAACAGAATATCACGTAAGTGACCGCCATTTTCTGCCTCACAAAGTTCGGCTCTTTTCAAAGCATTTGCCATCACTCGTGTCAGAGTATCTGGCGTCAAAACCGTACTTCGGCTTGAATATTCACCTTCAGCTGTTCATTGCTTCTGAGTTGATTCGCATAAACTTTATCTTTAAAATATGCCCAGAGGAAAAAATCAGGAGCTGTCTGATCCGGCGAGCGACGAGGCCAATTGAATGCCGATTTTCTTGAAATTAGACGTTCATCAAAAATTTGCTTTAACATAGTCATGGTGGCTCGGGCAGTGTGTGCAGTGGTCCCATCCTGTTGGAACCACATCCCTTGATCACTAGCAAGAGCTGGTCTTAAAAAATGTGGTCCATATCACGATTTCGCTCACCATTTACAGTTATGGCATTTCCGTCCCCATCTGCAAAGAAATATGGTCCAATTATACGTTGTAAGGTAACTTCGCACCAGACAGCACACTTCAGTGAGTGTAAGTCTCGCGCATGGACTTCCTTTGGATGTGTCCTACCCCAAATTCTGCTGTTCTGCTTATTAACAAACCCATTTAAATCGAAATGAGCTTCATCGCTCATTATCAGACGATCCATGAAGTCATTTTCTTCTCTGGCCAACTCTTGTAAGCGGACAGCATACACCAGACGCTGTCCGTTGTCTCGTGGTTTCAATTCTTGTACTAATTGAATCTTGTGCGGAAACAGGTGTAAATCTTTTCTTAGGATTTTTTTTGCAATGACCTCCGAGATATTCCCAGCTCAGCAGAACGTCTTCGGGTTGATGTTTTGGGGTCCTCCTGAACACACTCCCGAACGCATTGGATACTGACATCACTTCGCATAGAACCTTGGAAGATCGTTGACAGCACCTTGCTGCTGAAAACATTCCACTAAACGTCGGCTGGCGAATTCATAGGGTGCATATCTCACGTTAAACTGACGACAATACGCCAGTTGAATCAATATTATTGAATGGTGATTTTCAAAATGGAGTTCTACGGTTTTTGTTCTTTGAGCAGGATTGTAACGTTCCATATCTAATCTCCCAGGTGTGCTTCACAATACCTGGCAAGAAAAAAACAAAAATGTTTTAATTTCACAAAGTTATTATTACTTCAAACCCCTTTGCTAGTTTTCCGCCACCCTGTAGTATGTGTGGACCTAGAAAAGGCGTTTGCCAGAGTGGATTGAAATAAACTAATCTTATATCAAACAACGAGTTAAAGTCAGGATAGGAGAAGAAATGTCAGACGGAAGTGAAATATGGAAAGGAGTACGGCAAAGATGCCCTTTATCACCTACTCTCTTCAACATCTACTTGGAGGATTTAGTGAAGAGCTGTTTTCAGAACATGGGAGGAAAAAGAATAAAGTGTGTAAGACTTGCTGCTGATTTGGCGTTGTTAGCAGAAGAGGAGATGATACTAAGGGATGACAGCTGTGAGCAGTATGAAATGAAGATAAATACCAACAAGACGAAGACCATGGTCATAGGAAGAAAAGTAAAGAAGGTAAACTTGCGAATTCTAAATAAGGCAGTAGAGCAAGTGGACAGCTTCATATAGGCTACTTCGGGTATACTATAAGCAGTAACATGAGCTGCTGCCAAGAAATCAAAAGGAGAAAAGCAATGACAAATGAAGCTTTCAATAGAAAAAGGAGCATCTTCTGCGGATCTCTGGAGAAAGAATTAAGGAAGAGACTAGTGAAGTGCTTTGTGTGGAGTGTATGGGGCAGAAACATTGACATTACGACGAAGTTAAGAGAAGCGAATAGAAGCATGTGACATGTGGACATGGAGAAGACTGGAACGTGTGAAGTGGACAGAGAGAGTAAGAAATGAAGCTGTGTTGAAAAGAGTGGGTGAAGAAAGAATGATGCTGAAACTGATCAGAAAGAGGAAAAAGAATTGGCAGAGTCACTGGTTGAGAAGAAACTGCCTACTGAAGGATGAACTGGAATGAATGGTGAACAGAAGAAGAGTTCGGGGCAGAAGAAGATATCTGATGATAGACGACAGTAAGATATATGGATCATATGCTGGGACAAAGAGTAAGGCATAAAATAGGAAAGACTGGAGAATGCTGAGTTTGCAGTGAAAGACCTACTTTTGGGCGAACATTATGAATGAATATCTATAAATTAAGATTTATTTTACTGTACATTCAGAATTAGAGTGTTGGTCTCTTGTACCACTTTTCGTTGAAGCACCACCAGAACGAAAATGTGCAGGTGTTGTTTTTTTACGTGTACGCACACAGGTCAGGTGCTACGGCTTCGATAAAATTAGATTGATACAGCAACATGCGATGTTCTACATACAAAGACAAAGAATGGCGTAATTCAGCTGTTTGGCTCCAACTTTTGGTAGTATAGTAATAAGTGCGTTGCATATGTATGCAATCCACGTATGTTTATGTGCTGTATGTATATGCGTATAATTTTTCGAGCGAAAAAAAATCGTCTACAGAACTTTCCATAATTCAGAAGAAGTGATGACAGTGGAAATGTAACATAAAAGTGTAAAATTCACTTGTTATAGTCAACAGATACAAAACCATAACGTTCTAAGAATATTAATGAATTGATAATATTTAATTAATTAAACTTTCATCCATTTGAGTTCAGCCAATCCTCCTTAAAAATCAGTTAATTTTCACATACTGTAACTTCAAAATGTAGCGTGATACACGTGCCAATTTGCAGTTCATATTTTTACTGACTTATGCTTGACCTGCCTTCGGACAATTGACTGAACAACTACTTTAATGTTTAGAAAATTAACATATTTTCGAAAAAATGTATTACACAAATGAAAGAGGTTCATTAAATGTAATGTTTGAAAGGAAATAAATTTATTAAGACTATGCTAATATTACTCTCAGTGATTTTATTAGGTCTCTTTTTTCAGAAGATGTAAGATTTAGTACAAGTAACGCGATATATTACCAGTCGTCTTACATAATAATGTTCACTTTGTTTCTTTTTCTTCAATTATAATTATTGCGCTTTCCCGATTTATGATCTGAAGATTTCCGATATTCACAATATTTTCACCACTTCAGTTTTTTTCGCTGTACAGTAATTACTTAACATCACAATACAATCATACACAGTAAATCCACATTTTTTTTTCTTTTCTTATGTGGATTAAACATGTCGCAAGAAGTTATAATAAACTAGTTAAAGTCTTTTTCCATTCCGGAGGAAGAGGAAAACCACGACCGCACTGATAAGGATAAAGAGGAGTGGGTTTTCGCCCAGGATATTCCGGTGCCAAGATGAAGTTGAGTAATCTATTATACATTCCATCCGGGCTTTCAGATCTGCAGTTATGAAAATCCTTGCAGATAATGAGGCTGTTGCAAAATGTTGTCATGAATGTCGAATATTAAAGTCATGAAATAAGGCATATTCGGCTATATAAAATATGCAGTGTATAACAATATTTCAACAATTTCCGCGTTTTTCACGAGATATTATTTTAAAATTGATAACACAACTATGAGATTACTTGAAGGAAAAACTGAATGAGGTAGAAACAAATAGTAAGAATAAAAACATTAGGGATTTATATAAGGCCACACCTGTGGAGTAACGGTCAGCGCGTCTGGCTGCGAAACCAGGTAGCCCGGGTTCGAATCCCGGTTGGGGCAAGTTACCTGGTTGAGGTTTTTTCCGGGGTTTTCCCTCAACCCAATACGAGCAAATGCTAGGTAACTTTCGGTGCTGGACCCCGGACTCATTTCACCGACATTATCACCTTCATATCATTCAGACGCTAAATAACCTAGATGTTGATACAGCGTCGTAAAATAACCCAATTAAAAAAATTTATATAAGGGTATAAAGGAATTTAAGAACGGATATCAGCCAAGGGTAAACGTTATCAAGGATGAGAATGGTGACTTGCTTGCAGACTCTCCATCAATCCTAAACAGATGGAAAAACTATTTTGCGCAACTACTAAATGTACATAGGCCAAATAGAAATGATCGGGACGAAATTGAAATACAAACTGCTGAGCCATTTATACCCGAACCCACGCTTTCAGAAGTCGAAATTGCGATAGAAAATCTGAAAAAGTACAAGTCTCCAGGTATCGATCAAATTCCAGCAGAATTAATACAAGAGGGTGGAAGTGCATTATATAGCGAAATTTATAAACTTGTGCTTGCTATTTGGGAAAAGGAAATTGTACCAGAACAATGGAAGGAATCCATAATTGTACCTATTTTTAAGAAGGGGGACAGAACCAACTGTGGTAACTTTAGAGGAATATCACTTTTGTTGACGTCGTACAAAATTTTGTCCAATATTCTTTTGAGAAGATTAACTCCGTACGTAGATGAAATTATTGGGGATCATCAGTGCGGTTTTAGGCGTAATAGATCGACTATTGATCAGATTTTTTGTATTCGACAGATAATGGAGAAAAAATGGGAGTATAAGGGTACAGTGCATCAGTTATTCATAGATTTCAAAAAGGCATATGACTCGGTTAAGAGGGAAGTATTATATGTTATTCTTATTGAAATTGGTATTCCCAAGAAACTAGTTCGATTAATTAAAATGTGTCTCAGTGAAACATACAGCAGAGTCCGTATAGGTCAGTTTCTATCTGATGCTTTTCCAATTCACTGCGGGCTAAAGCAAGGAGATGCACTATCACCTTTACTTTTTAACTTCGCTTTAGAATATGCCATTAGGAAAGTCCAGGATAACAGGCAGGGTTTGGAATTGAACGGGTTACATCAGCTTCTTGTCTATGCGGATGACGTGAATATGTTAGGAGAAAATACACAAACGATTAGGGAAAACACGGAAATTTTACTTGAAGCAAGTAAAGCGATCGGTTTGGAAGTAAATCCCGAAAAGACAAAGTATATGATTATGTCTCGTGACCAAAATATTGTACGAAATGGAAATATAAAAATTGGAGATTTATCCTTCGAAGAGGTGTAAAAATTCAAATATCTTGGAGCAACAGTAACAGATATAAATGACACTCGGGAGGAAATTAAACGCAGAATAAATATGGGAAATGCGTGTTATTATTCGGTTGAGAAGCTTTTATCATCTAGTCTGCTGTCAAAAAATCTGAAAGTTAGAATTTATAAAACAGTTATATTACCGGTTCTTCTGTATGGTTGTGAAACTTGGACTCTCACTCTGAGAGATGAACATAGGTTAAGGGTGTTTGAGAATAAGGTGCTTTGCTTAGAAAAGTATTTGGAGCTAAGAGGGATGAAGTTACAGGAGAATGGAGAAAGTTACACAACGCAGAACTGCACGTATTGTATTCTTCACCTGACATAATTAGGAACATTAAATCCAGACGTTTGAGATGGGCAGGGCATGTAGCACGTATGGGCGAATCCAGAAATGCATATAGAGTGTTAGTTGGTAGACCGGAGGGAGAAAGACCTTTAGGGAGGCCGAGACGTAGATGGGAGGATAATATTAAAATGGATTTGAGGGAGGTGGGATATGATGATAGAGACTGGATTAATCTTGCACAGAATAGGGACCGATGGCGGGCTTATGTGAGGGCGGCAATGAACCTTCGGGTTCCTTAAAAGCCATTTGTAAGTAAGTAACTATTTTAGCACAACTGCCCTTGAGCTGTTAAAGAAATGCTATCGAATATAACTTTTTGTTCTCCTTACAGTTTTTTTTAACGGCGGCATTAGTCCCATTCTGTTTTCTACTTTCTCATTATACGATGTATAAGAGAAAGTAATATTATGCTGCAAAATGTTAGTTTCGATATGTTCGTGGAAATACATGTTTCCTGCATGAATCATGCCGAATAGTTTTGTAGTTTTGGGTATGCCGCCTGTATCTCTGTCTCTATGTTAAACTACTGGTCTGTTTTGTACAAATTCTAACAGTCAATACATCCGGGAATAGTGCACAGGAAATATAACAATTTTAGTGAAATCTAATAGGTCTTTATTTGAAATCAAAACCAAATTGGCCATGAACTTGAAAAATATTTTAACTTTTTTTTTCTGCCAAAAGATGAAACCTTAAGTGAAATGAGTAACATTCCATGTGTCCAGACACCAAAGTATTGGAGAAATTATTTCTACTTTTGGTTTCGAATATTCTAAAATAAAACAGCTTCAGTGTAAGCGAGTTAATCACGACCCATAGCAAGAATTATACTTCCAGATAGCGGTCGATTAGGAAACATTTTTATAAAAGAAATTGTTACGCGTAGGTGAACAGGAGTAAAGTCTATACTCGTACAGTTTAATATTCATGTTACTTTTAAATGTTGATTTGGTAAGTATCAAAATATTTTAAGAAAGTATTACATGACAATGAAAGAAAGAGAAAATGGGATTAGAAACAATTAAAAGGTACGCGATCGAGCGTCCTTGCATGGAAATTTGGGGCTGTGAGGAAGTTTCTGTTTGACCTCCAAGCTTGTTGGCCACTTGTCACGTTCCGTTTGAAAGAGCTTAAGGGAATTTTAATTATTAAATTAGCCTTATAGCTATGTTATGTAAATCTGTGAAAAATTAATCCTTCCTCTATTTCCGTTCATCCCTGAATAGCTAGTTCATGCGAATTGCTGTGTCGGTAAGAGCATTCCGTTGGTTATCAGTTTTATATATCCATGTCGAGGAAAGTAACGAATATAGAATGCGAAGTATACAAGGTGACCCACAGAAAGTGTACAAGTTAGTTTCTATTAAATGTATCAATAAAAGTAAAAGCTGATTTTTCCAATCAGGATGACAGGAGGAGGCCTTTCAGATTGCGTCATGGACGACAATCCGTTGGGCCCCTCTCATGGGGGAATTATGGGAATGTTTTTGGATATTCTGGTTCTTCTGAAAAATCGGGAAATTTTGTTTGATTTTTTTTTTAAGTGAGGTCTTAGGAAGTTACAGTTTGTTTGAAAATAATAGCTACAAATCCTGACAAAACCTCCAACTCGGATCTTATCCGCCTGATATGACACTTTGGTGCGGCAGAACACACAGACACTGCAGGGATTTAATACATTCTTAATAGTTTTTGTGAACCGGGGAAAAACACTCTGATAACCATTTGTCTTCAAAGCCACCAAATATAATCAAAATAGATGGTTATCAGAATGTTACTGTTGCCTTCCTTTTAAAGTTTTTTTCTCTACAGTAGTTCGCAAAGACTATTAAGACTGTATTAAATCCCTGCGGTGGCTAAGTTGTCTAGAGCCGCTTGATCTACAGCACAGTTTACCAGACATTAATGCTCACAGAAATTAATCACAAGATGATAAAAGCTCTGAAGAAGTGAACAACCACTGGTGTAGCTCAATCGGCATGCGCATTTGTCTGCTGATCCGGAGCTGCATTCGGGTGTGGATTCGATTCCCGTTTGCGCTTATTGCCTGGTTTGTTTTTATTTTTGGAGATTTTTTCCCAACCGTATGGCGAATGTCAGGTAATATATCGTCGCCCCAGTTCTATACTGCACTATCCCAAAAATCATGGTTTCAAGAAATCGGGAAAAAACACTTTGTATTGCTCCAAAAAAATATTCTAAATACAATTCGGAATTAAATATGTGACGTTCCGAGATCCGACGTTCGTGGATTCATACCTGACCAAGGATGATGGATGTTTAAGGGAGATAGAAATCCTTAGCATGGCTTTCTTCGGAAGGGAAGTAAAGGTGAAAGTCCTGTGTCGTAGAATGAGAGTACTACAGGTAAAGTTCCTTGATCAACTCAAAATTTGGAAGTACCATACAATACCATTGCAAGCAATTGATATTCCCTGAGTGCATTCTCCCTTCCCTACCTGCCTGAATCTAATTAACGTCACGAGTTGTAACATGTCATGCTAGAAGAGGAGCTTAGTCTACCTGTTCAATGGTAAGTAGACGTAATTAAACTTTTATGTGATGATGACAGTGCTGGAAATATTGCACGTGAATATAAAATGAATGAGTG
Source organism: Periplaneta americana (assembly GCF_040183065.1). NCBI lineage: Eukaryota > Metazoa > Arthropoda > Insecta > Blattodea > Blattidae > Periplaneta > Periplaneta americana. Next base: position 89,386,173 of record NC_091120.1, on the reverse strand, counting down.
TACAGCCATAGTTCTATAAAATTAAGAAATTTAAATTTTATGCCACTAATTGTAAAACTGTAGTCACTGCTTAGGTACCTTGAATACAAATTGCATGCCATAATGTATGAATTTCAGCATATATATATATATATATATATATATATATATATATATATATATATTGGCTGGGTCACTGACTGAGAAGAATAGAAGGAATGGTGAACGGAAGTAAGTTCGGGGCAGAAGAAGGTATAAAAAATAAGCGACATTAAGATATATGGATTATATGCGGAGACAATGAGAAAGGCAGAAAATAAGAAAGACTGGAGAATTTGGGTTTGCCCTTGGGCAGAACACTATGAATGAATGAATGTGTGGATTGTTTCACAAGGAAGTAAAAATAAAAATTCCTGTATCTGAGTTATTAATAAGAGAAAAATACTGTAGAAATGATCTAAAGCTTGTGATTGATCCGCAATTTATGGTGACTGAAGAATTCGTGACATTATGAGGTGAAAAATAACTTGGAAAATGAAGAAATGAAGCTCGCCTTTGGCAGAGTATTTAGTCTCCTTACCTTGCATCGTGGCGATCCGGGTTGAATTCCCATCTGGGTCGTGAAGAAATGGGTGGTGGAAAAGCGGGCGCAAGGGTTTTGCTCGGGGCTCTCCCGTTTCCCCACACTCTACATCAATAACTCTACGATCACCCGCAGTCTGCTAGGTCTCGAGCCAGGCCTCTAGAACAAATAAAAAAATGACTAAAAGTTGTATATATTCGTATTTAATAAAGACTTACTGTAAAGGTAGGAATGTTACTGGTGGACAATGCGTCAGTTCATCCTGTTAGCAAATTAGCCAGTAGTGAATCTAAAATAACATATCATTATTTATTTATTTATTTGTTTATTTATTTATTTATTTATTTATTTATTTATTTATTTATTTATTTATTTATTTATTTATTTATTTCAAGATGTGAACATACAGGATAACTCAATTACAATGTTCACTTATAACTACAATATTAATTTTAATACAAAAATTACAAATGCATATAAATTTGGGAATAAAGACAATCAAATAATATAAATATAAGAAACATAAAACTATAAAGACATACAGGAACAGAAGTTGAAACAACGAAGTCAAAATTTAGTAAATATAAATCTTAATGTAAAAGTTATTGTGAATGAAATAATAATCTCAATACAAAAACAATCTTAATACAACATAATCTTAATACAAGGCAACAGAATATAATATAAGCTATATAATTTTCAAAAATGTACTACAGGTGTATTTGAACTGGTCAAGACTCAATATATCTCCTCATTGATACAGTCTATGTACCTGGGTGTAATAGAACCCATGAAACTGTGACAGGCCTACTACAAAGATTTGCTTGCCGAGACAATATTCGTAGGTTAATGCCCTACACATATGTAATAAATACAAAACTAAATATGATATTTATAATAAACGGATTTTATACTTTGTTCAACATCAACTAGTTTTTCTTCCTTCCATACGTGATGTTACATATACAAATTGTATGTATTATCCAAAATGTTGAACTTGTTTGGCATTCTCATTAGGAACGCAAAGCAGCGAAATCGGTTCATCTCACGCGGGAGTTCAAAATAATAAGCACTTGAACAGCATAGTCTGTAGTTCATAGGGAAGGCATTATCATAATATTATTGTTGCTACTGCTTCTGTTAATATTAACTGCTGTTGCTTCTTTTGTGTTGCGATTAAGTTTCTTTGTCAAGTGAATTACCATGGAAATCATGTCATTATTATTATTATTATTATTATTATTATTATTATTATTATTATTGTGCTACAACGAAAATGTAATATTTATTGTTCCAGCAGACGCTGTTTCTCTTTCCATTAAGGGAAGTAATATTAATCGTGGATTACATGTAACTCGTAATTTTAGTTGCAGTTGCGTGGATAGCTTAGGCCTTGAACCACGGACTATTGAGAAAACAAGGCACCAGTCCTACATGTAACAGGCAGCAGTAATACACGATTGAAACACATTCTCAGCATTAATTACTATTCTCAGAAGAAATTTACCGCCTGATATTTCTTTACGGATCACAGATCGGAGAGCACTAACAGCTGCGGTAAATTCCAGTATAGGTCACGGCCACCTCCTTCCCAATACCCACGAATTCATTATTGTTGGTGAATGATCACACATTCCTTCAAGAGAAGCCATTGGCATGACGTGATTACGTCAGAGTCGAGGACAAGTGCACTTTGTTCGAACCCGGTCTGTCATGCTTGTCTGTGTACACGTCACGTGACGCCGGCGTGACTCCAGCATAACGTAATGTCATCGTGACGTCATTACGAGAAATTACTTCATGTGGAGGCCTTGTCTTGTTACAAACACTTTCTGCTACAGTGGTGCGACGTCACTGCTATTGGACATCAGTGTTACGAAACAGTCTTTCGGAACTACGCCATTGTAAATGTATAGTAGATTGTTTGGTTGAACATATGTAGTGTAAGCAATACTTAAATCCTCCATTAGCAGATAATAGTCTCGCTTACTTTCGCGTACTAGGAAGCTTGGACAAAAGATTGGACTATAAGACCTGCAGAATTAACTTTTTGACTACTCTGAAATGAATTTCCTTTTATGCTCATATTTCAAGAACTATCGTGATCTTACTAACAGTCCATGTTAATATGTCTTACCTCAGAGGTATTGTATGATTAAGTCCATTTTATCAATACAGGCAAAAAGCATATTTTATTTTTTTCTCTCATACCTGGTAAAGTTACAAATCTATTCTCTTTTATTTTTGGTACAGTGGAATCATAGTATACCTTGAACATTATTATAAGACAAACATAGAAGTAAACAGAGTTATGTGGGACTTATCGTAGTATATTTGCTTCTACTTTTGAAAAAAAAAAGCATTAAATCCGAAATCGTCCACCGTTGTGGCTGAGGGGTTAGCGAATCTAACTCCGAACCAAGCGGACCCGGATTCGATACCCGGTCGGGACGAGTTTCCTGGGTGAGGATTTTTCAGGGTTTTTCCCTTCTATGGATGAATATCAGGTAACTTTATCAGGCGATTAGAACCCCACTCATCTTCGCCACTTCCTTTCATCTCCTATCATCCTTTCATTCATCATCCCGTTACTTCTTCTGGTTTTAAGTTCGCTATACAAGCCGCCCTCCGAAGCTGCTGGCTCTCTCGACCGGTCTCCGTGGACTGTATTCATGTTGCTTCTGCAACGGAACCCGGGGCAGACCTTCTCGGAGGAGGACTTCCGCCTCGGATCGTTTAGGGAGCCTTGGGGGGGGGGGGTTGCCGAAGCAGGAGTGGTACATGGACTCTGTTGGCTGTAGGGACCGGTCGTTAAGGGGGTCAAGTGGTTAGGTCGGATCGGTAGAGGATCGGTGGGCACGCAACTCATCCCATATAGGGGGGGGGGGGCGTACAATAGACCTCAGGTCGTAGAGCGTGGGATGTTCCCTCCCTCCCTCCTATCAAGAAAAAAATCCGAAATCAGTCGTCCCAGGACTTAACAGAACATACCTATAGATTTGAGGAATTTAGTAATGCTGTAATCTCAAAATTGATAAATCTGGACTTATCATAGTTTAACTCTATTTTAAACATTCATAATAATAAGATTTAAGACTATAATTAGTTTTCCTATCAAACTCTTGAAATCGGAATCATCTTCAGACAAATCTTATAGTAATTAAGAGTATCAACATAGTTCATTAGGAGAAAGTGATGTTAGTCTTTTCTGAAGAACTTACGCATTCATTTATGGTATTATCTTGGATCGGTAAACACATACTTGAGCTCCGATTTTAGAGATATTCGGTTCAGATGCTGACCTTCTGACGAGGGCAAAGTTGGTTATTCAAGTGTTTAAATGTGTGTACTCAGAACAAACTTTATCGTTGAGCCAACTAGGTCATGAACTAGGGAGATACCGATTATGTTGAACATTTTTGTTCAAAAGAAGATAATATTCTTGTTATTCTAAATCAGACTACTTGGAAATTAAGTCTCGTGGGTGGCATTGATACGGTAGCTGTAAGATATATACGTTCTAATTCTTAACAATATTATTACTTTGATAAGACCTACAGTAGATAATTGTTTTTGTGACCTTTTCTTTGATAATATATTTTATGTGGTGCAGTGGAAGCAAGACACTGTGTATGCTCAAATCAGAAATCGACAGAAATTACGGGCTCCTCAGACAAATGGGCTCGCTAAAACTGATTAGCATACAGGTCCAACTGTAGGACAGTCAGGTGGCCGGATTCCAATGAAAGGAATTCCATTTCGTTTTTCTAAGGTTCTTTAATGGAGAAAGCGATTGTAATCGTATGATAATTTTTTAGCATTGCATAAATTTATGAAACCTTTAATGTAATTATGAAGTGTCAAGGAAATGTACATTTAAATTATCAAAATATTAATAATTTTAAATTTTAAAATAATAGAAGTTTTGCACGATACTTCATAAAACACAATTGGCAATCTAATCAGTGCAGTGTAATTAAGATAAAGACCGGCAGTAAGCTATTTAAACACTGTGCAGTTTTTGAAATGTGGCTGATCAGAGTAGAGTCACTTTGTTAGATAAGGTAAAGGAAATTCGAGTTTTCCCTACAAATTCAGACGTCTATGCACCTTAAAGCTTCTCAACTTTGTATGGGACAGATTTCGTGATCCACGTTATTAATTTTACTTAAAAATATACTCAATTCTCAATCTATGCACTATTATTCCATTGTTACCGTTGCATTATCTTATCGTCTCTGAACAGCCTTTGTAGTTGAAAAGAAGTACCAAATAAATAGGCCTAATTGACTGTATCTCTCGTTTAAATATTTGGGCGAAAACAGGAAATTATTAAACTAGCGCTCCTAGAAAGGAGAGGAAAAGAGAGATTAAGTAATGCGAAGAGTCTAATCCATAGTTGGATAATAATTGATATATATTTAATACATGCTTATTATATATTTTTACGTACAAACAATAGACCTTAATGTACAGTCATCGGAAATAAGAATACGTGAAAGTTATACATTCGAAATACAGTGTGAAGCAGGCTAAACTCATAGATTCGAAATTCTCATGAAAGAAGTCAAAACGGGCCAAATTGTCCACTTCACACTTATCTGATGGTGAAGTTGGTAGTATTGATGATGTTATGATGATGGTTATGATGATCTATCATACTTAATTGTATATATATTTTTAAATATGATGAATTATTATTTTGAAACTACATATATTTGCAAAACCAATGTTCTTGTGACCTTATTTCCTTCGCTCTGTGCATTGTATCTATCGTTTACCTTTCATTGTTGTTATTACCGCAGTGGCTTATCTACCGCAATCCCGTTTTGAAAGAAGCGGGAAATTGAATTTACAATAATGTACTTTGTAGATCAACTGGCAGCTTAACTTAATACTAAACAAAGATTTAATTGATTTATACATTTTTGTCACGACGTCACATATTAGAGTTTGGATGATTGGCATTGCAATAAAAGTTAATTTATACTTATCTGTGAATATGTTGTGTTATAGAGCACAATCTTGTAGAATGATTGCGATTATTATCTGATGAGTCCACTGCAAGAATGATGGATGTCACTTTTTTGTCGAAAATGAACCAAGACTGTCAATGCATAGCTTAAGACATATAGAATGTACATAGAGAGTTATATGGCATTGTCATTGTCCAGTAATGATCGGAAAATCACAGTTAAGCTTTGAGCGCTAAGCATTTCAAACTTTCAATTGCTTCTCCTGCAAAATGTATTCCAAATGACATCCATCATTCTTGCAGTGGACTCTTCATCTGTGAGAGTAGTCTTTTCTCCCGTAGGAAAGTAATTGGAGAGACAGTAGAAGAATTATTAATTTTGACTCGGTTTCGAGTTTTATTGTTTTCAGTGATGATTCTTTTTTCAAATGACACACCTCCGAGAATTTTCACGATTCACTTTAATCTTAGAAATTTTAATGAAAGTTTACGTTTATTTACATAAACACGAGCTCATAAAATGATTGTTATTTCATTATTTTCCGAATGAACGCAAGTTAAGAACTTGTAGTTTTGAATTAAAATAGTAGGGAAAACTGTTGTACCTTTAACATAGTGTACCTTTGAATATTTTTTGTTTCTTATTTTTGCTGCTACCTAGGGGACTCAAACTGAAGTAGATTGTAGAGAAAGCCGTTAAGTAGCTTTGGTCATGGTTTCATTTTGATATATTGCAAAGTATGAGTTCTATGGACAAAACAATTTTCCTAGTGCCAAAAGTAAATATTTCGTTCATTAGTAATCTTGAAGAATGACTACGATTATTATCCGGATCAACTGGGGAAGGTGTTTCAGTCCACACGAGACCAAATTGTAATTGTGAATAGACCTTATCAATCAAGTACGGTGTGTTCCCTACCATCTGGTGAGTAATTAGTAATGACATGTTAATTTCCAAGATTTATTCGAACCTCTAGTTTTGGAAGCCATTTTTGTTTAAACGTGCACCCTCTTGCACTTTTGAACACAAAGCATCTTGTATCATGAAACATGTTCCAAAGTACACGATACTATCGGTTTTTGTTTTATTTTAAGATCATGCCACGAAGTAAGTCTGGTGTTAAGAGGCCCCCAATTGATCCGAATACCTTGAAGAAAGCTGCTGAAGCAGTTATGGCTCCTCCAGGAAATAAAATCTCAGAGAAGCCTGGACTGGTTTATATGGAAAATACATTTTAAATATGATTATGAGTTTTTACAGCTATATTCTCACCTATATTCCATGTCTTCCAAGGTACAAGAGGGTATGTTCCAAGATACATGAAACTGTTGTACCTTTGAACACATTACATTTCCCGTAATTTTATTTTTTCCACCCTTAATATATCTACAAAACAGGAAAATAGCTACAGGAAGTTGTAAAGGAATCTTCAGTAATTCTTTCAACCACTTGTTCATTAAAAAAATTTCATTTCCCAACATTAAAAAAAAAAAAAATGAAATAAGCTGTAGAAAGTGTTTCAAGGTACAACAGTCTCCCCTACAGCTGACTTTATAGTGCAGTGTTTAGTTTTTAGTACCGCAGTGTTTGTTTGTAAATTATTATTTTTTATGTATTGACATTATAAGCATTTATTATGCGTTAGTTCATTATGAGATCTGTAATGGCACAGTAAACTGAAAATATTTTCATAATGAGCATGAAACATTAATCTGCAGTAATCTAATCCTACCAATGATTTATTTTGTTCACTAATATCTAACTGTACGTAACACATTTTCAATAGGTTGTTGAGTAGAAATGACGTTAACGTATTCTTTCAGTCCACAATAATCACTACTGTCTGCAATGAGCATGATATCTAGTATGTTAGATTTCTTTGAAAAACTATGATATGAGTTGCTTTCTTTTGTTACAGTGTACTAGGAAATGATAAACCTTGTTTTCTAGGAGGTTTAAAATAGGCGGAGGATGTGGCAACTTATGTCGTCAGCGCATCACATGTTCACTCCTTTTTTTTTTTTCCAACGTTTACAAAAAGTAACTTGTCTCTACTTATCCTATGAAGATGCTTTAATTTACGGATGGGGAATACCGAGAATGTCATCGGGTTTCCTTCATTATTTTACACTAAAGCGGTAGCTTTAACATGTTCTGAATAAATTTTCCTTACGCTGCCTCAAACGTTCACAATAGATGTAGATACACGCTTTCAAATTTTGTAGTCTCAGTAGGGTTACCATCCGTCCGGCAAAAGGAGGACATGTCCTCTTTTTTAATCATTTTATCCTGTCCGGCAGGCATTTAAAAAAAATTGAAATGTCCGGCATTTCGCATTTCAACTAGAATTAGTATGAATATCGAATAATGTACGATATTATGCATAGAATATCTAAAAAAAAAAAAATGGTGAAAACCTATGAAAGAATTTAATTGCTTTCAATAGTTGAAACTGGAGCACATAAAAACATACTGTAAAATATGATGACCTATTAACATACATTGAATTCTTACACTTAAAAAATGTCACTATTCATGATTCTAAGCTATTTTATCAATTTCTTCAGTGTACAAAGATATGCCAATCAAGTTCATTTGGACAAAGATTTAAGTTTAGATAAACAATGGTGCAAATGCAATTCCAATAGTTCTGCGAGCACTGAAATGTTCTCAGAACTCCTAAAAATATGTTAATTCTATTTCTCTATCCCAAGTCACAATGGAAGTGCTAAGAGAGTATTTTCCCTAATAGCTGCTCAATGGGAAAAAGAATGGTGCAATCGAAAGAACGAAATCGCATGCTAACGGAGACTGTCAGTGGTATCATTATGGTGAAATATAATTTCAAGGACATGTCTTGTGAACAATTCCATAGTTATTTGGTACAGGATAGAAGTTTGTCTCTTCAGGATCTTGTGCACAAAGTGGGCTCCACCGATAAGTAGAGTACAGATGTAATACTGATCCAGCAACTAGTGAGAAAACTAACTAAGATGAGCCGTTGTTTTTATCTTTAATTTTGTTCCTGCCAATTTTTAAAAAGTCCACCTTTTTTCAGCAATGTCCTCTTATTTTAGATTCCATGTCCTCCTATAGAATTTCTTCTCATGGTAACCCTAAGTCTCAACAACTTACGGGTTATTTAGCTCTTGAAGTGTCTAAGCTTGGATCAGTCATGGATTTTTTTCCTCTCTGACATGAAATGACGATTAGCGCTGACCTTACCTAGGTTTTTACAAAGAACAATACATTGACAACGGACAAACATCCATATGCTAAGCGGGATTGAAACCCGGAATGTCTCGCAAGTAGTGTTAAATCTGTACCTTTACCCTATATATGACGATTGTATTCTGTGTAGTCTTAAAATTCTTACCATTCATATTTACAACTCAGAATAGGACAGGTATCGATTGGTAACATTTTCAGACCTGCTGTCCATTGAAATACTAAGTAATGAATTCCCTCCTTTAAGTATTTATTAACATGTATAAGTTGTGTAATGTATGTTCATATGCACTGTATATACAGGGTGTAAGGGGTGTAAGTGCCATTATTTTAACCGATGATTATTCATGTCATAAGCATAAGGAAAAAAAAATGTCCTTACAATTTTTTTCTAATTGCAATATTTAACTAATTATTAAAGTTTATAATATTAGACGTTTTACAACGTTGTCGGATGGGGAGGAGGGGCTTTATAACAGATGCTCTGTTCTAATGCAAGAGCGAACCAGGACAATACTGTTGTTTACATAAAACGAGCAGCAAATACGAACTTTTAATCTCATTGATAGAACATTATAGTAAATTTACATTTTGTATAAAAATATTGCTCCATTTTTATTGTGGTCTAAAAAATAAACAATAATGGTTTTCTGCACAAAATTACACGAACTTTTTTCTAATGCAACATTTTAATCTCTCCTGCTTCCGTAAAGCAATATTACTTTTAAACAAATTTCTGGTTGTGTGATTTTGAAACGGAGTAAGAGACTCCTAGTTTCTAAAAATCATTGAGAAACTGCTACAAAAGTTCGAAATACCCTGTACTGAACTGTCATCCACTGTGCAATAGACCTATGGACAGGGAGCTTGAACTCAGCTGACTCGTACTTTCGTCTGTGCAGAATACTGCCTGCTGAAAACATTGTCACATCTCTCACGCCAGAATATTAACAAATTTAAGCACGCATTTTTATTTAATTTCATGAAAAAGTAATAGAACACACAAATATTTATTTAAACTAATATTAACTCTTTGCTTGATATACCTACTGATGTAATTGTTTTCGTAATTTTACTAACTATATAAGCAGTATAACGCAAATAAAGAAAATAAATATTTTTTCTGGGAAAACTATCAAGTTTTAACCCTATGTTGTATGGACATTTTTTGATCCTGTAGACCGTCCCCGACGACTGTGGAAAGGACGACACTTATACCCCTTACATCCTGTATAGTCTACGTCGCGTCGTAGTATAGGTCTGTCATAAGGAATGTACAGTACTTGAATAAAACATTTTGAGTCAAGTACCTCAATCGAATGATGGTAGAGATATTGACTGCAGTTTTTTTTATAGGAGAGACATTGTATACACGCAACTCTACGTTTATAGACAACTTTGATAAATTATTAAAGTGGATACAGTATTTATATTTTATATTATTTTAATATCTTTCGTTTACATTAATTACAGGCTAAATAAGGGAAGGTATTTAATTAAATAATTCAGATTATTGAACTTATCCTTCTTAGTAATTCCATCATGTAGAATGGTCAATCATTACAAGCAAATGCGTGGTATTAAATAATTACTTTACTAGCTTCGCAAGTATCATATCAAAGCAAAGAAAATAAACAACTTTGCTATTTACACAAGTTGTTAGTAGTATCCTCCTGCAGCTGTCGTGCATGTTTCTACTTCCGTGCACAGAGACTGGGTAACTGAAGCGACGATGCGGGGATGATTTCCTGTATGGTTTCAGCAGTAGAAATGCGTTGTAGCAGCTCTTTTCTAATAATCAACTCTGGTTACATGCACCAAAACCTTCATGTGATCCCACGTAAAACAATCAGAATTAGATTTGGCGGCATTGGTGGCCATTTCCGATTTATATGTAATTCACTGTTGGTATAGTATCGTAACACATGAAGTATATAGCGTATGGAACCACAGGATGTTCAAGTTCGTTTCTCGAATTTATTTCTCCTCTCAACTTCGAATATAGCCCTATGTACGAATACTAGGATAAATCAATATACAGGGTGATTCACGAGGATTTACCGCCACTTACGGAGCTTATTTCCGAAGACATTCTGAGCAAAAAAATGCTATATAAACATTTGTCCTAATTTCAAAATTTTCAGAGTTACATTAATTTGAAGTTGTTAGTAAAATAGCATTTTTAAGGGTAAAAAATGTTACAAATAAAGAATGAACTATTCAAAAGTGTCATCTCTTTAATTAGCCTAACTAGGTTCTGAAACTAAAAATGTGTTGTTAATAGCTTTGTACAGATTTTGTTTTTCAATTTTTAATTAAGAATTACATAATTCTTACGCACTTATCACAAAAATTGTTACAAATCATACGACTTTAGGAAATGATTTTTTACAGTTTAATTATGCATCCTAATGTACAGTCATGAAGAATTTAGAAGAGTGGTGTGATTTGTAACAATTGCTGTGATAAATGCGTAAGAAAGTGTAATTTTGTAGTTAAAAATCGAAAAAAAATCTGTATAAAGCAACTATGGAATTCTTAACACATCTTTAGCTTCAGAATATTAGCTAATTAAAGAAATAATACTCCTGAATAGTTTATTCTTTATCTGTAATATTCTTTTACTCTTAAAACTCAAGAATAATGGTATTTTACAAACAGCTTCAAATTAGTATAACCCTGAAAATATTGAGAATAGGACAAATGCTTATATGACATTTTTTGTTCAGAATGTCTTCTGAAATAAGCTCCGTAAAGGACGGTAAGTCCTCGTGAATCACCCTGTAGTTTAATTCAAACATTTTCTTGAAACATTGTATATTCTTTTTGAAATACCCTATATATGACTTGGATCTTAAAATGCTAGTTATTATGACTTTGTATTTTATAAATTCGTTTATTATTTTACTTCATCCTCACCATGCGTATTCGTTTCCTTTACAGTTCGAAAAATTCTATTGTGAAATAAAAGAAAAAGGTTATGAAATATAAATGTATTTCCCATATACGCCATGAAGGCGCTTGTTGGCCACGGAGATAGAACTCCAAGCTTTCATGACCTCGGCACTAGAATGAGTTGGTGTGGTCGTCACCACTCTCCGACTGTCATATATTCATGGATAAGACCCGGTACTCTATTTGATAGCAGGCTGAGAAAACCTCGGGGCCGTTCCGAAGGTTTTGGCAACGAGAAAATCCTGTTACCACCAGGGATTAAACTCACGACCTTCCAATCTGTAGCCAGTTGCTCTAGCAACTGAACTACGCGGCAAAAACAAAGGTACTAGAATGTGTAAATAAATTTAACACTTTGTATGGATATTTCCTAAACGCTCAACAATCATAGGTCTGCTGTGAACATACTCGACCAAAGGTATAAAAAATGTATATTTTATTAAGGCATAAGTTTATTAACTCATAAGGAACTTTAGAACTGTAAATCAAGATATTGTGACACAGTCCCAATACGCTTGTTTTCTACACTGTCAGCCAGCCTTCTTTGTCACGAACAGTCACATTCTTATACATGTGACACACTGTAGAATGAAGTATGTAGCCTATTGCGAATGACGATTAATAAACATCGTATGTAGGATGACTGAGACTTCCACGTTTTTTTAACGCGGTGCAAGTTTTTTTGTGTTTACACCCTGTCACAGATGTAGAAACATCCATATGTAGCTCCGAAACGTTGGATGTCTCTGCATCTGTGACGCAGTACATACATCCAGAAAGCTTGTACTAACTTCATTGATTTGCATTACGGTATCTAATAGAGAGTCTATATACATTATGTTAATTTAATGATCAGAAAAGATAGAAACGATCGTGTTCTTCGAGTGTGAGCGGTTTAATGTAACAAGACTCATATTTTAACATGTTTGTCTCAAATTGGCTGGTACAGTATATATGAAGGGGTTGGAGCAACATAGAGACAAGCCACATTTGAACTTAACTTCTCTATGAATATTTTACAATAAATATTATATTATATAAATCAGGAGCATATCAGAGCAGCAAGTTCAGTTTCTGAAATCTCAGAAAGTAAAAAAAGGGGGCCGGTCGAAATGATCAATGATGGTAGAAAATACATTTTATACTTTAATAATTTCATTTTTAAAACTTATCCGGAATTTTTAAAATGAGAGATTGCCAGTAATTTACTTATTCTTTGTCGCCAAGACAATTTTAAATTACATTTACAGAGCACAAAACCTCAAGTTCCTTGTAATTTCTTTGAAATATTTGCTATTTGTTGGGAGCAGGGGCTTACTACAATCCAGCACTGCTTGTAGCTCTGTTGTGCTTACCCATCAGCTAGGCGCATTTCCAACCCATACCAGCTAAATGCACTAAGGTTCGCTGAGTATCCAAATTTCGAGCAGGCAACCCTACTCATTCCTAGATCAGTCCTTTTCATGCGTCGCCAGTCGGCGTTTGAGGATTGCTATGAATGATAATGGAATGGAGACCAAACGGAATGATGTTGATGCCTAACTTAGGGAAACAGTAGAACCGCGAAAAATCTCAAATTTCAACTGCGATTTTCTCCTCCATAGGTGTCACTATAGAATTTTATTTTGATAGGCCTAACCAGTACTCAAATTCGGACCGAGTGCATGATAGGAGATAGGTCTAGTCTAGGCACGGGAATAAAGGAGGGAAGGTAAAAATGATCTAATTCACTTCTTGCACAATTCGGATGTAGTTGCTGTGTTTACATAAACGGGTAACAAGGCTACTATAGCCTACATCAGTGGTCGTCAGCACTCGCTGAAATGGGTAGAGTACATGGAGGGTAAGGAAATATGCTCCGTCATGCATAAGGGACAGGAAGACAGCATACCGCCAGCAGCCACGAATGCACGCTAGGGCAGTCAGTGTCTTGTCCGCGGGTAAGAGACGCTAGCCCCAAGGGTGCAGTGTTCTGATGACTGCTGGCCTACATGAACTGGCTTCTCTTCCGCTTAGGGATGTACAAAACTACTACGGCATGCCATTACATTAAACATTTCAAATCAAGTCAAATAATATGTAACATAAGCATTCATATGGTTACTATGGCTTAGGACTCATTATAAATAATCACTTAAAAGCTCTAGTACCTACTGTTTGGCCACGATGAGTTTGTCTATATTAGGATAATATTATTACAGTGGAAGCTCTTAAGTTCGACATTTTATAGTTCGACTGCTTACGTAGGAGAATTAGACACGTTCCTATACGGCACTAAGAAATGGGTTTGCCATTTGAATGGGAACTGGTTCTGTGTCTTGTAGTGATACTTTTGTTAAAGGAAAACAGAATATTTTATTGAATAGGACATCCATATTGATCACTGATTTTAAATTAATGAACTCTTCTTTTTCTATTTGAGAATTGTGTCGTTTGTGAGACGGAACTATCGAAACTCACTGTGGTACTAGAAGCGCATACATAAGTCTCGGGGCGGGCAGAAAATGCAAGTACAGTACTGTATTCGTTGATGAATAACCAATAAGAATTTGTATTCATTTCACCTACCACACCCACTACCCTTATTGGACTGAACTTTCAATTCTGTTCAGTCGAACTTAGGAGAGTCCACTGTACTACAGTAACGTAAAGCAGTTACGAGATGATAGGGTGTTAGACGTGTACAAGGAATATTTTTCATCATGTTAACTTTAGAAAAAAAAATTCAGATATAAGTGGATTCAAAGATTACCAGCATCTTAACTGCGAAATTACGTAAGTTAGGAGACTTGTCATTACATAATAATTCATACAATTCCTTGCTGGTTTCACCAGACATTTGAAAAATGGTATTTTTCTCTATGACTCACCTATGTATTTGAAATGCGATAAATTGATCGGACTGCATTTTCAACTAGTAGTAATTGTCGGTTGGCTTTTCCATGAACAAATTATTCTTGCAGAGTCTTGAAAACTTTCTCACTATTTCAACCTGCACAACAAATCACATTAAAATAACATATTACTTTATCGCAACTAACAACTATTAGCATACAGAGTGAATCAGAATGACACCGACAATTTTTCAGAAATGATTCTCTTACAGCCTTACAGCCTAAAAATCAGATGTGAATGGATATGGGCCCTACATTCCCTGTCTCGAAGTGCTCGTGTAGGTTCCCTGAGTCAGTCCTGATTTTTTTGTGTTATTTTAATTCACCCTGTCTTTTGTACATATGATTATGTACCGTATTTTGTCGTCTTGGTCTTGGAGGTATCATAGTGATACCATGTTATAAAAACCGATGCGTTGTTTGGACACAACATCGAAAATAGTTCGTGTCATTTGACATCCAAAGAACATTATATAGTTCTGCATGATATACTCGTATAATACTAGCTGAAAGCAGCCGGCTGTGCCCGGGTTATCCTTTTTGCGTCTTTTTAAAATTAAATTGGTTATTAGACTTTTCGGAAATCTCAGAAACTCTACTACAGACAACCAAAACGAATTGTCTTTACTAAGCTTTCCTGCTCCATAAAGGTGAATCTTTACATAGCGTCATTTACGTGAACTAATGAACATCTTAGCCAAATGCCTGAAAGAATTAACTCAATTTAAAACAACTGTAGATCAGGCAACGAAAGAAAACATTTCATCACGTGCCTTGCGTCCAAATGTTTTTTTTTTCATTTGTGTGTATATATCTGTTTGTTTATTTATTTATTCTGGCGTAGTTAAGGCCATCAGACGTTCTCTTTCACATCACCAGAAATACAAATAAAATAATAGAAAAATCAAACTATAAATAAAGTAAAACCAAACGGAAATATGTACAGGCCAGTCACACAAAGTTTAAATTAATTAGCATTGTCTTGAAGTTCAGCAAAACAAAAACAACATACCTGGTCCCTATACGCCCACTTAGCATTGTCTCAATGTTCTACAGATTTTAAATTTTATCTCTGCCGGTCAGTGACTGTTAAATTTCAATTGGCTTATCTTAGTCGTAGGAGTAAGCATATTAAAAAGCATAACAACCTTTGCACAGAGGCAGAGATAAAATAATTATAAGATCTGTACATTGATCTGAAGCTGTGAATTTCACGTAATTTCATGTGTATGTGCGCTTTCACTTGAACTTCAGAGATAGCTGACGATAAACAGGGAATTCCCTTGTTCCCAGTCTGAACCCGTTGGGGTATCATCGTGAGCCACAATTTATCTCTCTATCGGTTGTACCAAAGAATATTATATATATATATATATATATATATATATATATATATATATATATATATATATATATTGGAAGATATTTTACCCCTTGACCCCTGTATTATGCTCGCTTATATCATACCCAGTGTTTTTAACGTGAGTTGAGAAATTATATCTCATAAATTCAGAATACATTAATTATATTAATTCTTATTTTATATACTGAATAAGATAAATGTAAACTCGCAAGAAGTCATTTTTTTAACGTAAAGACTAATATTCAGAGAGACATATACCATTTTTTATGGAGACTGCTATTTCCACAACGCATAACATACTAATTGGCAACGTGATTATACGAATAGGATTTCGCAGTAACACATTTTCGGGCATGAACAACAATACAAAAGTGTTATTGAATTGCTTTTTGATATGTGCAAAATCTTTTCTCCCCCCCCCCACTCCTTTCTATAAAATATAGTTGAGAATGTGGAAAATCCGCAGTTTTTAAGTTAATGTCTGCAACTTTGTGCGACTGTTCTTGAGCTTCATTTTAATATGGCCATTACAATTGCCAGTCGCATTTAAATTGCAGTTGCTTAAAACCGAAAGGCATGTTAGTGGGTATCATAGGAATACGTGGGATAAAAACATCGTCTCCTTTTGTTTTGCCAGTTAATATTGTCACTTCTATTACGTTTTGCATGAGTTTTTTCACACTAATTCTTGTTTCATTGCATAATTTTGGTGGGCCAATATTTCGCAGTAGTACTGTTGGTGATTCAATATTAAGTATTAAATGATGCGGTAGGAATCCTTGTGGTTTCAAAGAATTCAAGAATTCAGTTGGATAAAACACAGTCTGCTAACTATCTACAGTTGCATCGATAAATTCAAAATACGGTCCTGGACTACGTAAAGATAATTATTGCATGAATTGTCTAGATTTTTGCCTTCATGATGTATCAACAATGCTATTTAATTTCGTGTAATTTCCATGGTCTCGTGAAAGTCGATGGTGAATACAACAGACAATACCGTAATAAAGAACAATTATTGACTATAGAAGATTGCATTTTAATCTTATACATGAATGTTCGATCGTATTTATTTATATATTTTTTTAATTAATTTAATGTCCATTTGCACAATTTTAATGTAGCCTATGTTTTTCTCCTGGTTATGAAGGTTAAATGTGCAAACTTTGGCACATATCGGTCAAAGCGTGTAGATTTGTATACAGAACATACAAAAACATACATACATCACTTTTATATATTAAGATTAATAAAAGTAATACGATGATGATAATAATAGAATAATAGTGATAATAATAATATTATGTCAATATTGGGAAAAATTTACTAGTGTCTATGTTATTTGAATCCATAGAGCCTTGATATGTCGCCATCCGTCTGGTTAGGAGTATTATGTACCTTTGCACAAAATGCGTTGTAAATATTTTAAGATAGAGTTTAAGAGCCTTATAATGTAAGTATTAAATTTATTTATTTCATCACACACATACATTTTCTTACAGTTTAACAAAGAATTTGACACTTAACTGAGAAGGAAGCAAAGTTGATCACTGATTTGGTGACGAAGAAGATTATCCCTTGTATTGTCGACAGAGTAATTTATATGGAAGAACAATTTTAAACGAGCTGCTATTTATTTATTATTTATCTATTTAATCTGACGGGATTAAGGCCATAGGACCTTCTCTCACATCCTGCTAGATAACACATACAAATACAAACAGTAACAGTAAATATTATGACCTCATCAACAATATTTAGAAAGAAAACTAGACGCATTATGAGATCATAATAGCAAACAAGATCTTTCGTTGTTCATACAGAATTTATAAACATGGAACTCTGCCTACATGAAACATAATTATCTCAATATGACAATAATGCTATACGTCATTGTACAAGCCATCATTCAGTGTCACGCGTTGCGTCACGAAACTGGTATTGTTATGAATGTCTGCAATTATGTGTAAAGATAATTGTTTACTATGTCTGTGACAAAACTGTTATCTTACGCGCATTTTTACAGCAGCGAAAATTGAACTATGCAGAAAAGAGCCACATAAACAAATATAAAGCAATCTATTACTCAGACGTAATAATATTATGATACTGGGAGTACATCAATTTATTTAGAACGATAAAAATAAACTCTCAGCTGATAAAACAACTCCCTAGGATTGATTTGCGGCCTTCTGCCCTGATGAGTTCATATCTGTTTTGCTATGTATTCCTGTCCGATATGACGTCGCTTTTCCTTACGAGTCCTTATATTAAAAGCGGATCAAGTGCATATTCATTTCCGAGCTTCAAATAATTTATGAATTCACACGTCGTTAGTTCTGGTTACTCATGGGTTTTTAAGCATTTATTGAAGCTAATCATAATATCCACCACCACCACCACCACCACCACCGGAATCATTTTTGTCTTTTCCGTTTCTTCTGTGTAGAACATTCACAACTAACGTGCTTCCCGGTAAATGTCAACATAACGCACTATTATCTCCCCAGAGATCGAAGAATAAAATACAATTGATATCAGACCATGGTCACTGAGGAAATACGTAAGAGTTGAGTCTTCATGCTGGGATTTTGACGTCCAACTACGCCTTTCTCCTAAGGGTACTTGAGAATTGACTGCGACATAAAATGCAATCCCCTTGTTCTCCTTGTAATCACCTTGCTCCCTTTACACTCCCCTTCTCCGTGTGTTCCAATTTTTCTCCTTTTATTCTCCTTGTTCTTATATTCTCCTTGTATCCTCCTTGTTCTTATATTCTCTTTGTATCCCCCTTGTTCTTCTTGCATTCCCAGTGTTCTTCTTGTATCACACTCGTATTCATTGAATTCCCCTTATTCTCCCTGTGTTCCTATTGTTCTCCTTGTTCCACTCGCTGTTCGTCAACAATCCTTCTACGTAAAGATATGCAGCATAATAAAATTATGCACCTGTCGACAGATAATCGCACCCACGCGTACTTAGTTCTACGATGCAGCATAGTAAATCTATGCACCCGTTGATTTTTAATTAGTTATGTAATGACGCTTTATCAACTGCGTGGTTATCTAACATCGATGAAATTGGTGAATATCGAGAAGATATTAGGCCTATGGCGAGACGAGGCTGAGGATTTTCCATGGTTGTACCAGATATTCACCTTACTGTTGGTGAAATCCTAGGAAATCATCCGGAGTGGAATTCGAACCCACACTCGAGCGCAGTCTCAAAATACGTGTCCTCCTCGCTAACTCCTTAGGCCAATAATTATGGTTTCCTATACCTGTTTTTTTTTTCGAAAGATGAGACATGACATAAGCGCTGCGATCGGAAAAACAATTGAATATCACATAGCGTGGGAGACCTGTTGCTATGGTAACAACGGTTGAGTTGCCAAAGTTCCCTCGTGGTGAGTGCTAAATCTCTCTCTTGGCACCATTTGTTGTGCATACAATGTAGCATTAATATGTTTTGTATTTAATTCTCTGTCGATTCTTGTATTATTTTATTGTCTTCGCGTCATTTGTCAATGAATGTTTTAACGTTAGTCAACTAACGTCAACTACTAGCTAACATCAGCTGATCTCGTGGTCGTCCATTATTGGCAACATAGCGTTGTAGTTCCAAGCTCGGCCGCTTAACTGTCATGTCCCATCTTAAAAAAAACAGGTATATCTCAAAGATTGCGCACTACGAGTCTGTTCAAAAAGTTTAACTAGGCGCACTGCAATAGGACACAGTGCACAAAGTTCAAATTCCTATTTAATACTATAATAAACCTTTTTCGATCTTATTTCTTCTTTTGATTTCACATTTTAAAATTTGTCCATCGTCATCATTTTCTTCGTCTTCAAAGAAGGTCATTGTCTCGACTAGTATTTGGATTAAGCTGTGGATAAACAATACACGTTTATGTAATTTGTAATTATACTCTCTTAATGATTAAGTCGTTACTCGAAAGTTCAATTTTCGGAGTCTTACTTTTTGGTACATATGTTGAATAGGTATCAGGTACGAGTACATTACTTATCTTAAGAACATGATCAAAGGTTATATTATTTAAGACAAGTGTTTCTTAAAATAAGGCATGTCTTTGGAAATGTGTGAAAAAATGCTTGAGGAGTACTGTTGGGATCTGAAAAGATTGCTTCTTCGGAATGAATTGTGGTGTAGGGAAAGTAAGATGATCGTACTCATCCCTTAGTAGTAATTTAGTTCGCTACTTTGTTTTGCTCTATTCAGTTCTACATCTTCCTTTATGTAAATGTTAACATTTTTAATGTGCTCAACGAAAGAAGCCAGACAGCGTTGTCCTACTGGCTGGACCGTATAGGCTGGCTTCCACTATAAAGCACCGTTTCATATTGTTTCTTATTCTAATGCTACTATAGTGTTTGATGTTATTCATCAGATCATCAGTGTACACTGCTATGTACAATTCTTTAGCGTTATTTATTGTCATTCAAAATTGTTGCTTAGTAATGTTGACTATTGTATAAATTAATGTCAATAAATGATGTTCCGAAGTGTTTTCTGAGCCCATAGAAGCCATTCTGATCAGTTGTTTCTTTTTTATGCAATTACATTTACCTCTGCCTCACAATTTCCTTAGCTGCCAACTACAATGCTCGTAGGACAGATTTAAAGCGATAACAAAGTGATTTTTATGTTATTTCACTCCAAAATGAAACATAATATTAGACTACGTAGTGCAGCAATCGGCGACGCTCACTTAAATGACAAAGTCTTAAATTGCGTTAATCTGCTTTTGCAGAAAATATATTCGATTGCGAAGCGATGATCACTGACAGTCCACGATCTGTTCTCGTGTCCGGGAGGCGTGCCGCGCACAAGGTTCCCTGGGGGGTTATCAATAATCTGCAGTAATCTATTCGATCCATTCTCTCGAGTTCAAAAGAGGGCAATAATTCTCCGAGTCAAGAGATCAAATTGTCATTATGGACTTGGATACAAGAAATATGTTGGCAATAAAATCCTTCAAAATGACCTGGAATTCCGGATTATGGTATTCTACTACTGTTATATGAATTTTATTGCATTATCAGATTATTTGAATTTTTACCGAATCGGATTTAATTTTATCCTTTTTTCTTCCACGAAAAATACTGAAATGAGGTAGACCTATTCATTAAAAAGTTGTAAAGAAAACATCCATTATTATTATTATTATTATTATTATTATTATTATTATTATTATTATTATTATTATCCACCGCTGTGGAGTAACGGTTAGCATGCGTGATAGTGAAAAGTGCGGGTCCGAGTTCATACTCTGAGACAAGTTATCTGATTGAGTACTTTCTTGAGACAATTTCTTTTAGTAGATGCCAATTTTCTGCTGAAAGTTTAACATTTATTTAGTTTAAAAAATTGTATGCATGATAAGGAGACTTTGTAGCTGACACGTTCATTTTAATTTTATAATATCTGTATGTTAATTTACTAAGTTCCTAATTTGTATTGTTGACTTGTTTTGGATCCTGTAATGTAATATTCGTCTCTGACTATGTAGGAGTAATAGCATAATTTCTGCATTCGTTTCTCAGTAATGGCAGCCGCCTACGTGATGGTGCTGTTATTTCATATGCCATGCCTCATTTCAAAGATTGACTCCTGTTTCAGTTTATTCAGATTACTTGTTACACATTTCATCTTGAAAATGTAGGACGAACTTATTATTTTCTCATTACGTTCTGCTTACGTACAATATGTAACTATAATTCATGAAGAAATTTTGGAATTGTAAGGCACACTGCATTGGTCTCTGTTGCTATAGTGTCCCACAACTTTTTATTTTGCTTCATTTTAATTTCACGCTACTGCTGCTGCTAGTAGGATACTATTACTGTTACCACCATCACCACCACCACAGCACTACTACTGTAGTAGAATATCCATAATACCGAGAGCTTTTGTTTTCTCTGTCCTCATTCTGTCTTATTGTAATCTTACAACACCATACCATACAGTGACTGAATGACCTTTTTAGTTTAAAAGGATACTGAAAACTACATAATTCGCCATTGTGTTACTCATTAAGTTTAATAGTCATCACCAATGTTATCTTCATAATAATTTCCGTTGTCGTTGATCTCAAAACGGATTGGTTTTAATCCAACACTTCGAACTTTGTACTGTATCATACATAGTAAAGTACATTTCTCGGTTCGAGGGTTAAAGCTTGCCAAGCATGATGGAAACAATTACAACGCAGTGTTAATGTAAAATAATTTGTGAAATAGCACAACTATATCAACTCCAATTTAAAGCGACCGTTGCCGTCTTTCGGTCGCCAATTTTCATTAGCCGTTGTCTTTGCAGTCTTCCTCTCCAACGTCCTCTGTGTACCAGTATTCTAGCCTCCTCTTTTCTAGTGATTCTCAGTTCGTTCGTGTTGTGCGCAGACTATCTTCTTTTATCGACTTTGCAAGACCAAAACATACTAGTTGTTTCCTACAAATTTCTTCGTACACTTTGTGTATGTCTCTGATTAATTGATGGTTCAGAGCCATAGTGGGCCAAGCGCCATTTATTAAGAACGGAGAAAGCAAGGGTTCAAGTTAAGTGAATACCATAATTTAATAAAAATTGACATATAATTTAGTTTTAATGTGCACACTTTATATTATTTGCTATATGTTTCATTGAATTATCGTAAGCACTTAATTTTAACCCTGGTTTTCTCCGTTTTTAATATATGGCGCTTGGCTCACTATGACTCTCACCCCTTCAATTTATCTTTGTTCTTTTTATAACTGTGAACCTTCTTCAATAGGGTATTTCTGTTACTCTTAACCCGTTTTATTGCACAGAGTTCTAAGAATATAAGTACAATATTATTTCACAATATTTCATGAAACTTTACTGCGATGCAGTCAGGATGATCATATAGACTATAGATTATACTCTGAACGGGGCGTTTTGAACTCTTTAATAATTAAGTATGAATTGTTATATACCTGCTACTTCTAAATAACGTCTGTTATTTGTTAGAAATAATTTCCTCGCATGTATTGCATTTAAGAATTTCTGTTAGCACGTTTTAGACAGAATCACTTAAGAGAAACCCAAAGAAGTGTATTCGAATTGTTGGGGAAAGTGGGGGGGGGGGCTGACTTATATCTATGTATATGTTCCCGAATATAATTTACATCATCACTATAGTGTTCTTTTCTATGCAATTATGAATACTCGCGGAACAAGGTTGTCAAAACAAAGGCTTATGGACATTGATAACCGAAAAGTGGCGACGGTGCAATACATCGGAGATAATGGTGTTAAGAATAAAGTTTTTCCACTAATTATTTTACATTAAATTTGTTTTGTAACTCTTTCCAACATATTAGATACTCTGATGCCCTACGGACTGGGAGATGTACTTTACTATGTTGATACAGTGCAAAGTTCCAAGTATTGGGTTAAAACCAATCCTCGTGTTAAGGCCAACTAATACAATTAAGAACGAATATTATTATGAAAACAATGTTGACGATGACTATTACACTAATGAATACACAATGACTAATCGTGTAGTTTTCTAGTATTCTTTTGAACTACAGAGACTATTCAGAGTCGTTGATCTAATATAATAATAATAATAATAATAATAATAATAATAATAATAATAATAGTTAATTGCCCTTTCATTTCAACTGCAGATGTTAGTTGTGGTGGTGATACCAACAGCGGCAGCAGTAACGTCAAGTTCAAGTAAAACATGCAGAGTCGAAATTTGTTGTGTTAAATATTGTAACAGAACAGATTTTTCAGGCTAATGCTATTTATCTTAGAGTTCCGAATTTTTTAAAGCGCTGTCTCACACTGCACCGAAGCAGAAACCCGCGGGGAACTAGATCTTCTTATGCTGTAAGTTGAAGATCAACGACATCGCATTTTAGGGTAAAATATGTAACAAGTAACCTGTAAGAATATTTACAAAATATAACCTATTTTAATGTTAAGAAATAATACTACACAATATTTTAGACAAGGCGAAGGGTATTATAATATTTATCAGTATTGCATACTCTACTCATTATCGTGATATATTATCTTTCTTTCAGTTATCAGCTATAGTCTTATCAGTTTAGGACTTTCTCCATCATAATTTAATCTGATTTTGATAATATAAGCTTACGAAACATTTCCTGACTTTATTCAGATCATTTTTTCGTACCGAATGTTGTTGTCACAAATCGTCGATAAGATAGCAGTTAATTAAATTGTAAAAAACTTATCTTTGGTTCCTTATGGTAATGAAAGTGCCAGGTTCGTTGGAACTACAAATAAATAATTCTCTTAATAAACACAAGGATACGTTATGTGTTTGAGACGGTAACTGAATGCTGTAGCTTAATTTGAACTGAAGAAATATCTTGCAGTGATAGAAATCGTCAGCAACAGTCCTCTCAGTTATATGAAACTATTGTTATTATTTTTAATGGTTTCATAATAATTTCAGTATTATCAAACAAGATGCTTCATGTTACTTAAAAAGTATTTTGTAGTGTAATACTATATGGTGTTTAAAGGTTGAAATTGAAAATAAGACAGGAAAGGAATTGGTGTCCGAAGTTTTATGGAATTGTGTGCGATCACATAGTCTGTGACGCGAAAACAGTGCATGAAATTATAGTATCCTACCACGTGCCTATAAATACTCCATCTTAATTCCGGAATACTTGTGAATTTATAAAATTCAGTTAGTTATACTTACCTATTTTTATTTTAAGGTTGATTTGGTATGATATTTCATTGCATTTGTAAAATATTTTCGCGAGTAATTGTTTCTGGTGGCATGGTAGCTCGCTAGAGATCCCAGATTGGATTTTTCTCGTTACCAAAACTTCCAGAACGTACCCAGTGTCCACTCAGTCTCCTGTCAAACTGAGTACTGGGTCTTTCCAGGGAGTAAAAGACGGTCGGAGCGAGGTGCCGACAACACAACTTATTCTAGTGCCGAGATCAAGAAATCATAAGAGTTCTTTCTATCTTCATTCCCCAATACACCTTCGTGGCATGTGAAAGGGGCAACTTTACCTTTTGTAAATCGGTATCTTGTATATTACGAATATTTCATCGGGAGTTGGGATATTTACGATTTTTTTTAATATTTATAATGTGTTTGAATTATTCATGAGCACTTCAAGTCTGAATTTTTAGTGCAATATGAAGACTACGTCAGTCAAGCAAAGGATTTAAAATTGATTCTTCGTATTTCGTACAAATAGCATATGTTCCTCTTTAAAACATTTCCACTCTGCCTGCAAATATGTCTGCCCCGTGCTTTGGAAACCTCTGAATAATGTAATCATATAATCTTACTCGCTTATTCTGTTATAATTTAACAGATTTTATTTACTTATTTCCGTTTTATATTTGCTGTTACATATGTTATACATATTTGCTTAACTTCTCTAGGCGCGCTGTAAGAGTATTTTTATTAATAGTGCGTGTGTTGTTACTATGTCGTTACCACACTATTTATGTCGTAACTTGTTTCAATCACTCCCCAAACACGTGCTTGCTGTAGATCCAAATAATCTGCGTTGCGATGTTATTATTTGCATCATCGTTGCATAGCAATATCACTCTCGACTTAAACGTCTTGAATATTCAAGACTGTTGAACCATACGTCCAAGTCCTCTTAAAATAATGTAAGTAGCTCAACGCTCACTCCATTCCTCCTTGAATAATACACTGCTTGTTTTAAATATCAGATACTTAATAAATATGTAATGTAGAAAGTGTCGTTTTGCCTTGTATGTAGTACCGGTATATATTAAAACAAATACATGTGTTATTGAATATTCGCTAGTCAAAAAAATGTTTGATTTTATATTTTAAACATTTCATTAAATTTACATTAACTTATTAAAAACAAATGGATTTTACAATAATATTTTACGAAGTGAAGTCAGGAACATTCAGTTATACATATGTAAATGTCATATCAATAGCAATGGTGTTGTCTTTATACAAATAAATGGAGAAGATTATTTACCGTGAACAAAAGCTAAAGAAACCATTGGCTGAATTACAATAGTTCAATAGAATGGGCACAGAAATGGGAAAAGAAAACTGTGAATGTTGGTCATAATACCGGAACACATGCACGCGTCGAGCCTAAACCCCAAACAGTACGAATATAACAGAATATGATACAGGGAAGCTTCGCGACTCGACGAAGAAGAAGAAGAAGAAGAAGAAGAAGAAGAAGAAGAAGAAGCATGTCAACAATACAACAATAGACGACGATGGCGTCGGCGATGATGATTATGATTATGTGACAATAGTGAAACTAGAATGATTCAGATAGCCACTGTATTACTCGACTGAGGCGAGTGGAGCCGCGGGCATAATGTGAACTATTGCGATACGGTAATACGAACGCAGGAGCAGTAGCACCACGGCTCCGGGCTGCAGGACTCCACTGGCCTTGGTCGAGTAATACCTTGTACGTGTCCTCTGATTGAAATAACATGGTTGGACCAGAATTGTCAGAGGCGTATCGCAGAACGTTGAACATTGATGTCTTACTTTCTGTCTATACATACAATACAACGGTAACCTTATTTATCTCCGTTAAGACTAATTTATTCTACGAATTGGCATTTTATATCTCGAGTCTCACAAAGTGATAACACTTCAGAAATTTTTAATCGGTTAAGTGGATTGATATTATCAAAGAAGCATCTTTTCGATGACTGGTATTATGGTCATTTTCGAAAGTTGGACATCTATTGACCGCCACAAAAATTATTGCATTCGTTTCGCCCGGGAAAAAAGAAACAAGGAATACCTTGAAAGTCCTGAAATATGGAGTTCATGATGACATGTCTAATCCTTTCTCATATACCAAAAATAAGTAGGTGTTGACTTGTCGTCTTAGGAGACGTAGAAATTTAATTTCTTCAGCTGAAATTATAAATTAATAATAGTAGTAGTAGTAATAATAATAATAATAATAATAATAATAGTAATAATAATAATAATCATCATCATCCGTGGTGAAAGAGTCCATAGAGGGCCAAAGCTGACTGCTGGCTTCACGTCCATATGCCTTAAAAGAGGTGAACGATTATCCAACCAGTATAGTGGTAACGTGTGGTCAGTACAATGATCACCCCACCTTTCGAAACCGGATTTCGTTACTCACTGCAGCTTCGCATATTCATCACGATGCGATGCTAGGTGGGCAGTGGCCGAAATTTCATGAGAAAATTTCGTCCCGCATGAGGTCTCGAACCAGCGTTCATTTCGTATCGCTAATCTAACACGTAACACTTAGACGTAGAGCATGCGGCTACGGTTCTGGCATGAGCTAGTTCTGACAGTAACAGATTTATCACACTAAATTGAAGCCAAAGTCTTCTCGAAATTTGTGTAATTTTAAGTTAATATCGCAGTATTTTTAATAATAATAGTGGACATATTTTCGTATTTACATGTACAATGATTAGATAAAGGGACTAGTGGCAGAATCTCAAGGCGTTGACAGACATCAGGAAGCCACATATTGTGGTAATATTTCTCGGAATCAAGAGCATTCAAAACACAACGTTCACGAGATTCTTGAAATATTTTTTGTGACATTATAATATTTTGTGTGTGTGCTCAGTAAATAAATTTTATTATCCGTATAATTGGAATTTTATTATTCATAATTTGTAATTTCAATTACAATTTTAATGTCATATTTTATTTACAAGGAATAGAGTTTACTTCTGACCGGAAGAGGTCAATGAACATAATCTAGACATGTACTATGATTGGAATGAACATATTTTTTTCACTGCACTAATGAAATAAATAAATAAATTCGTGACGCTACAGCCCATGAAGGGCCAAGCCGACTAGTCGGCTGCTGGCCTCAAGTCCAAATGCTGAAGCAGAGGTTGACGATCATCCAACCAGAGGTATCGTGTGGTTAGCACGATGATCCCCCCCCCAGCTGTTATAGCTGGTTTTCGAAACCTGATTTTCACTACTTATCGTAGCTCTCCAAGTGCATCACGATGCTGGGTGGGCGCCGGTTCCATACATTGTGCACTGGCCGAAATTTCATAAGAAAATTTCTTCCCCCATAAGGACTCGAACCAGCGCGCATTCTGTAACGTGAGTCCTAAGCAGGATGCCTTAGTAGTTAGACCACGACGCCACGGCGCGAGACTCACTGCACTACACTGTCCATAAAGCTTCAAAAATCTGAAGGGTTCAGAGCCATAGTGGGCCAAGCGCCATTTATTGAAAACGGAGAAAGCAAGGGTTAAAGTTAAGTGAATACCATACCATAAGTGACATATCATTTAGTTTTAATGTGTATACTTTATATTACTTGCTATATGTTTCCATGGAATTATGGTAATAAATTCATTTTAACCGTTGTTTTCTACTGTTTTAGTAAATGGCGGTTGGCCCACTATGGCTCTGAACCCTTCATTTGTGGTCAATCTTATTTCATTCATATTGCTGAGACCTATTCCTACCGTTTCGCAATACCGTAGTATCAGATTAGAGCACGTCTTGATTATTCCCGTGAAGGTGGTAGGCCTATATCAACGACCTTAACGATCCATTTCTGTTGCACACAGGCTATAGAAGCTCTTGTACTTTGTTCATTACGAGCAACACGAGGAGATAGTATTATTAACGGGAGTCATCATTAACAGCTGTTACTTGAGACGAGTTACTTAATTATATGCAATCAATCAAGAGTGATTCTCGACCCCGAGAATGAAGAATTAGTGGGAGAGTGTGGATGTGTTGCAAGGCGTGTCCCTACCTACTGATGAGTAGGCTGGAAGTTCTTGGATCAATATTCTGACTCATTAGGGGCAGGGCGAGGGAGTGAAAGTACATGTTTATCTTGCAACGCAATGAGGGCGCTAGATAAGCGTCGCACCTGGGAGGCAACGTCTCTTACTGGTCTGCTACTTTTTTGTTTTCAAATTTTTAGGTAATTTATCAACACACACATAAACTCTCTCACATATTACGAAATTCTATATAATGTTATGCCTATATTCAGAAGTAATGAAAAATCATTTATATCACAAAAATAAATGCTAGAAGTATTTTATTAGTAATTATTCTCGATTAAAATATAACAAATATGTCAAAAAATATCACAGTTCAAGGAAATGTGGGGTTATTCATAGGAGACTAACAGAAATGAAAGTATTTGCTACAAAATGTAATATTTTATAGCTGTGTTATAACTAGGGAACGAATTTTTAGGTGCTAAAAAAAGAGAAATTTAGGACTTTATAAAATCCAATTTAGGACTTTTAGGTGTTTATATATAAAATTAACAATTAATAATTTAAATTTTAGTAAATATTCCATTTTTGATGGAATGTATGTAAAGAGAACTGGTGCTGACAATGAGTGCTACTGAATTCAAGACTCAGATTATATCAGTCTAAGAGACATTGTTGATTAGTCTGTTTCATTTCGCATAACGAGTGCATTGACGCGAAAACTAATTTGTAAGCACTCACCTAACCTGAACAACCTACCACCTCTTTTATGCTAGGATGGACTTTTCACACGAATTTCAGTTTCAGGAAATTAGGTTAGATCTTCTCCTTCTAAGATCAGTATGGGACGAACTTTCCAGACAAGTTGTCTGTAAGAGCATTTTAGCCACCGGCGTGGCTCAGTCGGTTAAGGCGCTGCCTGCCGGTCTGAAGTTGCGTTCGGGCGCGGGTTCGATCCCCGCTTGGGCTGATTACCTGGTTTCCGAGGTTTTCCCCAACCATAATGTGAATGCAAGGTAATCTATGGCGAATCCCGGCCTCATCTCGCCAAATATCATCTCGGTTTCACCGCTCTCATCGACGCTAAATAACCTAGTAGTTGATACAGCGTCGTTAAATAACCAACTAAAATTTAAAAAAGAACATTTTTTATACATTTTAAATAATATTTTTGTTATTTTTTTACATTTTTGCGTTTTTAGTACTGATACTTTTATTCTAAATATACGCAAAATATTATAAAAGAAATGCGCTTTTCAGGTACAAATATAGTTTTTAGGTCTTTATAGGAATTTAATAATAATAATAATAATAATAATAATAATAATAATAATAATAATAATAATTTATTTAATCTGGCAGTTTATGGTTCATTTAGGTCCTATAGAATTTTAATAGAAGGATCCTGTGTACATGAAACGTAGAGATATCTGAATAACATAACGTCTAGGATGTAGCAAACAAAATGGGTACGGAACTAGAAATCTGTTTCCTAGTCATAACTTCATAGCATCTCTGTGGCAGTATTCTTAATACTAGTCCACTTATGGCAAAAAGGAGAGAAAAGAATCGTTCGCAGTGAAGAAAGTCATAAAATTCAATAACTTGACACTGAGTGGCACCTCCAAGTAGACACAGAGTTAGTATAAAGTTTACAAAATTCGTAACAAAATAATGCATTCATTAAAATGTTCTGTATACATGAAAGGGAAGAATAAATACATTTTGGTCTCCGTGTGTAGGACCTGCTCTAGATAGTAAAGATATTGTCGTCAAAAACTGCTTTCATATGTGCCAAGATAAAAAAAAAAACAAGAACAGCCTACAAACCTAACTTGTGAAATACGATAGTAGAAGCAGCAACGGTGATAATGGTGGTGGTGGTGGTAGTACTAGTAGTAGTAGTAGTAGTAGTATAGTAGCAGTAGCAGCAGTATTGGAATTAAGCACATGAAGAGAAGACAAAGGAAATAATTCTCTTCATATAAGAGAACCATTATATTGTCCATCCACAAATGCGATATATTTACCTTAGACCTAGCCTACTGTATGTATGCTTTCAAATATATTTTCTATTTTTCTGAAATGTACAGAGTGACGCACGAGATGATCCACCATTTTATTTGCGAATATTTTGAATATTACAAATAAAATTTCAAACAAACCAAACTACAGTGGAAAATGCAATATGTAAAATTGTTCTAACGCAACATATGCTCAATATGGCCACCATTTTGATTGTTAACTTCATTTAAGTGAACTGTTACGTTACCGATAACCCTACGGCACATGTTTTTTTTTTTTTTCAATTTCATTGCAAGGTTGCACAATAAACCGTCTAAGGTCCAGTAGATCTTGACGATTCTCGGAAAAATCTATTCTTTAATAAACCGCCCCCCCCCCAAAACGCATGGGTTCAGATTTGCCCACCATTGAAACCATCTGGAAATCGGTGTGAAATCACCCGCATGTTGAAAATTTCGTATTAGAAATCCAACACAATGTTCGCAGTGTGCGGCCTTGCTCCATCTTGCATGAACCACTGCGTACTGAAGGGCTAAGCAGTAGCAAGAAGCTGTGGTGTGAATTTATTGCGGAGGATGCCCAAGTAACGCTCACTGTTTACAGTTTCTCCTTCTTCGAAGGAAAAGGGGCCAATAAGTCCGTGACTGGAAATTGCGACCCACACTGTGATCTTCGGGCCGTGTTGTTGCTTTTCGTTAACCATTAGCATTAACACAACTGATGATCGCTGCTGCGTCGTAAGCCTTCCTTTGTCAGCCATGTTGTAAAAACTGTCTCCTAGCGACAGTTTTGTGAATTACACTTCGTTTGTTCATTCGTTCATTTTTCCAAAGACCACTGCACCTGTTATTTGGGTCACTGAATGCGATGTTTCATATCACTGTTAAAATATAACTAAAACAAATGATGGACCATCTGGTATGCCACCCTGTATCTATTTTCTGAATATATGACACACCCATCTTCCTCCAATATTTCGCAGATAATGGTGTTCACTGTGTAAGTTGTGTTAAGGCTTAGTTCTTTAGTGCTTTATTTTACGATGCTAGTCAACTACTAGGTTATTAAGCGTCGTGATAGCGAGGTGGTAGTTGGCGAGATGAGCCGGATAATTCGCCATGAGATTACCTGACGTTCATTTTACAGTTGAAGTAAACCTTGCAAAAAGGACCGAACAATGTAATATGTCCAATCGAAGGTGTTGTCGAATCCATACCCTAGCGCAACTTCGAATCGCTGGCCACCTCTTAAGCTACTACGGTGGTTATTGAAGCTTAATTCTAAGGCATAATTTGTAGGGAAAATTCCTATAAAAATTCGTGTTATTTATTTAGACGGTATACATTTGATTCAGAGTTGTCATCCGACACGAAGCAAATCTATCGCAGTTCTAAGTACATGGGGGGGGGGGGATGCGATTACATTGGTCGTCCAATGATCACACTTGCGCCACGCTGTTTTCCTTGTGTGTCACTTGTGCTAACCAATGGGATATAGGGTGCTTGAGATGACCAAAGATTAGAACAAATGAAAATAATATATGTGCGTCTAATACTTATATGCTAGCACGCGTGACGGTTGTGATTGGACGGATATGTTACAATTGCGACCTTCCCTATCGGCGACGTCTTTTGGTCAAAGGACAACCTATAAATATCAGTTAATCTATTGTATCTCTAGGAGGTTAGTGAGTTCACTTCATTTGCGCCAATAAGCTTAAAGGTACCGATTATAGAAAGCAAGAGCTATTAATAGTATACATGGGTTTGTAGTTCACAGTTTCCAATGGTTAGTGCAACAGTTGTTCCACGACAGAATCGGTTTAACGATCAAACTTTAAATTATCATTCATTTAGTGTTCTGCCCAAGTGCAAACCTTTCACTGCAAACCCAGCATTCTCTAGTCTTTCTTATTTTATACCTTCCTCTTAATCTCAGCACATTATGACCCATATATTTTAATGTCGTCTATCATCTTATATCTTTTTCTGCCCCGAATTTTTCTCCCGTTCACCATTCCTTCCAGTGTATCCTTTAATAGGCAGTTTCTTCTCAGCCAGTGACCCAACCTATTCCTTTTCCTATTCCTGATCAATTTCAGCATCATTCTTTCTCCACCCACTCCTTCCAACACAGCTTCATTTCTCATTCTGTCTGTCTACTTCACACGTTCCTTTCTTCTCCATAATGCTTCTATTCGCTTCTCTTCACTTCGTCGTAATTATAATATACTGTACAAATATTGTAAATATTAGGAGATGTTCTAACAATTCTTCGTTACGACCATCACTTTACAGGCACGGTACTTAGAGCTGAAGTGTGATTTTCGAAAACTTCTGACCGACGGAAACATGCGATCAATAAATTACATGTAAAAGGAATATTCCCTTGCCTAGCAGTTGAATAATAATAATAATAATAATAATAATAATAATAATAATAATAATAATAATAATAATAATAATAATAAATAAATTTTGTTATAATCAGTAGCGACTCGTGACGTCTAGTCACGGAGGAAATAAATTAATCACATTTTTCTTTAACACACACACACACACACACACACACACACACACACACACACATATATATATATATAGTTCATGTAATGGAAGGAAATTCCTTGTTAATTTTAAAAGGGGGAACTGCGTCCCAAAGCTTTCATTTTCCAGCATTAGCCGCCACAGATAATAATAATAATAATAATAATAATAATAATAATAATAATAATAATAATAATAATAATACTGTAATAATAATAATAATAATCTATTAATAATATATACTACACAAATTAGAGTTAATTCCGATGTTCTCTTTGATGTTCAAATTCAGCTGAGAGTGAAGACGAGAGGACAATTTCGTTTTGTAGTTGTAGCGACCTATTTTGGAAATTGCTATGCATGTACTGGCTATTTTGTTTCACGGTTGAGTGAAGGCATCCGGAAGCCTCAGTTTCCGCAGGACACAGAAAATCCGGTGTAGGACAGTTTCCGAGTACTCACATATCAAATGTTGTGCTTTAAATTCTCTGGAAGAATGCACGCTCTTTCTCCTGATATCCCACGTCACTTTCGTCAACCCACATAGCGTTTCGTCACAGTAGTGATTGTGAGATATGCAGACAATAGCATTGAAGTGTTTTCAAGACGCTGATAATAGTTCTGTCGACAAAGGTCAGAGTACATTCCGAAATTTTCCATTAGTAGAAAGCGATTTGATGCTTTTAAATAATACCACGTGTTCTTAAGATGTTCTCGTCCACACCTCCCGTCCCTTCCTGTTGATAATGCACGTCTGATATGACACACTGGAGTCTCTGTGGAAATGTGCTATGTTCAGAGAGGGAAATGATTTGTGGAAGAAGTTGTATAATATTCTCAGTCTACCGTTGCCCCTGAATCTGAGAGTATTTCACGATCAGAGTATTTGTAATTGTAAATAATATAAAGACTTGTTATATAACGCTATTCAGGTCACACCTGCATCTGGACTCAGGTTTCGCCCTGAGAGGAATATTTTTATATGTAGCATCGTAACCGAAAACGTTTTTCTCCGACGATGTTCACATTTACATAGATTATATTTTAAGTGCTCCGTATGTCATAAAAATGTCCATGCAGTATGATATCTACCAATAACAGGATATATTCACAGAAGTTCACAGATGTGCTCTTGTTTGTAGATTCAGTTTAATGCATCATAACCTTACATTGATTACCATATTATTTTTAAGTAATACAAACAACGTTAATGACTAATTAATACTGGGTGATTCACGAAGTTCTCCCCCAGTTTGAATTGAAAAATAAATTTTATACCATCTAGAAAGTCTCTTTACAACGAAGTCTTTGATATGGTACACTTTATTTTGAGACAGACTTTATCAATGAAACGTAAACACTTGCAACAATGCAGTAATAAATAGAGTTTAGAATCGTCAGTTTCAGTATATATTGGTCAGTTTCAGTATATATTACGTGTGAGCGGGCGATAATGCGAATATTTTATGAAAAGTGCTTTATTTAGATTTTATCAGGGACAAATTTTTAATTCGAAAAAGACAATCTGAATCAAGCTGTGGGTTAGAATTAGATGACAGTAGTTCTAATTCAAATAATGTGCGCGAAAATTCCTTTCAGGATTCACAAAAACGTACTGTGTTTCTTAAATATAGTGATAGATACTTGCAATATGGTTTTACGTGGCGTGGAGATGAATATAAACAAAATCCCGAGTGTCTTATATGCGGAAATGGTCCGGAATAAACAAAAAAGACATTTAGAACTGCCGTTTCCAACGTCATACTTGTGTGAATCTACATTTTTTACCATGAAAATAATAAAATCTAAACAAAGGAACAGACTGCTGCATCTTGAAGATGATTTACATGTTGGTCTGTCAATCATAAGGCCACGTATAGAGAAACTCTGTGCAACCCACTAATTGCAGACTTCACATTTATTTAAATAAGTGAGTTTCCAAAAACTATAATAAAAATCTTTTATCAGACATCCAGTATAGACAGGTTGGGATTTTTTACACATATGTTTTTTTTTCTAATTCTATTCAAGTTGCTGCTTGTATTTTAGAATCTTCGATTGCGTGTTAACATCGACCTATCTACAACAGTGGATGTCCAACATTACATAGAAGTTGTCAGTGCTTTTTTTCTGGCGGAACGCACTGGAACGGCGTTCCGGCACTTTTTTCTTGCATTTTTCATCATGCAAGTGAAATAAGTGTGAATAACTATTTTTTAATATAATTATTCTTTGAGTTCATCTTAGACCTTTAAAGTCTTATTTGGACGAAAAGAAAGATAAAAACGACAAAATTCCCGTACAGTGAACTATAATATCTCTCCGTCCGCTATAAAATATCCTACACAGAGTTCCACCACCTTTTTCTCCAGATGAAAATCACTGGTTGTTGTTATTACACGCTATTAATAAAAACAAATAAGTGTGTCGCGATATCCTGGGCGTTCAGTAAAGTGTGCCGTCAGTCAAAAAAGGCTGGGAACCACTGGGTTAAACTACAAACACGCGAAGAGCTGCTTCAACGTACTGTATACTAGATGCCGCGGCGACAATAAGTAACAAACGTGTGAAGCTGCGAAATGCTATACGTGCGGTTCACTTCCATGAGTATCGTTGCCTTGAGATTCAAGGAGGCATTTTCGAAAATGTGATTTAAATCCACTCTTAATGAAAGATAATACATAAACAATCAATTGTTTGTATTTTGATTATTTTTTTGTATTTTTGTTAATGAAATCCTGAAATAAAAGTTTTTTTCTGCCGTTTTCAAATTACCGTAACTCCATAATTTTATTATTATTGTGATCCCATTAATTGATTTACTTTTTTGTTCCAATTAACCTCAGGAATCACCTCCATAAATCGGTTTAGAACGTCGTGAATCACCCTATATTTAAACGTTGTCTACCATGCTACAGAGTTTCGAGAGTATTTTTAAATATAAATTTGTAATTATTTGACAGATCTCATCAACTGTAGAAACTATTTAGAGATGATGAGGCGATAATCCGGCGAAAATGAAGGAATGAAAATGACAAAGGAAACCGAATTATTCGGAGAAAAACAGTTCTACAGTAAAAGTCTCACAGAATATGTTTCGGAATCTGACACGAGTTTCGTTCAGCGAGTTGCTCCGAGGCATATTAACATATGTTTAAATATAGCCTAATCTCGGAGAGGCTTCAATGCTGATCACTATCGTAAAAATTTCAAAAGATGTTTGCATTAGTGAACAATTAGACTATACCAAAACTTGTTGTTCGATAAATTATCAGTCATTTCTATTCCACATCCTAGAGATATGTTTATTTTTTAAATATCGATTATCATAAATGACGAAGTAATATTACAAGTGATTACAACATACGAAGATCTGCATTATGGAAATTTGTGTAAAGTTAGTTACATAAATCTTCTTGATCTTACAGTTTTAATTGAAAACAGATGTTATACTCTTTGTATTGCAAGAAATGACTTTTTGTTCTAAGTAGAAAGCGAATTGTATCTTTCTATTTTCGGGCACAGTAAACGAGTTTGTTTCTGTATGTCTTGTAATTCATAGTTTAAGAAAATAAAGTGTGAAAGGAATACCATAGGTAACATAATAAAGAAATTATTTCTTTCTAAACGAATAAACTATATAAGTTAATGAAAAAATATATCATCTTCATGATACCTATTGTTTTTCTTGCAAAAAATAAAATGAGAAATCATACAGAATATGCGGTTAGAAGAGAGAAATTAACTATTATATACAGAATTATATATCCAGTTGTGAAATGATTCAGACAATCATCTTATGACATAAAAAATGTATATGTAGGTATTGTCGCCTCCAGTGATCTAGGGGTAAAGCGCTCTCTTCTAGACTCAAGGATTGCGACCCGGTAAGATCAATGGATTTTTCAGGACGCAAAAATCCGGAGTGGAAGTTCTCCGTGAGGAACTTTAAGCCGTGTATCCCGTGTCGGAGTTTTCCGGCACGTTAAAGACCTACAAGTCTAAATTAGAGCCTCTAGACCAAAATTCTCCTCTCTCGCGTCCTAGTAATACTTTAGTTGCATACTAGGTGGCGTTTGAGGCGATGAGCTTACTACTTACCTTCTACCCTTGTTGGAAAATAAGTGTAGCTAAATTCCTTGTAGGTACTGAAATCTCCGTCAGAAGGTATCTATGTTCTGACATTGGAACCATGGGTTAAATACTGTCCGTCCGAATGGTTTCCTTATACCGTTTCTGCTGATCCCTCTGTAAAGGTTTATGTCTGGACTGTCTTAGCTATTTCCTGAAAACATTTGCTGTTCGAAATTGGACTTCTACGTAGTTTCTGCTGATCCCTCTGTAAAGGTTTATGTCTGGACTGTCTTAGCTATTTCCTGAAAACATTTGCTGTTCGAAATTGGACTTCTACGTAGTTTCTGCTGATCCCTCTGTAAAGGTTTATGTCTGGACTGTCTTAGCTATTTCCTGAAAACATTTGCTGTTCGAAATTGGACTTCTACGTAGTTTCTGCTGATCCCTCTGTAAAGGTTTGTGTCTGGACTGTCTTAGCTATTTCTTGAAAACATTTGCTGTTCGGAATTGGACTTCTACATAGTATTATACAACTGTTCAAAATAATTTAAAGAAAAGGGCTCCGTTAAGAAAGTAACTGTCACGTGTTATCCCCCGTTTCGATGATCGTACGGCATAACCACACGGACAGACAATACACATGTAGGTATTACTTCGAAAAATTAATTTGACCTTAGTCGTGTAGTGGTACTTTGCCTGCTATAACAGAGTTGGTCTCTTTATCGGAGGCTACGCTTGGGCGCAGATTCGAATCCCTCTTCGGCTGATTACTTTCTAGAGATTTTATAAGATTTCCTCCAACTGTAATTACAGATAATCCCTGGCGAATCTCCGGTCTCGTCTCGCCAAAATACCATAGAGCTATCACTAATTCCATCGATGCTAGATAACCTCATCGTTAAAAAATATATTTAAAATGTAAATTCCACAATTATACAGTCGCTTGTTTAATTAGCGATCAACATATCATTTATGTATCCTCCTGAGTCCTGAGACATTATTTTGTTGTTTTATTTTTAAAGTTCATATAATTCTACACTTAAAAAAAAGTCACTGACAAGAGGAAAAATGCTGAACAAATTTCTGCAGGTTACAGTTAGGGTCCAAATGCAAGTATATTATACTATACTTGGCGTCTCTGCATATAATCTTATATCATAATCATGTATGAAGTACAGTGTGATTCCCAAGTTCTTTGAAAGCTTCAGGAAAACTTTTGAACTACCACAGACACTTACTACTGACATCATAACTTCAGTTTTGAAACTCTCTTGCCAAATTCTGAGTCATCATATTCACTCTGTTTAATTTCTTTTTCTTCACTTTATAATTCCAATATGTTTATTTTAATTTTCTGTCAACAAATTTATGTAAACATTTAATATTGTAAAATTCATGTAGGAGAGTATACTGAGTCCTTCTGGGCTACCTCCAATGGGAGGCAGTTAACAATTTAAAAATTTTTATACTACGGTATA
Source organism: Periplaneta americana (assembly GCF_040183065.1). NCBI lineage: Eukaryota > Metazoa > Arthropoda > Insecta > Blattodea > Blattidae > Periplaneta > Periplaneta americana. Next base: position 89,347,292 of record NC_091120.1, on the reverse strand, counting down.
CTCTCTACCTCTGATTGAGGTTCTGGTTGATATGTACATCTATTATCAGGCAGTACCGGTACATCTCACTTGATATGTATCAGAGGAAAAACAATTGTTTGTATGCATCTGACGTCTGATTTGTGTAATATGTAGCTAATCTGCGATATATGCAATGGAGGGGGAAAGGAACTGGCCACTCTACCTCATTATCTCCTGGTCTAGTTCCTTCATAAGTGATGCCATGTTAGTATCACTTGTGAGGTTCAGACTTGCCCTGCCTTCGGACAGTAGACTAAACAACAACTACGAGTATACTCTCAGAACTCAGGAGGGTATGAATTTCGTTTCTTCAGACACATTATTCAAAGAGAAAAACTGCACAGAAATATGCAAGAAAACCTTGAAATAAATTTGAAAGGAAAACAACAAGATATTGTATATATATTGTTATGAGTTGGATGGCATTGGACGTCAGTCGTTAGTCAGATAAAGAATAAATTTCAGTCTCTAACATGTCACAGCGGTTTTAATTTCATGTCAAGGTGATTACAGTCGTAGACGATACCATAACGTCTGATATTTTTAACAGCAGTAATATTAATAATCGGTTCGTGAACGAGGGTTATAGATTATTTCATAAACTCGTTCTTTGGAAGGCCTTTACGATATATAAAACATTTCCGAGATGAACCACAATGATAGCATCATTCTAAGAAGCTTTCATCTATCAAATAACCTTATCTCCTTTAACTAGACGTAGAAATTGAGATGCAGATGAGTTCTCGACGAAAAGATAAGATATCAGTTCATTGTGACATGGCATAAATTAAAATATCTGGACAATCTGATAATGAGAAGAATATGGCCTCCACGATGAGATTTTGTCTTTTTATGTCTTATCTATTCCAATATAGAGTATACGATGTGTAATTTTGTGATAAGGACTTCACTGTTGAAGTTTATTGTTACACACTTTGAACAAGTTGTTGACTTCTAATATGATAAGAATAATAGTCGCGCAAAAAAATTAATTTCTTAAATTTTTCCACATCGAATTAAAAGTTTATGAATTGTTCTGAATGTCTTAAAACGTAAGTTACTTTTACTCGGTGGCACCCCATTATCCGAACGATGTACAAAAATGACATTGGGAAAGCTTTTCTGGGAATAATCCTGTTTCCAGCTCTTAAAATAAATAATTGAAGTAGATGTAATCTGACTACACTGCTGTTGCTGATGATAGACGATACATATTACCCAACCAAAAGATGTACTCCTGGACTTGGTCCAATAGACTTACGGATAAGTCATAAAAACAAACGTCTGGTGCTGTAAGAACATAGTGCAGATTGGTGACAGTTCTGCACCCTGAATATAGCATTTAAAACTCCTACAGGTACCACGAGGTTGTAATGAAGTGCCTTGACAGTTAGAATTATAAGTATAAGGGCCACATACAAATAATACATTACAAACGAGTAAAAGTCATAAATTAATTTCAGAAATATAAGTAAATTACAGTATAATAATTAACTTATATGTAATACATGACTGTTAAAAATTAAAAATATAATTGACACTAAAATATATTTTAGTTTAAAATTCCAATGAATAAAATTGATTAATATTTACAATAAAGTATTATCACTGTCTTGCTTCTTCCATTTATTGTCTATCTTCTCAGACACATTCTTTCATATTTCTTTTATCCATGCTGCTTACAACTCCTTCAATTCATATTCGTCTGAGTCTTTCTCTTTTATTTCTTCCTTTCGGCATCCATTCCAGCATCATCTTCGGTATCATAATTATATATTCTATCATTCTTTTAGTTGACTATACCAAGTTAGTATCCCACGTTCTACAGACTGATCCGTTTGGCTATGGATAATATTAGTTTATTATTATAAAGCTATTATGATAGTATGAGAAATTTCTTGCTGGTAATATTATGCTTAAAATATGGGAGTTTCTGTACATGGTAAGAATGAAAATCAACAATGCATATTGTGAAATGAAAATCGTAGATGATTTAAATGGCTACAATGTGTTTTTGGTATGCTAAATTTGAGAGTGTTAAACGAGTTCACAAAGAATTTCGACGTGAGTATTGTGTGCGTAATGTACCTAAATACAATTCCATAATGTTGTGGTATCGAACATTTATAGAAACAGGTTCTGTGTTAAAAAAACATGCAGGAGGTCGCAGATGAAACCCCAGTACGAGAAGCAGCCCAATCCGTCTACCATTGTTAACTTGCCTTTTCTCTTAGCAAATGAACACATAGAATTGCATAATATCTTTCTGAAACTCTTTCTTCATTGAAAATCCACATGTCTCCTATGAGCTTGAAATACTGGGCACGGGAGGTTCGTCATTTTCTGTACAGCTTTCAGTTGTGTGTGGTGTGGTCGCGATGGGCTAATTGCTTGCCCCCCAAACTCCCCAGATTTAACCTCTCCTGACTACTTCGTGTGGGGTTTTGTTAAAGACACTGTCTATTCACAGAAACCCAGGAACATTGATGATCTAAGAGTAAAAATTACTGAAGCTTTCCAACAAATCACCCTTCTGATGTTACAATGGGTATGGGGTGAATTGCATCACCGTTATGAGTTGTCCAGAGTGCGCATTGGGGGTCATGTAGAGTTCTGAGAAATCTCCCATCTTTCAATGCTGTATACACGAAGTTTCAACAAATAAAGTTCAATAGTAAATGTTTAACAGTGGTTTTTTTATTCATACCCAAACGGATCACCCTATTTCCTGCGTAGTATTTTGTAGTATGTTCATAATATTTCTTATTAATCTATTTCTCACTTTTTATAATCTAGAGTTCCTTGCCAACCGTCTCCAGTAATCTATTTCTGAAGTTAGAAGCATTTGTTCTTCTGCTCAGTAATCGCCCAAGTTGCGGACTCACATAGTAGTAGGCATAGTTTCTACAAAAAGTTATAAATATTTCCTTTAGTTATTAATAATATTGCTACTCTATAATTGATATTAGGGTCTATGTGTATTAACGCAAGAGTTCTCAAACTTTTTGAGACCGCGTCACTCTTTACATGTCACATTTTCCGTGCGACGCTCGCTCCTATACCCAAAAAAAATTGATTTGGTGATATTTTTTAAAAGAAAGTAGTCATTACATTGCTAGCTTGCAAGTAGTAGGCGTACATTATAAATTTTAGTTTCTCCTTATAGCCGCTACGCCCCTGACAAAGACCGGCGACACATCAATGCTTCAGAAATAAATAAAAGTATACCTCATCGTAAACCTTTGGTTACTATTTGAGTATGTAAATCTTGATATGTACCGTATCTTCTCGTACAATATCTCGTCATCATTGAATTATAGCTAATAATATAATCGTTATTCCAGTTATTAATAATTTTTGGTTGTGTTGGTAAGTGCGGTTTTCGGCGTAATAGATCGACTATTGATCAGATTTTTTGTATTCGACAGATAATGGAGAAAAAATGGGAGTATACGGGTACAGTACATCAGTTATACATAGATTTCAAAAAGGCATATGACTCGGTTAAGAGGGAAGTATTATATGATATTCTTATTGAATTTGGTATTCCCAAGAAACTAGTTCGATTAATTAAAATGTGTCTCAGTGAAACATACAGCAGAGTCCGTATAGGTGAGTTTCTATATGATGCTTTTCCAATTCACTGCGGGCTAAAGCAGGGAGATGCCCTATCACCTTTGCTTTTTAACTTCGCTCTAGAATATGCCATTAGGAAAGTTCAGGATAACAGGCAGGGTTTGGAATTGAACGGGTTACATCAGCTTCTTGTCTATGCGGATGACGTGAATATGTTAGGAGAAAATACACAAACGATTAGGGAAAACACGGAAATTTTACATGAAGCAAGTAAAGCGATCGGTTTGGAAGTAAATCCCGAAAAGACAAAGTATATGATTATGTCTCGTGACCAGAATATTGTACGAAATGGAAATATAAAAATTGGAGATTTATCCTTCGAAGAGGTGGAAAAATTCAAATATCTTGGAGCAATAATAACAAATATAAATGACACTCGGGAGGAAATTAAACGCAGAATAAATATGGGAAATGCGTGTTATTATTCGGTTGAGAAGCTCTTATCATCCAGTCTGCTGTCCAAAAATCTGAAAGTTAGAATTTATAAAACAGTTATATTACCGGTTCTTCTGTATGGTTGTGAAACTTGGGCTCTCACTCTGAGAGATGAACATAGGTTAAGGGTGTTTGAGAATAAGGTGCTTAGGAAAATATTTGGGGCTAAGAGGGATGAAGTTACAGGAGAATGGAGAAAGTTACACAACACAAAACTGCATGCATTGTATTATTCACCTGACATAATTAGGAACATTAAATCCAGACGTTTGAGTTGGGCAGGGCATGTAGCACGTATGGGCGAATCCAGAAATGCATATAGAGTGTTAGTTGGGAGACCGGAGGGAAAGACCTTTAGGGAGGCCGAGACGTAGATGGGAGGATAATATTAAAATGGATTTGAGGGAGGTGGGATATGATGATAGAGACTGGATTAATCTTGCACAGGATAGGGACCGCTGGCGGGCTTATGTGAGGGCGGCAATGAACCTTCGGGTTCCTTAAAAGCCATTTGTATGTATGTATATGTATATGTATGTTGGTAAAATCACTTGGTTGTACCTGTTACTGTTACTGTAGCTATTACTCGACCAAGGTCAGTGGAGTCCTGCAGCCCGGAGCCGTGGCGCTACTGCTCCTGCGTTCGTAATACCGCATCGCGATAGTTCACATTACGCCCGCGGCTCCACTTGCCTCGGTCGAGTAATACCAGTGCTCCGGTTAATGGCCATGGTCTTTGATCAGCTAAATGTAGTGGATGATTTGCATATTTTATCACTACTTTACTTCTCTAGAATATAAGGCACTTAAAACTGCAAATATGTAAGATTGGATAATAGCTACTGCTGATTCTAGAACTAATAGTGCGATTTGAGTACCAATCAATAGTCTTAATAATATAAAATCTAAAGATGGTCCTGTATTATCTAATAATGTTAATAACAAATAGCCAGCAATTATGTTGGCTGCTAATTGGACAGTTAGTGTTCCAGGCCGAATTATGTTTCTAATTATTTCAGTGCATAGGTACTATAAATTATATTTGTGGAACAAGATAGGCAAATATATGTTCAGTGTTACTGATCCATTCAAATAATATAAATTCAATTCATAACGGTACGGCTAATGTTAATGTTATGTGCAGACATCGGATTCTAGGGCAAGTGCCTATTTTGTTTCTTTAGGAGAAAAGTAAAAATAATTATTAATATTTGTGTTTCATGGAAATTGAAAGGTATTCAAAGAGTTTTATAGTGCCCTAAAATGCCCTAAAACGGTTATTAGAGCCTAATTTGTTAATATTCGCCTAAAAATGCCTAACTCACTGTAAAGTTTCGTATTTTACTCTTACTTTTTATAATTTATACATGCATTCACTGCGAAATTTAAGGCATTTAAAAAGTGGAAAGTTTGCTTCACACCGGCCATGAAACCATTGATAAAGGAAACAAAATGTTTTGAATCTCACGACACTCGCAATAGATTTCACCGAATTTAACATGTTTGGAGACATAAATGCCGACAAAGAACCAACCTTAGTTTTGAAGCAGGCAACAATCACAACATGTGCTGCTACCGATTCAGAGATAATACTATAGGCCTACTATAAAAATGACTGTTTTCGGTCTGAAACCGATTAGCTGTACTGCCCTTCAGAGTGTCATAAAATCACAATTTTTGGAGAAAGAGTGTTTTTGAAATATTTATGAAAAGTCGTAAAACTGCGAATTAGTAGGGTAAACCGTTACAAAATATTTAAAAGAATGGCCCTCCTAGTGTTAACACTATCAGGAAATGCAACAATAAGTGGAACTTTGTATTTTTGTCCAACTGAATCTCAATAACAACGGTTCATTTGAATGCTCGTTAACAGTTGCTCTTTCCCTCACCTTATTTGTGTTGAGAAGTTTTGAGCGGTAGGACGTTTTCCTGTGAAGTTTAACGCAATAATGCCGAAAAATATAAGTACAAAATCTACATTGATCCGGCAATGGCTAACACAATATTCAGAATTCACTTATGATGGAAAAATAATATTCTGCAAGATTTGTAGCAAACAGGTATGTAACAATAGTTGAAATATATAAATTCTATTAATTTTAATGAGTAGGCCTATAATATTTATACATTGACTGAGCTATCCTGAGGTATAATTCTTTTTAAGACCACTACACTTTAACCTTTTAAATTCCGATAGTTAAAGTATTTGCAGGTGATTAAAATTTTGATTGTTCGAACCCACTAACTTTGTGATAGAAATACGGCAATACAAGAATTAGGATTTTATTTTAATTCGGTTTACTTTACATTTTTAGATTTCGCAAGAAAAGAAGTGCCACCTAAAGCAGCATGTGCAAGGAGCGGCTCATAAGGCTAAAGCTCAGCAGAAAAATCAACTGCAACAAACTTTACTAACACAGCCTACTTCATCCAATCTCAGCAGCAATTTCTATGCTGTTTTAACCAAAGCGTTTGTTGCTGCTAACATTCCCTGGAATGCAATTGAAAATCCGGTTTTAAGACAGTTTTTACAAAAATACTGCAAACAAAATATCCCATCTGAGTCGACCCTAAGAAAAAATTACTTAGACAGAATATACAATGAAACTTTAGCTTCCATTCGGGAGGATATAGGTGATTCTTACATATGGGTCTCTGTGGATGAAACCTCAGATCCTATGAATAGGTATATAGCAAATATGGTAGTAGGAAAACTTAGTCCTGATGGACCTTCGATTCCACACCTCGTATGTGTTAAGGAACTTTCGAAAGTGAATAGCCAAGCCATTGCTTATTTTGTAAATAAAGGCCTACAGTCTTTATACTCAGGTAATATAGACGATTCTAAAGTTCTGTTGTTTTGTACTGATGCTGCCTCATACATGGTTGCTGCAGCTCCACTTCTTAAAACATTTTATCCTAACCTCACGCATGTAACCTGTCTAGCACATGGCCCTCACAGGGTTTCTGAAACAATCCGGAATGAATTTCCTCTTGTCAATTCGTTTATTTCTAATACAAAAAAATGTTTTTGTAAAGCCCCATCCAGGATTTCAATATTCAGAGAGAACTTTCCAGATATCCCACACCCACCTCAGCCGGTTGTTACACGATGGGGAACCTGGATTCAGTCAGTGGTGTATTATTCTAAGTATTTTAAAGAAGTGGTCACAGTTATTGATAAATTACCTGAAACTGATAGTGCAGCGTGTGTGAAAGCAGTGAAAGATTGTCTGAATGACTTACGAGTGAAAAACGATATTGCCTACATAACATCAAACTTTTCTTTCATACCTGCAAGCATTGAACAATTAGAACGTGAAAAACAATCTCTTTCTAGCCAAATAGCAATAGTAAAGGAAGCTCAAGTGAACATACATTCTGCTTTGGGCGAAACTGGGAAAAAAGTTAAAAATAAGTGGGACAACGTATTAAATAAGAATGTAAGATTTTCATTGTTGGAAAAAGTATCAAGAGTGATATAGGGGGAAAGTGTAAATGTTCCAATAAGTATTGATGTTTCTATTGTACCTAATTTAAAATTTGCGCCTCTCATATCAGTTTCGATTGAAAGAAGTTTTTCTGCTTTCAAAATGATTCTCAGTGACAAAAGGCAAAGGTTAACTGTGGAGAATTTAGAAAAAATTCTGGTGGTGTACTGTGCAGATAATTATAATAAAGTCTGAGCATGGAACTGAATTTCAATAACTTAAAATGAGTAATCTTGATATCAATAATCATTATTTCATTAGTTTCAATATATTAAATGTGTGCAGCTCTGTTTATAAATATAATATAGTATTCTTTTTTAATGTTTAAACATACTTTTTTGTGCGTATTTTAGTGTATAACTAAAAATTTCAGTGAAGGAAATAAGTATGATATCTTGATGTGCCTAAAATGCCTATTTTCATTAAAATAGAGCCTAATTTTACAAATTTTGAGCTTATTTTAGGCGCCTAAAACTGCAATTTTTAGTGCCTAAAAATCCGATGTCTAGTTATGTGACTTGTTTTGGTAAAAATATATGGGAATAAACCAAGGAAATTATTAAATATTATTGAAGAGAGTAAGATAAAAATAAAAAATGACCTTTTATTAATATTTCCTTATGCCGAATGGTGTTTTCAATTCTGTATGTAGATTTATTAATGATTTATTTAATAAAATATAATGTCGTGATGGAATTAATCAAAATCTTACTGGAATAATAAATAATCCTAATATAGTTCTTATTCAGTTTAATGATAAATTTATTATAATTTTGATGAACCAAATATTGAAAATAAATTACTTATCATTTTCAATGTATGATTTTAATATTCCCTATAATTATCTTTTTTCTGATCTAAGAAGGATATTTTGTATTATAAAATAAGGAAAGAGACAAAATTGAAATTCTTACAGGATCCAGTTGAGGCGAATAGAGATAATCACCGGTATTTCAATGAAAGACGTACACTTAAGAATAAAAAGAGATATTATTTGAAGGAAAAACTAAATGAGGTAGAAACAAATACTAGTCTAAGAATAAAAACATTTGAGATTTATAAAAGGGGATAAAGGAATTTAAGAACGGATATCAAGCAAGGGTAAACGTGATCAAGGAAGAGAATGGTGACTTGCTTGTAGACTCTCATTCAATCCTAAAGAGATGAAAAAACTATTTTGGTCAACTAGTACTAAATGTATATAGGCCAAATAGAAATGATCGGAACGGAATTCAAATACAAACTGCTGAGTTATTTATACCCGAACCCACACTTTTTGAAGTTGAAATTGCAATAGAAAATCTGAAAAAGTACATCTCCAGGTATTGATCTAATTTCAGCAGAATTCATATACGATGGTGGAAGCGCATTGTCTAGCAAAATTTATAAACTTGTACTTGCTATTTGGGAAAAGGAAATTGTACCAGAACAATGGAATGAGTCCATAATTGTATCTATCTTTAAGAAGGGGGACAAGACTAACTGTAGTAACTTTCGAGGAATATCACTTTTGTTGACATTGTACAAAATTTTGTCCAATATTATTCTGAGGAGATTAACTCTATATGTAGATGAAATTATTGGGGGTCATCAGTGTGGTTTTAGGCATAACAGATCGACTATTGATCAGATTTTTTTTTATATTCGACAGATATTGATGAAAAAATGGGAGTGTAAAGGTACAGTACATGAGTTATTCATAGATTTCAAAAAGGCATATGATTCGGATAAGAGAGGTTTTATATAATATTCTTATTGAATTTGGTATTCCCAAGAAACTAGTTCGATTAATTGAAATATGTCTCAGTGAAACGTACAGCAGAGTCCGTATAGGTCAGTTTCTGTCGGATGCTTTTCCAATTCATTGCGGGCTAAAGCAAGGAGATGTACTATCACCTTTACTTTTTAACTTTGCTCTAGAGTATGCCATTAGGAAAGTCCAGGAATGGTATGGGTGACATCAGCTGCTTGTCCATGCGGATGACGTGGATATGTTAGGAGAAAATTCACAAACTGTTAGGGAAAACACGGGAATTTTACTTGAAACAAGTAAAAAAAATAGGTTTGGAAGTTAATACCGAAAAGACATATATGATTATGTCTCGTGACCAGAATATTGTACGAAATGGAAATATAAAAGTTGGAGATTTATCCTTTGAAGAGGTGGGACAATTCAAATATCTTGGAACAACAGTATCAAATATAAATGACACTCGGGAGGAAATTAAACAAAGAATAAATATGGGAAATGCCTGTTATTATTCGGTTGAGAAGCTTTTGTCATCCAGTCTGCTCTCAAAAAACCTGAAAGTTAGAATTTATAAAACAGTTATATTACCGGTTCTTCTATATGTTTCTGAAACTTGAACACTCACTTTGAGAGAGGAACAGTGGTTAAGGGTGTTTGAGAATACAGTAAGGTGCTTAGGAAAATATTTGGGGTTAAGAGGGATGAAGTTACAGGAGAATGGAGAAAGTTACACAACGCAGAACTGCACACATTGTATTCGTCACCTGACATAATTAGGAACTTTAAATCCAGACGTTTGAGATGGGCAGGGCATGTAGCACGTATGGGCAATCTAGAAATGCATATAAAGTGTTAGTTGGAAGACGGGAAGGAAAGAGACCTTTGGGGAGGCATTTTCCCTAAAATCCGATGTCTGGTGATGACATATTAATCTGAACACATTTTCATTGTTGGTTCCCCGAAAATGTGAGCTCGAACATTGCAGATTGTCCCATGTATTTATTTTCTAGATAAAGAAGCAGATACGTATGTCGGGATAATACGTTCTTATCTAAAGGAAGAGAACAGTAATCTTATGGATTGCGAACCCTTGACCTTCAAAGGATGACGTCTCTAGAAACAGCTGGTGCTTTATGACATGCACTCTTGCCCGCCACTACGCAACTAGACAATGGGAAAATCGCAGACAACAAAAGAAACACTTCCTGAAGGAAAGAATAACAGGACAGTCTCATTGCTCAACTCCTCAAGTCATTCATTTGCTATCGCTCATAGTTTGTGACACGTGATAAATAATTCATGCACTTGTATTTGAATGTGATTTGAAGAACTAGGTATGCTTTTAAGATCATGAAGTTTTTTTCGTCTTGTAAGAAAGAAGGAACAGTTCACAGTTGAACATATATTGTTTTGTTTGCGAAATGAATTCAAAACAGTTTGCAGAATCTTGTACTTTCATTATATTAATGCCTAGAATTTGGTAGATAACATAGTGAATTAAGAAAGCGACACTGATTCACGTACCCTTTATTGCTTCTTCTGACACATTATAAATATATCGGTATCACACGTTATGGATAATAATATTGTCATGTAGATAGGGTAACCAGACGTCCTGTTTTTAACAGGATTGTCCCTTTTTCAGTTTCTTGTCCCCTGTCCCGAGAAAAGTATGCTTGGGACGCCAAATTTCCCGTTTTTTAATGGCGTCCCGTTTCCCTAAATTATTGGTTAAATATGTATTTTATTTTATTTAATAATCACGCAAAACATTGATTAATTCTATACTGTTTCTATAAGATGTTACCGTAATGAATTCAATTCAGTGATAGATGAAGATGACGTATTTAGTCAAGAGAATCATTTGAAGAACATATATGGAGCAAAAATTGAACATTGGAAGGAGTGTGATGTTAAAATTACAGAAAGGTGGACTGAAACATTACAAATTACTCGTATGAAAGACAAATACATTAGTTCTGTAGTGCTCGGGAAAAGTGGCACAAATCAAAAATATTAATTTTACAGGAGAAGGAAAAAAACTGTCTTCACACTGGTTTATGTCGATTTGATTTTCTTCTGTATGAATTATTGTAATGGGAGAAATACTTATGTCTCTCTTCCCAAGCTAGCAGATGTTCCGTAAGTTGTCAATAAATAAATAAAAAAAATTGTGCAAACTGACTTATGCCACCTTTCCCAAGCATTGCAGAGTTTTACAAACATAATTCAGATTTTAAGTTTTGTATTAGGAATACCTGGCACCAATGCATAAGAAAGATTATTTTCATTGATGAATTCAGTTTTGTCTGACAAAAGGAATCAGTTTTCAGTTAAAACCGTAAAGGCCATGTTAATCACAAAATGTAATTTCAAAAATGTGTCTTACATGGACTTCTACAGTTTCCTGGAAGATAGGCCAACACTTCAAGAGTAAATTCTCTCATCAAAGAAATATGATGGAGAATGTACAGTTGATCTTCATGAAGAATGTTAAAATAATTAAAAGGTAATACGAGGCAAAAAATTTTGTTATGAAATAAGTTCAGAATACAATGACATGGATATGATGTAAGGTTCAATTAACCTGAAGTATTTTTAAACAGATTAACAGTTAACCTAACTAATCCAGCCTAGTTGTAATATAAAAAATGGTCAACAATAAGTTAAGCCAAGTATCCATGCTACTCTATCGTGTACTTGCATAATTATTATAGGCTAGTTATTGTAAACAGTGTAGTATCTATTACTTTAAAATAAATTAAACTGAACCTTTTTGCTCACTGAGATTATACAGGATGTTTCACGAGGTTTTACCGTCGATTACGGAGCTTATTTCCGAAGACATTCTGAGTAACAAATGCCATATAAACACAGTCTAGTGTATATAGTCACGAAGCTTGAGTTGTTGAGGGTACTAAGAACAATAGACTGTGCCGGTACTATTTCGCATTGTCTGTAATGAGGCGATAGTAGTGATCCTAGTGGTTAGCACCTATCTACGGATATTCCCTATGTATTGAGCTTCGTGACTGTATATACTGTATATACTAAACTGTGATATAAACCTCAATATTTTCAGAGTCACACTAATTTCAAGTTGTTAGTAAACTACCTTTTTTTTCTTTACTTTTAAGGGTAAAAATATATTACAAATAGAGAATGACCTATTTAGAAGTGTCATTTCTTTAATTGGCTAGTGTTCTGAAGCTAAAAAAGTGATGTTAATTACCTACTTTGTACAGATTTTCTTTTTCAATTTTTAACTAAAAATTACATCATTCTTACGCACTTATCACAAAAATTGTTACAAATCACACGACTTTAAGAACTTGATTCTTTATAGTTTAATTGTGCATCCTAATGTACAGTCTTAAAGAATTTACAAGAGTGACGTGATTTGTAACAATTGTTGTGATCAATGCGTAAGAAAATGTAATTTTGTAGTTAAAAATAAAATAAAAAATTTTGTACGAAGAATTTCTAGCTTCATAATATTAGATAATTAAAGAAATGATACTCCTAAATAGTTCATTCTTTATTTGTAATATTCTTTTACCCTTAAAACTAAAAAATAATGGTATTTTACAAACAACTTCAAATTAATGTAATTCTGAAAATATTGAGATTAGGACAAATGTTTATATGACATTTTTGCTCAGAATGTCTTCGGAAATAAGCTCCGTAAGGGACGGTAAATCCTCGTGAATCGTCCTGTATAAACAAATAATAATGAATGTTTAGAGAGAATGTTGATTCATGTCAACTTCAACTTTTTTTATTTTGGAAATATGGTCACCCTAATGTAGTATTAAGTAACGTTGGCAATACTGCCTTTCTTCCTCGTCGTTATCTTCTGCGAGTACCTGTTCCTTGGTTGGAAATACAATCACAGACTTGGAAACCATCTTGTTTGCCATAAACAAAAGAATGACAACCCCTGTTTCTTTGTTGGGTTCATTTTTTCAAGCACCATGATTCATTGAAGCCTCTAAGCAATGCAAGCAGACAAGCAAGCAAAACAAGGTGTGTTAATATATGCAAGCATGTTCTGTATCAGGTGCAATGCACTGCCTCGACATTCAACGTCTGTTCTGTTCCATTTCCAAGTAGCCTTCATGACTTCTATACTGCCGCAGACTTCACAGACGGATTTATATGTCTTCAAGTAAAAAGAGACAAAGAAGTACATGCATGTTGCATGCAGTTATAAGCATGGACAGAAGAACAGTGATTGATGTATCTCTAAAGTAGGTCCTATTAATTGCCTATTAAACTCTGTTGCAGTGAATTGAGTCGGGAGTCTATATAGGTACGGTTCGGGAGGTATGTTTCTAAAGAAAAGCTTAATTTTTATTTGCAGTTCATAGTGACTATTTTTTTCGTATTTAAGGCACATTTTTTTAACAAATCTTACGTCATTTTCTTTATTTCGCCATTTTGCGGGATACTACAAAATGTCAAGTGTCAAGTGAGATGCTTTTTTTTTTTTTTTTTTTTTTTTTTTTTTTTCCGTGACGTGTTACTATAGGGCCTACAGCCTGTCTATGTTTCTGTCTTTGCTTTCGTCTATGGAGAGTTGGTTTAGCAAAATTATTGAAGTGACCATGTGCACATAATAGTTATTGAATTGAATTTACGAGAGGAGGGCACTATGGCCCAGCACTGCGACCTGTTAAGGTCTATTGCGTTAACCCTCAAGCTAGGCGCATTCCCAAACTACACTAAGATTCGCTGCGTACCCAGGTGTCGAGCAGGCAATCCCACTCGTCCCTAGACCAGCCTCCTCCGTACATCGCCAGCCGGCGATCGAGGAAAGCTATGGAATGATGACGAAATGGAGAAATGGTGACGGAATGATGTAAATGCCTAATATGGGTAAAAACGGGAGAAGCCTGAGAAAAATCCCAACTGTGACCTTGTCCGCCACAAGTGACACTATGGATTTTTCAATGAAAAATGTCAGACCCGATCGGGACTCGAACCCGGGCCGCTGCGTGACAGGTCAGAGGTCTGACCACTCAACACCGCAGGAGTCACATAATAGTTATAGTTTGAGACAAATTATAACGTCCTTCTGCCACTTCACCGCCTAAAGGCAGCTCAGCTTTCTCAGTGGTTTTTACAATAGAAGATAGCTGTGAGAGAAGATTTGTCATCTGTTCACTGATATTTACAGTAGTTGGTAAGGAGCGAGTGCCTCGAATAATTTCTGGAAGTAAGGACTATGGTATATTTGAAGCCTTTTGGGATAATTAGGATAAAAAAACAGACAGCAACGCCACCGTTGCTTTTCGGTAATCGTTTCTTGCGCGAGCTATACTACTACTACTATTACTACTACTACTACTACTACTACTACTAATAATAATAATAATAATAATAATAATTTATTTATTTAATCTGACAGAGCTAAGGCCAGTAGGCCTTCTCTTCCGCCCAGCCAGACTCTAATTCTAATTGAATACAATTGCTTACATAGTTATTACATTAATATTTAGACCATAAAACAACATGAAAGTAAATAATGAGAGTTGGATAAGTAATGTTAGTGTGACAATAATAAACATTGGTAAGAAATAGTTATAATAATAATAAAAATAATAATAATAAATAATAATAATAATAATAATAGTGATGATAATAATAATAGTGATAATAATAATAATGAGATAATTTAGATAGGCCTATTTATCTGTGATATATGTAACCATTAAACATTGAGAAACCTGAAACAGCTATTATTGTTAACAAGAATTGTTAGAAAAATATTTCGTTAGCCTATTCTTAAATTGGTTTGATGTCTGACAGTCCCTGACATTACTCGGTAGGGAATTGCAAAGTCGAGGAACAGCCACAGTGAAAGAAGATGAATATGAGGATGTTCGGTGCGAGGGAATGGATAATATTGAGGAGTGTTGTGATCGTGTGTCTAGGTTATGATGGGTGGATAAATTTTGAAAACGAGATGCAAGATAGACAGGAGTGGAGAAATGCAATATGTGAAAGAGAATGGAAAGACAGTGGATTTTCCTACGATCTTCTAGACGGAGCCAGGACAACATTTCGAGGGATGGTGTTACGTGATCAGCCCGGCGAATATTGCAGACGAAACGGACGCACATATTATGAACACGTTGTAGTCTCTGCGCCGAAGTAACGCTTAGGTCATTAAGCAGAATATCACAGTAATCGAAGTGGGGCATCACGAGTGTTTGCACTAACATTTTTTTTTCATGGAAAAGGGTAGAAAATTCTTCAATCGCCTAAACGAGTGGATTAATGAGAATACTTTTTTGCAGGTTTCTGCAACTTGAATGTTCCAATTTAAACTTTTATCCATATAAATACCTAGATTCTTTACTGATTCACTGAACGGAATTTCGGTGCCGTATATTTTAATCGGGGACAAATTTGGTATGGTAATGGTGCTTAACAAACGTGAATGGCCCACAATGATTGACTGTGATTTTTCTGGATTTAGTTTAAGTCGGAATTTCCGTGTACATGTCCAGATTGAGTCCAGATCGTCATTAATTTTAGTTATTGCATCATTTATTTCGTCAGTATTGCATTTTATGTATATTTGAAGGTCGTGTGCGTAGAGATGGTGTCGGCAGTACTTTAGAGATTCTGATATGTCGTTGATATAAATTGTAAATAGTAAAGGGCCAAGAACTGATCCCTGTGGGATCTCTGATCTCACGGCCTGCCAAGAGGAAGAACGATTTCTAGCTATCACACTTTGTTGGCGGCCTATTAAGGTAAGAGGCAAACCACAGGACAACGTGCTCTTCTAGGTGTAGTCTTCTGAGTTTACATATTAACAAGTCAATGTCTACAGAATCGAAGGCTTTGCTGAAGTCAAGTAAAGTCATTATTGTCAGTTTACGTTCGTCCCGGGCCTCGCGTAAGTCTTCCGTGATTTTAAGTAATGCTGTACTTGTGTTATGTTCGGCCCTGAAACCTGATTGATAAGAGTCGAGAAGTTTGTATTTGTTTAAGTATTCTGTCAGTTGCTTGTGTACAATGCTACTACTGCTACTACTACTACTACTACTACTACTACTACTACTACTACTACTGCTGCTGATAATAATAATAATAATGATAATAATAATGCGAGTTTTAAGTTAAACAATTCTCTTTACATACTATATAATAAACTGTGCCAGGTGTATTAGCGAAGTCTTCAATAATCAAGGACGCTGTCGTCTTCTTCTATGGCCACGTCTATTAGCTGTTCATCTTGTTCTATCACTTAAATAACGGCGTTGAGATGGGGGAGATGTAATTTGAAAGTTCCTGAATATCCACGTTTTTCTCGTGATAATACAACAGGTTTATTGTACTTTTTCGGAAGAAAAACTTTTGATAGATCAAATTGAATGGGATCACAAACATTGCCTCGGTCTTTTTGTAATTTTACCCAGTAAGGTGTGTCCATACTGTATGCAGACTTAATGCCGAATCCCATCTTGAATTCTCCTGAGAAAACGAATACTCTTCCCTCAAAAAGTTTAGATCCCTTTATTAGTTGCTTTGTTATGTGAGGCTGAAATATATCTACAGCCCTGAAATCTTCCCTATTCATCATGACTACATCAAAGGGGTTGAATTTTCTGCACATTTTAATGAGTTTGGCATAGTGAATGCTTGTAAATACTTCCCTTCTCTTGAGATAGATATCAATATTGCCAAAAGATAGGATGGGATATCTAAAAGCAAGCAAATCCTTTCTTGTGCCACAACCAGTTCTTGAGGCTAGAGTTAAAAAGGTCCGAGAAGGAATGTCCGTGAAGGAAGGTTGCAAGAAAGATATCATAAATGGGTTAAAATTATTTGCATACATTTTTATTAATTAATTATAATTTTAAATAATAAATTAAAATTGTTAACCGAGTATTGAAATTTTCAAAATTAAAAACTGTTATGATCAAAGATAGTACTGATATGCTGGGAAAATGTGGTTCCCAGTAGTAGCAGAGACTCTGTGTGTAAAACTGAAGATACCTGGTTCAAGTCATGTTGCTTGAGTAAATGGGTAGTTCGTAAATGTTCATAATTATTTGGAATAATTTCAACATTTGCCAACATCAGTTTTTCCCCAATAGAATTTGGAATGTCGATGAGACTGGCATATCAACAATCCTCAAAAGCACATCTAAAGTGCTTGCCATGAAAGGTAAGAAGCAAATAGGCTCTCTTACTTCTGCAGAGGGGAGGAACGGGGGATCCATCATAACTGCCTTGGTATGCATGAATGCAGCTAGTATATTTATATCCCTCACATTTATGTTTGTATTTTTGTGGTTACATTTTGTAACTTTTGTATTTCAATTAATAATTTTGTTTATTTTTCACAATTCAAGACGGACATGAAGTTGTAGATGATAAGTTCATTGCAAACTCACTGTTACTATTTACTCTCTTGAAGAAATCAATAGTAAATTGAAACAGTAGTAAATTATATCTAATTAATATTTACTACCAAGGAATTAGGAGTGATTTAATTTAGATTGTACCCTGTTTTATACTATCGGTCTTACAAAACAGGGTATTTTGTGTTGTTTTAAAAATCCTGCAATGTACAGGAAAGCACTATCTGTAAGACAATTTCAAACTTGTAGATTGGCTAAGTGTTCTCATATGCTACTACAAAATATTATTTTTCTGAACTCACTTAAGCCTTCAGTATAATTATTTAAAACTTAAGTACTCTGTTTTGTCCAACTTTTCTATACATAGCCCTAAGTATTATGCGTCGTGCGTAATAAAAACTTATTTTTATGGGTGGCTTCATTTATATGAGAACAACTTTTTCATTTTTTTTTTTCAATAAATAGTGTTAAGTAAGATTCATCCCATATTAATTATGCAACTGGTTTGCCTGAAAATGAATTTTTGGTAAATTCGATTTTTTTCCAATTTCCTTTGTACTTAACATTGAAAAGGTTCCATTGTAATTTGTTAGAAATTTATTTTCCATTCTGAAGCAGGGACAAAGATAAAGAATAATTTCTGTAGACACATATTCGTCTCTGAATTTGCTAGAAACGTCTGCAAACCTTGTATATGTATACGCTGTTCTTGTTCAGTGGCATTTCTCGTATCTTATTTTGTTTCTTTATGCTTTTTGTTATCCATAGTCTTTATGGAACCAATGCCCTTTGTAAGCTGCTGTGGTGTTTTGTTCTATTGAATGCGACGCCGGGTTTATGGGCACTATAAAACCAAGTACTAAAATACTCGACCTGCTGTTGGCTCGCCACTTACCTGTTGGTGAACAGACAAGTAGACATCACAGAAAGGTAGCTATAGTCGGTAAATAATGGACTTGGAGTTCGAGGCCCGGCTAACATCGAATTGTATTTCCTCTCTCCTTTCTGTGAATTTTATTGTTATTTATTGCGCTATATCGCGTTATTACGTCATCAGCACTCCTTGCCTGACAGTTTGATTTACTGTATAACTCCTCTCTGCGTTTAGAGTTTAGAAGCTCGTTTCTTTCAGCCATTCCCACTTAAGCTGTAACTCGTGAAGGTTGTTTTCCATAATACTCATTGTTCCTCTACTCCTGCCTTTCGGCAGATTGTTCGTCGGGAAGCCAGATAAAGTTTAGTTCGATGCCAATATAACTGTTACTCCATTGAATTACGGCTGAAATGTTGTATTGTATTGTAACTCTGGGTTTAAGTGTGTGCCTGTTTATTTTAAAATTCACTTACAATTTCAAAACAAATCAACTTCTTAATGGTGGGAGGTACACCTTTTTATAGTTTAATCGTACTATAATGAAACTTTTTTTCTCTCAGAATCTATAGGTCTTTTGGAAATAAAAAATTGATATGCTTAATATATTACATTATCTGTAGAACACTGAGCAAATATTTTAATGGAAATTTGGATGCACTTCATATAGTTCTCCCATATGAACAACATACTCTAGGATATTTAATGTAGACTGTAGAGTTTATTCTTTGGAAAGTAATTTTTTCAAACTAGAGTTAAAAAAAATTGATCATTCATATTTTAATGAGCTGTGATTCTTCATTAAAGATCATAAAGTCTGTTGTTCATATGGGAGAACTATATAATTCTGTATGCGAAGTTTCATTAAAATATTTAAGTACTTTTTTAGTTAGCATATGCTGCCTGGTTAAAAAAATACTCCATTAATTTTCATAATTAAAAAAATAACTATAAGGTTTTCAAAAACATTAAAATTGCTTAGTGTTGTACAGATAGTGTACGGTATATTAAGCACGCGCATTTTTATTTCCAAAGGACGTATAGATGCTGAGAGAGGGGAGGAATGTGAAATATAATTTACAGTACACTAGCGAAAGGTGTGCCTTTCCACTTAGTAGCTGAAGATATTTAATTCAATATTACGGATTGAAGAATGCCGAAGTACAACCTCAGAAGTCTCAAAAATGAAGTGGTAGGCCTATCAAGAAAGAAACTCTCGACATGAATAAATAATGTATGGGGAGAGACAAAAATTAACCTTAATAATTGTTTTATTAATTGAATATGTACAATAAGACTACAAACACTTTATCACTTTTCAACATAGTCCCAACTACGTTCAATGGAAGTATTCCTGTTATAATATATTAAAAGTGACGAAGTGTTTGAGTCTTATTGTACATATTCAATTAATAAAACAGTTATTAAGGTTACTTTTTTACTCTCCCTCGTACTTACGGTGTTATTTATCCGAGAAATATGAACATGAAATGTATGTTATGATTTTTACTTACGAACAATAGCCGGTTGAAGCCCTTAATACTACATAATATAGCGATGCATTTGAAATTAAGTAATTTATTCCTGATATTCTCATACAAAATTGCAGATGAAAAAGTACTGTACGCAGTATAAGTCATTTATCTCCAAAATGTTCAATGCAGAACAGTGATTTTTAAGTGTAGACCTACCTGCAAGCGCTTCGCGTGTAGACGTCGCCATAATCGTTGTTCATTCTCATCTTCACATGAATAATAGTCACATAATATTTTTCCGGGGTTCTAGAAGGAAATTTCGACAACTCTGTTCTGGAATTAACAATATAAAGTTACAGTTGAATTGGTATATGACTTTACATTGTAAATCAGGTAATTTCTTTTGTAAGAAAATACCAACTTATGTGGACTGGGAGTGGTCCCTTCTCGCATTGTTCTTTGCAAATATCCTCCAATATGCAGTCGAGACCTCAAGAGGTGTGTGTGAAAGTTCTGAGTATTCTGACGCTGACCGACTGACCGGCAGCAGTGACCAGAAATGAATACGTACAAGAAAGAAATGTACTTTATGAAGACAATAATCATGGTTTGAAAGTACCACCTTCAACCTCCTGGCCATCACTCTAACTCGAAATAATGTGGGGCTCACGACCTTCCTCTGTAAGTCCAATAGATACTTCTTAGGGCGTCTTAGGCTGACAAGAGAAAAGTTGAGAGACTAGGCATATTCCAACTGCATAAAGATATCTTTGTAAACTGGAAAGCAGGTTTAGTGACTGTATAGATTAGTTTGTGAAGTAGTAATGTGAAAACATGTGTCGTTTAAATTCTTTTTCTTAAGATTGCCTTCAGTTATGCAGTAAAGCAATTAACTAATTACTCCGATTTAAAACAAAAGCCATTCGACCGCGACAGAAAAATAATATTTGTGATTTAATTTAGTAGCTTGTCTGATTGAAATTTCCATGATATTCTTCCAACACTAACCCTCGCAATAAATAGGAATACATAAATATACTCAATTCCCAGGATCGTGAAGATAATAAGTTTTTTGCAGTCTTTCTGCTAATATTTCACTTTTTACTTATAGACTAGTGAAGGAGTCGGTGTTTTACACACGTCGGACATGGTTCATAAATTAACATATAGCTATATACAGTTCCCTTCAAGGATTCGATCCTTTGACTCTGTCATCATCATCATCATCATCATAATCACCATATCAATAACAACAATATCATTTCAACACTTCGAAAACAATGCTTTTGCCTTCATTTCTGCTACTTTTTCCACCTCTGGCAAGTATTGTCTCAAGTTCTATGTAGTTCTCCATAACACCCGAACTTTAATATAGCTCATCAAAATCCTATATTGCTATAATCCCGGTAGAACCGTATTTTTTCACGTATTGCTTCTTCCAAAGTACTACAGTATGTACGTAAAGGGGTGTAGTAAATAAAATAGTACTAGGACGCATCGCAAAATCTTTATTATTATTATTTCATTCATTCATTCATGGTGTTCTGCCCAAGGACAGGTCCTTCACTGCAAACCCAGCATTCTCTAGTCTTTCCTATTTCCTGCCTTCCTCTTTGTTTCCGCATCTTAATGTCGTCTATCATCTCATATCTTCTTCTGCCCCGAATTCTTCTTCCGTTCACCATTCCTTCCAGTGCATCCTTCAGTAGGCAGCTTCTTCTCAATCATTGCACCCAACCAATTCCTTTTCCGCTTTCTGATCAGTTTCAGCATCATTCTTTCTTTATCCACTCTTTTCAACACAGCTTCGTTTCTTATTCTGTTTGTCCATTTCACACGCTCCATCCTTCTCCATATCCACATTTCAAATGTTTCTATTCGCTTCTCTTCACTTTGTCGTAATGTCCATGTTTCTGCCCCATACAATGCTACACTCCACACAAAGCACATCAATAGTCTCTTCCTTAGTTCTTTCTCCAGAGGTCCGCAGAAGATGCTCATTTTTCCATTAAAAGCTTCTTTTGCCATTGTCATTCTTCTTTTGACTTCTTGGCAGCAGCCCATGTTACTGCTTATAGTACACCTCAAGTATTTGAAGCTGTCTACTTGCTCTACTGCTTCATTTAGAAATCGCAAGTTTACCTTCTTTACTTTTCTTCCTATGACCATGGTCTTCGTCTTGTTGGTATTTATCTTCATTCCATACTGCTCACAGCTGTCATTTAACTCCAATAGCATATCGCTTAGTATTGTCTCCTCTTCTGCTAAAAACGCCATATCATCAGCAAAATCTTACACACTTTATTCTTCTTCCTCCTCCTATCACTCCTCCCATGTTCTGAAAACAGTTCTCCACTAAATCTTTCAAGTGTTGAACAGAATAGGTGATAAAGGACATCCTTATCGCACTCCTCTTCCTATTTTACTTCCGTCTGACATTTCATCTTCTATCATGACTTTGACTCGTTGTTTCATATAAAGGTTACTGAACAGCCTCCTCTCTTTCCAATCCACGCCAATTTTCTTTAGAATCCCCATCAGTTTTTTCCAATCCCCTATCTCAAACGGCTTCTCTAGGTCCTCAAATACTACAAATGTACACTGGTTCATTTTTCTCTAGGTATCTTTCGCCGATTGCTCGTAGCAGTCCAATTGAATCTCTTGTATCTTTTCCCTTCCTGAAACCAAACTGCTCTTCTTCCAACTGTTCTTCCATCTTAAAATATAAACTTCGATTGAATATTCGTAGAAGAATCTTCTCCGAGTGCGATATCAGGCTGATAGTCCTGAACTCGTTACATATCTTAGCATTATTTTTCTTCGGTACTGGAAGCAACACTGTCTCCGTGAAATCTTCAGGCCAGTCGCCTTGCTCATGTATTTCGTTGCATAATGATAGAATTTCCTTTTTATCTTCACCCAAGCATTTCACTAATTCAGTGGGGATTCCATCAACTCCTGTTGCTTTCCCATTCTTCATTTCCTTAAACGTTAGTTCAACTTCTTCCCTTAAAATAGAAAATCCTTTTTCATCTTCTGATACGGCTGCTTCGTCTTCTATAGCCAAGTCGTCTGGACTTTTCCCTGTCTCATATAACTCTTCTACATATTTCATCCATCTGTTCAGTACTTCTGGTCTATCTGTTATTTCATTTCCGATTTCGTCTTTTATCAACCACATGGATTTGCTTTTCTTATTTGTGAAGTCCAAACATTTTACTTCACGGTACATTAAATCATATCTTCCTCTATTTATTTACATTTCTCTTTCATCCAGTCTTCCTTCGCCTTATCAGTTTCTCTTCTTAGTTTGTTGTTAAGTTTCCTGTAGTTTTTTCTACCTTCTTCTGTTCATTTTCTCCATCTTCTCCAACATTTTCCCTGTGACCCAAGGTTTCTTAATTCTCCCACTTTCTGTGCATCCTATTGTTTCTTCTGCTGTTGTCTGTATACAGCTGTTTAGATGAGTCCAATACTTATTACTATTTTCAGGTGTGGATTCTAATGTAGTGGCTTTCTCTTGAAAATTTGCTTCAAATTGCTTCTTATTCATGCTTCTTTCTTCTTCATTCTTCAGCTTTTCCATGTTCGATTTCTCCATCACTTGTCTTTCTCTTATCTTCTTCAGACGAATATCTACTTTGCCTATCAGGAGGACATAATCTGAGTTAATATCTGCTCCTCGTAATGTCTTCGCATTTTTTAAGCAACTTCGGAATCTTTCCTGTACCAGTATATAATCTATCTCGTATCTGCTTTCGTCCCTTGGACATGTCCATGTGTATCTTTTTCGTTTATGTTTTATTATTATTATTATTATTATTATTATTATTATTATTCCGCTGCTATTTACTACTAATCCATACTTATAAAAATACAAAGTTCAGCAAGAAGCAACAAAGATAATTATTATTTCAAAAAAAAAAAAAAAAAAAAAAAAAAAAGGAGGCTCCGAGGTTGGAGAGAAAAGTACCGGGGCGGCGCCCTGGCCCACCCCGGCACGGCTACACTCCTGTATACATAGCCAAAACGATAAAAAATGATGAACTAGTTTCTCATTGCGTCCCAAAGCCAGTGTTGTTCACATACGTTCCTTCCAATTGGAGAGACTCTCCTGTTTTCTACTCACAGAAATGAAAGTTATTTTGGATGGAACCCTCAGAGAATAATGAGTAACAGAACGGAAGTTGAAGGAACGCGAAGGTCTCATCCGCCTTCCTCTGGACTTATCTGCTCCATGTCCATTATCCATTATCCATTATCCTGGATGTTGTATTTTCTTTCCATGCAACCTTTAAATTCTTGTCTATATTAATTTCATGGAATTCTAATGACAATGATACAGTGGAATTCTTAAGACACTATAACCATGTTGTCCATACCTGTGGAGTAACGGTTAGCGCGTCTGGCTGCGAAACCAGGTGGCCCGGGTTCGAATCCCGGTCGGGGCAAGTTACCTGGTTGAGGTTTTTCCGGGGTTTTCCCTCAACCCAATACGAGCAAATGCTGGGTAACTTTCGGTGCTGGACCCCGGACTCATTTCACCGGCATTATCACCTTCATATCATTCAGACGCTAAATAACCTAGATGTTGATACAGCGTCGTAAAATAACCCAATAAAATTAAAATATATATATATATATATATAACCATGTTATTTTTCAATTTAATTGATTTCATACCGTACTGCTCCTTGGTTCTTTCTGCTTTCCAATCAGAGTAAAAAGAGAAAGTACTGTAATGCAGAAAAAAAAATAGTTCTGAGATTCATAAAGAGGTCCGCGTTTTTAGCATCCCTGATACCGAAAAGAAGCTTTTTTTCACGTCGTGCGCTGTTTCTTTACAGAGATTTCACCTAAACTATTGTACAGATTTTGCTCATATTCAATATATACAGAGTTAGTTTTTCTGGGAATGTTACATAATATGAAATATAAATTTAGTAAAAAGTCAACAATTATTTATTTCACAACACATATGAGCGATTTATTCCAAATCAAATCGAACGATTTTCTTCAT
Source organism: Periplaneta americana (assembly GCF_040183065.1). Classification (NCBI taxonomy): domain Eukaryota; kingdom Metazoa; phylum Arthropoda; class Insecta; order Blattodea; family Blattidae; genus Periplaneta; species Periplaneta americana. The sequence goes on along the minus strand of NC_091120.1, from coordinate 89,322,212 downwards.
CATTTTTTGTATTATATTAAATAAACTGACATATGAAATAGGACAGTGGGTATCAAAAGAATTTTTTTCTGATAAATTATTTTCTCAGGAATTAATTCTACTCCTTATTGTGACTTAGCATCCTTGTTTATGTCGAAAATTACTGTACCAGAAGTTTTGTAGTTTCACTATTTAGTCAGCTCATTGTCGTATACAGTCGGAATGTGGATAAATATCTCCGTATTTTTATTCTTTTTTGCATAAATCAGCGGCATTTTACTTAATGATCCATTATTTACCAAAATACGTACTCGAATACGATCAATATCTTATCTGGCCTTTGATAGATAACAATGAAGCTTCTGTTGAAACTGTGAAATGTTATGTCACTTATCTTATTAGTTATTATATCTAGACTAAAGTATGGGGAAAACCATTTCTCTTTAAGATTATGTTGAGAAGAACTTCAAAGATCTCGTGGGAATGTCTATTGTGTTTTATTTAAAATCCGATAAATGCGATTGCAGTATTGTGATCTCTTGTTACTCACACACATATTGCAACACATTTCTCTGATGATCAGTCCTCAAGTAGTGAAAAATTGCACCGAATAAATTTAAGTAAATAATGTATACCTACGTACATACATACATACATACATACATAGATGCATACATTGATGCATACATACATACATACATACATACATACATACATACATACATACATACATACATACATAATACTTGACTTTCAAGTTTTATAAAGGATTGACCTCCCGAAAATGCTGTAAGTTTAGTAGTTGTAGTAGTAATAGCTGAAGCAACTTTTGGAGTTATACTATTGTAGTTTATTTAATAACACTTTCAATTGCAGGAGTTATGTTTCGTAATTCAACGTGGACGAGAAATGTCAGAATGGCTTAGAATCCTCTATCAGGGACAAGGTTCTTTATGTATCTTGGCTTTTCGAACACCGTACTCGGGACGAATCCTTGCTCTTCGGCTCACATTGGCCCATTGTACGCCCTATATATGCGGTGCTTGTCCACGTCCGATAGGTGGCCCGGATATCAGTCGTAAATCCGATGCTAACAAGTGGCCATCCTGCTTCTCCTGACAGCCAGATTCCATTTCCAGGCTTAGGCCTACCTGATAAACCCTAGTGCCCGGAGCCCCAAGCCTTTCCTATATCAACATAGCAAACGCGTACTAGAGCTGAGACGAGATGTTATGGCACCAACATGCCTGAAGTTTTAAATTGCCGCCCAGCAGGGTACAGGAGTGGGGGTTGTTTGGGTTACGGTTCTCAAGCTCAGAGCGACAGGTATATCCGTTTCATCTCTTTCTAAAAACATTCGTCTTACCTTAGTATCCTACTCAAGAGTCCGAAGGTACCTAATGGAATTACGCCCGCTATTCCATCTTTACATTCTTATTCTTATGGAAATGTTCTAAAAAATACTGTCCATCACGTGCTCAATTTCAATGTAATTAATCTCTACTTTCTTCACATAATCATACACTGATATTCATTCTTTGAAGAAGCGATTACAGAGTCGGCCTCTGCTTATGCGTAGCGTAGAAATTATAAATGAGTCTTCTTATGACTTCCTCATCAAAACTGTCTACAGCTGCAACAATCTTCTTCTTCGGCTGTGATTTTTCCGGACTGGAGAAAGATCTGCTGTTCCTGCCTCAATATTTTTCCCTTCTTTCCTGATTCTTGCCAAGGTTCGCTTTGAAATACCAGTGGCAGCCAATACTCTTGGACACACACTTTTCAATGGAATTGGTATTCCGTTTACAACCTCTTCTGACATGAATTTCCATACATTGTATGCTATTTCATGTCCTTGACTATGAACTACTCTATGATTTCACACCTTAGACAATGCCATAATGAGGGCGCTCAGAAGGACAATGTTTTCAGTATTAGCAATAGCGGTAGTAGCAAAACGATCTGAACACTCGGAATGCTAGCAACCAACTAACCCAACACCCCTCCAGTTGAGTGTGAGGGCGAGTCCAAGCAAACGAACTAAAATGCGTCCCTCGCGCCTATGCCATAACTTCTCGCCCGGGCTCTACCCCTAAGAATTCACTCATCCTGCTTTTAACTTTTACAGTGAGGTGAAATGAATTGGTGGAATGAAAGAGAGAAACGCGAGTACCTCGAGAAAATCCCCTTTGCAACATATGCTTCATTCACCACAAATTACATTACGACCCGGGTAGTGACTGACGGACCGAGGCTGCCTGTATAGAAAACCAGCGCCCTAGCGCGGAGTCTCACACGCAGCTTTATGTGCCTTAAGCCTACGACACGCAATAAATTTCTTTATATTTTCCTACAGAAGGAAGCCACGCTAAGGATTTTATCATGCAGTCTTTCGAAATACATGCACATCATTGCATATAAGTACATTTTATGCTTACGTAAATTTCCTTTCTACGTTTACTAAATAGTATTTTTAGATCGATAGTTTCATAAACAGCATGAGTCCAATTTCTGTTGAAATAGAGTTAAGTGCTGTACAATATTCATATGTAGTAGGTGCATGTCTTGATGCATGTAATGACATGAGTCCTTGTATTTCAAATGGGTAAGCTTGCACATTCATTTGCATGTTTTTTTTTTGGCATTTTTATGCTTAACTAGAAAAATGTTGTAAACTCACTAAAATAACAGAAAACACAGGAAAAACGTGAGAAACGTAAACCGTAAACGACGTGAAAAAAACGCCAAGCGAACACTCTTTTGAAAGGCGAAACCGGATTAACGTTAGTTAATATTTATTCTGATAACTAGCAATGCTAGTTTAGCATTACTGTCTTGAAGAAATATAACTAATAACAACAATCCGTTCAAATTATGGCTATGTGGAATGTAATTTCGGCACAGTGAATAGACAGCACTGCAGACTAGACATATTTAACAGAGTACCCAACTTGCGCGAAAGAAAAATCCTAAACTATTACTATGTTCACTACGTAGACGGCCTAATCATTTCTCAACCACATTCTGAAACAAGCGATTTTCACATCATGTTATTTCTTTAAAAAAAAAAAAAAAAAAAAAAAAAAAAAAAAAAAAAAAAAAAAGTTTTGTGTTATAAATATGTCATTATGAAGCAATTAATTTCTCATTAAAGTGTAATTTCTTTGAAGTCCGGACAGAAAGGCGTCGGTCAGAGTCCATTCCGAAAACCCGGACAGAACTAAGAAAAGTAACCTATCCGGGTTAAATCCGGACGTCTGGTCACACTATTGATAATATGCATTTATATAAATTTTTGCTTTAGAAATCCTATCTTGCAGTAACAACAGGAGTCCACAAATTAGAAAAAAAAAAGTAGAAAATAGCAATAAAAATTATCATCTCAAATTTTATGCTTAAAGTAGCTCAATATGGAAGATTAATTGCACCAATTGAAGACACCCATGCATTTACAGTTTAGGTGAAAAACTGTTTAGTCTCTCCTATAAAATTTACTTTTTTGGACTAATGTTATTTATACAACTATCGGTTCTATTAGTTTTACGTGAAGATTTGTTGTAGTTGTAGTTGAGTACTTTTTTTTTAATAGAGAAACTTCCTTTTTTCTCCACCAGTTTTACATGTTATGCGTTGTTTTGGACGCATTTCACCACAGAGTCGTCGCCTTTGGGTTGATTTCCTGATGACGAAGAAAACTGTATTTCCATCCATTAGGTCTATATTTTATAGTAGGCCTACTATGTTGGCTGAAAATTAAGCCATGATTCGTACAAAAACTCTGGAACCTTTCAATTCGTGACTGTATTTTATTCAAATAACTTGCAAACTGTAGTAATAACAACGGATCAAACGGATCAAAAGTTAGTTCATATTATTATTATTATTATTATTATTATTATTATTATTATTATTATTATCCCTTCAAGGTGTCATTAACTCATTTGCAGAATGGTCGGAAGACAATGATATGAAAATAAACTTCTAAAAAATAATGTAATAACCTTTTCTAGAAAAACTTCTTCACTGAAATTTAATTATTATCTAACTAATGTTCTAATAAACTGAACTTTTTATGTAAAAGATCTGGAAATACTCATTGATAGTTAACTATATTTTCATAGTCATGTTGATTACATTTACAATCACGCACTCAGAACGTTGGGAATAATACTGTCAATAACTTACTCTTTTTCCACGTCTGAATCTGTTTTAATGTTCTACTATACATTGGTGCGATCGAATCTCGAATATGCGTCTGTAGTTTGAAACTCGATTGCAACGACTGATTCGGCTAAATTAGAAAATATACAAAGAAAATGTATATCTTTATATTCATTCAGATTTCTGCTCGTTAATTTCGGGTATAGTTATGAGAGAAAATGCGAATACTTTGTCTAAGCCTATATGCCAGACGACATGAGCTCGATTATCTATTCTTTTGCAAGTTCCTCAAAGGTAAAATATCCTGTGACTTCTTCTTACATAATATTAGCTTATGTATTCCGACAAAAGATATGAGAGCTCACAAACCTTTCTATAATAGAAATTCAAACTTTCTTTCTCCACTCTGCAGATAAGCTACATTAAAAATGCCAACATACACGGTTGTGAATTCGATTCTTTCAATGTATAGATTTAGTTTGCTCTTGGCAATGGCAGATCATTTATTTATTCTTGTAAAATTATCTTTAATTTTCTTTGTAATATTTCTAGTATTCTTATAGTGGGCTATACTACATCACTTATTAGAGAAAAATTATTATTTTATTTTTATTTGTATCCATTAATAAACATTATAATATTAATTTACTTATTTTAAGTTTGCTATTATAATCATTGTAAATATTGTATTATTTTATTATTATTGTATCAAATTGTAGTAGGCTATTACTATCCAATGGCTGTTGTCTAGCTCATTAATATAGTAATAAATAAAATAAAAATAAAATTGATGATAATAATACTAATTATTATTATTATTATTATTATTATTATTATTATTATTATTATTATTATTATTATTATTATTATTATTATTATACAGATTCGAATACATAGAAAATATAGGGTATATTGAAGGGTGTAGGTTGTTGTTTAGCCAACTATCCGAAGACAGATTGGAACCTCATAAGTGACGCCAATAACGCATCACCCATGAGGCAACTAAGCCAGGAGATAATGGGGTAGAGTGGCCAGTTATGTGCATGTATTTATATATTTATTAAATTATTCTGCCATTCGCTTATTCATTCATTCATTCATTCATTCATTCATTCATTCATTCATTCATTTTTATTGCCAGTTTCGGACATTTGCTCGTTTGTCAGCGTCGAGTATTGACGACTGTGAGATTAAAGATGAACTGAAGCTTTCCACAGCATTCTGTCTCTATATTTCATTATCAGTTTCTTTTCTCGCCATTTAGCGAGGGTGAGGTACGTTGGAAGACGAAACTCCTGAGCATAGCGTGACTAGAATGCATGATGGGCTGCCGTTGTGCCAGGGGCAGTCACTTACATACTTGTCCAGATTAAAGAGAATGAACCACTCTTGTAGTAAATAGCTCGTCTGACGGATATATCACTTTTATTTCCAAGACCACAGGGTACAGTTTGTAATATGGGTATCTATATCCTGCTATTATTTCTGTGTATTTTCTAGAAGAATATGATAAAATACTGTAAATGTATTGTTTTACGAGATATTTTAAAGACAAGGATAAACAATTAAATTTTTAAAAATATATCCAGGCTTGATGATTTTTTTCTCCAGGTCCATATAAAGCATGATATTTAGTAGATACAGATAAAGTGTAATAATATCAATAACGTTACAGAAGATTAGATGCCTACTTTAAATCGTACCATTTTGTAAGCAAAGTTATATATCTTACTTTTTTGTATTATTAAAAAATGTCGTTTATGTAACACCCAGAAAACGAAACATCATACCCGTATTTGGATGCATAGTAAATGATTTCATTTAGCGTATGTAATTCCGTAATATTATGTCTTTCGAGTGATAATTGAAGAATATAAACTGTAAATGGAAATACCAGTGGCAATATGATTGTTGTTTAATCAACTCTCCGAAGACATGTCTGAACCTCACAAGTGATACCAACATTGCACCACTTATGAGGCAACTAGGCCAGGAGATAATGGGTAGGGTGGCCAGTTCATTTCCGCCTCCATTGCATACATCACTGACTAGCTACATATTACACAAACAATTGTTTTTCTCTGACACATGTCGTCAAGTGAGATGCATTGCCTGATAATAGATGTACATATTAGCCAGAACCTCAGTCAGAGGTAACAATATGATTAAAGAATTGAGTTTTGCTAAACATGACATATGAGAAGTATGTTCCGTCTTCACAGACTTTCTTACTTCTATGTTTTCTGGCCCAGGCTGTATTTGGAATATATTATTATTATTATTATTATTATTATTATTATTATTTTATAGATATCGTCATTTATGTGAAATTGAGCTACATTTTTGATCAGATATTCCAATTAGAAGTACCGAATTATACGAGAATTGTTTAAAACGTTCAGAGCCTGACATAGATATTAAACACAGATATGCTGCTCTACCCTCCTTGTACTCAGATTCCTCGAGGTCTGTAAGAAAGCCTTCTGCTGCTGCGATAACCTCTTCTTTTGACGAAAATTTCTTCCCACCAAGTGAGTTTTGAGCTTTGGGGAAAGAAAGAAGTCTGAGGTTGCGAGATCTGGAGAGTAGGGAGGTTGCGGCAACAATTCAAACCTTAGTTCGTGTAGTTTAGCAGCCGCGATTGCAATCGTGTGAACAGGTGCATTGTCGTGATGAAACATTTTCTTCTTGGCCATACCCGGCGTCTTCTTGCGAATTTTCCCCTTCTGTTGCTGCAGAAGAATTGAATAATATTCTCCGGTTATTGTTCTCGCCTTTGCTAGATAGTCAATCATTATTATTCCCTTAGAATCCCAGAACACGGACCCCATGACTTTCCCAGCTGATTTGAACAGCTTTTGCTTTCTTTGGAGGCGGAAAATCACTGTGTTTTCGTTGTTTCGATTGCTGCTTTGTCTCTGGTGTGTAGTAGTGGATCCAAGTTTCATCAGTAGTCACAAACAGCCTAAATAACCTGGCGTATTTTTCTCAAATGGAGCCAGGCAATCCCTAGAAATTTAACATCGGACGTGCTTTTGTTCCGGTGTTAACAAAAGCGAAGACCTTGGACATGCCCAAGACATTGAGTAAGATGTGGCGCACCCGTTCAGAGAGATACGCATAACCTCGCTAATTTCCCGCACTTGCACTTGATGTTCATTCAGTACCATATTGTGGATTTTTTCTACGATTTCTTCACTTGTTGCTGTTACTGCGAAGGTCGTTTTCCATATTCTCTCGACCGGTTTTTTCCACAGTCGGAAACGCTGGAGTGGATTCTCCCTGTATAGCATCCATGTCTGCTTTAATTTATGTTTTACTCATTCCCTTTTTCACGAAATATTTAATGATAGCACGAAGCTCGATATTTTCCTCTTTTTTTTTTTTTTTGCCAATCCGTGTGGCGCACTAACTTCAAAATTAAATTACACAAAATTCGTCCTTGAATTGATGTAAAATGGACGCAAACATTGACGTCATTGTTAACACTCTTTCAATGCCATCTATGTGTCGGGCCACGAACTTTTCAAACGCACTTTAGTTTATTCCAATCCTCTCTGTCAAATCCCTTTTCCATGTCCACAAATACTATAGGCCTATATAGATCTTTACTCTTCTCTACGCCAATTGATCTCTCGTACCTTTTCCCTTTCTGATGCCAAACTGCATTTCTTCCAGCTGCCCTTCCATCTTAGAATATAAACGCCGATTCAGTATTCGCAGGAGATTCTTCGCCGAATGCGATATCAGGCTGATAGTCCTGAACTACTCATAGTTGCATTTTTTGACATTTTTCTTCGGTATTGGCAGCAACTCTGTCTCCGCAAAATCTTCAAGCTATTCGTCTCTCTCATATATTTCGTTGCATAACGATAGAATTTTCTTCTTACCTTCACCCAAGCATTTCGCTAATTCAGTGGAGATTCTATCAACTTCTGTTGTTTTACTAGTCTTCATTTCCCTAAGGGCTAGTTCAACTTCTTCCCTTAAAATAGGAAATCTTTTTTCGTCTTCTGATACGGCTGCTTCGTGTTCTTTAGCTAAGTCATCTGGACGATTCCCTGTCTCATATAACTCTTCTACATATTTCGTCCATCTGTTCAGTATTTCTTGTATGTAAGTTATTTCATTTCCGACTTCATCCTCTGTCAACCACATGGATTTGCTTTTCTTATTTGTGAAGTCCAAACATTTTACTTCGCGGTACATTAAATTATATATTTATTTTCTGCCTAGATCCCCTACTTCTTTACATTTCTCTTTCATCCAGTCTTCCTTTGACTTATCAGTCTCTCTTCTTAGTTCGTTGTTACGTTTCCTGTAGTTTCTTCTATTTTTATACCTTCTTTTGTGTTGATGTTTTATCCATTTTCTCCTTTCCTCCATCTTCTCCAACATTTTTCCTGTGACCCAAGATTTCTTAATTCTCACACCTTCCCTATATTATATTGTTTCTTCTTCTGTTGTCTTTATACAGCTTTTTTTTTTTTAATGAGTCCATTACTGTAATACTTAAATGTTACAAACCATGTAGATGTTTGTGGACAGTGTCAAATGAAATTGTATTTTTTTTAACTGTATGTTGAGATTTAATATCTCGAACGTTTAGGAACTACCTACATATTTAATCATCGTTGTTATCATAGTTATCATCGTTATCGTCATGATCAGAAAGATCCTGAACTCTTCTAGACAATCTTGGCCTTGAGCAATACGAAACTGATGGTAAATCTGTAAGTTGGGTGGTTCCGAAACATTGGAAATATTAAATCTCAGCCAGCACACGTCTCGAAAAGCCGAAAATCTTTCTTCAGAACCCAGTTACCATTAAGGTCTAATATATGTGGTGTACAAAACTACAGAGTGACTCAGATATGTCTCCTTTGGCATTCCAATCCACTATTGTTGCTTCGTTATTACCATATCGTCACCTAATCATTTTTAAATTACGTATGTAATTAAAAAGAGACTTTGCGCTAAATGAGATAGCACATTAACAAATTATGTGAACTTGATTTTACTTGCGAAATGAGCTGGAGCGTGAAGGTGATCATGAATGTGTGTTAAGAACCCCATATTGTGATGACGTCCTTGCTCCTCTCTCACGAGAGACATTGGTTACTCACCTCCAAGAACTTTGTTTCTTAATTGACGACAAATTACATACTGTACGTTTTTATATTAGCAAATTCTGCTTAGTCTGATGATGATGATGATGATGTAAAAGTAGCGAGAGAGAGAGAGAGATGGTATTTTGGCTCTGGGCCAGACCGGATTCTCACAGACCTTCATCTCTCCCCACACCCTCTGACCCCTGGTTCTATGCAGCTCCAGTGGGTGACCGAGTCCAGGAACGGCAAGCATGCGACTCGCTGGTCCATGCCTCTCTCGCCTCTATCGGTTCAGTGCTGCTGAAATGTGACGTCATCCCTAAGGCGCTAACAGTTGTGATGTTACAGCCCGGGAAAAACAGTGTTGCCAGATATCACACGTAAAACTTATAACTAGTTTCTGACGTCATTATTTGTTGTCCGACTCGTCCAAAATGCGGGGATTCACCGCGATCAAGGCCTCAATCTGTTGTGGTGTTAGCTTTTACAACATTGAATTCAGAAACGGCCGTAGCAATTTAAGTGTAATAAGTTATTACTAATTACTATTATTATTAACAACACATTCAGCTTCATAGTGCGAGGTACTAATAATAAAAGACCACAGTTTGAGAGAAAACGGCTCTCTTTTCTTACCAGGAATTGTTGTTTACGAAACTTCTTTGTTGGTTTAGGAGCGATTCTATGAATAATAGTTCGTATCCTATTTGAGAAACTTAATGATTGAAGACCTGTAACTCGATGAAAATGTCTTTCAATAAAATCTCATTTACGGAACTTCTTTGTCGGTTAAAGAGCGGTTCCATGAATAGTTCGTATGCTATTTGGGAAACATAATAATTACTGAAGTCCTATAACTCGATGAAAATGTCTTACAACCAAATCTTGTTCTGGTGTAATCACTTAAAAATGTCGTTTCTAACCGCAAAGAATCTATGCATGAGCTATTACTAACTAGCGTACAAGAAGTTAAGCGAAAACAAAGTAAAAGAAAAACGTTACCGACAGATGATATCATTTAATCTATTTCTTGTCAGTGTTAAATTGTCAACATTATTATTATTATTATTATTATTATTATTATTATTATTATTATTATTAGGGTAAAGGTGCCTATTTCCGTGATACCCCTAATCCCGTGATACCTTTTTTTTAATTGAATGTCAGTCAAAGCTTTGCCGTTAGACCATAGCGCCAGACATCTTTCTCGAAAGAGTGCATCTTTCGCCCACTTTTGAGACATCGGTGAACTTCCTAACAAGATACCCAACCCCGTGACATTCAGTGAAAAAAACGTATCACGGAATTAGGAGTATCACGGGATTAGGCAACTTTACCCTATTATTATTATTATTATTATTATTATTATTATTATTATTATTATTATTATTATTATTATTATTTAGTCATTAATTTTTTTAATGTTCTGGTAAGATTTTTTATGGACGATACCGGTACGTTTGTTACAGTGTCAACAAAATACCTCTCATCTATTAGTATACACTGTACCGTAAATGTGACTTGATCACTCGATTTCGATTGGTGAACAGTTTTTCCAAAACATTTTTTGCAATGCTTGTGGTTCCATAGCCTTTAGTTGCATAAAACAATTTTGCCACAGCCCATTTTCCTAAAATACTTTACTTCCTTTGGATTCCGGTGTCATATTAGCCTATATTTATTTCACTGGTAATTAGTTTCTATAACTGCAGACTTTTGTAATATTAATTATTAATTGTAATATTAATGGTTAGAATCGTTTGGTACTGATGGTTATGTTTTACTTATACATTTTATTTTCTTCGTAATAAAATCTAGAAGAAGATATTGTACCTAATGCCACATAAATATCCTGTAAATCACTTGCCTGCCTTTTTCTGTTCATTAAATTTGGAAACGATGTTACAAATTTTGGAATGTATTCTTTCATGGCCGGCGTAATAGGGATCGACGTTATTCGGGCTAAACCAACAGCTCCAACAGACCACGGCCCTTCAGTCCGATTAACATCGATCCCAATGTTACAAATTCTTCCTTCGACAATTTCATACTTTCTCTCTTTCGCGATTTTCTAACTCTGTCCAATTCCCAATTGATTTAACATCATCTCTGTGTCCACCTGTTTTTTCTTTAATATTCTGTCAGAAATGTGTAAAAAAAAAAACTTGGATGTTGTCGCCCAATAACCTGGGATGTTATGCAGTTCTTCGATCGTTAGAGGATTGGCTGGAATATCCGTAAGCTACTCTCGAGTGACAGTTTTCCTTAGATTCTGCCGATATGGTAGAACTACTAAAACCCGTGAAACCACTTCTCTTAATTCGTTTCGTAGATTTCGGGCGGATGGCATTTCGGGATGTCCTACAGAGATCCCTTTTTTAGGATAGCAACAACTTTAACCGATTCTACCTCTTCCACATTAAGCGCATGACTATGTACAGACCAAGAGGAGCCCTCTTGGTACAGACACAGTAGGATTCTTTAAAGGCACAGTTCTAGTTCCATTACATTAGCTAGGCCTGAACTTTAATATTTTCTTTTACACTTCGAATATATTTTTTTCTTTCTTCTGCGAGTGTCGTAATGTGGGATACCGTGCACAAAGCTTCCTCTGCCACGAACATTTATCACTTCAGCCATGTATGAATGTTGTATAGTATGTATAGTCATGGAAATTGGCACCAATGCTAACTAACGAGCAAGAAATATTGATTTGAGAAAGAAAGAGGTTGGAAGAAAATATGATTTGGACATAGAGGTGTTGTGGAACTATTATTAAATGGAACCATGGTCCGTCCCAGGAATCTTTAGAGTGACTTGGCGCATATGGGGACGGAATCTATCTGTGCCAGAGTGTATTATGGGCAGCATCAGCTCGAGGCCGCTGAGGGGTAAGATGCTCTTAGTAGAGAGTTCAGATAGAAATGATCTCCCTGCAAACGACTGGTAGCTTCGTTCAACCAATGCCTTCCCCAGAGCGGTCATTGGCCCTAGTCCTCCCACATATCACTTGCGCTGAGGTCTTATTTCGTTCTACTCTACAGATACCTGGGGCGGATCATAGATGTGTGGGAAAAATAAGTTAGGATACTGACATTTTGGAACTAGAGGTGCTGTGGAACTACCGTGAATTGAAACCAGAGGTTTGGAAAAAGTTTTCCCCAATGCTCGATTTCATCGATCTGCTTCATTTGATAAATAGTAGTGAATTGATAAATGTTTGAATAACAGTATGGTTAAGACGTACACGGTGTTCAGTGTAGTGCGACTTTTGGGATATTTTCACTGTTGCACAAATATTACGAAACTACAATATGAACCGGTTCCATGAACAGGGAAAGCGAGTAAAGGGGAATCTATCGGTTGGATCCGTCTCCAGGACTGTTAATGGATTCAATAGATTGGTTCTCCCGATGATGGAGCCCATACGTAACTCCAAAAAAATGAAATGTTTTTTGTATAAGTTATACGGCAGTGCAGAAACTAAAAATAATTTTCAACATATCGGAGGTAACATTTTTCAAAACGGCTTGTTCACGAAAATTCCAGTTTCTTGGATGCTGACTCAGATTTCCTTATGGGAAGTTGATTAGGTTCTCAATTAATATTCCATATAACATTTCATACAGTTTACATGTCGACGATAAGGATCATGGCATTCAAAATAAAAGAATGAATTAAGATGAAAGTGTTAGTGGCGACTGCGACTGGTGGAGATTATTAACAAAATAATACAGTATTCATGATTTAACTGTTATCATCACGATCTGGAAACACTATCCATACATTGATATTGTTCATACCTGTTTAAATAGAAACGGAAATCGCATTGACTTCCAGAGTCGATAACTCTCATTTCAAGCACGACGTGACGTGCAGTTTTGTTTGTAAGCAACAAATTATATTCTGTTATCAACTCCCAGCTTTATAAAGAGCGACCTCTATTGTATACCGGGCTATAGTGCTTCTAAGTGGAGAATGTCAGTTTTAATTAATTTGTGTCTGTTACGAAACTTGGGCGTCTCTTCTAATTGGTTAACGTGTCAGTTATCGTTATTGTTCAAATGTTAGAAGAGAGTGTTTGGCGACATCGTCTCCTTCAGGCGTCAGTTATCATTAATTATTGTTGTCTTACACTGGGGATGAGTTGCTACTAGATATTTTCTCCCCTTTTCATGTTAGAATTTTAGATTTCTTTGATCTCATAAACAATTATTTAATTTAATATGGAGTGAATTAATACTTAATATTTGCAAACAGAAGTGAAATCTCTCAAAAAGTTGTAGACCTACTCTCGTTGAGTATTTTAGAGGAAAAGAGTTCAGCGAGACATGCAATTGGATTACGAAATGCTGTATATTCTTGGATCTATAGGGAACGCTCCAATTTACGCAAATAGCAATTATCATTTTCATGTGGGAGAGTCCCTAACTGTCGTTGCGTGATGCTGATGATTCTTTGCTCATCAGCATAACGTGCGTGAGCGTAGTGACGTACTGATTAATGTGACACACACGCAGATTGCTTGGCAAATCCTTCGCGATTTATTATTGGAGTCCATGGTATTATCATAGATGGTCAGTATTTACATCTGCTTGTGGAACACGTCGTTAGAATGCATGTACATGCACATACATGTATGCCAATCCGTAGGCCAGTGAAATAGGGTAACGAAGATTGTCCCCAATCTAAGGTCGAATGAGATGTAAAATAATGTGATATTATCGATAATCAGAATTTTACAACGTAAGTGAAATATAAGAATACAATCGGTAATGATAATCTGATCTAAGTACTAATATGTTGCTAAAGTTTCCTCTTTAGGTAAGGTTTTTTTTTACGTCCCTAGTATAAGCTATACATAATATATAATATAATATTTATTTATTCTGGCGAAGTTAAGGCCATCATGCCTTCTCTTCCACTTAACCAGAAACAAAAGAAGCTGATACAATTTTACAGACTAATATTTAAAGAACACTAATAAAATTTATGTAGTCATACAAGCTCAAGTTGAGTAAAATAATGCAAACATACTAAATAATAATTACAAAATAATATAAGGCTGTAAGTTACATTCAATGGATACGCAAGCGGTAAGTGAATCAATATTACAAATTACAAGAATAACAAATTCAAATGTAAATTATAACTATACAACACTGAGGAAAATTATATATACGCACACATACACACAAAGGAGAATTAAACACGGATACTGGTCACGTGTTTAAACAATTTACTTTTAAATTGCAATATCGTTCGACAGTTCCTGAGGGAGCTGAGTAGGGAGTTCCAGAAACGAATTGCCGATACTGTGAAAGAGGAAGAATAGTGAGCTGTTTTATGACAAGGCATAGATAATAAAGGGCAATTTTTTGAACGAGTACCCAGGCTGTGATAAGAGGACAAGAAATTAAAACGCACCGAGAGGTAGTTAAGCGAAGAAGTATTGATGATGCGATATAGGAAAAATTACTGAATGGATATATATCTTCGGTCCTACAGGATATAACTAAAATATATGTTGAAATTTTAGGGTCATATTACTCTCATATAGAGGATGAAAAAATGTTATATGTACATTGATCCGAAAACGCTTTATTTTCTTTTTTACAGCCATTTTTATACAATTCTGCTTACATTGTATGATGTTGTACATTATGGAAAAAAATAACATACCACATGGAAATGTCAATGTTTGGCCCGGGCATTGTTGGTGACGTTTTGGTGGGACACTGTGTTCTTCCACCCAGGCTCAACAGAGAAAGATACAAAGTGTTCTTACAGTACACCTTTCTTGTTCTGTTAAACATGTGCCGTTAGCAATACGACGAAACACGTACTTCATGCATGATGGACCTTCTGCTCATTTCAGTGTCAATGTTCGTCGATTTATAAATCATATAACATTTTTTCATCCTCTATATGAGAGTAATATGACCCTAAAATTTTGACATATATTATGTTCATCTAGAGACCACACTTTCAAATGGTGAAATAATAATTATACAAATCGGTTAAGTAGCTTCTGAGATTACTTCATACAAACACACAGACATTCTCTGCATGTTAATATTGATAAACATTTATATTCCCATTATACAATTATATCCCTATAAAACAATATTAAATGAATAGCTTCCGTTTGTTGTGCAAGATCCTCTTATAGACGAAGTCATTTGTTTTCATTCTATTATAGCCTATTAGTCTGAGGCGGAGATGATAAAACGCATTGCTATTTTAAAACTTGTGTATCCCGTTAAATATCTGTCTTATCAAAATTTTGCATAGAATAAAACTTATCGAAAATCATTTTAAAGAAACTTTTGTTATGTAATATTTTTCATAAAAATCGATAATAAGCGAGATAATATATCGATTTATTTATTTCAGTCCCCCTTTAGATAAAGTATTTTCAATTCCATACAAATACAATACAAATGGCTTTTAAGGAACCCGCAGGTTCATTGCCGCCCTAACATAAGCACGCCATCGGTCCCTATCCTGTGCAAGATTAATCCAGTCTCTATCATCATATCCTACTTCCCTCAAATACATTTTAATATTATCCTCCCATCTACGTATCGGTCTCCCCAAAGGTCTTTTTCCCTCCGGTCTCCCAACTAACACTCTATGTGCATTTCTGGATTTGCCCATACGTGCTACATGCCCTGCCCATCTCAAACGTCTGGATTTAATGTTTCTAATTATGTCAGGTGAAGAATACAATGCGTGCAGCTCTGCGTTGTGTAACTTTTTCCATTCTCCTGTAACTTCATCCGGCTTAGCCCCAAATATTTTCCTGAGAACCTTATTCTCAAACACCATTTTCAATTCTATATAGTCTAAAATCTAAGTTAGAACAAACTTAATTTATATTCAAATTTTCATGTAAATCGGTTCAGCCATTATCGCGTGAAAAGGTAACAAACATCCAGACAGACAAAGAAACAAAAATTTCAAAATAGTGATTTTTGGTCTCAGGATGCTTCTATACATGTTGACACCAATTATTTTTGAAAAACGAAAATTACCAGAACAATTTTGGTTACACATTTATTATTAGTATAGATTATACGTAGGCGTGCATTATTCCCGCATAAATTGCTGACTATGAACAAAATCCTACCATTCATTTAGAAGTTCTATACAGAAAGGTGATGAACAAAACCACTTTTTCGATGTCAGAGATATTGAAGGAGCATATGTGTCGTCTTATGTAGTGTTATATCGAAGTACTCGAAAACAGGCTAAAAGTATAGACGTACTAGTACCTTGAGAGAGATAAATGAACAGAGAGGAAGAGAGACAAGGAGAAAACGTGTTTGCGTTGCATATAATATGCTAATCTGAAACTTGTCTCCTAAGGAATACCTGTTTGGAACAGAAGTTGGAATAACCATTGCGAAAATAAAACAAACACGTGACGATTTCTTTACACTAGTCGTCCTTTCCTCATTGCATCAACAGTCTGCTATAATAATCACGCATGACGTCAGTGAAACTCTCTCCGCATAAGATTGTAACTACGTTTAGGTAGACCTGATTGACGAGGCTAATACAAGCCGTGGAGTTTCCGTCTGTTCTGTATCTCATAAATTAGTCGTATATTTGAAAACAGCACGTGTTGAAATATTGAAAGTCGGGACGAAATCGGACCTGTACTGCATTTCTATCAGGTAATAAATTACTTTGCGGAAAAGTAGTTTCCGATTTTTATACAGGAGCTGCGTTATCTTTCTGAAGCGGTCGTTAGGCGCACATGGTGCATTACTGAACAGGACTCTTCGAATATTACATGCGTATTTACATATTCTGTAAATATATTTATTGCATAAGGCCGTAGCATTGACAGTTGTATAAAATATTACAGTATTTGGAATTTCAAGACAGTGGAATTGCCCATGGAGAACTTGTTAAGCTATTTGGCATTTCATTGAGTTATAAATAGAAAATGTTTCTCCCCAGTTGGCACTCAGCCTAAGATTTTCGTGATAAATTATCTTGAATGTATTATTTTTGTTTACTATTAACTCTTTTTAATGCAAAATACAGTAAGTTAATACATATAATCCTAACGTTTTTCAGCGACTTTATTATTCTTACTTTAATTTTATATTAATTAAAATGATCACCTCGCCCTGGCCGAGTAATTAGCCTCTCTGCTTTTCACGAATTCAATTCCCATCTGAGTCATAAAGGAATTTGTGGTCGGCAGAGCGGGAGCGAGGTTTTTTTTTTTCGTGGTTCTCCCGTTTCTCCTGACCATTATCATAATTCCACTAATACATCACCTGAGTGATGCCGAGCCAGGCCTTCGGGACAAATAAAAAATGGCTGAGAGTTGTAGGCTACATGTTGTGTTTAGAGAACACTATCAATTAATTCAAATGATCACCTAAGTTTTGTACGTTCCTTGCTGAAACATGTATGTAGGCTAATATTTGCTTTTTGATTACATTTGCTGTTAGTATAAACAGAAAGCGTTGTTATGCTGTTACGGAAATAGGTACACGTTTTCAGAATCCGTAATATCAGATAAGTGGCTTTGATACAGTGATTTCTTCTGAACTATTGAATGCATCTTCTTCATATTCAGAAGTCGGATCATCTTGGGATTATGTACATGAATGTTTTTATTTGATAAGATAAATATTAATTGTCAAATTGCTCAAACAGGCTTTATCGATTTTAATAATTTTTACATAAAATCGTGTTATAGGTCTATATGAATTAATATAGACTGTATGCCTGAAGGAGGAAATATTGTTTATTTATCTATCTAATGGAAAACTTCTTTAAATTAGACTTTACGACTTAAAAAATATGCAAGAGATTACTTTGAAAAATTAATATAATCTTAGCCTTTTTTGAAGTAGAGAAATAACGATACTGGTTTTCTGTAAGAATTATCATTATTTACAGAATTATACCTCCAATTGAGAAATTTGTCAGGGACACTTCTTTTTGAAGATATTTAAACGATTTCATTTTAAAGGTTAAAGTAGCCCTAGTTATTATTGATATATTTTGTGTAAAATGATTAATTTTCTGTAGATTAATTAGGTCTATTGCTAATGCACTCTCAGATATAATTTCCCATTACAATTAATTTTAAAAGCAGGGAGAACGATAGGTGTTCTCGCAACACGTCACCATTAAGAATCAAAGGCCATATACACGGGGAGAATATTTTACAACTTCCGCTTGGACAGCTTGCTTTCATAGTGTTACTGGATTCTTGACAAAATATATAAATACATTACACTGGTCTACAAAGAAAATTCATCAAGAAAAGTAATATGCGGATTTGGCTGTGTTTGGATTGTAATTTTATTAGTTTTTTTTTTCCAAGCACGTACAGTTTTATAGATAATTATGGGAGATAATAGACTGTCATCCATGTGGAAATGGTATAAATAACTTCAAAAAAATTCTCTCTTTTTAAGCACATAGAAAGTTTTATGTGCATAATTCTTTAAAAATATATATATTGTTTAATTCTCATAACATCCGCAGCTAGTTTGCCGTGTTACTTGATTATAATTATGAAATTGATACAATAGAAAGAAAACAATGGCAATGGGGTTTCAATGTCTTTCTTTATTCTCATTCTGATACTCGAAGAGCTAGAATGTGTTGATGGTTCCATAGTACTTGATCAAAGTTTAGGATATAGACGATGATCGTGATGAATATCTCCCACGGAAAAATTCAGAGCTGAAACAACTTAATCAGCAGGAACGGAATGGTTTAATTAGAGGTCTTTCTTTACCAAAATACAAAGCAGAATTCCTTGCTTCTAGACTGAAGGAAAGAAACGTCATGTTAAAGGATGATGTCAGAGTTTGCCATTTCCGTATAAGAAATCAGAAATTAACTCAATTTTTTGTGGTTGATGGTCCAATCACAGTATAAAGAAGATACAGTAAGGACAACTAGCCCATTTCGTGGGAACAAATTCTGAATGCGCATGTCACGAAACCGGGTGTATTATCTGGAACTTCCACCAGATGGTTCTCCATCTACGACAGGGTTGGCATAATTTAATATTAACTGAAAAGATTTATTACTCATATTTTAACAATTTGAAAGACATGAGGCAAATAATTACTTCCGTATGTAAACATCATGAAAATATTCACTAATTGACGCTAAATTTTAAAGTCACTGATTGATGCTTATGTTGGTAACGTAATATTGAACCATTAGCTACATAGATCATGACATTCGTTTCGGTGAAGTTACGACATCAAAAATGGATATAATAAAATTTTGTTGACTAGCTAATAACCAGACATCGGATTCTAGGGCAAATGCCTATTTTGTTTCTTTAGGAGAAAAGTAAAACTAATTATTAATATTTGTGTTTCATGGAAATTGAAAGGTATTCAAAGAGTTTTATAGTGCCCTAAAATGCCCTAAAACGGTTATTAGAGCCTAATTTGTTAATATTCGCCTAAAAATGCCTAACTCACTGTAAAGTTTCGCATTTTACTCTTACTTTTTATAATTTATACATGCATTCACTGCGAAATTTAAGGCATTTAAAAAGTGGAAAGTTTCCTTCACACCGGCCATGAAACCATTGATAAAGGAAACAAAATGTTTTGAATTTCACGACACTCGCAATAGATTTCACCGAATTTAACATGTTTGGAGGCATAAATGCCGACAAAGAACCAACCTTAGTTTTGAAGCAGGCAACAATCACAACATGTGCTGCTACCGATTCAGAGATATACTATACTATAAAAATTACTGTTTTCGGTCTGAAACCGATTAGCTGTACTGCCCTTCAGAGTGTCATAAAATCACAATTTTTGGAGAAAGAGTGTTTTTGAAATATTTATGAAAAGTCGTAAAACTGCGAATTAGTAGGGTAAACCGTTACAAAATATTTAAAAGAATGGCCCTCCTAGTGTTAACACTACCAGGAAATGCAACAATAAGTGGAACTTTGTATTTTTGTCCAATTGAATCTCAATAACAACGGTTCATTTGAATGCTCGTTGCTCTTTCCCTCACCTTATTTGTGTTGAGAAGTTTTGAGCGGTAGGACGTTTTCCTGTGAAGTTTAACGCGATAATGCCGAAAAATATAAGTGCAAAATCTACATTGATCCGGCAATGGCTAACAGAATATTCAGAATTCACTTATGATGGAAAAATAATATTCTGCAAGATTTGTAGCAAACAGGTATGTAACAATAGTTGAAATATATAAATTCTATTAATTTTAATGAGTAGGCCTATAATATTTATATATTGACTGAGCTATCCTGAGGTATAATTCTTTTTAAGACCACTACACTTTAACCTTTTAAATTCCGATAGTTAAAGTATTTGCAGGTCATTAAAATTTTGATTGTTCAAACCCACTAACTTTGTGATAGAAATACGGCAATACAACAATTAGGATTTTATTTTAATTCAGTTTACTTTACATTTTTAGATTTCGCAAGAAAAGAAGTGCCCCCTAAAGCAGCATGTGCAGGGAGCGGCTCATAAGGCTAAAGCTCAGCAGAAAAATCAACTGCAACAAACTTTACTAACACAGCCTACTTCATCCAATCTCAGCAGCAATTTCTATGCTGATTTAACCAGAGCGTTTGTTGCTGCTAACATTCCCTGGAATGCAATTGAAAATCCGGTTTTAAGACAGTTTTTACAAAAATACAGCAAACAAAATATCCCATCTGAGACGACCCTAAGAAAAAATTACTTAGACAGAATATACAATGAAACTTTAGCTTCCATTCGGGAGGATATAGGTGATTCTTACATATGGGTCTCTGTGGATGAAACCTCAGATCCTATGAATAGGTATATAGCAAATATGGTAGTAGGAAAACTTAGTCCTGATGGACCTTCGATTCCACACCTCGTATGTGTTAAGGAACTTTCGAAAGTGAATAGCCAAGCCATTGCTTATTTTGTAAATAAAGGCCTACAATCTTTATACTTAGGTAATATAGACGATTCTAAAGTTCTGTTGTTTTGTACTGATGCTGCCTCATACATGGTTGCTGCAGCTCCACTTCTTAAAACATTTTATCCTAACCTCACGCATGTAACCTGTCTAGCACATGGCCTTCACAGGGTTTCTGAAACAATCCGGAATGAATTTCCTCTTGTCAATTCGTTTATTTCTAACACAAAAAATGTTTTTGTAAAGCCCCATCCAGGATTTCAATATTCAGAGAGAACTTTCCAGATATCCCACACCCACCTCAGCCGGTTGTTACACGATGAGGAACCTGGATTCAGTCAGTGGTGTATTACTCTAAGTATTTTAAAGAAGTGGTCACAGTTATTGATAAATTACCTGAAACTGATAGTGCAGCGTGTGTGAAAGCAGTGAAAGATTGTCTGAATGACTCACGAGTGAAAAACGATATTGCCTACATAACATCAAACTTTTCTTTCATACCTGCAAGCATTGAACAATTAGAACGTGAAAACAATCTCTTTGTAGCCAAATAGCAATAGTAAAGGAAGCTCAAGTGAACATACATTCTGCTTTGGGCGAAACTGGGAAAAAAGTTAAAAATAAGTGGGACAACGTATTAAATAAGAATGTAGGATTATCATTGTTGGAAAAAGTATCAAGAGTGATATCGGGGGAAAGTGTAAATGTTCCAGTAAGTATTGATGTTTCTATTGTACCTAATTTAAAATTTGCGCCTCTCACATCAGTTTCGGTTGAAAGAAGTTTTTCTGCTTTCAAAATGATTCTCAGTGACAAAAGGCAAAGGTTAACTGTGGAGAATTTAGAAAAAATTCTGGTGGTGTACTGTGCAGATAATTGTAATAAAGTCTGAGCATGGAACTGAATTTCAATAACTTAAAATGAGTAATCTTGATATCAATAATCATTATTTCATTAGTTTCAATATATTAAATGTGTGCAGCTCTGTTTATAAATATAATATAGTATTCTTTTTTAATGTTTAAACATACTTTTTTGTGCGTATTTTAGTGTATAACTAAAAATTTCAGTGAAAGAAATAAGTATGATACCTTGATGTGCCTAAAATGCCTATTTTCATTAAAATAGAGCCTAATTTTACAAATTTTGAGCTTATTTTAGGCGCCTAAAACTGCAATTTTTAGTGCCTAAAATCCGATGTCTACTAATAACATTATATTAGTGATGGATTTTATTTCATACCAGTGACGTTATACTTAGGCCTACATGATTATTTCTATTATTGACAGTAATAATTTGTATATTGATATTGATTTTGGTTTCCAAATTAGAATTAACATACACATTAAAATTTCTAACTGTACCGGTTGAATAATATGTCTCTAAATACTGCAGGTGAAATAAAACATAACCTCGACTACATAATAATTACCCGATAACGTTGGTGTATAGCTAGCTCTTGGATCTAGCTATGAAAGAGTGATTGAAAAGATACAAAAATTGATATGAGCAATGACTTGCCCGTGTAGTAACAAGCCGTAGTTTGAACTCCGTGAGTGCATTGTATGTATGTATGTATGTATGTATGTATGTATGTATGTATGTATGTATGTATGTATGTATGTATGTATGTATTTATTCACACTGCAGTGGGTATATACCCGGTGGCAGTAGTAACTAATTACACTCAATAATGATAATAATAAACTTATTAATTAAAAATACAATTAATAATAATACTAATAATTAATACTAACAATAATTAATAATAATAATAATAACAACAACAACAGGGAATATACTAAATTAAATGAAACGATCACTTAAAATAACATTTGAAATAAATCTAATGTGTATCTTAAAACTAAGACCGAACTAAAACCCACGAGTATATGTTCATATCTGCACAAGTACCTTTCAAATTACACTCATTTCGCTGTTAACTCACTCACTGCAATGGAACTACGACACATTTCACTGATTCTATCATGATTTCACTAACACTTCAAAAACATTTCACTGTTCAAATACTATGCACTGCCACTATCTCAATATATAAAATTGAATGTGGGTATGTATGTATGTATGTATGTATGTATGTATGTATGTATGTATGTATGTATGTATGTATGTGTGTATGTTCCCTATATAAATCTATACGCTTTGACCGATATGTGCCAAAGTTTGCACATTTAACCTTCATAACCAGGAGAAGAACATAGGCTACATTAAAATTGTGCAAATGGACCATAAATTGATTAAAAAATAAAAAAAACAGAAATAAATACGATTAAACATTCATTTATAATATTAAAATGCATCTTCTATAGTCAATTGTTTTTATTATTGTCTGTTATATTCAATATCGACTTTCATAAGGCCTTGGAAATTATAACACAAAC
Source organism: Periplaneta americana (assembly GCF_040183065.1). Taxonomy (NCBI): domain Eukaryota; kingdom Metazoa; phylum Arthropoda; class Insecta; order Blattodea; family Blattidae; genus Periplaneta; species Periplaneta americana. The sequence continues at coordinate 89,298,625 of NC_091120.1, read as the reverse complement.
ATTGTTGATACGTCTCATGAAGGCCAGAATCTACACAATTCATACAATAAGTATCTTTGCACAGTTCAGGACGTATTATGAATTTCTGGATGCAGTTGTAGATAGTGAGCAGGCTGTGTTTTATAACTGAATTCTTAAATTCTTTGGAACCACAAGAATTGCTACTACATAATTAAATACTTAATATTGAATCACCAATAGTATTATTACGAAATATTGACCCACCAAAATTATGTAATGGGATAAGAATTGATGTGAAAAAACTCATGCAAATCGTAATAGATATGACAATATTAACTGGCAAAACGGAAGAAGATTATGTTCTTATCCCACGCATTCCTACGATACACACTAACATGCCTTTTGATTTTAAGTAACTTCAATTTCAGTGCCACTAGCATTATTAATCATCATATTAAAATTAAGCTCAAGGACAGTCGCTCAAAGTTGCAGACATTAGCTTAAAAACTGCGTGTTTTCCACATTCTGAACTATATTTTATACAAAGCAATGGAAAAATAAAATAAGATTTTACACATATGCCTATCAAAAAGCAATTCAATTACACTTTTGTCATGTTGCTAACGTAATATGTAAATGTACGAAAGCCGACTGAAAATAACACTGTATTAATTCTAAAATATACGTTTCTCAAAATACAGGCTGTATTTATATATGTGCCCTGTATTGATGTTTATGTCCGAAAATGTGTTACTGCGAAATTCTATCATGTTGTCTATGTAGTATGTTATGCGTTGTGGAAATAACAATTATTCAATTTCTGAAATACCGGTATACGTCTCTCAGAATATTAGTTTTTATGTTAAAAATGACTTGCTGCGAGTTTATATTACATCTGTATTATGTATATAAATAAGAATTAATATACTGTAATTAATATGATCTATTTGTGAGATAATTATAATTTCTCAAGTCGTATAAAAAACTATGTATGATATAAACAGGCGTACAGCGGTCAAGAGGTAAAAAATCTTCCAATATAAATTAAATTATGTGTGTATATATTGATTCTTTGGTACAACCGATAGAGAGATAAATTTTGGCTCACGATGACATCCCAACGAGTTCAGACTGGGAACAAGGGAATTTTCTGTTTATCGTCAGCTCTCTCTGAAATTCAAGTCAAAGCACATATAGACATGAAATTACGTGAAATGCACAGCTTCAGATCGATGTACAGATCTTATAATTATTTTATTTCTGCCTCTGTACAACATCACATTTGCGATGACACTCCGACGGGTTCAGACTGAGAACAAGGGAATTTTCTGTTTATCGTCAGATCTCTCTGAAATTCAAGTCAAAAGCGTACATAGACATGAAATTACGTGAAATGCATAGCTTCAGATGAATGTACAGATTTTATAATTATTTTATCTCTGCCTCTGTGCAGATGAGGAAGAAAGAGACGGCAGAAAGAATGTAATGCTTTTTAATACGCTGACTCCCACGACTAAGATAAGTCACTTTAAATTTAACAGTCGCTGACCGGCAGAGATAAAATGTAAGATCTGTAGAACTTTGAGACAATGCTAAGTGGGCGATCAGGAACCAAAGGGTGTATTTTGTTTTCCTGAACCTCAAGACAATGCTAACTCATTTGAAGTTTGTGTGACTATAACCTATATATATTTTCGTTTGTTTTTATTTTATTTATAATTTCATTTGAATATTATTTTATTTTTATTTCTGGTGATGTGGAAGAGAAGGCCTGATGGCCTTAACTACGCCAAAATAAATAAATAAATAAATAAACACAAATAAAAATTTTTGAAAGTAAGGGACGTGATAAAGCGTTTTCCTTCGTTGCGTGACCTACAGTTGTTTTAAATTGAGTTAATCCTTTCAGGCATTTGGCTAAGAAGTTCATTATTTCATGTAAGTGACGCTATGTAAAGATTCATCTTTAGGGACGAGGAAAGCTTATTAAAGAGAATTCGTTTTGGTTGTCTATAGTTGAGTTTCTGAGATTTCCGAAAAGTCTAAGAATCAGTTTAAATAAAAAAAGAAGCAAAAAGCACAACCCGGGCAACGCCGGGTACTTTCAGCTAGTAAACTATAAAGCTTCACTGACAGGAACACGTTTCACTTACACACACACTTCACTGACACGACATACTTCTTCACTGATACAACACACTTCACTGACACAACATAATTCTTCACTGATACAACACTTCAATAACAACATATCATTTACACCCTTTAAATACTGTGTATAATTACCGTCTATTAGTAAGGTCGTTAAGCCTATTTTTAAATACATTTTTGGTTGTTGGTAAAGCCTTTAGTTCCTGGGTTCGAGGCTTGTATAGAGATAAGTAATTAATATGCGTATGAAGGAGTTAAAAAATGTCAAAATTTACATAAATAATGATTTTTGCCCATAGTAATAAGCCAGCTTTGTAAGGGAATTATTTTCTGAGTTCGACTCTTATGAGATTATAAGACGTAATTAGGGTTTGTATAGGGCTCTTGTTTCTAGCTATGGAGTTAAGAATTTGTATTACTGACTACAAAAAATCCTTTACGAGAATGGAAGAAGGTAAGAATTTGTTAATTCAAATGTGTTACTGCAATATATCTTTTACGAAAATGGAAGAAGGTAAGAATATTGTAATTCAGACGTAGCCTATTACAGCAAAGGTGGTAGTGGTGGTGGTGGTGGTGGTGGTACATTTTATTGTTTACTGCTGTAGTACAGTACATGTGGCTACGAATCTGGGAGACGCGGAAGACTTATCTCAATATCATAGAAAATGAATGTAGGGTAAACATTGGTAATTTCGTGGCAGTGGTTATTTCGTGATACTTTTTCTTTGCCCTTTTGTGAACTAACCAATGGTGTTACGAGATCCAAATTTCCGCCAAGGGATTGCATATGTTGTCCAGTTTCCAGAAACATACAGCTAAGCTTTGTATGACTATTGTAGTTGCTTCAGTGAGCTTTTATGTTTGGAGAGAGCAAGTTTGCGTCGACTTCTCAGGCGTATAAATTTTGTGGATGTTTGTAATTACATTACAGGCTTATTACTAAAGGTAAGCATATGATATTTGGTACAAAGTTTTATTGTATCTTCATGAAATTTTAGGAAATGTTTTTGGAATTTTAGATACATCTGTAGTCGCCATATAGGCTTAGCTTTACTGATAGAAATCTTAGCTGTTTGAGGCGAAATTTTGTTGAGCATTAAGTGTTACAATTTTTAAAATAGTATAAAATGTATTACAATAGGAATTTTAGAAATCTGAAGACAAGATGTGATAACAAAAAAGAAAACGGAGACGCAATGGGTTCAGTGTAGCTTCTGTTTGATTTGTTATCATGCTAAGTGTCAATGATAAGTGCTAGATGACTTACTTGCAAGAATTGTGACAGAAGATGGAACATGGCTCCACCATTTTAGACCGGAGACAGAGGCAGACAATGGAGTGGCATCATGCAAATTCACCAAAGAAATAGAAATTCAAAAGTACACCTTCGGCAGGAAACGTTATGGCTACTGTGTTTTTCGATTCAGAAGGACTCTTGCTTGTGGACATCATGCCACACGGAACCACCATTAATTCTGACAGGCATGTTGCAACTTTCAAGAAACTTCAAGTTCGACTGAGTCGTGTTCGACGACATCGGGAGAAGCAGGATGTTCTGCTATTACACGACAACGCACAGCCATATGTCAGTCACAAGACCACAGACCAGATCAGAAAATTCGGAGAGACAACACTGAAACATCCGCCTTACAGTCCTGAACTGGCACCGTGCGATTACCATCTCTTTGGTAACTGAAGGATCCCTTCGCGGAACGAGGTTAGAAGATGACTCCCTTGTGCACGCTGCTCAGGAGTGGCTCAGACGTGTTGGTCCAGACTTTTACCGTGCTGGTCTACAGGCTCTCGTTCCTAGGTTACGTAAGGCAGTTGAAAGGGACGGGGATTATGTGGAAAAGTGACATTTTGTTCCTTAAGGATGCATCTACATTCTGTAAAAATAGTAAAGCTGTAGGATAAAAATATAATTTTTAAACAAACGTTATGCATTACTTTTGGAGTTACCCTAGTAATATAGGCTATAGTAAAGTCCGTAATAAAAGTGTTCACCCTTTCAGGGCAAAGAAGATCCCTTTTCAATTTCAATTTTTACTTTGATTTCATTCTTATTATGTGTTGATATGTATTTCTATGTTTTCTTGCTATGAATATTAGACGGAATTACTATGTTTGAAGTCTTGTAACAATAAATGAAAATTTAATTTGACTTTAATGAATTTTTCCACAATTCTTCTACCTCTCATGAAATTATCAATGCAATATCACAAAATTGCCAAGGTTATCACGAAATAAACAACCTTTCAGCTTAAGTTGTAAAAGTGGTTTTTGGCACATATTCAACAATGTATCTAATCTTTTATGTCTCCAGATTTGTACAGCAAGTTATCGTCTTTTAGATGAAAAAATCGGAATAAGGATATATTTACACATTTGCATTTTATATTGGTTTTCATGAAATTATCACGAAATTACCAATGTTTACCCTATTATCTTTTGTCGTGTGTATTCTTTGTGTTCTGAAATCTTGCCATATTTTTTATGTCTGGCAGATATATGGATAAAAATGTAATGTAATATTTTGTGATAAATTACAGAGACTTACTGATATTGAAAACTACTGTTATTACTAGGCTCCGTATTCCAGCTACCTAAAGACTGAAGTTAAAGACACATTGGGTATATACTACACCGAACACAGGTAATGCAACGGATAAGGATATAAACAAACAGGTCGTCGCTGCGTGTTCGTGGAGTACAGTCAACTCCCGACATTCTCAAGCTATACTAGTAAACACATGCTTGAGCTGTGATGTTCATTGTTGTCGTGATTTTTGCAGTGAATGATTTTATATTGCAAGAAATTCTTTCAATGGCAAATGACGTTATTGGTGCATGATATAGTACAAGCTATTCCTATTGTCTGACATTTTTTCATGTTTCATTAAGATATTGCATATGTCGCCCATCAAGGAAAACCACTAATTTTCGATGTAGGCCTTCTTTTCTAGAAATTCCCTGAAATGTAGATTATTTAATTTATTAATTATTGGGACGTTGGCAATGAACATCATGGTAGGCTACACAAATCCATCCTAAACGTCGAGTTAATATCTTCATACTTTTCAGATTGTGATGGTACGTTAATTCTTTTGGATTACGTTCAACACACTTTCTGCGCCTTTTGGTATTGCCGTGTCTTTCAGTGTACTGTTTTTGTCACTTTTACGTTTATTTTACACAATTTATATGTAATGTTGTCTATATTGACAGTGAAAATATACGTTCAAATATCCTCAACTATGCCCTGCAATATTACACGCTTGAGCGTCTTATCTAAGGCATTTTACCTCTGCAATGAACCTTCAGTCAGCTACAAAGATGTAGTTATTTAAATAATACGACTAGTAAGAGCAGTGATCGATAAGACTACTCACTGTGACTGCGTCCCGAGTTCGACTTTCTAGAGCAGGGCCGGGCATGAGAGCGGCTCCATTTAGCCAGCCAGAGCTGCTCTCGCTCCGCAAGGCACTTCAATTCCAAGCCAGAGCAGAGCGCTCACTCAGTGGCGAACTCGCATTACAGCTACCTTCCCTGCATTAATATAACAAGAGCCACGGTTGTTCTAGTCATTCAGTCTGTCAGTATATAATAGTTTATAAGGATATTACATCAATCCATTGTACATTACAGAATTTATAACACTCTTATTAATTTAATGAAATGAACTTCGCTCTATGCATACACACACAAATCATTAGGCTTATTTACATAATCCATACGCACATACTGCAATCTCCTCACCACGGTTCTACGAGACAGGCGTATATACTTCCATTTCCCCTACTTGCTGTGGACAGAGTTAATCTGCCAATATAATTAAACATCGCTTGATGAAGTTACTTTCGTTGAATGTTTTCAATTCCTTTGCAATTTCGTGGCAAATTTTGTAGCTAATTCTCATAGCCGATTCACTAAGTGCATTATTGTCATTCTGTTAATATATAATATAATACAATATATGATATGATATGATATGATATGATATGATATGATATGATATGATATGATTTGATATGATATGATATGATATGATATGATATGATATGATATGATATGATATGATATGATATGATTTTTGATATGATATGATATGATATGATATGATATGATATGATATGATATGATATGATATGATATGATATGATATGATATGATATGATATGATATGATATGATATATGACCATAAATGAATACAACTTAAAGAAAATGTTTCTGAGGTACATTATATTAGAGTAATTATTCGATATTTATATTGCATTATAAGTTATTATAGTACATTTAGTAATATATAATTTTAAATTATACAAATGTGATATATCATAGTATAGTATATTACAGTTCATGATATATAATATGATATATCATGAACTGTAATATACTATACTATGATATATCATAATACTTGTATAATTTAAAATTATATGTATAATAACCTATAATGCAATATAAATATCAAATAGATATTCTAATATAATGTACCTGAGAAACATTTTCTTTAAGTTGTATTAATTCATGGCGTTCATTACCAACATATTTGTCATATTCAGTAGCATGTTGTAAAGAATAATGTCGTTGGATATTGAACCTCTTAATCAGTTGAAGTGTTTTATGCCAAATTAAACACTTTGCTAATCCACTGCTCTCTACCAAAAAGAACTCCTCCTCCCATGATACATTAAACGCATTGGGAATAGCGGGACGGTTTAATGTATGAGCGGAAGCTCAATCTTCAAAGTTCGCCATCATACTGCAGAGTCACCACTGTACCGACACTGAATGATGTGCAGTATGCATACGTCAGAGCGCTCGCAAGACCCGCTCTTTAAAGCACACAGCGCTCATTTCTCAGAATCACGTAATGTGCCCAGCCCTGTTCTAGAGGAAGAGGGCAGAGGATGCGTAACTATTTTGTATACGAACGTACCTGTATCTGCGCTGTGACGTCACATATACTTCGAATCAGGCAACCTCATTCCAGCTTATAGGTAGCTGGAATACGAAGCCTAGTTAGTACTATTAGAAAACACATAAATAACTTTACAGTCTTAAGTTAAATAATTGAAAGGCAATTGGAAAATTCTTAAAGTATCGCTGTATAGGGGAGACTCGCCTAATTTGGCAATACTTTATATTTTGACACAGTTTGTAGTTACATATTCTGAAATTAAATATTCCTCCATTATGGAATGTGTTTAAACATTAAATCCCAATAAACCTCTGAAAGAAAATTCTACAAATCTAAATTAATTTACACATAACACACTAATAAATAACAAGTTACATGTTTCCAGATTTGGTACTTCATCAGGATAATTTGGCAATAGTACAGGGGTAATTTGGCAATACGATTAAAAATAAATTTTTCAAAATAAAACAGTGGTACAAGGTTTATAAGACTTAATTTACTGGGACAAGAAATCACTAAATACCATAAACACAAAACAAAAGCAAGAAAAAAATTGAATGGATTTTTCCGACCACTCTTATTAATTGTCTTCTAATTTATGTTGCCGATAGCCCAAACCCAAGTTCTTGCATTTTGATTACATATGTCACAAGTTTTTGCTCTTCCTCAACGGTTAGAGCTAGGGGTCTTCCTTTCTTGGGAAATACAACGTCATCGGGTCCTGAGGATGCATACAGAAACACCTTTAAGTTGTTAAAGAGTACGTTGTACTTCTTAGAAGCCCTATAAGTCGACCATCTAACTTTCAAAACACTCCCAACCGCAGCCCGCAAATCATCTTTGGAATATTTTTCAGAATAATGTCTTCGTTCGCTTGGCATATCTGCAACACACCACACACAGTGTTGCATTGAAGACTGTAAAAATCCCTCATACGTCCCTACTCTTAAATTTTACCATCGAGTGCACAGTCGTGTTCAAGGAGAGCAGCAATATATCACTATAAAGGAAAATGGCTAATTCACACTACCCTGGAGAAGACATTTTTTGCTAAGAAGAACATAAAACGAGCTAAGGCCTGATGAGTTATCAACAGAAAATACTAATTATATAAATGGCTTACCTTATAATATGGAATCTCAACTTTCGATATGTAATGCACAAACAAACGTAGGTAATGAACAACACTTCTCATCTGTCTTTGTATACACACGTCCACACAACCACCACGTCAACAGGAAGTATTCAACACTTCTTTCTATTAGTAACAATATCTGCCACTATAATGCGCGGATTCGAATGAAACGAAAACTAAAAGTACACACAGATGTTGCACTCTATGAAGGTGTCATTGAACTTCTTAAAACTCTGGAGGAAATTTGGCAATAGACGATATACAAGAATATTGCCAAATTTCCCATATTGCCAAATTTTCCGAGTTTCCCCTACTACTCTTTTAATTTTAAATGTTAATGTTGGAGTGTCAAATGAATGTAATATTACCACAATTTCAATATCTGATGTCACTTGCTTAGCAACGGATCAGACTCTTGCATTAATATGGTGTTTGCTAGAGGATAGACTTACTTTTTTGCACGAATTATGTTTCTTATTTCTTATATAGACCCATATCAATGGCTTTCCAACAAACCAATTCAGAAAAAGGTAGAGTAATTCCATTGCAGATACTTGAATAAAGGCATAAAGGAAAAATATTCATTAATAATATGGTACAATGCATAAATTGAACTAAATTTGTTTCATCCTTAATCACATTCACAATCCTTATAAATAAGAATCAACCCTTAAAAATATAAATATCGCAATAACTCCCAACCGAGAGAATAAATGTGCCACTCAGTTATAGGAATCCTACGAATCTCCTTTCACTTTTAATGATAAGGAAATAGTGGAGTTACATTATTCCGGACATTATTCGGAATAAAACTGTCACTTAACAACGAGAGAAGTCTTGTTAGTCAAATGTAACTTGTAACTCTGCCCTATATCGGGTGCCTTAAGTGAAACGCAGGTATCACAATAGTAATCATCCTTGGTGGTAACGAATGAGACTGTTGATTCGTGGCGTAGGTTAGAATCCCGTTTGGGCTGATTACATCGCTAGGTTTTCTCCGAGATTTTTTACCATATTAATGTAAGACGAATACCAGGTAATTCGATACAGAATCCTCGACTGACGTCACCAAAATGTCATATCTCCAACACCACTGACATTAGAGAACTGTGCAGTTGATACTGCTTTGTTAAAACCTATTAAAATAATTTATGCCAGAGTAATGTATTTTTATCTAGTATCGTTTTATAATAACCGAAGCTATTCATAGTTGAAAATACGTCGATATTATTGATAATGCTGGTAGTAATAATCTTTTACATAGACATTCTTAGCGCGGGCTTCTGGTAGATGATCAGCGTTTTCGTTTTTCGTATTCATAAACCAGTGTTAGCGATGATATGATATGATATGATATGATATGATATGATATGATATGATATGATATGATATGATATGATATGATATGATATGATATGATATGATATGATTCCCGTACAAGTAACCAGTCGATAGCCGGGCTAGTTTGCACGCTCGTAGCTCGGGCTAGCAAAATGTCTATGAATAGTACCCTAAGTATTTTATTTAACAACGCTATATCAACTACTGTCCCGCACCGTGGCGTCGCGGTCTAAGGCATTCCGCCTAGGACTGGCGTTACGGAATGCACGCTGGTTCGAGTCCTCAAGGGGGAAGAAATTTTCTCGTGAAATTTCTGTCAGTGTATGGGACCGGTGCCCACTCAGCATCCTGATGCACTAGGGGAGCTGCGATAGGTAGCGGGAATCCGGTTTCGCAAAACAGCTATAACGACTGGAGGGATCATCGTACTAACCACACGATACCGCCATTCTGGTTGGATGATCGTCGACCTCTGCTTCGGCATGTGGACGTGAGGCCAGCAGCAGGCTCGTAGGTCTTGGCTCTGCAAAGGGCTGTAGCACCATGTATTTTTTATATCAACTACTACGTTATTTAGCGTCAATGAAATTGTTGATAACGAGATGAGGCGGAGGATTCCCCATGTGATTACCTCACATTCGTCGTATAGTTGGGGAAAACCACTAAAAAAACCAAACCAGGTAATTAGTTCAAGCGGGTATATTCAACTCATGCTTGAGCGCAGATTCCAATCTCTAGGCAAACGTATCTAACGCCTGAACTATGCAATGCCGTGGTAGTAGTGGTGGCGATGATTATTATTACGATATTATTATTATTATTATTATTATTATTATTATTATTGTGCGTACTTGGTATTATTAAATTGGCCGTGACGTTTCCATTAACAGTCCGGTATCCTTATTATTTATGGAGTTGAGTGTCGTGCTGAACCGAAGACAAGGGAATTTAAACAAATTTTGTCAAATTTGTAAGGTTCAAATTGTCTCGCAGAGCAAACAATGAAACACTAACTAGGGTAAAAACCTAAGAAAATGAATTGTTACTGCTTATTACTCTGAAAATGTATTGTTGTCAGGTGTTATATAGGTTATTTTTACAATACCATCCACATATAGCCTAATGAAGAACACTGCTTCAAGTGGGTGCAATTTCCAGATGCCTCTTATTTCAATCTTCATGCTTATATTATATTTATTTCACTTTTCAGCTTAAATTCTCTTATGGTTATACATAAGTCAGAGAATGACCAACATCCGTTATGAATAGGGGCGCAGTCATGTGCACTAAAAATAGGTAAAATAGGATGCACGTGTACACTTAAAAACCAGAATATAATGTACTAAAAATAATAAAATATGCACTGTTGAGATTGAAAAAAAAACTTATTTTATTTAGGAAAATTAAAAATTTACTCTTATTGATGGTTTTCTGTAATATATAAGTATACAGAAACGCCATCAGTTAATAAAGGTGCTTGTCCTTCAACCCATTGCTTACGCCAGTGGTCGTCAGCACTCGCTGAAATGGGTAAAGGGTTTGCGGAACGGTCCCGTGTGGCCCGTCGTGCAGCAGGAAGAGGTAGCGAGCATACCGCTAGCAGCTACGAATGCACCATAGTGCAGTGTGTTCTCCGCGGGTAAGGGACGCTAGCCCCAGAGTGCTCTGTGCTGATGATCGCTGGCTTACGCAGTACACTTCTGGCACGTTCTTCTTTAGGCGTCCTTGAAAAAACTAAGTTACCATTAATCTCTTTCTTGTGACTAAGCTATTCTAATATACAGTGCACTCTATATACTGTCACTATAATCAAACGAAATATTCTGATTTGTCACGTCGGCAAATGGAAAGCAGAAAATAAAAAAAAATTGCATTAACGTGTCTTTATTATTGTTGAGACACGGCGAAATTCGAGTTTAGTGGACACAAAAAAGTCTATCAACACTTCCTGTAGTAATTTCCGCCCCGTTTTAGTCCGAGATGTGTCAAAGATGGCGCTTTCTTTTGAAGAGATAAGGTAACTCGTAAGAGTTTCTTTATTGATTAGGTCTTTTCAAATGCCTCTCCAATCACAAGAAGCAATAACATATGTCTATAGCCTGCACGTAGATTTAATACCCAGTCGGAAGCCTTTGTGTTTTGATATATCTTTTTTGCACGCACCAATACTTGCAATGTCAAACGTTGCTGTCACGTTTCCGCTGTAAAAATTGTTCCTATTATAGTTACAATTTATCATTAGCTATATATTTATTTCAACTCGCGTCAATAAACTCGACATACGCAACGGTGTTTCGTATTCCACGTGGGGTTGATATGGTCACGTCAATTAAAAATGCTAAAACATCATTGGTAGTCATATGTTACTGCTTCTTGTGACTGGAGCGGCATCTGAGAAGGCCTAATCAATAAACAAACTCTTATCTTATCTCTTCATAGGAAAGCATCGTCTTTGAACCCGTCTGGATATTAATAAAACGCGGGCACAAACTTAACTTATATCTGGAATTGCTTGATGACGACAAACAAGTTAGTAATTTTAATTTTAATTAAAAGTGATCTTATAGCTTAAAAAAATCCATTCATTGTGGATGATTGTAGTCAGTACATCAGTAGAAAAATAATAATTTTATTCTAACTATGAATAATCTTTGCAACTAAAATGTGACAACACCGCTTGACATTCTAAGTGGCTTCTTTTTTGGCAATGATTTTTTTAATCTCAACTTTCATCCCTCCCAATATTATATCATATACATTTGTACAGTCAGCAATGCATTTAACGGCAGTAGAACAAAGTGGACAGCTTCAAATATTTGGAGTGTACTGTAAGCAATAACATGAGCTGCTGCCAGGAAGTCAAAAGGAGAATAGCAATGGCAAAGGAAGCTGTTAATAGAAAAAGAAACCTCTTCTGTGAACCTCTGGAAAAACAACTAAAGAAGAAACTAGTGAAGTGCTTTGTATGGAAGGTAGCATTGTATAGGGCAGAAACATGGACATTACGACAAAGCGAAGAGAAGCGACAGAAAGGATTTGAAATGTGGATATAGAGAAGACTGGAGCGTGTGAAATGGAAAGACAGAATAAGAATTTAAGTTGTGTTGGAAAGAGTGGATGAAGAAAGAGTGATGCTGAAACTGATCAGGAAGACAAAAAGGAATTGGTTAGTCACTGGCTGAGAAGAAACTGCCTACTGGAAGGATGCACTGGAAGGAATTGTGAACGGGAGAAGAGTTCGGAGCAGAAGATGATATCGGATAATAGACGACATGAAGTTATATGGATCATATGCGGAGACTAAGAGGAAGGCAGAAAATATGAAACATTGGAGAATCTGGGTTTGCAGTGAAAGACTTGTCATTTGGCAGAACACTATGTAATATATGTATGGAGTGTTTTGTTGATTGCCGCGGAATTGTCCACAATGATTCGCCGACAACAGTGCACTCTTTGCATGTTGTCAGATTACATTAAATAAAATATAGCTGTAATATGTTTAATGTCTGCATTTTTTGTTGTTGTTGTTTTTTGTTGTTTTATTCCACTTCTCCGATTTTCCGTATTTTTAATCTTGGGGTTAACTAAAAAATAACAAAATATGTTTTTATATGCTCTAAAAGCTAAAAATGTATTAACCCCTTAAATATGCAGATATGTGCATTATAAAACTTGTCCTTTGGTTGCAAATGACTTGAAATCCATTTATATAATGGTAACATATGATTTGCAACTAAGAAATAAAACGTGCAAATATGCTAAAATCTGTACCTATGAACGTAAGTAGTGTTGTGGATTATTTTTCTGGCAAGAGAATGTAATTTATCTCATAATAAATATCTTTTTCTGTAGTGATTAATGCATGTACCCCATTAAATTCGAATACTCCTGCAAAATGTTTATATTATGTTTTATGGTTATATTGAGTAGCAGAATCTTAACCACGTGGAGGTCTAGCAAAATGCCTATGAGATTTTAGCAAAAGTGTCAATAGATATCTAACTTAGCTGGTCATGGTTATCAATATTAAGTTCAGACTATTATTATTAATATTAATATTATTATTACTATTACTATTATTATTGTTATTGTTATCGTCATTATTGTCACCATTATCATCGTCATCATCGTCATCATAGTCATCTTTAATATTGAAGATATATTAGTAAACCGCCGTTCTAATTTCGAGTTGCCATTTGTAATATATGACCTAAAGAAACAGAGATGAAGTTCAATGCCCTCCTTAGTCTTAATTGTATATTTAGGTCTTACACCACTAACTTTATGATACAAGTGGGTTCACGAAGCTTGTGCCTTATAATTAAACGTATCATAGTACAAGAACTGTTTATCTATCTGTTACTGAACACTAAGTACACAGCTGACGTTATTGCTGTGAAGAAGGCTTGTCGAACTAGCGCCCCCAGTGCGAAGGCGACTTACTAACACTAAGCAGTGGCGTATTACGGAGCATCCATCCATACATACTTACGTAAGTACATACACACATACACAGAGAGAGAAAAAAAGTATGGAACATTACTTGTTTCATTTTTAACGCCACGCATATTAGTATGTAGCCATTTGCGCTTCTCCGTACTTGTTTTGGCAATTATGAATATGAATCTTGTCCTGAGGTTGGGGCACCCATTAGATCGAATGCTGTTCGCCCCGTATAAGATCATACGAGAATGGAAGCAGGCAGAATGGATGAAGATGTTGATAATGTCGACGAAATGAACCCAGACTCCGGCGCCGGAAGTTACTCAGCATTTTTGTTCTTATTAGGTTGAGAGAAAACCCCGGAAAACCCTTATCCAAGCAAATTGTCCCAACGATGATCTCGTCCCGGGCCCGCTAATTTCGCAGTCAGGCACGCTGATTACTATTCCAAAGCGGTGAAAACTTGTAAATTTATCATTTTTAGTTTTACCATTATATATATGTATATATATATATATGTATATATATATATATATATATATATATGTAGTTCACACCTGTGGAGTAACTGTCAGCGCGTCTGGTCGCGAAACCAGGTGGCCCGGGTTCGAATCCCGGTCGGGGCAAGTTATCTGGTTGAGGTTTTTTTCCGGGGTTTTCCCTCAATCCAACACGAGCAAATGCTGGATAACTTTCGGTGCTGGACCCCGGACTCATTTCACCGGCATTATCACCTTCATTTCATTCAGACGCTAAATAACCTAGATGTTGATACAGCGTCGTAAAATAACCCAATAAAATAAAAATATATATTGTATATATACAGGGTGTTTCAAAAATACGGGGCATAATGTCAGATATGTATTTCCCACATGCAGACAATCAAAATAGTTCATTACAACATGTGTCCGGAAATGCTTTATTTCCGAGTTATATCTTTCACAACATTGAAATTCACCGGAACGTTTTTCTTTCCGCAGGTCGTTGCCGTCAAAGGAGACATTAAGAGGGCACTCTGACAGTTCATTCCGAGGCGAAGGTTACATTCAGTGTTGTGTAGGCGTTAGACTGTGCGACATGTATTCAAATCAAGAGCTGGCAGAGATACACTTCATGTACGGTAAGGCGGACGGCAATGCTGCGCTGGCTCGTCGTTTGTACCAGGAGAGGTACCCACAGCGACATTGTCCAGAGCGGAAGACATTTGTACGTCTCCATTACCGTCTGTGCGAGTATGGAAAATTTAGCTCTCCTGGTTTGGGAAGGGAACGACCAAGATCTACAACTCCAGAAGTACAGGAGGAGATTCTGGAGGCTGTGAACATGACTCCTATCAGCACACGAAGGGTAGCGTTGCAAGTCAATGTTCCTCATACGACTGTCTGGAGACTGTTGAAAGAGTATCAATTGTATCCTTATCATTTGCAACGTGTACAGTACAGGCCCTGTCACCAGCAGATTACCCTGCACGAGTTAGGTTCTGTCAGTGGTTCTTGCAGCAGTGTGGTGTAAATCCGAACTTTCCTGCCTTAGTATTATTTACAGATGAAGCACAGTTCACACGAGATGGCATAACAAATTTCCACAATCAGCATGTATGGGCGTATGAAAACCCACGTGCAACTGTTCCATCTCATCACCAGGTGCGGTTCTCCCTCAACATGTGGGCCGGTATCATTGGTGATCGATTAATTGGACCCCATGTACTTGTAAACAGACTTACGGGGCAGGCGTACACAAACTTCCTGGAAAACACCATACCTCATGTTTTAAAAGAGACTCCACTGATCAATCGTAAACACATTCACTTCTTGCATGATGGCGCTCCTGCACACTTCAGTCGTACGGCTCGCCGGTACTTGGATCGAAGGTTTCCTGATCGATGGATAGGTAGAGGTGGCCCAATTGCTTGGCCTCCACGCTCACCTGATCTGAACCCTCTCGATTTCTACTTGTGGGGCCATTTAAAATCATTGGTTTATTCATCTCCGGTGCCTGATTTGGAATCCCTTCGGAATCGAATTGTGGCATGTTCTGAGGACATACGCAATACTCCTGGAGTTTGGGATCGTGTTGGCAGGTCAATGAGACATCGATGTGAGGTCTGTATTCAAGCAGGAGGTGGACATTTTGAACATCTTCTGTAATGACAACGACCTGCGGAAAGAAAAACGTTCTGGTGAATTTCAATGTTGTGAATGCCATAACTCGGAAATGAAGCATTTCCGGGACACATGTTGTAATGAACTATTTTGATTGTCTACATGTGGGAAATACATACCTGAAATTATGCCCCGTATTTTTTAAACAGCCTGTATAGATGTGTGTATGTACAGGATTTCTGCAAATAAATCAAACAGTATTATGTCGATGTTCGACAAAAAAATATTTATTCATGTACACTTGGTCAAAATGAAAGTGACAGGTCTCTTGAGCAGCGAAAATTTTCTAAGTCCCATCGGGTGAGCGCGCAGTTCACTACCGTTACCTCCGTACGCCGCTTTAGTTAACTCCTTAAAGGCGCGTCCACACTATGCCGATCGGCAGTGCCGCTCGGCAATATGAAATAGGTATGGACGTATCGTTCGGCCTGTGCCGACTGACCGATTTGTGCCGAGCGGCTTGCCGAATTCAAACCGACGGATGTCGGTCTCCATGAAAGGAAGCCGAGCCGAATTGCATGTGTGGACGTGCCGACCCGTGCCGCGTGGCGTCAATATGAATCAGTGAACTGTGAGCAGTGTTTGCGCTATGGAGTGGTCCAACGAACAAGTTACCAAGTAACTTGATCTATATCGCAGTCGTCCTGTTCTATGGGATTGTGAATATAAAGACCATAATAAACGACACGATGCCCTTATGGAACTCATTCTCTTTCGGTGTTGGCAAAGAAGAACTTGAGAGAAAAATAAAAAATTTGCTAACCCATTTTGCTAGGGAAGTGAAAAAGGAGAAGGACTCCAATAAGTCGGGTCCCGGTAGTGATATCTGCTATAAAAGCAAATGATTCTGTTACGATAGTATGCTGTTCCTGAAAGACAGAAATAAACCAAGAGGAGATACAGACACAGAAGTATGCATATTCAAATTTCACTAGTTTTCTAACACAGTATAGGCTGTTTTCTCATGTTTTACTGAAAGTCCAACTTCCCTTCAGGATAAATAAAGTACTGTTTAAATTCATTTCTCACTGTCTCTGCATCCACTATACTCCTTCGATGCATCCTGGGAATATTAATGAATCCTTGCAAACTTGAATTTTCTTGTCTTCATACTCCCGGAAGAGTTTCACCTGTAGTCGAACACTCAGTATCAAATGTTCCAGTCGGATTGTAAATAGCCTTTGACGTACTCTTTCAGAGGAAATTGTGCAAATAAAATATTGTTAGTGTTACTTTTGTTACTGTGTCCGGTTCCAATAACATTGGCTTTCGAAGTACTCGAAAGACGAAAAATATTAACCCGAAAGCGTTTTCTGAAACTCTACGTCCTCTACTTAATCGATAGTAAAAAATTCTGTTCAAAGATCTTTTGTCTTACACTCCAGGAAATGGTTTCATAATGTTATGTGATAAGGGGAATGCATCATCCGCAAGAAAAACAAACGGGGTAGCAGCAGTTCTCCCTGGAATAGCGCAGGCTGCTGGAAGATTCATTGTGTTAACTTCTAGACATTTCTTGAATTTCGTCTCATTGAATACGCCACCATCCGATATTCTTCCCTGGTATGCTACACTTGCGTATATTCAGTTCCACTGTTAATTGGAGTTTGCAAATGTATGTGTTTCCCATTCATTACTCCTACACAATTCGGAAAGTTCCACTTGTCATTAAAATCCTTTGCTATCATTTTCCATTCAGATTCATTTTGGGGCATCTGAAAAAAAAAGATGATAAAGGAATATTAGCTGTTAAATATATATAATTTGAATTTAAAATAAAAAAATGGAGTTTTGAAACAATGAAATGATTTGATTATAAACAAAACGTTCGTTGTTAGGTTCATAAGAACTCAGAGCCAGAAGAAAGACCTGATTTAGGTGTTCTTCCTGAACATGAAGACCAGAACCCGAGCCATCGCTTCAACCCGAAGATATAGGAAAGAAAAGGGCATTTATATCACCGTAGAAAGGCTGTACTGCATCACCGAAAGGAAAAGGACAAGCAAAATGCAGCAAATCTTCGGCGCAAGATGAGGAACTTTCAATTATGAGGGAAGTTAGGGCAAGAAGACAAGAAAGAGACGAGTACATTTTGTTTGCCGAAAATGTCGCAATGAAATTACGCAAACTCTCGTCACCGCATGCTACAATCCTGGTTCAATATATAACAAACACTACATTATTCGAAGCAGAGATGGGGAAGGACAACAATCCACCAGTACCCCAATACCCAACCTCCACGAATTCGCAAATGCCAGTGTTTGGTTTTCCTCAAGCACAATATGGACCAGTGTTTCCAAATCCTATATATAAATCCCACAAGGGTAGCTGCCCTTCAGTAAGGGTTGCCAAAAGACACAGCATACTAAACAAATAAAATAAAAAAAAAACATTTGCGTTATCACTATTTACGATTTTTATTTTCAAATGGAAGCTACCCTTGGGAAAGTACTTTTATTCAATAATTATTAGTAATCAAAAAGAATATAAGGAAATTTAGGTGTACAGGTGATTACGTAAAATCTGAACAGAATATTTCATTACGTCTATAGCAATAATTTTCAAAATATTTAAAGGAATTCCAAAAGACTTAAAACATTCAACTGAGAATTTTGGAATTGTTCCCCTAGCTCCGAACAATAGGCCAAATATTTCTATCTGTCCTTGTATATCTGTACTTCTCTCTCGTGCACCTCAGTGTCTCCTCTCACTGTTCAGTAACTATATTCAGAGTCTGATGCTCCTCCCTCTACAGAATTTCTCGATCCAGAAACTACGGACAGTGATTCAATTGATAATATTCTCCTCAATCTTTAATATGTTCACTTGCAATAATTGTCATTGTAATTTTGTTTCACTGTGTAAATTTTCTAATAAATAAATCCATTATATAAATATTTGTTGTTTTATTCACTTACTTACTTATTTACTTACTGGCTTTTAAGGTACCCGTAGGTTCATTGCCGCCCTCACATAAGCCCGCCATTGGTCCCTATCCTGACAAGATTAATCCAGTCTCTACCATCATATCCTATCTCCCTCAAATCCATTTTAATATTATCTTCCCATCTACGTCTCGGCCTCCCCAAAAGTCTTTTTCCCTCCGGCCTCCCAACTAACACTCTATATGCATTTCTGGATTCGCCCATACGTGCTACATGTCCTGCCCATCTCAAACGTCTGGATTTTATGTTCCTAATTATGTCAGGTGTTTATGTTGTTTTATTCACTACCTTAATAAAATCTTGTAGAGCTTCTATAAGTCTATCACACAATTCTGGAATAATAGTTGAAATCACTTGCTTCGAAATCTTAAAAGTATACATGAGAGAATGGTAGGAATCCTCTGTTGCAAGAAACCGTAACGTTACAGCAAGACGCTCATTGGTAGGAATGGCTGTCCTGTATGAAGTATCACACTTGCTGATTTTCGGCCCAATCATAATGAGAAGAGTTTCAAAATCAGCACTGGACATTCGAAAAAAAATTCTGAAACCCCCTCCACATCTGTACTCGAGATTTAACTGGTCTACATCGTCCAATATCAAATCTTTCATCAGATCACTTCCTCGATTTCGACTCTGGAGACTAGGACGTACCCAAAATCTACGCTTTCGGAACTTACGGCGTTTGGCACTTAAAATTATTATTAAAGCTGCAGAGGCAAGTAGAACGTCCTCCTCGTCGCACATTTTCACTACTAATGCCGACCGATGCTGATCCATGTGTGGACGTACGAAGCATTTTCAACAAAGCCGATTGACTTTGCCGCGCGGCAATGCCGATCCCTGCCGATCGGCATAGTGTGGATGCGCCTTAACACAAGGCGCTGATTTGGGATACCTCCACAGCATGCTTTGAATCTCCGTAGTGAATTTTTCGTTTTGTCCTTTGCATTCGAATGATGTCAGAATAAATTATTTTAACCCAGAGAGTGAATTCCTTCTTTACAGCCCTGATTATCAACTTACGAGTACTCCTATATAATTGTGAGGCAGGAGGGCAGCTACGGTTGCAGACAACTTTTCTTTCCGCTTCGCCTATCGTGCCTCTTGTGTCTGTCATGTGGGTCGTCTTGATGACGTCAGTTATTTCCCTTCCTTCTTGAACGCAATTCCACATATTTCATTAAAAGAACATGAATTTGGTTTCTGTATCTTTTTAATTTAAATAAATAAATGGTTCTTGTTCTAGTAATAAAAAAACAGCCTTTACCAAGTGCCTATGCATTATGGATATGGCGATGACTGATGCGCTAGGGGCTAGGATAACATAAAGCAATAGGAATGTTACCAGTTCTTCTTATGCGAGTGCTGAAATTCTGTCCTCTTCACAAGCAGTAAGTTGCTTCGAAACATGCGTGAAATGTCCTCACTCATTCTTTAATGTAGGCCTACATTAAGAATTCGAGTACAGAGGTGGTTTTTCTTCATCTTCACTTCTTAATTCACAACTTAAATTTAATTATGTCAATGTTCAAATGCTGATGATCTTCATGGATCTCGAGTAGTTCTCTATAAAAAAAAACAGTGACGTCACTTCATACGTCGAGGACAATAATTATTCATGTATGGTAGTAGTAGTAGTAGTAGTAGTAGTAGTCCACCGCTATGGAGTAACTGTTAGCATGTCTAACCGTAAAACAAGCGGGCCTCGGTTCAAATCCTGATTGGGACAAGTTACCTGATTGAGGTTTTTCCGAGGTTTTCCCTCAATCGATAGAAGCAGAATTGCTGCGTAACTCTCGGAGTTCGACCTCGGACTCAGTTCGCCATCATAATTACATTTCCCCTCTTTCATAATCAATTCCATTTCTTTCGCATATTTTTGACTTGCATACGGTGTAGAGTCTGTGAACCGCCACCGAACTTGGACCCTATGGTAAATGTAATTAATTGCTGGTGGTAGTGCCGTTTACCGTGGGCTCTCCCCAGGGGACTGGGGTTGAGGTACCGCGCTGATGCCTACGTGGAAAGATGAAAGGGATTATGCAGGCTGTAGGGGAGTTCGTGGGCGAGCCGCGGGGGAATCTGCAAAGTGCAGGGCCTTAGGACATGCACATCATTCCATTCTGGGTAGTACAATGGGCCCACGCAATCGGCTTACGTGCGAAGGGAGTTCCCATCCCGTGCCGCTCACCTCTAGGAGGACTAATAGAATAGATAGTAGTGATAATATAACAACAATAATGTTACTAAATTTAGTGGTTTTAAACAAAACATAATGTATGTTCGCCATGCGTGCATCTTTGGCTGCCACCCGCAGGCAGCACCCTGAGCACGAAGTGTGTAATTGTGTGTCATGTTCCAGTGAGCCAGTAATGTACTTAACAGTACTAGCTTATGTCGTTAGAAATTATTTACAAAGTTGGTTCCTCTATTCAACCATTATCAAATGTACTGCATTTTTAACAATTAATAGTGAAAGGTGATATAAATGTCACTATAAAAAGTAAAGTTTAACAGGACATTAAACATTAGTGTATAAATGTAAAATGAAATAAATCCATAAACAATAATACACATTTGTATTAATTTACACGTTCGGTTTCAAAATGTATAGTGAGTATTAAAGCTCAGACATTAATTCTCTCCTAGTATAGTCGTGCAGTGAAGAAGTTACAGTACTTTCTGCAAATCAAGTAGGCATACTGAGCATGATCAGAAGTGTGTAGTCCTACTTTCTTTTCTTGCTTCTAATAGATTGGTTTGTGTTACATATTCGTTTAAAGTTTAACGTGTTGATTGTATCTCATTAGCGGAGACAAAGCAAAAACTGAGGACTTAGGAATGCGAATCTTAATCGAGACTGTTAATGCTGTTCGGTATTGTAAAATCCATGAACTTGTGGTGCCAGTGATGCAAAGTGATGGGCACGAACATTGCTTATTTCAATAGGACGATGCACTCCCTCACTATTCTATTGCGGCAAGGAAAATTTTGAATCGCGAATTACTAAACAGGTGGTTTGGAAGGAGAGGACCGACAAAATGGCCAGCCCGCTCCCCCGATCTCACAGCCTGTGATGATTGGTTGTGGGGTTATTTCAAGGAGGAGGTTTATGCTCGGAAATCGCGAGACGTCGACATAATAAAAACAGCAATTAAGAAAGGAATTCGTGATATTCTAGAGGACATGTATTGTAAAGTAATGAATGATTTTTCAAAGCCTTGCCGATTATACTTGAATGTGGACGGCGAACAGTTTGTGACAATAAGTGACTTTGGTTGGTGTTGTGTATTGTTATTTAATTTGTATTACCTTTCCAATGGTAATTAATGTCTTATTTCCCAATCATAACACCGTCATCACACGAAGCGATTAAATGTGTAACCATATTTCTGATCTACCTATACATAAAACGTACAATTTATAAATAGAGTCAGATATCTTCGTTTTGACGATTATAAAGAGATGACACTTTCTTTTTTTTTATTATGTAATAAATGAGTTTATACTGTAAGGCTACATATTGCACGGTCATTGAAAAAAAAAATAAAATCAGGTATGTTGATTCGGAACTTGATCATTCCGGCGCACACCACGATCGGCTATTGATACGACTTGATGGATTTTAGGTGACAACTTGCTCAGTTTCCGTAAGTGTCTTGAGTCAAGTGTTCAAGTGCTACTTTGATCACTTGAACTTTCTCCCATTTCTCTAGCTGTTCAACCTTCAGTTCACCTGTTATCTCATGGATACTACATGCCGTATCGAGCTGCCATTATTGTTACGTGATAATATGATTGTTAGCAACTCATCTTCATTCATAATAATATGAAGCTTTAGTGGTATATACCTGTAGAACAAAGTCATGTTATTGTATGAAACATAATCCTGTGCTCACGATTTGTGCTGTGTTATGCAAGGATATTTGATTAAATTAGTATTTTGGGTAGAAATTCAGGTTATTGGGAACGCATGATTACAGAAGTTATTCAAATTAATGTATGTTCCAGAATATTAAACAGACAGAGTGGAGTTACATTGAGTAAGACATGGAAATCGATTTTAAATACTCTTCAAAAAAAACATAGAAAAGGAACCTTGATATGAATGTAATACAATAACTTATGTAAATAGGCTACTTCAAATTTATTTATTTATTTAGTTCAGTGCTAGTAAATTTCAAATGAATACAAGTTAATAAATTATAATATAAACTAGCCCACTCCTGAATGAATAAGACTCGTGCTCAGGAGGGGATTCCAATACAAACAAAATAAAACTGAGAATGAATGAATTACAGATTAAAAAGTATTAAATATATTTAAACCAAAACTATAATTCCAATAATTTTTTTTTTTCCTTTTTATTAATTTGGAGAGGATTAGTGGTTAAAATAATATTAGAATAAAATTTGTTTAATAATCTACTACCTTGACTAATGCTATGATAAAAAAAACTGCATTGATTTTACATTTAGGTTCAAATAAACGCAGAGAATTCATATTTTTAGTTCTATATTTATGTATATGCCTTTCAAAGTTATTAAGATTTTTGTGAAAATATTTTAATAATATAAAGTAATAAATTTGTTTAATGTTGAAAACTTTGAAATGTTTAAATAACAATTCAATTGAGTAATTTTTCTGTTTTTTTTTAACAAATTTATACACTCAGGGACAAAAAAACCGGACACGTCTATATTTGCTTGTATTTTGTTGCCAATTATTTCAAAATGAAACAAAACCCATTTAAACAAAATAATGTTTCATTTAGCACCTTATACGACAACATTTGAAAAAAAATCTCTGATGAGAAAATTTACAAAAATTACAAAGGGCGTATAACTATGGCATCGTTTGGTCTAACTGTTTTTTCATTTTATGGTGCCTTAAACATTAAAAACTCTTTTTAGTAACGGGTATTACCCCCTCTGGCTTGAATAACTGCATCCATACGTCTTGGCATGCTCTCAATTTGGTTAGCAATGTCTTCTTGAGGAATAAGTTCCCATTCTTCGCTAAGTGCTCGCCTCAACTCTTGTAACGATTCTGGTCTCGGTCGTCTATTCTTAACACGCCGTCCCAGCATGTCCCCCACGTGTTCAATTGGGTTCATTTCTGGACTCCTTGCTGACCATGGAAGAACATGGATTCCCAATTCTTGGAGATAATCTCCGACCGCATGGGCAATATGCGGCCGTGCATTATCATGCATTAAAACAAAATTATCGCCTAAAAATTGGCCAAATGACACAACATGATCAGCCAAACATTCATTTATATACCTATCAGCTGTTAGCCTTCCATTTTCAACAAAAAACCAACTCTGTACGAGCATCCGTACACACTCCTGCCCAAACCATCACTCCACCACCTCCATACGGCACAGTTTCGGAAATGCAACACTGTGAAAATCGTTCTCCCCTCCTTCGCCAAACTCTTTCACGTCCATCAGGTGAGCACAGATTGAAACGGGACTCATCGGTGAACAGAACAAAGCTCCACTGTCCATTTCTCCAATCCCTGTGATCATTTGCAAAACGCAGTCGTTCAACTCGATGCATCCTGAGAAATCTGGGACCAGTTGGAGGTCTACTTGATATCAGTCTATTTGCTTTCAACCGCCTTCTAACTGTTTTGGCCGAAATTGGGCGTCCATGCATGTTAACAAATTGCTGGGCTAAACTAGTAGCTGGCAGGTTGCGCTCCCTAAGAACTCTCAACACCATATACCTGTCTTCATTTGGATTTGTAGCTCTTGGACGACCCGAACCTGGTCTTCTGGTATATTGTAGGATCTCTCTATACCGTTTTATGGCATTATGGGTTGTGCTTCTAGCCATATTCATAACATTTGCAGTGTAACGTACACTGCGTCCATCAACGTAAAGGGCTACAGCTCGAGCTACATCTTCAGGTCGCATCTTGTTTTAAGACAAATGTTACAACCCCACTTAAACTCAGAAACTGTAAAAATAAAGAAATAACGAATGATAACGATAATGAAGCACAAAATGGTTGAGACAAAATTGTTATAGCTGAGACTCCGAAAGCAAAATTGGAATATTTGGTTGTAATGGCTTGTTTATAAAACAAAAAACAATCAACAATGTATACACGTCTCCATAACAACAGATGGCTACCATAATATTGTATGAGAAGATAATGTTTTGCAAAATACCAGCAAATATTAAAGTGTCCTTTTTTTTTGTCCCTGAGTGTAGAGTAGGCTACCTTTTTCTATAGTAAAATTAACGGATAAAGGTTGGATTTATAAGTTCCACCCCAACCTATAATAGCATACATAAATATAGATTGAAATAATTTTAAATAAATTGTACATAAACAGTTAGTTGACAAAATATTTCTTAGAACAACAAAGTAATATAATGTTTTACGTAATTTGTTACAAATATGATTATTTCATTTTAAATGATTATCAATAATTATACCCATGTATTTAACCTCATTAACTTCATTAATAATTTAACAATTGCAATTTATATCGGAATAGTCAAAATTATGCATTTTAATTTTTAGTGTGAATGAAATTGGTTTATTACCTGTATTATTTAAAGAAAATGGGATAGCTATTGTTTTATCTTCATTAGTTACAAGAGAATTTAAATCGAACCATTCGTTTATTAATTTTAAGCCACACTTTGCATTATAATAAACATCAGTCCAAGTTTTTCCACTGAAAAGTAAAACTGTATCATCAGCATACGAATATAAATCACCTTCATATTCTTTAAGATCTATCATTGAAAAGGCATTAATATATATAAAAATAAAATCGATCCAAAGACTATTCCTTGCGTAAGTCCTATGTTAATTTTAATAAATTCACTTAATCCATTATCAATTTTAGTAGCTTGAAATCTATCATTTAAATAAGACTTTAATAAATTGAAAGCATTATTTTTAATTCCAACACAATTTAATTTATCTAATAATAAATTATGACTTACAGTATCAGAAGCTTTTTTTTATATCCATAAATATACCAACACACTTAAAATCTTGATCAAGTACCTTAACAATTTTTTTAGTAACATTGAAAATTACATTCTCTGCATTACAGTTTTTGCTAAATACAAATTGATTTTCACTTAATACAGTATATTCTTCTTATTTAAATGATCCATGATTCTATTTCAATGCATTTTTCAAATAATTTACAAAAAAAAAAAAAAAAAAAAGAAAGGAAGCAAAGATATAGGTATATAATTATTCATACTCATTTTATCACCATATTTAAAAGTTGGTTTTATGATAGCAATTTTAAATTTGTCAGAAAATTTGCCATGCAAAAAATACAAATTAAATCTATGTACAAGCAGTTTAGCAATATAAATTATTAGAAATGTTATTAACTTAGCATAAAACATAAAAAAACCACATGATGTATTGTCCTTCATATTTGAACTAATTTTAATTAATTCTTCTATTGTAAGAGGGTTTAGCTGCAGACATGAATTTATTTAATTGGAGTTATTCGATAAAAATAATTTCATTATACAAACTATTATTATTATAATTTTTAATAGAAGAAATAATTTCTGCACTTATATTAGAAAAGTAATTATTAAATTCAGTAGTAATATTTTTTTAATCATTTATAACTAATCCATCATGAGTATACATTTATTTAATTTTATCATAATTCTCGGTTTGAATGTTACAAGCTTCTTTAATAGTTTACCAAAATACTTTTGGGTTATCTTTACACTTTTCTAATTTATTAGAATAATATTCAGTCTTTAACGGTTTTATTAAGTTTGTCAAAATGTTTCTATACATTATATATATATATATATATATATATATATATATATATATATATATATATAATATATTAGGTTAACATTAAAAGACTCTTTCTTTAATCCAGTTGCAATTTTATCTCTAGTTCTAATGGATTTAATAACACCTCTAGTGATCCATGGTTTAATCTTTTTATTTTTACTGGATACTTTGTTACTAAATAATCAGAGATATTTTGAATGTACAGTATGTGTTTAAATTTTGGTGTAATAAATTAAGACAATGATCTGGATCAGGGTTATTTAATATATTGAAACAAGATTCATTAGTTATATCTAACATTAAGTTGTTGATTGTTGTTGTTTAGTCAACTGTCCGAAGACAGGTTTGAACCTTACAAGCGATACCAAGAAGACACAACTTATGAGGCAACTAGGCCAGGAGATAATGGGGTAGGATGGCCAGTTCCTTTCCCCCTCCATTGCATACATCACCGATTAGCTACATATTACACTAATCAGACTTCAGATGCATACAAATAATTTTAATAATATTATAATTATTATTGGATTATTCATATTCTTTGTCATTAATAAGTGAGATAACTACATATATGGTATAATGATCAGTAATTTGACTATGATAAATAAAAGGTGTGAATTCTATTAATTTATTGTTGCTTTTAAAAATATATGATCGAGACAGCTCTTAGTTAACGGTCTGGTTATAACATTTAAATGCTTAGCCTATAAGATTCAAATTATTGTAACAGATTCAAATAATCATGGGAAATATCATCAACATTTTGTTCTTCGAATATTTTAATATTAATATCATCAATTATTAAATGGTTAATAAAATTCTTGTTAGTGTGAAAAAACCATTCAAGATCATTTAAAAATTCAGTTTTGTTTAGACTAGGGATCTATAAATAGCTAATTCAAATATATTATTCTTAAATTTGAGACTTAAGTGCTTAAAATTTGCATATGGAAATTATAACATCACATTTATTATGTGTATTTAATTTAGTAAACTTACGATAATTGACTAATTCAGAACCTATATCATTACTAAACCATGCTTCAGTCAATACAATTAAATCAAATTTAGTAGAAAACATTGAAGCAAAACACATTATTCCGATAATGTTTAGAAATATAACGAATATTCATATGTAAAATTTTTAAACGAAGAAATTTACTAGAAATGAAACTGTCAAAATTAAACATGTCATTAAACTTTATTGTTGGTTTATTTAAATTAATGTAATAATGAGTAATATAATTAATATCATTAGGAATATCATCCATTATAAATATTAATTAATCTTATTGACTGAAATGTGTACGTAATAAGTGTAGGCCTACATTTTATGAAGATCGTTATAATCAAAGATTGTACTCCCTTGTGAATTTTCGTCTTTTCTAATGAATATTTTGCAATCTTTTATCCAAGTAAACAACTTTAGTTTTGTAATGAAGAGTCTTCACAAATGGTGTCAAATGATCTACGGCAGTTACCATACCAGGTTGGAAGTTCTTGTAGATTTTCCATGTTGAAATACCATAATCTCCATCGTTGCCTTTAGCCGTTTCACGGAAGCTACGTAACCAGGGATCACATCTCATTCGATTTGAGAAACGAAATACTCAAAATGGACTTAGTTAAACCGTAACTTCATTACAATCTCTCTATACCCATTAATCACTACAACGACCTTGTATTATCTGTCATATTATCTATCTATATCAGTCCATCAATATCAATTCACACAATTACGATTTCATATCCTTCTCCAATCGCCATCTGGCGATGCATAGAGGAGCCTGGTTTCGAGGCAGGAGTGGGGTTTGCTACTCGCAACCCCAATAAACAGCGAGCCTTAGTGCAGTCAGTTCATGTGAGTTGAGAATGCGCCTAGATGGGAGAATAGTATAATAACCCATGAATGGTTTGTGTTTTGTAATATCCCGATGCCAATCTAATCTAATCTGCCACATTGGTCTCACTGCTGGGTCTCACTGCTGTTTATATTATTATTATTATTATTATTATTATTATTATTATTATTATTATTAAATTGCATCATGGATATTACCCCTCTGATCATCGGCTTATAGCAACTAATTTCTGAGAATTATTCCTGTTTTTTCCACACCAAATATACTCTTATTTATCTCATATAAATTATATATATATATATATATTTTAGTTTATTTTATTTTATTGGGTTATTTTACGACGCTGTATCAACATCTAGGTTATTTAGAGTCTGAACGAAATAAAGGTGATAATGCCGGTGAAATGAGTCCGGGGTCCAGCACCGAAAGTTACCCAGCATTTGCTCGTATTGGGTTGAGGGAAAACCCCGGAAAAAACCTCAACCAGGTAACTTGCCCCGACCGGGATTCGAACCCGGGCCACTTGGTTTCGCGTTGACCGTTACTCCACAGGTGTGGACCTATACATATATATATATATATATATATATATATATATATATATATATATATACAGCATACCTGTCTCTGCCGGGGAAGGTTGAGTGGGGAGTTAAGAGGTAGTCTGCAGTGACATAATTGAGTTATTAACGCCCAGGCCTGCTTTAGACTATTGTGTTCCCTATATGTATATGCGATGATTGTCTAAATCCGACACTTGATCTGGTTGACATTCGCGAATCCGATATTGACAGGTGGGCTATTCATCCTTAGCACCGACATCGCCAGGCCCCATCCTCGTACGAGTAGCCTGATAAGCAGACTTCGCATTTTTGTCACGCTGAATTTATCGAGGAATATAGCCTTGTACGGAGGGAGTCCAAATGTGTGGCTCTCACTGCTTAAGTGACGGTACAGTAGACCTACGGTGAAGGTAAAAAATAATGGAGCATATCATGACAACACTGCAACTTAATTTTAATGGTTTGCACAATCGAAACGTTTTGAACAAATATGTTTGCCACGCCATTGATTACAATTGAATTTCAAAATTAATAATCTGATAATAAATATACAACAGAAGTTTTATACATATATAAAAACAATGATTTACACCTATTTATTGAAATAACTACTATCACAATGACAAAAAATATACATTCGAAGAATATGTTAAGCCACCGGCGTGGCTCAGTCGGTTAAGGCGCTTGCCTGCCGGTCTGAAGTTGCGCTCGGGCGCGGTTCGATCCCCCATTGGGCTGATTACGTGGTTGGGTTTTTCCGAGGTTTTCCCCAACCGTAAGGTGAATGCCAGGTAATCTATGCCGAATCCTCGGGCTCATCTCACTATCACCAATCTCATCGACGCTAAATAACCTCGTAGTTGATACAGCGTCGTTAAATAATCAACTAAAAAAAAGAATATGTTACCATTCCTTACACAAAAATAATCATTTCCAAATTCCGAAATAAACAACTGCAGTGTAGATACTGTTGGCGGCATTTGTCTCCTGGCGCACCTCATTTACAACTGAACGGGATCACAATGAACTCATCGACATACAAACATACGTAACGACTTGCGCTTCTACATAACACAAGTCAGAACTCATAGAGGTCTTGTAACCTGCTTGCTCCTTTCACTGACGTCATTAATGTACCAGGAGAAACTACTCCATCCAATATAGCGCTTGTGACAAAAATGTGAAGCCTGCTGATAAGGTCCAGGAGCCCCGACCCTTAAGGCTGGTTCACAATAAACCGGGAACGGAAACGACAACGAGAACCGAAATAATGTTAAATACTGTACATTTATTTTAACAATATTTCCGTTCTCGTTCTCGTCGTTTCCGTTCCCGGTTTATTGTGGACAGCCTTTACTCTGTTATAATTGGAAACCCGTACTACCTCCAAGACTTCACCCCAGTTTTTTTTTTTTTTTTTTTTTTTTTAACTATTGCAGATAATACAAGAGATGAGTAATGATGAAACCTCTCCTTCCATGGACACGAGGTTGCCTACGCTTCACCCATACGTTGTGGGTGTCTTTGAACTCTACACAGCGGTCAGATGTAAACAAGAGCAGGTTTCAGACATACAAAGTACAGTATACTTCTGTGGAACATAAACGTTGCGCACTATCTGTTCGGAACATTTGGAGTGAAATATAACCAATGTAAAGTTGTTACACTTGGTAGTCCTCTATGGAGTGCACAATTCAACTAAAGACTACATATATTAGAATGACTTAATATAGCATTAGAAGTTAGAAATAGACTCGCTCACTTACTACCGCACTGGACACGTAGCATCACAGTTCATCACTGTTGCTGTAACCAAACAGTACAGAAAACAATTCTAACCCCCTTCCCTCTGACGTCATGTACAATACTCGAGTCACATGTACGCTGGTATCGTGTTTACGAAGGAATTGTTTCATCTCTAGAGATGAGGGAAAGGCGGAAAGTGTTGATGAAGTAACAGAGAGATCCTGAGAAAAATTCTCTAAAGCATTTTCTCACCACAAATTCCATCACGATCTGGCCGGGGATCGAACCCTGGCCGTCTGGATGGCAGACCAGCGTGTCAGCGCTTGAGCCACAGTCGCGGCTACGAGTGTCGTATATTTCCATTGAACTTTTAAAATCCAGAGGAAACTTAACTATGATTAAATTATTTAGAATTCATGCTGAATGTATAGCCTACAGTATTTCTTTACTGGAGCACGTAGTGATTAATTATACTGATGTATAAGCAGCTTATCAACGTCATTGTGAATATCATTATTTTGTTTCCACTTATTGAACAATACGACTCATTCCGTCTTCAGTCATAAGAGGATTATGAACCTACACACGGAATTCAAAAGCAGCGGGGCCTCCTGGCGACGTGTGTAAGCGAAACATGAATCAATAAATAACAGTACGCTCTTGCATAATAGACTTAGTATGTTGAATGGAAACCTTGCAAGTAATCTATGCGTCATCACATTCTGTATCCTGACAGTTCCACGTATCATCGTAAAAATAAACGTGATGCACGTAGGCCTGATCGTCATGTGATGTTTCCATTTTATACAAAATGATCTTAAGGAATATTGACCGCGATGTACAGACCGATTATTTAGTCCTGACAGCTCAGCGACGCGAAAAGGGGGAAGTAATAGAAGTAGTAAGGAGAGTTCCGGAGTAGAGAAGGGCGAGCGGTCGGTAAAGGAATGCAGTACAGCTTAATTGTACTGGAAACACAATGCTATACCGCTTGCGTGACATCCAATCGCTCTGACTGCAGGCAACAGACTAACCTGAACATCCCTTGGCGTAACTCAATGGACTCGCCTGACCCAGGCGCAGATTGCCGGCGACTGTCAGGACTAAATAATCGTACTGTATACAGTTATAACGTTGCGCTGAAGTCATAGCCATGGATTCCAAAATCTTGTCTTCTAGTTAATTGGCGTCCCGACGTCACGCTGGTCCCACGTTGCGAATCAGATCCAAAACTGTTGATGAGTTAATGTTGAAACCTCTCGTCAAAAGTGCACATAAGAATCTCAAAAAAAATATATATATGCCCGTGATCCACACTTGTAGAGTAACGGTTAGCGTGTCTGGCCGCGAAACCAGATGGCCCAGGTTCGATTCCCTGTCGGGACAAGTTACCTGGTTGAGGTTTTTCCGGGGTTTTCCCTCAACCCAATATGAGCAAATGCTGGGTAACTTTCGGTGTTGGACCCCGGACTCATTTCACCGGCATTATCACCTTCATCTCATTCAGACGCTAAATAACCTAAGATGTTGATAAAGCGTCGTAATATAACCTACTAAAAAAATAAAAATAAATGCCCGTACTAACTATAAGAGTGCAAAAACTTACTTGCAATATTGCATTAAGAAACAGGGGCGCATAATTGAGAGAATAGTTGAGTTGCTATCCGATGTGAATGCCTACGTTATCACATGACATGTGAGATGATTTTGTGTTACGCCAGCTGAGAGCTGAGTGAACATCCAAATTTCCTTCCCTCACGGAGGAAGCCATGCTAAGGTTTTTATCACTCTTTAAAATTTATCGCCTTCTGCTGAATTTGATCCCACGAATCTAAGATCCGAAAGCTAGCACAGTAACCGAGAACGACACGTTATACTGTAACTAACCGCACAGAAAAAAAAAGTTTGACTTTTTTTGATTGATTCCATGACTACATTATGTGCCATGATATAAGTTATTAATTATTAATCCCCACAAAGTATCAAAACAACTATGTTGAGTAAGATTAAATTAATATTATTTGTTTGAATCAACAATATTCAACGTAATATAGGCTACAGAATGGAAGTAATATAATAGTGCATATTTTAACAGCTTATTCCTTGGATGGAGTACAACAAAAATTATAATACCATATTAGTCCTAAATTATTACCTTTATCAGAAAAAAAATAAGTTTCCCCTAAATGTTAACACCGTTTTACTTGATGAATACATTCCATACGGTCCTGATTTTCACACTTATCATTAGAGAAAGTGATAAGGAATTATTTTTTATCCTTTTGAAGTTTTTCAATCAAATTGACTGTTTTCTTGCAAATTAAACGTATCGTTATTTCCTGCCATTAGGAAGCTTGGCAATCCTACTGTAGTGACTAAGGAACGGAATGCTGCTATTTAGACCGAGTTCTTTTGTGTATTCGTAGGTGAGCCGGTGATGCTCTCTTGCCAAACTACGCAGACTTTCAGCCTAATTATGTAATTAAACATGCGCTTAATTACAAAACCCATGATATGATATGTATATATATTTTTATGTATTTTATTACCCCTTTAATCTGTACAGTTATATCACCTCCACCTTGTACTACTCTTCTTGTACCGAAGAGACGCCACCAGTTCGGCCAATATTATGTTGAAAATTCGTGTAACAGGAAGAGAAATTCGAGTGAACATTTTGCCGAAACGACTTAACACATTGTTCGGTTCTGAATATGACATTCTGTATTGCCTCTTTGTAGGCCGAAGTCGTGCTGATCCCACGTCACGGGAGCTCCACTGTGTGGCCTTCTTGAGACTAAGAATCAACTCCGACAGAATTATGAAAACTCTAGATGGGGGCATTGTCTAAGAGATAAAAGTTAAGATCGTGGTTCGTAGACACAATAGGTCTATATTATGATCTCTAACACAGCCTCGCTCTGTTATTTCCACTACTTTATTTTTCCTGCATAGTAGCTGCAGCACTAAAGTGGAGAGAGTAGATATTGCTTTTGCAGTTTACATAATGTCAGTATTATAATCAGCGTTACACTAGTGTCCTTTGGTTTTTTTTGTGATAATAAGGGTTTTAACCTGCATTTTAAGGCGAATATAAACGCATAATGCCAATGTAGACAATGTAGTGATAGAAATCTGGGTATTTCAATGCCAGTATTTAAGATTAGTTTGTATACATTAGCAAATAGTTTTTCAATGTAAGGAGCATTGATTACACTGAAAGCTGTACTGTTTACGTATAGTATACGGTGATATATTCACAATTTTTTTATAGTTGGAATGGAATGGAATGGAATTTACCTGAGGGGGGCACGGATGGCCAGCACTGCGACCTGTTGAGATCTATTGCGCTAACCCTCGATATGGAATGAATTGCGTGCCACAGATCCCCTACGCGCACCGCCCTAACCACATGACTCCCTTAACGACCCGTCCCTACAGCCGACAGAATCCATATACCATTCCTGCTTCGGCAACTTTCCCCAAGGCCCCCCTGTTGGTCCGAGGCGAAACTCCTCCCCCGAGTAGGTACTCCTCGGATACCATTGCAAAAGCCGTCCAACGTCGCTTAGCCATTACACGGAGGGCTATCGAGAGAGTCAGCAGCTTCGTGAGGCCGCCTGTACAGTGATCTGAAATACCAGAAACGGAATGATGAGGAAAGGATGATGAGGGAGGAAAGGAAGTGGCGAAGATGAGTGGGATTCCAATCGCCTGATAAAGTTACCTGTTATTCATCCATAGGAGTGAGGGGATAAAAAACCGAAAAAACCTCATCCAGGCAACTCGTCCTGACCGGGAATCGAACCCGGGACCGCTGGGTTCGTAGTTAACCCCTCAATCACAACGGTGGACCATTTTGATGGTTGGTAAACCGAAAAGACAGATATTGGGTGAGGAAAAATTTCAAGGATAGGCCTACGGCACCGTATGCTTAATGCTAAGTGAAGAGAAATGCATTTTCAGTATGTTTGTCTGATTTTCAAAGCAATGCGGCAATTGACTTTAACATCTTGTAAATTGTGGAAAATGTTCAGGTTTGATGACATAGTAATATGAAATTAGTACAGTGGCATTAGATATAGAAAGACCTGGAAAGCCAGAGAACTTAAAAAAGTGTTCCACACGATTTTTATTCGTCATGAATGTCAATGTTGAACTCCGTATCCTTTGGTAAGGTAAATGAAATGAATTTGTGAAATGAATGCATGTATGAATCGGAGAGTGAGTCAGTGAATGAATGAATGTTGACAGTTTTGTTGTACTGTATTTACTTATCGACGTGTAACACATAAGGATACCTAGTGGCTTTTACCAAGCGTGGTGCCAGATTATTATGATAATTGGCAGGGACTCATAATGTGTGGACTCATTCAGAGACTATTCCAGTAATGATTGGTTCGCTGATTTACTTGGTCATGTGACATCTGATAGGCTACTAATTCGACATAATGTTCAAAGTGATTGTATTAGAATATAATATTGCCAGAATATGTTTATACATTTATACAGGGACATCATTTTATTTTTACTAACATTTCTAATATTAACGTGGCTATACCTTTGGATTAACGGTTTAGAACCGGAAACACCGTTTGCTACCCCTTCCACAACTGTAGTTCGATGATACTGACGTAAAATACAAACAAATCACTTTACTAGGAATAGAAGGGAAGTTAAATTGAAAAATAACCATAATATGGATATTTAAACACATTTTTGAAAATGGTGGCCATTCATTTCGATACAGGCTTCAGTTTTTCTGTACATATTATCGCACTATAGACTATTGTACCTAATTCCAATTACCAGTTTCGCCCTTCGTACTAGTAACTCATGTTGAAATACTTCTATACCTACTCTATAAAAGAGTACCTTACGTAATGTAAATTCAATCTTCACTGCTGCCCGATTCGAAAAGATAAAATTACTCAGACATGCTATCTACTGTCCGTCCAAGTGCTTTTGTCGCAGGGTCGCAGAAAGGGGGAAATCACGCGACAGTTAATTACTTAACGAGATACTTTTATTTAAGTTATTTTAAACAGTTGTGTAATATTACGTAGACGTCCAATTCCTAACAGAAATTAATGTTTTCAGAAAAGAGCTAAGACAGCCCAGCCACTAGCCTTTACAGAGGGCGATCAGAAGCGGGTGGGGGAAACCGGGATGCGACGTAGGCAAATGGACAACAGTACTTGTGCGAAAATATGATTCAATATTGAAAGTTCTTTCGTTACTGGAAAACGCGAACATGTTTCTGGAACGTACTATACTCACTAACTCAATTCTGTTTACTATGACCGTAGGCGACTTTTACTGCATACGCGGCCTTGGTTCTATGTGGAGGACGGTTGGAAGTTTGGTAGTAGAGGGAGTGAGAGTGAAGTACATTAAAAAACTCAGGTACAATGAAAATAGAAGTAAAAATAAAATTATGTCGCTGTATATGCAGTTACTACATACGTAATACAAAGTAACAAATTCATTCTGTATTTAACTATTTTTGTCTTGATTGGCCTCTTCATTAGTCTCCTCCTGAGGAAGAGTGTAAAACAGCCCTGGGCATAAAGGGGAAGGTAACATGTCCTTTTCGCTTACATCGTTTCAGAAACAAACACATAATAAGACACTGTGCATCAGTGGTGGATTTTAGCCGACCAACGAGAGCCGAAAGCTATGATGCCTGCCTTATACAATCCGTCACTCAGCAGTGCTTATCTACTTGTCTAATCATATCGGTCCGAAACATAGCTGTCTCTGCCGGGGAAGGTGGAGTGAAGAGTTAAGTGGTAGTTTGCAGAGACTCGATTGAGTTATTAGCGTCTAAGCGTGATGTGAAATAAGCAAGGTAATGTACGAAATCTCGAAAAGAAACAGTATTCGTAAGTTATTACTTGGAATTTGAGTTAATCGGTTTGTATTCTGTATGCACACTAATTAATTCTCAGTTTTGAAGTCTCGCAAGAAAAGGAACAAAAACTTAATATGTCATAATTGTAACGTTCTGAATGTATTGTACCGAGCATCACTTTTCAGCAGTTATCTGTCATTTTATATAAAGAAAAGCGGGGTTCGTTCCTAGTTGGCATTTTGTTTCTCTTGGTCTACTCAGATGAATGTCGAATTTGCTCTTTCATATCAAACAAAGGTATAAATTATTAATATTTTATCATGTGTAAAATAGTCTCTACAGTTGCTACAAAATTCTTCGTTGAAAAATAAATCTTCCAAATTGTGCAGTATTTACCAAAACCGACACCACTTTGTTTGTATCATACGTTCGAGCTTCCTGTAATAGCAACGTCACCAGTCAGTACTAGGAATCGTATTTGTGGTACCTGTATCTTAAAACTGATAAAAGATAGTGATAAGAATGCATTGTATTTAATTTCTATAAAGATGCTTACATAAAATGTAATATAATGAGGACTCGGTGTTGAAACCTGTCAGATAGCACAGCTAGATAATATAATATTTTCAGTATTATCGCAGAAATTATATGATAATATTTCATCATGTAGGCTATGTTTGTTAAATATTTTTTAATTAATTGCATGATGTGTAAAAATGTTCTCTCAGGTTGATTACGATATACTTTTTATTCCACTATAAATTTTTCCTAATTTTTAGCAAGACAATTTGTTTTCGTGAGATTCATTATTATTGCATCAGATTATACCGGATAAAGATTCCTGTTATTTATTTCTGCAGCTCTGCGTCCTCATCTTAGTGTTATTATTATTATTATTATTATTATTATTATTATTAGGTACTTTAATTATTATTATGTTTCGCAGAACTTTCGTACTGCACACTTCACTATGAATGGAATTAACTTATTCTCTCACCTACAAGTTGCAATCCATTTTAAAGAGTTTCGTTTAGCGCAATAAATAATAGACCTAATTGTTTCCACTCGTGGAGTACTACCACAGTCTAGTATATTATACAGTCACAAGGCTCAATACGTAGGGAATAGATAGTTGCTAACCACTAGGATCGCTACTATCGCCTCATCACAGACAATGCCAAATAGTACCGGCACAGTCTATTGTTCCTAGTACCCTCAACAATTCAAGCTTCGTGAGTGTATATACTAGACTATGGTACTACTCTGATAATTATGACCACTTTTTTAGTGAGATTCTGAACTCGGGAAGGGGAGATAAGTTTCAGAATTTTCTTGTGAAGTCCATGCTTTATAGACACTGAAATAAAATTTGGTGCGTCAGGTTGAAAGGGGATTAGTTATCTCCTCAATTTTCCGAAACATGTATCATATCATTACCAAAATAGCATAGTATAAATCAGCATTTCACGTACCTAGAACATTATCATAACTAGTTTATAAACTATGAACAAGAGAAGGCAATGTCTTTTCCTCAATTATTACTATTCGGTTGACTATTTCCTTATACAGTAATGCATATTTAATCCGCTATAATTATTCTTAAATTTGATTTCACGGCGAACGTATTATCGTACGAGTAGCCACAGTTCCGTTCTTGCAATTTTCACATAGCAGTGAGATCTTTCCCTCCTAGAAGGATCATCGTCCATAACTTCACGATTTAGAGGTGGATATACTTTTCAGAAAAAGGAAATCAAAACTATTTTCTTGATAATAAATATGATTATACCTCATCGTAAGCCTTTGCGTGCTATTTATGTGTGAAAACATTTATATTCCTTCCTTTTATTGGAATTTTTTCTCATCTATCTCTTCGTAAGTCGTTCAATTACTTTACACATTGCGGCCTATAAATTTTATTGGTGTTAGATTCATTCTGTTGTGTGCTGTAACCGGCTGTTTTGTTAAGTATTTAGTTTAGTTGAATTGTTGGATTGTTTTCATTTGTAAGTTTTTGTCTTATTTCTTGATTACGTGTATGATTTGTATGTGTGTTAATTTTATTCATTCCTACGTCATATTAACAATACGTATCGTATATGTCGGATAAGAAATTAATGCTAGGCCTTTGTGTGAAAGCAGGATATGTAAGTAAAGTGGAATAAACTGGACCATAAGACAAAAAATAATTAATCCAATACAGGATACTTCAGAAATGGAGAAAAAATAATCAACTTAAAAAATATATTGCATGCATCTGATATGGTTTTATTATTATTATTATTATTATTATTATTATTATTATTATTATTGTTATTGTTGTTATTATTATTATTATTTTCTGTAAATGATTTCTTGTACGAGATTCGTAAGGAATATAATACGCCTACTGTTTCAATACATCGAAGTTGCATTGTCAATTGAAAAAAAAATTGTTAATTGACTGTCGTAAGAGTTATAATTATTAATTTCGCTTAGAGATACTTGCGGACTTTTAGATATTTTTTGTCGTTAATAAGACCTGTTCTGGGGAAAATGTTTTATTCTTTTGTCATTGTTACGCCATACCGTAAGTAGTATTCTGATTAAGGACATAAGCCAATATCTTTGGGGCACTATTAAGTCCTATCGTCCATACCTCTCCTTATCGAAATTAACAATTGCATTTTTCTAGCGGCAGTTATTTACTTTGCAACCAGTTGTTATTCAAGGTAACCTGTAGTAGTCTTTATGGTCCTGATTCTAGTACCGATAACGTTAAAATTAGAACAAAATAATTTAACGATTCTCTTAACGCTTCGTTCCTTTGGAGGAGATACTCTGTCTTTTATGTTCCTCATATCAAGTCTGACGTAAACGCTGAAATGTTGATGCATGTTAAAGCAACACAACTGAAACAGGGTAGCAACAACGCTTAAACGGTATTACAGTTAGAGATAAGGCACGTATGCTCGTTCCATGACTTTGAAAGCATCTAATATTAACGAATTATCTGTTAATCAGTTCATATTATCACTATCACGTCAAAACAGAATACGTAACAACTGTTGTCTTGATATCTTGATAGTGGGCGAGGTCATGAGTTAGTGGCAAATTGAACCTTGACGTCTATTCTAATTAAATCACCTTATATGGACAGATTTTCATTTATCTCCTCTGACGTGGGAAATTATTCCTATCTCGATCGAAAGACATTTTCTGATTATTCCCCGACAGACACTGCAATACTTATTTGTAATAATCAAGAGGTATAGAGGTGTTTATGGAGCAGGACATAAGGCATTCCTAAGCACTTCAGCCCAAGTAGGCTTTTTGTGCATCCACGATAAAATGAGTTGCGTTGCGATTGTTCTGATCCGTCACGTTACGCATTTCTATCCAGCCATAAAATCCTCATATTACCATATTTCTGGTGGTCGTCTGCCTTATCACACAAAACTTTATAAATCATCATGTCCCTGACAGCGGTGAAGGTCTGGGATGGGGAGTTCCGGTACTTTTGATGCAGATCTACTGTATGAGTCGTCTATACTCCACCACTCTGCCATCAATCAATATTTGGGCAAATCGCAGTATAGCGAACGTAGAAGCTCCGCCCACGACCCCTTCCACTTTTCCCCTACTAGCTCATCAGACACTACGTGATAGGCGAGTGTTGTGTCGAATGCACATTTCATGTGGGTGGGGATTTCCCCTACTGGCGTTCGCTATATTGCGATTTATCCCAATATTTGCACAAACCGCGAGGAACACCCACCATGGCGGACGATCAATTCGGCGTTACGCAAACACAAGAGGTGTCTTGTCTTTCGAGACACAGATGATAATGAAAGGGGAATTTCGGAGTGTGATGGTGGTACAACGAGAAAAAACTGGATAATTCCGAGAAAAACCATCTTAACCTTGATTTTGTCCACCACAAATATAATTCCGCCATAGACAAAATTTGAACTCGGGTCCGCAGTCATTGTAACCTAGCGCCCTGGCAACAGAGCTACCAAAGCGGATTTTATAATGGACAAAATTATTATTATGGAATAGCTTTTCCTTGAATGCTTTTGTTTTCCCCATCTTTCTCTTTCCACCCTTTCTCCATTAACCGTCTTACTATTTCGTATGCATAACAGTCTCTGAAGTTTAAAGGGTTAGTAAGAAAAATAAATAAACTTATTGTATTTTTTGACCGAACCATGGAATAGAGTAACTAACAAAACAATTACATGCCAAGATACTGACTACACTTCAAAATTACAAAGGCTGTGACACAAGAGAACCAAACAGGATGCGGACTTATTACGGAATTGCGGTTTCTGGGGATTGAACTACGTAAAAGGAAGTGTTGGGATTCTGACATGATACTGCTTCAGAACTGTACAATAATCGTGATTATGATAACATGATTTATTTTCACATCCGTTGCCTGTATCATATGGTTAATTTATTGGTGTGCTATTTTACTGAAACTTGGCAGCGTGCACTTATAAATAAGAAAGTCTGGCACTGATTAATATCATAATATTTCATAATTCGGAATGCTGACGGTTTACTGTCGATGGTTTTAAGTATTCTCTATTTAACGTCGCATTCCAACTTCATAGGATATTTAGAGGTAATGACCATGATCGGTTAATAACGATTTAATATGAAACACAAAGGAGACGAAAATACTCGGAACAGATTTAGTCTACAGTATCAATAGCTTACCCACCAAACATCTACCTGGGGTCAAATATGGTTCGGTGAGAAGAGCTGCGCTACTTATGCTTTGAGCGTTAAAGGACAAATGTAATGAATAAATAATTAGAAGAAGCTGTATGTTGTTCCTGGCTCTTCCTTTGTAATTTGATCTACTACGCTGCATGTCAACATACATATCAATAAATGGGATGTTATTAGAAAGAAACAGAAAAAATAAATGGGATGTTATTGGGAAGAAATAGCAAAAAAAAAAAAAATAAAAAATAACAATAAGCAAGACTATGGCCATACGTTGTGTTTGAGCCGTGCACGACGGCTTCTAGATCGCAAGGAAGCAGAGCAGTTAAATTGGAACACACTGACTAGGGCCCGGTTTCTTCAGCCTTTGTTAAAATGCACCTAACACAGCGTTAATTAACTGTAAGTTAAAAGTATGAATTGCTGTTAAAAATATTGCGTTTCTTCAACTTTACATTTCACATTTTAACATGTTTGTTAACTCTGTTAGGGCCAGAGATTCTAGAGTTTAACCATAACCTATAAACAAGTATAGGCTCACTTCTGTTTTCTGAACTCTGACAGTTGCGATTCTCGCTTGTTCCCGCTGTTTGATTCAGAGAGGATAGAAATCTGAGGTTTGGCAGTAAATAGCGTATACCTTTGTATGAACTTCTGGTCTGTCAAATCACAGAAATCATCCCCTCTGTTTATGTATTCATGGATATCATTTTCTAAATAATCCAGATATATAAGTTAAGCATCTAACGCACCAGCCATATGCGATACTTCTATGCTAACAGAGAGTTAAATGATTTAACTGCATGAAATTGGGCAGTTAAACTAACATAGGTTTTAACAGCCTGTTAGTACTAACAGTAGTTGAAGAAATGCTTCAACTGTTAAGTTTGCAGTTAAAATGGAATAACACACTGTTATAATTTGACAAAGGTTGAAGAAACCGGGCCTAGGTTATTGCAAGTATGAGAGATAGTTAAAGTTTATATTATATGATCGTTTTGTATAGGAAGCCATTTCAATGATTGAATTGTATGGAAGTTATTGTAATAGGATCGTATTGTATGAAGGTTAACTGGAAAGAGGTTTAGTAAGAGTGGCGGCCATTCAGTATATAGTAGAATCAGCATTAATGTATCTTAACATTTTCATTGTTCGGTTATATGCACTTTTGTTATTCATTGTTCAACTCATTGTACATTGCTGTTGTAATTCTTACTCATTCAGTCAGATTATATTTATTATGTTATTAGAAGTACTGCATTTATTGATTATGCTTCCACTGCGCAAACCAACCGAACCAGTACACCAGAAACATCTGATTTAGCAGGAGTAGGAAGTAAGGCGTATTAATGGTATTTATGGTACATTGAAAGGTGGTAAGGTAAAAGAGAGGTCGGCGATCGGCGGCGGTAGAGGAGAACTCCCTCTGGTCTGTTTAAATAAACTGCTTGTAATCACATAACACCGAAGGAATACAAGAGAGAGAATACCATCATCATCATTATCGTCACCGTCGTTGTCATAATCATAATTCTGAAGGAGGAGGGCAAATTCTAGCTTTACTCCATTTTAGTGCAGGCCTACTATTACGTTGACCCCCAGTTATATTCCGAACTACGCTAAGGTTCGCTGAATATCCAGGTTTTCATTGGACAACCCCCCCCCTCCGCGTCATCGGAGAATTTTATACAATGCTATGGAATGATAATGGAATGGAGATCAGACGGAATGATGTTGATCCCTACCACGGGGAAACATAAGAGCCCCGAAAAGAACCCCAACAAATGTCGCTATATATATATATTCCAAGCCTGACCGGGACTCGAACTCCGACTGCCCGCGTGACAAGCTGAAATCTAGACCACGCAGACACCGCAGAATTTATTATATATTCTTACTCATTCTCCAATTCATCTTCATGTTGCTTATGCCCGTTATTTACCCGAATTCGAATTACAATTTTTATCTATTGTGTAGATTTTAGTGAACTGCTTTGTGTGGAGTGTGATATTGTATGGGGTAGAATCATGGGCATTACAACGGAGTGAAGAAAAGCGACTAGAAGCATTTGAAATATAAATATGGAGAAGAATGGAGCTTGTGAAATGGACAGACAGAATAAGAAATGAAGCTGTGTTGCAAAGAATGCTGCAGAAACTGATCAGAAAGAGAAAAATAAATTGGCTGAGTCACTGGCTGAGAAGAAACTGTCTACTGAAGGATGCACTGGAAGGAATGATGAACGGGAGAACAGTACGAGACAGAAAAAAATATCAGATGATAGACGACATTAAGACATATGGATCATCTGCGGAGGCAAAGAAGGAAGAACATAAGAAAGATTGGAGGCTGCTGCGTTTGCAGTGAGATACCTGCCCTTGGACAGAAAACTATGAATGTGTAGACTTTGTCATTTGTAGGTAGTGTTCGAACTTCTTTGAATGTCTATTAAAATCTATTATTAATCAAGTATAGAAACTTTCCGCCGTTGATTTTTATGTGTGTCCGCTTATTTAGGACATTTGTTTAAATCATCTTAATGTCGTCATATTTGTCCGTCTATCCGAAAGAATCTATTTATTATTGTAACTTCGTTCTCAACGCCATTTAAAAAAGTGTCTGGTCATGCCAGTTACATTGTAATGAATATCGTATCTAGCTATCATTCTTCATCCTCTAGTGATAACCAT
Organism: Periplaneta americana; assembly: GCF_040183065.1. Lineage (NCBI taxonomy): Eukaryota > Metazoa > Arthropoda > Insecta > Blattodea > Blattidae > Periplaneta > Periplaneta americana. Next base: position 89,254,316 of record NC_091120.1, on the reverse strand, counting down.
TCAGTATAAATTCATATATCTCTGCTGTTATCAAGATAATAGACTTGTGAAATTTTCAGTTAGTTGCAGTTTAAGTTAGAATCGCGATATGTTATCTTTAAAAGTAAACAACTTTTGTTTGTATCGTGATCATATAATAGTAAGATTCGGCCTTTGTAATCTTTCTTTTGAATGAGCTTCATGTACAGTAAATTTTATTGAGAATATATTTTTTTTTATTTTGTCGTTGGTTGAATGAATTTACAGATGAGCAAATCTATGTATACTTAAGCCACTGTGCTACCACCAAATTTTAACATGGGCGAGAAAGTGCCTATAAATTTTACCTAGAAATCTCTGTCGGGTACAAGGTTCATTTATATGCTTTAAACCTATCGTCCTTCACCAGATTTGAACCGCGAACCGCGGACTCAGTGGCAAGCATGGTAACCGTCAGACCACCGAAGATGGACACTGTAATGCTACAAGAAATCTATTTAGAAATTTCTTGAAAATATATGCTTTCAGCATTTCTGATACCGCAAAGTAATAGCTACTGTTTTCGGCATACCGTCTGTCTTCTGTGCCTATAAAATTCTTGAACGTTATTGTGCTCGAAATCGGCTCTAACGATTTTTAAGTTTGTTCCCTGCATAAAATAATGTGATAAATGAAATAATGTAAGTAGTGTGTTGCCACATTTAAAGTCAAAAGTATATGAACGCCCATTTTACATTCTGTGAATTGTGTGATTTGAGTTCACTATAAGAGATGTAAGTTTCCCTCTTGGTTTAACAACTGGCAGTATCACTGTTATAGTAAGGCTTTCTATCTCATCTAACAAAGAAGAATCACCACAAAAGACCACGTGACGTGCCGGTATAGTAAATAAAGGGTCACTCTTGCTTAAAGTATTAGCACAGTCTAGTATATATAGTCACGAAGCTTGAGTTGCGAGGGTGCCAGGAACAATAAATTGTGCCGGACTATTTCGCATTGTCTATAATGAGGCGATATTAGCGATCCTAGTGGTTAGCAACTATCTATGGATGCATATTTACTACGTATTGAGCTTCGTGACTGTACATACTAGACTGTGGTATTAGCATCATTAGTTACAAATCCTCATTGTTTTGTGTGGACAGGTGTATATATTTTGAAACGTAATATGCAAACTAAATGTAATGGTGAGTAAAGTAATAAGATATATCGAAAATAAAATAGAAACTTATAGGCCTATGTGCCACCATACGTCGACTGGCACGTGATGCATAGTTTTCCATATGTTATTATTAACCGTTTCCGTATGATAATATACTCCTTAATTTGCATTGGAAACAAATATTATGATAATGGTAATCTTTCCATGTACTTTTTTTCCCTAACAAACACTTTCGTATTAATTTTCTAATGAAAGTTTGAGTAGGAGACAGTAACGGTACAAGAAATTATTCATTACCATATTTCTATTAGACTAAAAACGATATTTATACAAAGTGTTAAAAAAAGTATCCAATATTTTAGGAGGTGCTAGTATCCCAGATCACATATATAACAAATTCCTAATCCCTATATTAAAATCGGTAGCACTTTGAAGATAACAACCGCCAGGATCGCCACCCGTCCGCCGTAAACGAACACGAGATGACAGTACAGTCGTTAATTCAATTCAAATTGGAGTTATGACGTGAGTCCTTATGTAAAAACTAGATAGTTGTTACCGCCAAAGCCTATAAGGCCGAGCAATCTGGGTATATATGATCTAGGCTAGTATGCATCAAACCAAGAAAAATATGTCTAATAAACATGGGTCCTACAACACATACTTTCTGAGATCTGAACACTTGTTCATAGGAGGTATTCAATGTGACGTCCATTCATGGCTATGCATTCCTCTGCCCTTCGGCGTAAGGAATCACGCACTCTTTGAAATTGACCTGGTTGTTTTTGATAACCTAAAGTCTAGGAACGAGCAGGACAAGGCGTGGGGCCTCCCCAATCAATCCAGCAGTCCTGAAATGTCAGCGTCAGGTGTTCATGCTCATTGCGGAAAAAATGTGCTGGTGCCATCATGCATGAACCACACCTGTAGTCTTTGCTGACATGCCACATCCTACTCCAGCAAGGTAGGCAATATATTAATTAGAAAATCTTGATAACGAGCCCCAGTTAATCTCTGTGGTAGCACGTATGGCCCTTAATCTATCGCCAAGAACACCTACCCATACGTTAATTCAGAATCGGTGCTGATGCCTTATTTCTTCATCTGCATGGAAATTTTCATCAGGCCACACATGCTGATTACGAAAATTCACAACACCATCTCTGCTGAACCCCGCTCATATCCGCAACCAAACTTTTGTTTACAGTATTCCTTGCGACGTATCAGTATTCCATGCCAGGATTGTCAACTACGGTATGATTATCTGGTAGTCTGCTGTATTGTAGGGCAGAGAAATGCAATGCCATGAATGGGTGTCACATTGAGCACCTCCTATGGACAAGTATTCAGATCTCAGAAAGTATGTGTTGTAGGACCCATGTTTATTAAACATTTTTTTCTTGTTTTGTTGCATACTATCACCTCCTAAAATATTGGATACTTTTTAACACTCTGTATGTGTTCTATTTTTAGATAATTTATAAAATAAATATTTTTGTCTTTTAACTTTGGTGTGCAGAGTTTACTCATCTCTGTAGGTTATTTGTTATACTCGATAATTAATTACCGCATTACTGGCATATAAAAAGTGAACAAATAACATTTATGACGCAAATATTAAACATTGCAGTTTGCCGCCCATGAAATACATTCCGGGATTAAAATACGAGTTTATTTTGTTATGTAATTTATACTGACACAAGCAAGGTTATTTTAACCTAAACCCATATCGAAAGAAGTATATCTCTATGTATCTGTGACAAGGGGAAACACAGCGAAAATTATCCATGAGGGGCATACAACATATGTTGGCGATAGCGGTATCACATGAATTATGGTGTCATAAGTTTTGCGAATATTTTTACCGGAGTGGCCTGCCGTTGTGCAAACACCTCTAAAGTTTAAATAATTATGTCAAGATAGTTCGTGTCGAAGATAACTCCATGCAATGCCACCTTCCTCAAGTGTGATTTCTAGACACTTTTTGAAGAATGTCTGTGAATTATGTTGGCATGTCATGACCAGACATAAATTTCACTAATGTCGACCAATATGCCGTGATAGTCCGTACAAAAGTGATATTTTCGTATCTCGAGTATCCTCGGTAGTCTAGCGGATATTATGCTATTCGAGGTTCGCGGCTTGAAACCGGGCCGAGGCCAATACATTTTTAAGGACAATAGAATGGCTTCCTTTAGGAGAAAAGTAAAACTAGGACGCCCATATCGTACGTTTACGGCATCCATATTTAATCACTGATTTTAAATTAATGAACTCTTCTTCTTCTATTTGAGAATTGTGCCGTTGTGAGACGGAACTGTCGAAACACACTGTGGTACTAGAAGCGCATACACAAGTCGGGGAGGGCAGGAAATGCAAGTACAGTATTGTATTCGTTGATGGATAACCAATAAGAATTTGTATTCACTTCACCTGCCACACCCACTACCCTGATTGGACTGAACTTTTCAATTCTCTTCAGTCGAACTTAGGGGAGTCCACTGTATACAGTGCGTAATGAGTCAGAGCTGCTGTTTACAGAACTAAAAAGACTTCTACAGTACTTGCACTAAAAGAGGTAAATTAAGTGTTAATATATTCAATGTGCACAAACAAATGCATTTTAGTAGCTTAATAATTAGAACAATTATACATATTTCAAAATACGTCTTACGTTTGAAAAATTCTGTATGTTGATGAATTAAACTTAGGCATATATTTTCTTGCATATTCATCCAACTCCTCTGAAAAGTGTGAATATATACAAGTATGTATTTTCAGGATGATATTGCAGCAAGAAAAGGAAAGTGCCTCTCATTAGAAATCGGTATGTAATTTGCCTTCTGGTGTGATATGATCTTAGTGATATGTTATAAAGTCCCCTAACTCATTTATGTCTGATGTTGATTTACACTCTGCACAAGAATTAGATCATGAATTGCGAAATGACCAAACTCCTCAGTGGACAAATGATATACGGCTTAAAATTTCCATTGCCCATTTTTATTTTATTCAATTGATGTATTATCGATGATGACATGGGCATATACTAGCTGAAACAAGACGTATCTATTTATGAAAGAAAAGCAAGTAGATAAAGCATTACAAAACAAATACAATATGTCTATTTTATTTATTATTTCATCTAATGTATTTGGAAACTGCAGAAACTGTCTCCGACAATTTATAAATATACAAATGTAATTTCTTATAACAGAGGTGAGACTTGCTTGAATTATTTGTAATATTCTTATTCTCCATGTAAGCTGATCAAAATATGCACTGTATTAAAATTAAGCACATGTTCTCCACAATGTCATTAAAGAGACAAAAGAAGTTCTGCAATAATACAAACGCATTTGCTTTGCTGTCCACTTCTGTCCATCAAGTTACTTAACGTTGTTCCAGACGAGTAACTAAAAACTTGATGCAGAATTGTGCATTTCTCTCCTTTTCTTGTGTAAATAAAATTCTGGCCTTAAGTAAAAATTAAGGAAACTAACATAACAAAAACATGTCAACCATCACACAGCTGAGGCAACTACCGTTATATTTCAAGAATGTTTGTATGTACTATATGTGTTTATAACCTAGATGTGTGTTTATGCGTAAGTCGTCCATCGTTTTTAATTGTGTCTGATCACAGTTGCCATGTTAAAAAAATAGTAATATGTTAACGACGCCCACTGTATGCAGAGATTAGGGGCGGATTAGCAAATACAGTTGACAATAGATACCTTCCCAGATGTGATTGACTTATTTGTAGGGTTATCTTGGCATCAACTGGGCTATTGATCGTGGATTACTCTTGCCACGCGCACTCAAATAATTGTTTACTTCTTGGTATTTCTGTATTGTTCTATTGTATGTATGTAAAGTTAGCGCACTGGATAGTTCAAGAATGTAGACACTCACGCAAGGTCACATGCTCTTTACCTCCTATTGTGGTTGGCTCGTAGGGGAGTGTTTACATTCTCTGACTATCCATTGCGCTGGCTGTACTTAAATGTATGTATAGTTAAAAATGAACTCTAACGTCTGTACTCTCTGTATTTGAAGGCAGATTGTGATTCCTGCAGTGTCGTGTGTATAGTGGTGACTTTGCTATATAATATCTTTATTCATTATACGCAGTATACTTGAAGTTCAAGCTCTTCGCTCTCTTAACCTTGACAGATCAGAGGTGAGCGGGTATAATCACTTTCCGCCCATTTCACCTCGCGAAGAATGCCTGCGCTTGTTTGGGTCTATTTTAAAGACTGAAATTGTTATTCTAATGCAGAGACCCATACAGCTTGTATATGTTCAAGTCCGATTCACATGCAACAATATAACTAGTTAAATATAAATTGCCAGTACTATTGCAGGTCCAATATCCACCCAGTAAGCGTCTCTTTCCCCCCCCCTTCTTTTGAACATCTATGGCCGAATGACTACATCGTCGACTTTCCACGCCTGATTCTCGAATTCGTATCCCGACGAATCAAAATGAAATTTGTGGTGGACAGTTGCAGACAGTTTCCTGGGAGTAGGGGCTTACTATTATTTTCTTTGCCATCATTTATTCGTAACTTAATTACAATCATTCTCGTCACCATTGCAGCTAGTGACGGAAAAGTACAGGGATATCATTTTATTTTTACTAACATTTCTAATATTAACCTGGCTATACCTGTGGATCAACGATTAAGCTATTTCAAATATTAAATTAATTATAATTCATTGAATTAAAGTAGCTCATAAATTACCTTATAGATTTATCTAAATTTAAATAAATGTGTAGTGAAGAATATTGCTGGAGAACCTTTTAAGTGTAGAGTAAATATTTGTAATTTAAATTTATGTATTGTATTGATTAAGGCTGGTTGAGTGGAAGAGAAGACCTTATGGCCTTAACTCTGCCAGCGAAAATAAAACATTATTATTATTATTATTATTATTATTATTATTATTATTATTATTATTATTAAGAACCGGAAACACCGTTTGCTACCACCTTCCACGATTGGAGTTCGATGATACTGGCGTAATATAGGCTACAAACAAATCACTTTACTAGGTATAGGAGGGAATAAAAGTAGTTCATCCATTTACGTAAACTAGAAAATATTGCGATTTCGAGTTTGATAATTTTCATTAGGTTTTTGTTTAATCAAAATACAGTACAGTATTAACAATGAGTGTTTTTACTCACGAACTGAGCTTTCCATGCGGACGTACGTACAATATAGAGAATGAAGTTATATTGAAAAATAATCATAATATGGATATTTAAACACATTTTTTAAAATGGTGGCCTTTCATTTCGATACAGGCTTCAGTTCTAATGTGCATATTATCGCACTATAGATTATTGTACGTAATTCCAATTACCAGGTTCGTACTTCGTATCAGTAACTCATGTTGAAATAATTCTGTACCTACTCTATAAAAGAATACCTTACGTACTGTAAATTCAATCTTCACTTCTGCCCGATCCGAAAAGATAAAATTACTCAGACATACTATGTACTGTCAGTCCAAGTGGTTACGTCGCAGCGTCGTAGAAAGGGAGGAAATCACGTGGCAGTTAATTACTTAACGAAGCCTTTTATTTAAGTTATTTTAAACAAATGTATGGGTATAATATTACGTATATGTCCAATTCCTAACAGAAATTAATGTTCTCATAAAAGAGCTAAGACAGCCCAGCCACTAGCATTTACAGAGACACGAATAGAAGCAGGTGGGGGAAACCGGGATGCGACGTAGGCAAATGGAAAATGATGCAATATTGAAAGCTCTTTCGTCACTGGAAAACGCGAACATATTTTTGGAACGTACTGTTTACTATGACCGTAAGGCTACTATGACTATATGCGGTCTTGGATCTGTGTGGAGGACGGTGGAACTTCATTAGTAGAAGGGGTGGGAGGGAAGTACATTAAAAAACTCAGGTACAATAAAAATTGAAGTAAAAATAAAATGATGTCCCTGTACTTCTTCTCAGACGAGTAAACTTATGGATTCCGTGCGAACGTGGTGGACAATTGCGGTGTTAGGTGTTTTCTTTACCATCTCAGAAGAAGTAAATAACCACGGAAATGCCTGTAGTTGACGTCGATGCCAAAAAATTTAAGTTTGGTAATAATAATAATAATAATAATAATAATAATAAATATTTCTTTCACAATAATTATTGACTTGAGAATTATGATTGAGAGTATCACATTGTTATCACTTAAAATAGTATGCTGACTATAATTTTTCAAGCCAAAATCTTTCTTTTTGAGATTAAGGTCCATTGGTTTCATCTTTAAATATGAATATTGTCGTATCACTGAATACTTACTTAATTTTTTTTCTGAAAGTCATTGAATTCTTTCGTTGTTTCCTTATTTATTTTTAATTTTTGTGTAGTGTCCTTGTTAATGAATGCAGAGTTTTGTGTGCACTTATAAGGTAATGAATGACTATACGGTTTTTAATTATTTGAAGGATCATGCAAGAATTTTTCCTACATAAATTGAAATTGCGAAAAATTGTGAGAGTAGCTGGCTCGAAGATTACGTTGCGAATCACTGAAACGCAATGATAATATTTTTCTTTGACAAGATAACTGAAGTGCGTATGCAAAAGAAAATAAGATGTTTCGACTTTTCCGCTATCTCTATTCATTGATATTGACTTATTGTTTCATTTATATATATATAGAGCTTGTTCAGTGCCGGTGAGATTATGAGCTGATCATAACACAGCGAAGAGTAAAGGTAGCCTATTTGATAGAAAGGTTTTACAACATTTAGTTAACCTCAGTGTAAGTCTATGTCTGAGCTCTTTCGAGGCCTAAAACAATTTTAAATTGTATTTTAATCTATTGCAATATAGGACATAATTGACAACGAAAAAACACCATGTCCTAATCGGGTTTTGGATCCATGACCGGAGCAATCACGAAACTTGACCATTGCGTGCACCGATCACAGTTTTCGAAGGAATGTGCAACATGTTAAGAAGTCTCCCAGCTTTGCCCGAAGAAACTGTAAAATCACGAAAAACCTGTCAAGGCTTGGAGGTCGAACCTTAGGCATTCTGAATGCGAAATCAGCTTGGTAGTCGATACGGTATCTGTTAGCCGATTGGTCGTTGAACGGAACTTTACTTGAGCTTCGACATTTTGATGAATATGTCGCCTTGTTTAGTAGGACAAGTCCTTGGTAAGACATCGGTAAATATTAACCACTTCAACCTGTTGGGTGAATACAGCTGTACAGTGAAGTAGGTTTAGTGGAGGTGGTGCTCATTATAGTTGGCTGACGTGACTTGATCTACCAATTCACACATTTAACTTTGTGAAGGTCGACAGTGACGAAATGATCGACTTCGAGAGGCTTGCTGTGCATATTATTGAATCTCTTGTGACTAGTGCATGTTGACGAGTTAGGAAAGTGGGACGTTCATTTGCAAGAGTTGAAGGTTGCTTTCGGTTCATTCCCTTCGTTAGTCATGAAACTCATGATTGTGACATTACACAAAAAAATCTCTATTTCTAGAATCATATTTTCCACATTTTATTTGAATGCAGCTTAGGCTATATTGTAAATCATATAGATAATATGTGATTAGCTGCAGCAATGTGTATTATCGCGAGAGAATGTGAAAGGTGACCAATTGTTTACTACCGATTGGAGCTGATGTTGCTACTAAAGTTATTCTATTAAGACGCGGACACGGATTGTGTGTTAAGAGGGAATATGATAATTATTATCGACAATATATTCTAGATAGAATCGATGGAGCGCAATAGCAGGGATACAATACGGAGAATAGAATTTCTTGCATTTGTGTTATAGTGGCCACTGTTTTTACTTTTTTATTATACGTATTAAAAATAAAGTATTTTAATGCTGCAAAAAAGGATTTTGAGACCTTATCGAAGATAGACACTTGGGCACACTTTATAGGCTAACTTACTGAAAAAGTTATTCAGCAATTCCGTGTTTCTGTACAGCGATTTCTCCTAAACCGTTGGACGAATTTTATTCATGTTCAGTATACAGGGTGATTCACGAGGATTTACCGTCCTTTACGAAGCTTATTTCCGAAGACATTTTGAGCAAAAAATGTCATATAAACATGGACCCTATTCTCAGTATTTACAGAGTTACGTTTCGTTATTGGGACGCATTGCTGTGAACGCGTGAACTTGGTCAGCGTGCAGTCAGCAGCCAGCGCGAGCGCTACGGAAATCAAAGATAGCCGTATGCAGTTACATAGAGCGACGAGTGCCGTTCACAAGCGTGCGGCCAAGTGTACTCAAGCGGACGGCGACATTTTTTAAAATGTGTTGTAAACTCTCCAAGACTGTAAATTAGAATGCAAAATTGAACTGCAAATAATATAAGTCGGTGGAAGTGGTATGATTTGTAATAATTGTTCTGATAAGTGCGTAAGAATAGTGTAATTTTCTAGTTGAAAATAGAAAAAGATGTCTGTACGAAGCAACTACGGAGTTCACAGCACATTTTTAGCTTCATAATACTTGCAAATTAAAGAAATGGTACTTCTGAATGCTTCATTCTCTATTTGTATTATTCTTTTACCTTCCAACTAAAGAAAAAACGTATTTTACAAACAACTTTAAATTAGTGTAATTCTGAAAATATTGAGAATAGGAACTATGTTTATATGACATTTTTTGCTCAAAATGTCTTCAGAAATAAGCTCCGTAAAGGACGATAAGTTCTCGTGAATCACCCTGAATAATAATAATAATAATAATAATAATAATAATGATAATAATAACAATAATAATAATACATCATTCTTAGCGCGGCAGTCTGTGAAGAGGGCCAACACTAATCAGCCGACTATTGATCTCACGTCTACATGCCTCAGCAGAGTTGGACGATCATTCGACTAGTACGGAAGTAAAGTGTGACCAGCACGATGATCTTTCCAGCCGTTGTAGCATGTAACCGCGTTTAATCCCCCCCCCACACTGTAGTTCCCCAAATTCATCACAATGCTGAATGAGCACCGATTCCATATTCTGGTGAAAATTTCGTAACAAAATTTGTTCCCTCATGAGGACTCGAACTAGCTCTCAATCCATAGCCCTAATGGCCTAATCCAAGCCACGAAGCCTTACGCGGCTAGGCGCGGAACATATTCAGTGTCTAGATACGCGGCAATTTATCTGGGAATATTACATATGCAAACAAAAGATTGCAAACATTTATTTTTAGAATACAGTACATACACAAGTAATGTTCTGTTCTGTACTGCTATATAAAGAGTTCCGTTAATATCTTATTGCATGTACAGTATTTTAAAAATACTTTTTTGTGTTTAAATGTTTGTAACTTTTGTTCCTTTTAAAATACTTTGTGTTTAAATATTTGAAACTTTTGTTATTTTAACACATGCACTACTGCATTTTTCACAATAACATGTTGCTAGAGTGATTTTAACTTCTGAATCAATCATCCGGATTTCTGCATATCCGGATCATGTCAATCCTCAATTAAATTTAGTCCTAATAATTGAAGTTTTACTGTAAAATAAAATTGATCTTTATTTAAAATCGAAACTGCACAATGACGATTCACTTCAAGAACTAACAGACGATTTTCTTAAAGATTTTTTGTGTTACATAAAATAAACGGACAAATGAGACTATGAAGTTAGTACCGACGGAAAAAAAAAAAAGTTTCCTAATAGGCACCACTTATTAAGAGCAGAATTATTTTTTTTTCTTGTTGCAATTTTAATGAAAGCTTAACCACTTCTGAGCAGTAAATGTAGTGAAGTACTCCTTGTTGTTAAAGAATTACCGATTACTAGTTGCAACCCCCTTTATTATGCGTAGGTGAACCACAAAACGGAAAATATTGAATGAAAAGGACAGAAAATGCTTAGTTTTTCAAAAACAGAAATGTAGCCTAATGTTATACATACTGTATAGCTACTTTATGGTAGTGTTTATAAAGTGAAAAAAAAAATATATATATATATATATATATAGAGAGAGAGAGAGAGAGAGAGAGAGAGAGAGAGAGTTTATTATGAAGTCAGATCTTTTACTTTTGGGATTATATAGGATTGCTTTCATGTGCAATTCAGGAAACCAAAATTCATACTTCTTACTTGGGTGTTAATAAATTATTCCATTTATGTATTTGGAAAAATATACAGGAAAACTACAGGCAGCACTATCAGTCGCAAAGTAAGTTAATAAAGGAACTGAATTGTCTTGGGGTGCGCATAGAAAATATGTGTCATCTTTTTGACGCATTTTCTTGTTGTCTTTCAGTACGGTGGTGCATATAGGCCTAATACGGAATCAATCAAATGGAATTATGCTCCAGTATCAGTCACAAGTAATTTTGGACTCCATAGTTATGAGATCAGCACAACGCATATCATTGCTTGCTATATGAAACGACAAGCACTAATCGGGAACACTTATTTAGTTGTTCGGTGTCCTAGACTGTTTGGTAAGAAAACATGCGATATTGTAATGAAGATTATTTCCAATGAGCAGTAAGAGACTTAAGTTACATTTAAACATTCGATATGGAACTAATCTATTTTACATAATTTTTACGTCCTTGTTTTCTACGAGCAAGTAGGTCTTCTGACGTAAGAGAAATGTACTACTCGTGTCTGTGAATTGACAATGCTTACGCATTTTTCTCTGTTGTTTTATGAACAAAATGTTTTCCTTATCGCTGATGTCATTTGCATGGCACTGCGACGGGTGACAGAAGTTCATCTGATAACGTGTATATGATTTTGATTTCCTCTTTACCAATAACATATTTTGAAAAAGCTTTGCTTTTACTTTCACTTAACCGCGAAACAATTGAGATGAAGTGGAGACCGAAAGAAGATATGGGATTTAGGTGGTTTCTTGAAGGCAGATTATAGTACAGTGCTCTCATTTTACGAGGAAACTAGATTGCAGCAGAACCCCGGCGTACACTTTCCTGCGAGTCGTGCTTGAACCGGCGGGGAGCTTGTTCCCTTACTACCGGCAAATCAATGCTAGAGTCAGGATATTTACGAGCAAATCTCCGAAAACACCTTCTATAATTATCTTCTTTCACGTAATATTTCACCAAATAAATTCGCTGTTCAACCGTATACTTCATTTTCCAACCGGTTAAGCAACAGTCACACATGTTCCGATACATTTCTCAGAAGCAATGAATTGCTGGGGTGTTCTCAGTGTGTCCAACTCCAGAAACACGAAATCCGTTACGGAGCTGCCAAAATTCCGCTATGGTGGTCGGTACTGAATAAATACGGAGAAATCATAAATATGTTAAGGGATCATAGAAAGAGGTTCTGACGTAATTTGCATTGTTAGAAAATCATAGTTTCGAAATATTTTAATTTTATTTAATATTTATTCACAAATGCTTAACTTAGTAAATACACATTTTAAACATAAATAAATTAATTAAATGTTTTTATTTAACGACGCTCGCAACTGCAGAGGTTATACCAGCGTTGCCGATGTGCCGGAATTTTGTCTCGCAGGAGTTGTTTTACATGCCAGTAAATCTACCGACACTTAAATGTCATCGACCTGGACTGGGATCGAACCTGCAACTTCGGACACAGAAGGCCAACACTATGCCGACTGCGCCACCCAGGCCGACAGCTGAAATATAAATATAAATATAAATATATATATATATATATATATATATATAACAGAAGTATAATTGCCCACCCTACCCCATTATCTCCTGGCCTAGTTGCCTCATAAATGGTGCCATAATGGTATCACTTGTTTTGTGAGGTTTAGATCTAACTTCGGACAGTTGACTAAACAACAACAACAAGTGATATTATTTTATTAAAACATATTTATTTTATGAAGACAAATCTGAGGTAGTTACTTTAATTATTCCTCTCTTGTAAATAACACGCTGCAAATTTAAATTGACTTTTATTATTATGTAATGTTACTTGAAGTGTGAATACATGTAGGCCTAATAAGCATATTCTAGAATAAACAATGAATATTATTTTTTATGTTATTAGCACATGCCTCTACTCGTTACTGTGATTCTGCATAATATGTTTTTATATAAAAAACATAAAAGTTACTCAGTTTCCTCCTGTCAAGTTGTTTGAGTAGACTATACTCTTATCATACATTTGTTGACTGAACTTGATTATTATCACATATTTTGTAGGTCTCACAGCATACATTTTATTTTTCAGATCTAATTTTATTCTCAGTAAAGCACTTACAATGGCTGATGTCAGTTTATTTCTTTGCTATAGTTGAGAAAGAAGTGTTATTTTAACTCCTAACAATGTGCTTACAAATATGGGTTTTAGCGTCATCTCTTAGAGAACATTAGAGTTATACAAAATCTTATAGAAAAACAAATACAATTTATTTGGAAATATACAAATTTAATCTTGTCGGCCGGCGGCGGAATGTTGCGTAGTTTCCTCGTAAAATGAGAGCATTGTACTATATTATAGGGAAATATTGTTCTGTAATTCGAACAGTGCTATTCATGTGAACGGCTGAGTTAATAAAGCAGTGCCTAATGTTATAAATGGTGGCAGTTTACTACTAAGTGTAGGTGAATGAATAACTGTCATTAGGCCTATGTATAGAGAAAATGGGAGGACCAGCCTTCACATTCCAGGATGGAATAGTATATATTCTTTTATATCGTATTATACACAAGTTCAGGTTGCCTGGTATTAGTTCATCATCGCGGAAATTGTAGGGATAGAGAATTTCTCAACGAAATAAAAACAAGTTTAGTCTTGACGAGTATGAAATTTAAAATGCTGACGAGATAATCTAAATGCAATGTAAATGATATAGTGAATAATTTTAAAACAACTCAAGTTTTGCTTTGTACGTCACATAATGCAGTTTAGAATCTAATTCATCTAAATTAAACTACGATGTATCAAATTAGGTAGTGTCTATACAAAGTAAAGTGGCCAAAATGGTCGGCTCTCATGAGGATTAGCTGACAAAAAGAGCAAAATTCGAGATATTCCTGTAAAAGAAGAGGTCTTTTCTCTGAAAATATTTCCAGTCTTTATACTTGTATATGTGGCATAAAATTATATTACAGTAGTTTCTTATAAACTTAATATCACATCTTCACACTTAACATACACTATAACGGTATATTCGTACTAGCAAAAAAATATGGTCGGTTATAACTAGGGACTGGATTTTTAGGTTTTTAAGACGTCCATTTTAAATTACTGGAATAGGTTAGATAGTTTTTTTTTTTAGATTTTTTTATCCCAACCGTGAAAGGGGGTTGCAAAAATTGCCTCACTGTTAAAACTGTACCGTAACAGTGAAGTTTAAATAACATAACTTTTCTCTTGGTAGTAAAGATGGAATCATTTCCAGTTCACTGTCGAAATAAATGTGATTTCACTTGTTTTGGTATAATTAGCGTAACAAAACACAAAATATATAAATCGAATGTTAACACAGACGCACCAGAATAAGACAGACTGCATAGAGACCTCAGAAAAGTTCACAGCTCGTACCCGCACACGTGATATCAGAGTCTTCTGTCAGTGAACATGCCCGAAAACTTCACGATTTTTAATAATGCGACTTTTTCGGAGTTCATTCACCTCAAGAGAAAGTTCAGTCACTTCATATATTTCTACTGGCATGTCATATATGCGATCAGTATACATTCCAAAATACGTACAGTTTCCCTAGAAAAGGATGAGACGATTGAATATTCCTAAGTCTCAGATGTAAGACATTGCGCATGATCGGAGACCAGAGCACTGATACACAAGATAACGAATATTGAGTTACTTAAATTTAGGCTATTTGGTTTGTTACTAGCATCGTTCCGAAATTCACTTCAAAAACTACAAAAAATATGATAATATTACGTAAATAAAAGATAAATATATACATAAATCGTGTAGTTAAATCGACAATGGACCTTCATGACTAGATCGACACTCCGCACAGAAAGGAAAGCTTTCGTGTCGTTGCAATAGCTCAGACGCTAAGACTTCCGCGTGTTGTGTAGAAGAGAGCGAGTTCGATTCTTAATCTACATCAACGATTTTTTTTGTCTAAATAACGTTGAAATAGCTAAGTAACGTTGAAATAGAGTTTTACAAAGTCCTCAGATGAAGTGTTAATGACCACAGACAATACAAAATTACAAGTTATAATATCATAAACGTTAATCTAATGAATGCATTTATATATACACATCTACAATGTAAATGCATATATATTAAAAACTAACAATTAAAATGAAACTAAAAAGTATTCCTAAGCCACACAGACAAACTTTTACAAAGGTTTAGAGTCCTTAAGCTATGTCATTTGTTGAGTAATTATTACAATATTTTATTAGTAGCTTTCCCAAATGTGTAATAAATGCACTCGCACAAAACACTTTTTGTTAAAAGTGTGGCTTTGGATTATTTCATTCTCACCCCTTCAGTTGATTTTAACTATTTTATCTACGTGTTTGCAATAGTATTTAATTTAACGTGCTTTCAACTTTATTCATGTTATGATTGAATGAAAAAGCACTCTTGCAGTTATTGACTAATTACATATATTAATACTAATTATTAAATGCAACTGTTAAGTAACTAATTGCAGTATCTTTTGCAAAATCTTGAATGTCTAAGTTGTCAATCATATTTCTGTACTATATACTATAAGACGTTAAAAGAATTTGCAATAGATTTGGGATCCTCTACTTTATATTCACTGGTTTCAATGAAAAAAATATTTTCTTTCTTAGGATATCTACAAGTTCAACTTTAATAATATTCCGAATAGCTTTAATTGCATTATCTGAATTTTATACTTTTCTATTCAAATGTATTCTATTTCCCTCTTTCATAATTGAAACAGAGAAGGATAGCCACCTATGTCCACCGACGCCATCGAAATCGAGACGAATTTTGGGATCAAGTTGTTGACACCTGGGAAGATCTCGCCGGGGATCAGAACTTATTCCACAATCTCGTGCCATCCATGCCGGACCGACTTAGAGCTGTAATAGAAGCTGATGGCATGTGAACAAGATTTTAAGTTAACAGGTCTCTTTTTGTTTCTTATGATTTCTGTTTGAGGAAGAATACTTTTAACTTCCAAGTAAGATTTATTTTTTTTTGACGACGTTCAGCCCACTTGTAAGACCCAGAAATTGGGCATAAATTATTCATATTTTTCGACAAATTAGACAGTCGAGGAACTCTGAAGAAATTAATTACACCTCAATAAAAAAAAGTTTTACCTGGGATCGAACACGAGACGTTTCGGTTAGGCAGTGGAACCGACACGCTACTATATGAACTACCGAGACAAGACAGTGACAGCAGCAGTCTAGAATGTAGATCCCATAGCAGGCATTTGCCATTCGGTACAGAGAAGCAATGATATTTTGTGACCCGAGTTATGTTGTGAAATCGTGGCCTTAAATGGCTGTCTTCTTCGTGATCCTTATTCTGGTCCTTGTCCTTGTTGTGGTCCTTGTAACAATTCTTGTTATATTTGTCATGAAACTTATCGTTACGTCGATATCGAGTGAACCGCGCTGTAGACCTTTAACTTCCGACGACCAAGAGTCGTCTCATTCCTTTTAAGGGTAACTGTACATACAGTCCCAATCAGTGTCCTTGAGAGGATGAAGTCTTTGAAGAACGGCTCGTATACAAAGAAAGACGGAATTACTTGTTAACCACTTTATTCAAAACAACAAAAGACTGGAGGGGTAAAGACCGCAGTTTAGGTCTCTTTCTTCAGTGCAGAGAAAATAAAAATTATAAGACGTATTGAAATTTCTGAATATATTTATATAAAACACAGTAAATGCAGTGGATAAAAATACTTAGACTTATTAATTATGATTTAGTTCTAGTTCTTAAGGTCCAATTTAAATTTTTTATGTTCAACAGAATTTATTATATGACTCTTACGACCATGATTCCAAAAATTGTCTGAGAAATTATGAGTTTAGAAGTAAGGAAAGAAATAGGTAAAATCCTATAAATCTAGTCCCTAGTTATAACAATCAAATCTTTTATTCTGAAAAGATAGACATTTAACATTATCTTTAAGCTATAGAGATTGTTGAAAGTTGGAAAGTAGATTAAATTTAATTGAATTTCGGGAGGGGGCACTACGACCCACCACTGCGATCTTAGAAGATCAATTGCGCTAATCTTCGAATTAGGCGCATTTCCAACTTACACGGCTGACTACACTAAGGTTCCCTGCGCATTCAGGTTTCGAGCAGACAACCTAGGCCAGCTTCCTCCGTACGTCGCCAGTCGGCGTTTGGGGAATGCTATGGAATGAAGAGGGAATGGAGATCGGACGGAATGATGTAGTTAAGCCTGATATGGGAAGACGAGAGAATCCCGAGAAAAACTCCAGCTGCGACCTCGTCCGCCACAAGTGTCACTGTGAATGTCGTCATCATCGTCGTCGTCATCATCATCATCATCATCATCATCATCTTCCATTCAAGTGTTAGACCACGTGGTCCGTTATGGTTTCATGCCACATCTTAGCTGGGCGTCCAATAGGCCTTCTTCCTCTAGGGCAATATCGCAAGATCTCCTTAGAGATTCTTCGCCTAGGCATTCTGTTTATCTGATCTTTCCAGTTGCTCCTTAATCTTGCAATATACTCTAGTATACCGGTTCTATCCTTAACTCTTCTATGATATCTTTATTCTTTTTATGATCCCATTTTGCGTAGCCAGCAGTGCGTACCATAAGCCAAGCTAGGTCGGGCCACGTTATGCATGTAAATGTGTATTTCTGGATTAGAGATGGTCTCATGACTCAGTTTATTGTGTCTAAAGTTTTTACAAATTTAGTAATTTTTGTTTGGAAAGTCTGTGTCATTTGTGTAACTGAGGGAGTAACCAAGATAGTTAAATGAATTTACCCTAATATTTTATTTTCAAGGCATATCTTGCTTGGGACTGTATCTTTTCCCCTGAAGGCTAGAACTTTAGATTCTTCATTAGAAATTTCCATGTCGTAATTTTCTGCTACTTTGTTAAGATTGTGTAAAGACAGTTGCAATCCATCCTCAGACTTTTTCAGTAATACCTTATCATCGGCATAGAGAATTGTGTCTAAATCACGTGAATGTAAAGTAGATAATAATGAATAGTGTGCAGCAATAGAGACATAGGGAAAGGGGAAACAAAAGTACTATAAAAATCTCTTAAGAATTTTGTTATAATAACGATTTTCTAGTGTTAATAAGAACAACTAAGTGGTAGGTCTATATTACCTAGTTGACTCAGAGGTTGACTGAAACAAGTGGACTAGGTAATATACCACCTAGTTTTTCATGTTGACACTAGAAAATCGTTATTATAACAACTAAATGGTAGTCTTTATTACCTAGTTGACTCAGAAGTTGACTGAAACAAGTCGACTAGGTAATATACCACCTAGTTTTTCATATTGACACTAGAAAATCGTTATTATAGGCCCTAACTAAGTGGTAGTCTATATACCTAGTTGACCCAGACGTTGACTGAAACAAGTCGACTAGGTAATATACCACCTAGTTTTTCATATTGACACTAGAAAATCGTTATTATAACTAAGTGGTAGTCTATATTACCTAGTTGACTCAGAGGTTAACTGAAACAAGTCGAACTAGGTAATATACCATCTAGTTTATCATATTGACAATAGAAAATCGTTATTATAACAAAATTCTTAAGCGATATAAAGTGTTGAAAGTGTGTAATCAAGAAGTACGGTAAAGGTTGGTAATATTGTGATAGTTATTTTTGAGAATTTATTACAATTTTACTGAGCGAGAGGAAGATCGGTTTTTTGCGTCAACGTATTAAGGGAATGTTCGTGGACAAGTTGCTGCACAAAGCCGGTTCTTTTGTCGCTCAGTAAAATTGTAATTTATTCTCAAAAAGAACTATCACAATATTACTCGTATCACAGTATTACCAACCTTTACCCTATAGGTATAATATATAAAAATCTGTTCTGCAGTTCCTGTTTTATTAGTTGATTTTACTTAACGACAGTTTCAACCGCGAAGACTGTTTCTTTGTTGTTGAAGAGAGAAAAATATAGGATTCGGTCATGGCTTATTGGAAGTATTGACCCGAAATTTGCATTTAAAAATGAAGAAAACAACAAAAGTGTCAAAACATCAGAACATATGATTGTTACATGTGTAACTAATTAATCGTCAGTACAACCTTCAGGGACTTTTTCCTTACAATGTTCGCCGTATCATTGCAATCCCTTGAACTTGAACTCTTGGAAAAATGGTTTGGTGCTACTGTCATCAGTGGCGAGTTAGCCTATATGGAGAAATTGTAGAATGTCAGAAGAACTAGAGTATCCGGAGATAATCTACCTCAATACTGTATGTTTTTACTACATATTCACCTTTATTTGGATAGACAAGGAAGAGATAGGGAGGAAGAGTTCTTACAACTTATTTACAAATGGCTTTTAAGGAACCCGGAGGTTCATTCCCGCCCTCACATAAACCAGCCATGGGTCCCGATCCTGTGCAAGATTAATCCAGTCTCTATCATCATATCCCACCTCCCTCAAATCCATTTTAATATTATCCTCCCATCTACGTCTCAGCCTCTCCAAAGGTCTGTGGTCGTGCTAGAAAATCAGTCTCATTCCGAGGCTTATTGTATGGATTCGTAACAAGCTGTTTTTTACGGTGATGGGTTGTTAGCCCTTCGCCCAACCCCCAAGCTGAAGGACCGAGTTCAGTAGGTTTAATTTAATATTTTTTTCCCACTTTGTTTATAACAACAACGGAAATGCTGCACATAGAATAGTATTCCAAACATAGTTGCTTTCAACTGACAATGTCAAAATATCTTCCTTGAATTCCACATCCCTGGGAGATTGTGTAGGTCACTTATAGGCTGTATATTGTGACTCATTGATCAGTAGTTCATCAGGAATTGGTTTAATTTAATATTTTTGTCCCACTTTGTTTATAACAACAACGGAAATGCTGCACATAGAATAGTATTCCAAACATAGTTGCTTTCAACTGACAATGTCAAAATATCTTCCTTGAATTCCACATCCCTGGGAGATTGTGTAGGTCATTTATAGGCTGTATATTGTGACTCATTGATCAGTAGTTCATCAGGAATTGGCTTGCTTCGCTGTAAGCAAATTTTCATTCAGAGTTTAGCAACAAATGCTTGTGAAATTTACCTTTACTTTTTGGACTTAATAATGTCCTTCACTACAGGATGTGACGCGTATTCGAAAACAAGTTGGATATCGTACTTGTCCAGCCGCCTTCAACACGCTAATAATTAAGGATAACCCCAAAAATGTAAACTGACTGAAAATCCAGAGTGAAAAAGCGACTATTGTCCCCAAAGGACTCGCTGTTTATTCTATGTCCTCTTTTTTATTCTATCTTCCTTCGCTCAGTCTGTATACAATGTTCATATAAAATAACTCAAAACTAGAACATAATGACTTTCAAAGAAATTTAAAAATACGCCGCTTTCCGTTGTACTGCGGGTTGTGACCCGTGTTATAACCGATGCTTACAGGTTTCCTGCAATTCATCGATTCTTTCCACGAATGAGTTCTTATTATTAAAAAAATAGGAATTCATTCATGGAAAGAATCAATGAATTGAAGGAAATCTGTAAACATCGGTATACGCAATCCGATCATATTATCGTTCAATATTTGCAGCTCTATTCCGTGATTTCGTGCATTAATTTTTTTCATCTCACCTGAAAATCAAACTACACAGCGTGCTTCTATGGATCTCTTTGTGTTAGGCAAGTGTTAATTCATGTTTTGGAAAGAAAAGTTTACCCATTGGGTGGTTTGTGACACCCTCTTTGCCACTTCCAGTCCCTTACTCTATATTTATTGTAGTGCCATTAAAATGTACACCCCTAAACACAAACAGCCAAAACAAAGCTACAACACTATTGTTTTCCTTTTATGATTATAATGGAATTCTGTGATAATGAACTCAGTTTTAAACAATATTTACGAGAGTTAAGATGCCGTTAAGCCCCGAGAACGCCACTAGAGCAGTCGCGTTGGTAGAGGTTACCACAGCATTCCTTCCTAAAATATTCCACAGATGATCAATTGGGTTAAGATCCGGACTGAGTGATGGCTATAGCATGAATTGAATCCCTACTTTTTTTTTTTTTTTTTTTTTTTTTTTTTTTTTTTTTTTTTTTTTTCGGCAGTGTAATTCTATTGGGAAAGATTTTATTTTTTCCCAATGGCAATATTCGGCAATAAGATTCGAGATATGCCCGCTATAAATGTGTATGTTATCTCCGGGGTGAGCGGTGTATTGGAATATTTCTCTATAAAGGTATTTTCATGCTCCTGATATGGTTTACTTCAAGCTAATTTTCAACTGTTTTCTACGTCATGCTAAGCTACACACATGGAAGAATTCCCATGATACTGTATAAATGCAGAGAGCAGGTCCTTCGCCTGAGACAATAAAGTTCATATCTTGAATTGTGTTCAAAAGCACGACCATGAGTTTTATTCAGCGACCAAACAGTAGACAATGGTGTGAAATGAGTTCTTTAATAAAGTAGTTGGTACTTGCATTGTGGTTTTTTAATGGCCGAAATTAATATATTCGTTCAAGAACTGAAAGATGACGCATTCTTTCACCAAGAAGGCCTATCACCACAGATTAAATTTAAATGATGTACTGTATTACTACTTTGGAAAAGCAGAGGACAAACGCATGGCGAGAGAAATATTCTATTTCTTTTTCCTATGGACGTACGATTTATCTAGTGGGAATTGCGCCCGGATCCTCTCTGTTATTATTTCTTGAATTATGGTTTATCCTTCAGAATCGACGTGCTTTCTTCCCGCATACTGAACTCTTCCAAACCAAATGTTGCTTGACTTGCTTTGTGTATTTTTGTTTATGTAACCACGCATGTGACGTAGTGGCCTCACACATAGGCGTCTGTTCTCTTTCTGCTAGTGTAGTTATTTAGGAGAAGGGTGTGAATGACGTTTGTTTGCAGGGATTAAAAAGAACAGTACGTTGCGAACATGTTTACGTAGTGTTACTTTCCATTAGACAAGTGTTTAACGAGTGATGATTTCCAAATTTAAATAACAGACCGACGTTTCTGTTATATACCATAAACATAAGTTGCCTATCTTTTCATGATGATAGTTATCAGTTATTTTTTTATGTTTGTGTTGAAAAATGTATTCCAGTAGCCGATCTCAGGATCTGATGCCCCTCAACTTTCTGCTCATGAGTCGCCATATTGAAACAGAAGTAGTGGACAGAGTCTCTTCAATTTCAATAATATACAAGCAATCCTAGCTTTCTGCTGGAGTTGGGTCCGCAGAAAATCCCTTGAATATATAAGATGCGAATACGATTCCATTGATTCCATGGGAAAATGGAAGTTAGGTTCCTGCAGTATCCTGTTAATCATGCATTCTAACTTACATCATAAACTCACCATTTTATTTACTTATTTTATTGTGTATTTTCTAAATATATCGGTATTTTTATATAATCTTTTCTTTGTAACAGTATATTATGTAGGGGAAACTCGGCTAATTCCGCAATATAGGTAATTACTCAGTAGCGCATGTATGATTCTACGGCTTTACAATATCGTGAACGTAAGTTTTGAGAGGCTATCAACAGGAGGCATGTTCTCTGCAGTGCTGTAGAAAAAAATCAAGGATATTGGTCGACATCTCTGTCGGCAATACAGTGAAACATCGAAAGTTGGCTGTTTTTCGTGTTTTGCTCCACAGCTGTGAAGAAAGTGAGCATTGTTACATATAAATTGTTCCTTTTATGTTACTTTCATAATGTATTTCATAATTATTTACGACTGCGGAATTAGCCAAGTCCTATTGCGGATTTATCCCCACTGTTACGGAATTACCCGAGTTGTTCTTTTTCAACTGTAATGTATGTACAACTAAATATATTTGCAATTTAATAGGTCTCTTTGTCTCATTTGGTAACGAAAGGTTTCGTCTATGTCTACAAACCTTGATACTATTTTTCAATATTAACATTTTGATAAAAATATGATAGATTTATTTCTTAATATTGCGGAATTAGCCGAGTCTTCTCTATAGCTTTTTGGTAAACAATATGACATTCGCTCGCACTGTCAAGTCTACTTGTTTATTCATTCACACATCTACACAGAAATGCACACATATTATTACGAAATACTTGAAAAAATATTTGATTCGTGAATTGTAGAAACCCCACAAATCACATTTTCTCTCAAATTCAGTTTTTCATATGGTTCTAATATTCTTCAGGTGGTTCAGAAATCCCACACATCAGTGTACATTTCACAGAGGCAATAAGTTACACTGAATTGCAGGAAATTACAGAAAAATCACAAATCCAGGACATGTGGAATTTTTTAGAAACTAAAAAAAATCAGTTTGCTTTTCTTTGTTTTTTATAGTATTAAAGGAATTTGAAGAATTAAATATTCTTATATACATACTTTTGCATTTTTGTAAGTTCGTGTACTTTTCGCAATTTCTTGGTTAAGATATAGGCCTACGTACATTTAGAGTTCTTTATGAGATACAAAAAAATTGTCATTCTCCGTCTTCTTCGCCTAAAAGTTATTTTAAAGAAATTTAATGATTGTTACTAGTCATGAATTGCAGAAACCACATATGTTCAGGCTATTCAATTTTTTTTCCAGAAATAGGCTACTAAGGAAAATGCTTAAAGCTCATGTATGTGAAACACAAGAACTTATTTTTATGCTTTCTTTACCAAACGTTTTTGAAAATAACACAGACCAATCACTAAGAAGCTTTTTTATTAATTTCAGCTCTTACTTATGTATCTTTGCGTGCTGAAAGCGAAAACGAATAAAAATGTGTAGGACGTACCGTTTTTTTTTTTTTTCACAGTTTTAATTTTACAGCTAAATGTGGGTCATATCCATCAGGACATTAGGGTAATGGAGAGAAGATACCAAGGACGTTGGAATATGTCTATGATTGGTGACTGTTGCTGATCACTGCATCGAGGAAACCCGGTGTCATCTCATAAGAGGAAGAGTGACATACAAAGTTTTACAGAGAAGAGAAAGAGAAAATATTAGTATGGAAATGATAATGCTAAATACATTCTAAAGAGTTGGTATGTATAATTATTATGTTATTGTTCAACATAGATGTGTAATAATAATTACAGCAGAACAATTTTCTTTCAAGAATCTTTTACTTGAGTATACTAAATATTTAATCAGAGATTAAACAAAAAAAACTTACGTGATAGAGAAAAACGGAAATATTTTTGATTCAGCACACTCAGAAAAATAAAAATCATCTGATTTCACTAAAAGGTTTTTTTTTAAGTTAGTTTTGGTCGGGCTGTGATAATCAACCTTTTGTGCCTTCTGAAACATTCACTCAAACGGTCATGTGAGGTTTCTGCAATTTACGATTCATTTGACATTTACACAAAACGTTTAAAATGACGAAGCAAGTTTTTCTATATTAAATTAGATAGCGTGTATAGATAGCATTTATTTATTTTAAAATTTCTTTTACAGTCTGCGCATGGCCGTTAATAGCCGCGAGCTGCCCGTGAATGACAAATAATGTTATCAGTACTTTACACGAATTAACGAATCCGCGAATTGCGAAGATTGACTTATTTAAATGTATTATTAAAGAACATGCAGCATATCGTCGAATTTACCAAAGCTCTAGACGGTTGCACGATGTATGGCTTTTCATATCGAGAATAGTTGCTTTTCTATTGTTTTCAGCCGTCATTATTCAAACGTTTTTTAACGTATGAAAATATACTCTACTAGATATCCTTAGCTTAGTTTGAGTTTCCTAAGTTCCCTTCAAGGGAAGTCCCGATCTCATTAGAATGAAGGAGATCATCATCAACAGCATTAGCATTATCATTATTAACTTCACGGATTAAATCTTTAGATTTGATCAGTTCTTATATAAAATTAAAACTAGACACTCTAGTCTATTTTGAGCGTATCTGACTTTTACATACAGATGAAACTTTTGGTAGCGTATAGAAGATATAATCATATTTGTCTAATGTGCAAGAAGTATACCTATCTTAGAATAACGTACATTAAAAATACGAATTGGTGTGGCACGAAGGTCTCTTGTATAAGCTGAAACTTCTCCTTTATGATACATATATGTTTAGTCAACTGTTCGAAGACAGGTTTAAACCTCGTGACACCAATAAGACATCACTGATGAAACAACTAAGCTAATAGATAATGGGGTAGGGTAACTAGTTCCTTTCTCCCGCCATTGCATACATCGCTGAGTAGTAACATATTTCATTAATCAGACTTAAGATGTGCCTATACAAACAATTATTGTTCTTCCTCTGACACATATTCTCAAGTGAGATATACTTCCTTATAACAGATGTATGTATCAGTCAGAGCCTCATTCAGAGTGTTTACATATTATTTAACAATGAAATCTTATCCTTTTGGAAGAACTTTTGTGTCAAAAATGATAATTCACAATCATCATCCAAACCTATTAATTTTGAAGTTCCACAGAGTAGTGGTCTTGGACCATTTCTTTATTTGACTTTCTAAAAACAATTTATTTATAGCGCAGTATGCCGATGATATTGCAGTACTTGATAAAGAACCTAATCAAATAGTAGTAATGAATAGCAACAGTTTGTCTTTGAAATAGATATGTTGCAGAAAATGTAGGATTTGCATGAACCCTGGAAGGTCTAAAACAGTATGTTTTACACACAAAAAATCATTGATGCTTAGGTGGCGAGGATGTACCACAAGCAGAATCAGTCAGATATATTGGAGTGATTTTAGATCAGAAGTTACATTGGTAAAGAGAATCATGAATAGAATATATCAGTTGAAATGCCTCATTAAAGAATCATCACCATTACATTAAAACTTAAAAGTTTCGATGTGTGGTTGTACAATTTGGGACTCTGCTTCAAACTCCCAGAGGCGAGAAGAATCCAAACACTACAGAATATTCGTGGATGACCTTGGTACATCCACAACACAACCCTTCATTCAGATTTCAGATACTTCAGTGGACACCATCCTGCATTCTAGTTATTCACAACTTCACAGTCCTTCATCAGTCACTCCAATGAACTACTAAGATTCCAGCTCAAATGCCACCGCAATTGAAAGGGAAGCATAATACAGATTTGCGTTAATGTAAAATTTCAATGAGAAATTTTGCTGTTTATGAGGACAAGCAATGAATTGCAACCTGGATACATGTTTCTGATAAACAGTATTCTTTATTATATGTTATGTTCATCCATTTGAAGAACTGTAAATATCTTAATAATAATAATAATAATAATAATAATAATAATAATAATAATAATAATTTATTTATTTATTTAATCTGGCAGAGCTAAGGCCAGTAGGCCTTCTCTTCCGCCCAGCCAGACTCTAATTCTAATTGAATACAACTGCTTACATAGTTATTACATTAATATCTAGATCATAAAACAACATGAAAGTAAATAATGAAAGTTGGATAAATAATGTTAGTGTGACAATAATAAACATTGGTAAGAAGTAGTTATAATAATAATAATAATAATAATAATAATAATAATAATAATAATAATTTAGATATTTATCTGTGATATATATAACCATTAAACATTGAGAAACCTGAAACAGCTATTATTTTTAACAAGAATTGTTAGAAAAGTATTTCGTTAGCCTATTCTTAAATTGGTTTGATGTCTGACAGTCCCTGACATTACTCGGTAGGAAATTCCAAAGTCGAGGAACAGCCACAGTGAAAGAAGATGAATATGAGGATGTTCGGTGGGAGGAAATGGCTAATATTGAGGAGTGTTGTGATCGTGTGTCTAGGTTATGATGGGTGGATAAATTTTGAAAACGAGACGCAAGATAGACAGGAGTGGAGAAATGCAATATGTGAAAGAGAAGGGAAAGACAGTGGATTTTCCTACGATCTTCTAGACGAAGCCAGGACAACATTTCGAGGGATGGTGTTAGGCCTACGTGATCAGCCCGGCGAATATTGCAGACGAAACGGACGCACATATTATGAACACGTTGCAGTCTCTGCGCCGAAGTAACGCTTAGGTCAGTAAGCAGAATATCACAGTAATCGAAGTGGGGCATCACGAGTGTTGCACTAACATTTTTTTTCATGGAAAAGGGTAGAAAATTCTTCAATCGCCTAAACGAGTGGATTAATGAGAATACTTTTTTGCAGGTTTCTGCAACTTGAATGTTCCAATTTAAACTTTTATCCATATAAATACCTAGATTCTTTACTGACTCACTGAACGGGATTTCGGTGCCGTATATTTTAATCGGGGACAAATTTGGTATGGTAATAGTGCTTAACAAACGTGAATGGCCCACAATGATTGACTGTTATTTTTCTGGATTTAGTTTAAGTCGGAATTTCCGTGTCCATGTCCAGATTGAGTCCAGATATATTAATGGTATGATAAAGTTTTATATGATTATAAAAAGTAAAATACGGTGATCATGCAGCTATAAACATGAGAATGTTAATTCCATAAATTACTGCGTGCTGAAAAGTAAACCAATGCTCATTAATGTCTGTTAGAATGCTCGTAAGTATCGTAGGTTTAGGACTGCTATAAGTTATAAATATTCCCCTTTCAGATATTTGTGACCTAACATTGAGACAATTAAATTACAAATCTGTTAGCAAAAGTATGTATTGTCGTCAGACGAGTGTGACGAAAGCAATAAAATCATAGAACATTATTGTACGAGTTGCCTACTCTCTCATTGAATCACTTATCTCTTGAAAAATAATCAATTTGAAGAGTCCTCTTTGTATGGCAATGGTAGTCAAGCTTACTAGTGTCTGAATGTGAACCACCGTTCGACAGTTCACATTTCTCCACGGATCTATCGATCGTTAGCTTCAACAAAATACTGTACTGTGTCTGAAGTTTGTATGACGTCACTCTGCGAAGAAGTCGTGTACGTGAAGCATGTGATGTGCAATGCTTTCCGTGGAAACGCTTGTGAATTTCCTGCGAAAAAGATTACTTGTATTCAAATAAGGTGGCAGCAGTGGCGGGGATTCTGTAAACTAATGCCCACCCAAAGTTGGCCTTTGCCAATCCTTCTGCCCTCAGACTTCTCACAAATATTGAAAGTGCAGCCAAACTTGTTACATATCACTTCGAACCCAATTTAGGTACTCATAATTTCTTAGTTTACTACTTTTCTTTAGTAATTATGTCGCATCTTTTCTTATGACTGTTCATGAACTCACCTTGTGTTTCAATTTGTAAGTCTTCCTTAAACTTTAGCCTAGATGTATTTACTTTCGTTTTACATTCATTGCTGAAGAAATGGAAAACGGATTATATATCATTCTGCTTTAATATTTAGTATGGGTAAAATTCAATTTCAGTCTAACAACTTCATTAGCGTGAAGCACAGGGAAGGAAGGTTGCTGAACTCGATTAAATTTATTGGCCACCCGAATGGTGAACTTCAAATTGAAGTTGCCGATGACGACACTGACCGCATTGTCTTAATATTCTAATATGTAGGAAAACAGATATGAGCCACAGATATATAGACTCATTTTTTCATCTCTTGAAATGGGATAAATTCTTAGATGTAAGCATGTTTCTCTTAATTCTAATACTGTGTTTTATTTATAATTACTTAATATCTCGTTGTTATGTTCCCACTACGCAAATTGTTCTCAATGTAGCTATAGATTTTATATTAATGAAAGTTGAGGAAATTTCTGCGAAGATTATACTAGAGTTAGGCCTATACTATGAAGGTTTTTTCTTAACACGACTTTACCGCCTTCCTATAACTAGTGCTTTGACATTCCAGATTGAAGAGCCGGGATCAAATCTTAGCAAATAGGAGATGAAGATTGTTGTAGTCCAAGACGATATTCGGAGCAGGTTTTTCTGGGGACTAGCCTTCCTCTGCTCTGATTTCACAATTTTGCATTATCATCTATTATATTATCACTATTCCAGAAGGAAGTTTCTGGCATTTCCACACAGCGCAATACTAATGTTGCAACACGTGTCGGGAGTATTATATCCGACAACTTGTTGGGCAAAGTGCAACGCGACTTCTCAGTAGATTGGTATTATGAGATTGAAAACGCAATCTAACGCTGTTTATTATGAGACATTATGGAAAACTTTCATTCATTCATTCGTTCATTCATTCATTCATTCATTCATTCTGGTAGAGTTAAGGCCATGAGGCCTTCTCTTCCACACTACCAGAAGTGAAATATATATTGAAACAATAAAACGTAGTAGGCTGGCACATGGGAATTAATCTTTTAGATAAAAGTCAAGCGGAAAGCTTTGACTCTAGTTTATTATTATTTCCTAATTACACACAGTATGAAAATAAAAAATTATAATGCTGTAAAAAACTCGATATTTAGATTTTCTTATAAATACACGTTTTCAGCTCTTTAATATCGAAAAAGTATTTTCGGGCATTCCGTCTGTTTGTATGTTTATCTGTCTACTTGTGTGCGCAGCGATTACTCATAACCTTTTGATCACATTTAGTATCTGCGAGGTAATTTATGCAGGAATTATGCACATCTAATATAATAATTGTTCGTTTAAATTCATGGATATTTATTCCAAATCGTAAACATATAACAACGATCCACTTCAAGAATCGGCATAGGATGTTCTTCGCGGTTTTCTTTATGACGTAGAATGCACTTACAAATGAGACTGTGAAATTAATATCAAGCAAAATATTACTTCTATTTTTCGATGCGATATTTATAAGAGTTCTCCCTTCCCCCTTTCAGGTAGGACCGGAGATAGCCTTATTGTTACCTACAGTCGCGCTCAAATCTCCTGACGTTTCGCGAGCGCCAGTAACTTGCGAGCGCGACGTTGTCACAACTATTCTCTCCGTCTCTGTCAGCGGCAGCAGTTTTAAAACTGTGGAGCGTGGCCCTTTACCTGAGCTTAGTTTGATAGGGAGATGCAGGAGGCTTAATAATAATAATAATAATAATAATAATAATAATAATAATAATAATAAATTTTATCATCAGATTGCATCGAATATTCTGAAGGGACCCTTTGTTTGAAATTGTAAGTTTATGGTTCTCAAAACTCTTACATTTATGATAAACATTCCTTATCGCATCGCAGCTGTATAAACATCGTCCATTACTTCATTGCTGGAAAAGTAATAAGTCAGAGGCAACCCCACGCTAACAACACGACGCTAACAATGTGAATAAAATGACATTCAAAAGTGAATAAACGAAGGAATTATTTTTGCTTCAGCATTTTAAAATATAAAGTACAACAAAATTTATATTCCATTTTACATATTTATATACTGTATTAACCCATAAAATTGGAACCACTTGGGGTAGAAATGTGATTTTTGATTCTATGTGTTCAGAAAACATTCAATATTCATCATATATAGCCTACATGCAGGGTTCCTACAACCACGGCCGACTTGATGTCCCTTCGCTTTTTTGTATACGGCCTTGACAATAGTAATGTTTTCTTGAAATTGGATAATTTCTCAATTCCACCACGAGGCGCTGTCTGCCAAGCTCTAGTGTCCACAGAAGAAATACTCAATATGAATGAAAATAAATGATTAAAGAGTAATAATAACACTTATAAATAATAAATAAGAAAATAATAAGTGTTATTATGTTTAGTTCTGTTAATTATGGTAAAAGCGTGAGTTTAAAAGCAGGGAAGATAACACATAGTAACCGTTTCAGTTTAAGTAACATGATGGCAGAGGTGTCATTTTGTAGTTCATTCGCTGAGTAGCACCCCTAGGCTAAACTGCGATGTTTCTAAATAATCACTTAGGGTAAATATTTACCATAACTTGTACTAAAGTTTTATAATTTCACTCACTGCACTGGTATATTCCTCTTGATGTTGCAGATTCAAGAATCATAGTTTCAAGATTTTGCGACTCAGTGGATTATAAGCGACATTCTTCGAAGGAACAAGCTTTTCAGTTAAAGCTGCTGCAATGTTATCTAGAAGTGGCCTAACAAATTTCTCAGTAATGATATTAGCAAGTCGTTTTTGGCCGTCTTCATCACAAATTGGGCATTGCAAGAGAGGGCATCTACACAGTAACGGCTCAATTTCCGAACACAAGTTTTCTAATATATTCTTGTTTGGTATGAATGGTACTGCCCGTTCAACAAAACGATGAATGACTGATAACACTGAAACAAAGGTAGGTTTCGGATATCGCAGAGCTCCTAAATCTTGATTTGCAATAAGACTCATCAATGGAGAGCTATTAGTGTTTTCAGCTATACAATCTAAGCATCCCATGCAGGAGACCCTTTCTTCCACTATTCGTACTATATAGCCACTACTTCTTTCTTGGGAATATCAAGTATTTCATCCTCATTTCTTTGTGCCTCTGTTGTTTCCTTATAGCCAAAAAAAGCAACAAGCTTCCCATCGTATATTATCTTGGGGTTGATTGCAGCCTCGTTTACAATAAGTGATGAAAACCGCTCAACTACAGTGAGGTTTTTTGCCTCGAAGACCAACCTTTCTTTAATCAAAGGAGTGACACCAGACGAGCAATCAGTAGGGCCAGAATATCTCGTGAGTGTTCTCTTAGAAGGCAGTTTACAAAAACCTCTTGATCGTTTATGGGAATAACCTTTAGGAGATATGTATTGCAGTATTATGCATTCTCTGATTGTTTCACTATTCCACCTTGGTATTCTCTTTCGATGATTAAGCAGCTGATTAGGATAAATTTTGTGTGAATACTGCCTTCATCTGCCTCTTTCTTTACATTTTCCAGTTCCTTATGTAACGGATCTCTTTCAATTAGTTGGAGTTTTTCGGTTGTTTTCGTTATCTCATCTTGCTTCTCTTGTAACACCCGATTAAGTCGTGTAATTTTCACACGCAATCTGTTAATATTTCTTTTTAGCTCGTCAATGTTGACAGCGTCTGTTTGAGTCGCTTTATGGTCATTTTCAACTGGCAAGAAGGAAATGTCACTAACTGATGCTGAGCCACTCGGGACATCTTGTTCAAATAGTGAAAAACCAATATTACTAAAAGATTTCCATTTCTTTGGTGGAGGGAGATCAGTTTTAGTAATCGTTCGTCTTGGTCTTTTGATACTTGTCACTTTATACATAGGATAATGATGGAATATTGTTGGCACAGCATTTGGTTTTAATCGTCTAAATTTTCTATTATTAGAATAATCTTCTTCCTTGAAATGTAAACTACAAACGACTGAAGATGGGGAGTTGCTGTTTGGAACGAAGTCTTGGCGTGAAATCATTTTAAGGCATTTTTCGCATCTTTCTCTATCACTCGGAAATTCGTGGAATGATATTGTTCCTCCACTCTTTTTTCTATTCGAAGTACACAATGGTACACAACAATTTGTCATTTTGAATCACATCACAATAAACTCACTTACCAGTAGAAAGAAGCACAATATTTTAGTATAATCGCACAAGAAACCATACACACATTCCTCAGCGAACCTTGGCAACTAATGCCATCTGGCGGAAATTTCACATTTTCTCGATTACAGCTTTAACACAGGGGTCAACATGAATTGTCTAGGCCAGTAAGGAAGAAGCAAAGCGAGCATCAAGTCGGCCGTGCTACAACATACTAATTTTTCGAGCGCACTTATTATTTGATTTTGAGACTTTCTAAGCGGCGAGTCTGAATATCCATAAGTTGCATCGCAGCACTGCCGCTATTGGCTATCGCCGAGAAGCGGACACACCTGCAAACGTCAGGAGGTTTGAGTGCGACTGTAGAGCTTTGTTACTTAGTTGTAAAAGACTTTGTTACGTGTGAATGAACTACTGAAACAAGATCTTAAAATATATATTATTTTAATGTACCGAAGTACATATGATATTTCCATGCAGATATTCTGCGTCATCATGCGATGAAAGAGTAATGGAACGGAGAAAAATTCTCTCCGGCGCCGGGATTTGAACCCGGGTTTTCAGCTCCACGTGCTGATGCTTTATCCACTAAGCCACACCGGATACCCACCCCGGCGTCGGACAGAATCGTCTCAGTTTTAAGTTCCAACTCTTGGGTTCCCTTCAGTCCTACGTTCATAGACATCTATGACGTAGTGCAGAGGGCGGCCACTAGAGGGAACCCAAGAGTTGGAACTTAAAACTGAGACGATCTGTCCGACTCCGAGGTGGGTATCCGGTGTGGCTTAGTGGATAAAGCATCAGCACGTGGAGCTGAAAACCCGGGTTCAAATCACGGCGCCGGAGAGAATTTTTCTCCGTTCCATTACTCTTTCATCGTATGATGACGCAGAATATCTGCATGGAAATATCATATGTACTTCGGTACATTAAAATAATATATATGATATGCGCTTATTCCGTCGGATCCCGGCCAATTAGTCACTCAAAACGAGTGCACCTCAGCACATGTGTGGACTTCAGTCCTACGTTCATAGACATCTATGACGTAGTGCAGAGGGCGGCCACTAGAGGGAACCCAAGAGTTGGAACTTAAAACTGAGACGATTCTGTCCGACGCCGGGGTGGGTATCCGGTGTGGCTTAGTGGATAAAGTATCAGCACGTAGAGCTGAAAACCCGGGTTCAAATCCCGGCGCCCGGAGAGAATTTTTCTCCGTTCCATTACTCTTTCATCGTATAACATCTTAAAAGTTTAGAATAAAAAGGGGAAGGATTTACCCAGTATATTATTATAAATCACTCATGTACTCATACTTTTAAGGTGTCCATTATTTTTAAATGCCGATTCTTAATAAACATATTATAACTATTGTATGTTAATCTATGCAAAAAAGGCACCGGTGTAGCTCAGTCGGCTAAGGCGCTTGCCTGTCGATCCAGAGTTGCACTCGGGCGCGGGTTCGATTCCCGCTTGGGCTGATTATCTGGTTGGGTTTTTTCCGAGGTTTTCCCCAACCGTAAGGGAAATGTCAGGTAATCTATGGCGAATCCTCGGCCTCATCTCGCCAAATACCATCTCGCTATCACCAATTTCATCGACGCTAAATAACCTCGCAGTTGATACAGCGTCGTTAAATAACCAAGTAAAAAAATCTATGCAAAATGTATCGCATACACAAAATATAAGTTTACTTAAGCCGTATACTGTATGAATGAATTTAAATATCTTACATTTGGGATTATGAAAAGTGGAATTTGTGTGAAACCTAGAAAAAGAATATCCTTATACTTGTATCGCCTCAAAAAGTTTGTCGATATTGATTTTCTACACTTCGTATATGTGTCAGCGTTCTGAGTTTCTTCTTACCCTAGAATCTTCCATAATATCAACAGTAATCTCACTAGAGGTTTTGATTTATCTAGAGAAAATCAAAACTCGAGTGGGATTTAATTGACTATTACACGATTAGAAGAAAGTAGGCTATATAAAGATTAGAAGTAACAAAGTGTACAATAAAATATTAATTGGCTTACGAAAATACAACTGTCTTCAAATGTATTATTGTACCATCTTAACATTACGCTAGATGGCAGTAGTGTTTTATGATGATGTTTTCTTGTTACCGATATCAGTTGTGCCAACTATGGAATCATCATTGAACTCTGTGGCCTGTTACTAGTCAAGAAGGCTTTGTTGATTCAGTTTCATTTTTATTAAGACAGTTGCATTCCACTTCAATTATCCGAATCCCAGTAATCAACGTCACTTGATAGATGATTTTCAATAAATCTTAATATTAAACAATCTCTGATACGTGACTATCCATAATATCATATAGCAGAAGCTATAACATAACCTAACTAATATACACAAGTGTTAGTAAAGTTTTATTTAACGACGATGACATAAAAAATAAACATGAATAATTTTAAAAGGAATAATTATTGAATGTACAATTTTCAAATTTGAATGTGGTTGGTGGTTCAATTGATGTTATATTGGACGTGTGCATAATAGAAGTGGAACTCGTTGATTTAGGCCTACATGGTGTATTCAACTTATTCAGGATTTCCGAATGAATAATTTTAAAAGGAATAATTATTGAATGTACAATTTTAAAATTTGAATGTGGTTGGTGGTTCAATTGATGTTATATTGGACGTGTGCGTAATAGAAGTGGAACTCGTTGATTTAGGCCTACATGGTGTATTCAACTTATTCAGGATTTCCGAATGGTGCTCTTCATTTATTTGTAAATCGGATTTCAGAAGATGCATAGGTATGATCAGTGATTTTGATTAATTCTTGTTCTTGAATGCCAATGCGAGTCATATTTGAAACTGCTGTGCATCGACTGGAGTGGTTTGTAATTATATATATATATATATATATATATATATATATATATATATATTTTTTTTTTTTTTTTTTTTTTTTTTTGACGTCCAGACCAGCGCAGTTTCAAATGTTGGCAAACAAAGAAACAAATGCTAGGGACGCGATAAAATTGTGCGATAAGCAGCCATGATTGGTTGAAATACGCCCTTTCGTACCGTTTTATTGGTCAAAAGTAGTATGACGTAGTAAGAGTGTAATAGTCGGATTAAAACTCTCCTTGAAAGTTAGCATAGAGTAAATACTGCAGGAAAAGTTGTAGCTGCCAATAAAAACTACAACATACACAAAATATTTGGAAGAATGGCGTAAAATCTTCTGTTTTACTAGTACTAGCTTTCCTTCTACATGTCGCTGGCAAAGGCACTTCTTGCGGTAGAGGACAAGTAGATTGGTGCAATTTGATAGTTACAATTTAACTAGATCAATGTATGTATTATTGCGACATAAGAGCGACATTATATTTTATGA
The DNA here is from genome assembly GCF_040183065.1 of Periplaneta americana. Classification (NCBI taxonomy): domain Eukaryota; kingdom Metazoa; phylum Arthropoda; class Insecta; order Blattodea; family Blattidae; genus Periplaneta; species Periplaneta americana. The sequence continues at coordinate 89,218,291 of NC_091120.1, read as the reverse complement.
GACATTTTTGTGTTTGATTAAAAAAATCAGAATCTATCTGAAGGCCTCGTCACATATAGGTTCTTACGTTTTTTCAGATAGTTTGGTCATTCCTACGTGTTCGCTTTTACAGTATGAATATCAGAGGAATGTGAGCTACCTGATAATTTCTTTGTTGTTATCTGTATCATTATATCGAATTTTAAACTTCTGGTGCTTTTAGGAAAATATTGACTGCCTATGTAATTTATTTAGGTCCAGTGTTCACTGACAAGGAAGTTGTATGTGGTAGCGGATGATTGTGATTGAGTAACGAGAAGGGTTGAGATAAAATCACACCATATTATTTTGGCATATTCTCTTATATCAACATTTTCACTCTAATTTTATAATGTTCCTTGGCATATTTATTATTTTTCAAGATTTTTTACGGGAAATGCATCTGTTATCACATTGGTGACATTAAATTTCTACCACCAAACTTTATATTTATTATGTTCTATCCGAATGCTAGAATCAATATTAAAATTAGGCCTTCTATAAAATACTAAATTTGATTTTTAAAGTGCTGTATTTTTAATTTTAAGTTGCTAAAATCTACTGTCATTAAATATGATATATAGGATGTCCCATTTATCTTGTGCACCTATTATAACTTTTTTGTTTGAATAGGTATTGGAATTTTTGTTTTTGAGCCTTATATTAGAACGAGGGGCTAACATGAGTGTGGGGATTTGTTGCATGTAACTTACATTATGGTACAAGATACACGTAACGTCATCAATTTTTCAAATAGCACTACATACTTTAATCATGTTACATTGATTACACACATTAAGACGAGTTCAAAAGTTATAATAGGTGCTCAAGATAAATGAGACACTCTGTATAAGGGTCGGAGACGAATTTTCAAAATTTGTCTACAGGTCTAACTTATGAGGAAAGTTGAAAAATCGCATACTCGAGCCAAGCACGTGTTATCTGAGAGCCTGACAAAAATACTACTCAAATGCAGATTTGCAGTTATTTTTGGAGTGTCTTACGGTGCATATTGCCAGATGCTTTTGCTTTTTTGTATACAATACGGAGTTAGATCTCATTATTTTGGAAGGTTTCCTTGTGAGCATAAAAAATGAAATATACAATCAAGAAAGTATTTCGAAAGCTGACTTTATAATGTAGCAGTGTAACAACTTGATTATAAATATTATAACGGAAGTTAAAGTGTAGACAAAACATGACATATGACGGCAGTTGTCTAGGGATGAGGGTGTATATTGCAGGTCGCATTTGTCTTCAAGTTATCCCCACAGATAAATGAACCACAGATGCGTTACTGTCTGGTATGTAACAGAATATTACATTTCTGGTGTAACGGCCACAGTATTGTAATTTTCCACTCATGCTACGCACGTTTTGGTGACTGAGTGGGTATATTTTGTTTGAAACAAGTGCTGCATAGTCCTCTAATAACATCCGTTCATATTCTCATCTCGACTGTCACGTCACGTCCCACATGGACCACGCAGCAGCCGTCACCATTGCCACACAGACAACCACTGAACTGTCTTGTCATGGAATGAAGTTTCATCCTCTTGTTTCCTTGCGTTGAATAACCTCACGCTTTCTTTTCATTGTGTGGAGAAATAATAAAAGGGATTGTGGTATCGCATATACATGCCTCGAAGACATAGGTTAGCAGACAAGTAAATCTTTCTTTTCACACCTTGGAGTTAGGAGGTTAGTGACTAACTTCATGTACACTCTCTGTCCTTTGGATTAAACTTTTAAGAGGAACCTTAATGGTAAGTTGTGATATATTTGAAGGGCTCAGAACCATAGTGGGCCAAGCGCCATTTACTAAAATCGTAGAAAACAAGGGTTAAAATGAAGTTATTACCATAATTCAATGGAAACATATACAGTAGCAAGTAATATAAAATATACACATTAAAACTAAATGATATGTCAATCTTCATTAAACTATGGTATTCACTTAACTTTAAACCTTGGTTTCTCCGTTTTTACTAAATGGCACTTGGCCCACTATGGCTGTGAAGCCTTCATTTATTCTCCTCTGAACTGGAAGCCGCTTCCATTGAGTTCGTAGCAGCTGTCTTGACTGAGCTAGCTCGGTTCCCGGGGAAGAGTACTAGATCCTAATTTAAAAATTCAATTTTCCATTTAAACTGAAATACACGTTTTTAATTATTAAATTCATTGAACACCATTTTCATTGTCTTCTGAATTAAATTATATTCGCGTTTTAGTTGAATATAATATTGTACAGTAGTTTCGGGAACTAAAACACATTAATTGCTATTACCTAATGCTTATAACTCGATATTTAAAACTTTATTAAGCAACTCACAGTTTATTTATAGTGTGAAATAACTATTACACTAAATTCCTCTAACTCGAATTCCTTCTTTTCAGTTCTTAAAACTGATTACTTGTGGATGACTAGGAATAAAATTTTAATGACCATTTTATGAATGGCTTGAAGTTGCTTAGTATGGTAATTTTATTGTAATTGTATTGAATTAGGCCTACATTATAGTAAGTATTCGCATTCCGAAATAACGTTTCAAGATTTTCTAGCTAAAACGATAGGCCTAATTCACATTGCCATAAATAAAACATTATGATGTAGTGTAAACCAATTTCATTGACAAAATTTGTAACATTGCGACTAACTCCTACGTACCGTATTGTAGATAGCGTTAACACAAATACAATAAGCAAAATCTACGTCTCCGGAATGTATTAGTGCTTGAGATATTAACCGCTAAAATTGTTTGATTCAACAGTATAGAAATCACGACATTGCATCTCACGAGCTGTCCTCATGGATGAAATGCTGATCATCGAACAAGGAATGTCATAGACGAGGAGACTTGGTATTTTAAAGTGGATTTCACTTGTTACATAGATCTACTAGAAATGGCGAAGTACGATGAAAGGAAGGAGGAGGCAGTTGGCTATAGAATGTACGAGCAAGCTGTTAGTCTAATTGCAAATTAGAAGGTTAGAACTTTGAATAGCTGATATGATTGAAGTACTGGGTGAATAAGAAAATCTAGTAAAGGATTATTTGAAATGTTACGTTTTCATTTTGATTTTCTTTTTCTCTTCACAAAAATTTTCTGTTCACTATTGTAGATAAAAGTAATTTATTTATGCAATTGAATTACCTATTAAATTCATTATGCAATAGTTTATTTATTGAATAAACAATACAACTCATGCATCCGATCACCTAAAGCAGTGCACTCCTGAAGTGTGTGACCACAAAATATTATTTAATTCATTATATCTCAAAACACCAATGAAGTTCATATATTCGAATTGTCTATGTTGTAGATTCCGCTCATCTACAGGCCTATAGGCATAGTTTGATATAAGCTCTCGTACCATTTCAGAATCACAGTGGATATAGGCTGTGTATGTATGTATGTATGTATGTATGTATGTATGTATGTAAAAGAATTACATGTTCTGTTCAGTCATTTAAGACAAACAACCGGAAATCGGTTAGAATCTGACGTCTGATAGTTTGAGTGTGAAATTGAATATTGTAAGTAGGCAGAAGATACTTTGCTATAGAAATATAGAGAATCGTGAATCATTCAATTTTCATTAATTCTTTATTTACAATTTCAAATAAACTGTCATAGATATGAAGTGAAATATGTTTTTAACAAGGAAATAACTCATTGACTATTGTGCAATGAATCAGTATGACTCTGGCAGTTTTATCCCATAGTCCTGTGTTGACATGCCTCCTTGTTCTTGAATGGGCTGGTTTAAATTCATTACATTATGTTATTTACGACTCTTGATAACGTATCATACTGCTAAACAAAGGGTTTGTAAATTAAATTTAGATGCAGTAGCTCGGTCTGAGTCCGGCGCAATAAAGACTGGTTTACAGTTCTTCACCGAACACTAAGTAATTGGTTCGCCCGTTACTTTTCTTTTAACAATAAGTCACAAATGCTTGGTGTAAAGTATATTGTCTATGCGCTATTTCTCATCCAAAGTTATAGAACGCTTAATACCATAATTTTTCCATATTGTAGGTGTTTGTAATGTTCATGTCTCGAATTTTGAACAGTATCTGATTCAACACTTTGGCCTATTGTTACTTAAAACATAGCTATTTAACTATGTATAATATAAACTAATTGAGATATTTATTAGCATAAAATGACACGTGGCTTTCTTACACGAATTGGTCAATCATTTACAATAGGTCTACATCATGATGATGTAAATTTTGAATGAAAAGGGAATACCTTACACGAATAGGTCGATCATTTAAACTAGATAGTGATGATTTTAATAACTATTATGTTAATAATAACAACATAATTACTCCTATCTACTCATAAAATAGTTATTTTCCATGAAATCCCATACAACAAGTTTCTTTAGGTCACCACATCGCAAGTCAATTTCTGCCTTAAATTTCACAAGCATCACATAATCGTGTCGAAACTAAATAATGACTGCAGTTGAAAGAAGTTGCTGAGTCTTTCATGCCTACGCGGCAAACCTTACTTTCTTACGAAGCTTATTTGTTTGTTTTATTTATATACTATTTTTATTTACATTATTTATTTATTTATGAAAGTACATAAGCTAGATGCCCATGAAAGCACCTTTTCCACAAAGTTGCTAATAATGGTTTCCCGATGTAATACGAGGCGCATCCAGAAAGTAAATTTCCCGATTTTTTCCCATTGAAAGTAAACGTAATTAGCCGTGGCAATTGCGCATGCGTAACAGATCTATGACGTATCAATCATATGCTAGCCGGACAGGTCCCGCCTGGTGCCAGTAGCGTGGCAGCAGTGGTTCGAAATGGAAGCTCTTATTCCTTCTCCGGCCGCCTGCGAGGTTCGGTCGGTGATAAAGTTCTTTAATGCACAAAGCATTGCGCCAATTGAAATTCATCGGCAGTTCTGTCAGATCTATGGGCCGAACATCATGAGTAAGCAGATGGTGCGTCGCTGGTGTAGGCAGTTTTCCGAACGTCGTCAAAGTGTCCATGATGAAGAGCGCAGTGGGCGACCGTCCCTTATCAATGATGATCGCGTTGAGCTGGTGCGGCAGTGCATCATGGAGAACCGTCGCTTCACGGTTATGGAGCTGAGCAGCCATTTTCCGCAGATATCGCGATCCTTGTTGCATGAGATTGTCACTAAGCACCTGCTGTTCAAAAAAATGTGTGCCAGGTGGGTGCCGAAAAACCTGACACCCGAACACAAAATGCAACGTTTAGGAGCAGCACTGACATTTCTGCAACGGTATCACGATGACGGCGACGAGTTCCTCGACAGGATCGTCACGGGCGATGAGACTTGGATTTCGCACTTCACCCCGGAAACCAAGCAGCAGTCAATGCATTGGCGGCATAGTGGATCTCCGGTCAGGACGAAATTCAAACAGACGCTGTCGGTACGGAAAGTGATGTGCACGGTGTTCTGGGACAGGAAGGGCATTCTACTCATTGACTTCCTTCCAAGAGGTGAAACCGTGAACGCTGACCGTTACTGTGAAACACTACGAAAATTTCGACGTGCTATTCAAAACAAGAGGCGTGGAATGCTTACTGCAGGTGTTGTGCTCCTCCATGTCAATGCTCGTCCACAGACGGCTCGGCGCACAGCAGCTGTTTTGACGGAATTTGACTGGGAGTTGTTTGATCATCCACCCTACAGTCCTGATCTTGCTCCCAGCGATTTTCACGTTTTCTTGCACCTCAAGAAATTCCTGTCCTCCGGTGAGCGTTTTGGCAACGACGAAGAGCTGAAGACGTCTGTCACACGCTGGTTCCAAGAAGCGTGGAATGCTTACTGCAGGTGTTGTGCTCCTCCATGACAATGCTCGTCCACATACGGCTCTGCGCACAGCAGCTGTTTTAACGGAATTTGGCTGGGAGTTGTTTGATCATCCACTCTACAGTCCTGAACTTGCTTCCAGCTATTTTCACGTTCTCTTGCACCTCAAGAAATTCCTGTCCTCCGGTGAGCGTTTTGGCAACGACGAAGAGCTAAAGACGTCTGTCACACGCTGGTTCCATTCATAGGCGGCAGAGTTCTACGACAGAGGGATACAAAAGTTGATCCCACGATACGACAAGTGTCTCAATTCTGATGGTGGCTATGTTGAAAAATAGATTAAACATTGCTGTACCTGTTGCCAATAAATGTTTTCCTGAAAGTGTGTGTTCTTTTTTAAAAAAAATAGGGAAACTTACTTTCTGGATGCGCCTCGTACATTGCTTCTTTTGTGTACAACTCAATCCGCCCAATAGGCAACTTCTGTATTTAAAGACATTTGTACAACTAACCTTTCTGGGTAATAAACACGACATGGCCTTACATGGTAAAAAATCACATGAATTCCCCACATTATTGCTCCACTTAACACAGTTCACGTGTAATTTCACCATGGTCTCCCAAGCAACTGTGTATGCTGTGAGAATTAACATCATAACGGAGAGCGCAACATGTCAGTCAGTCACGGTGCCGTTGCGGAAAATGAAAACAATTTAGAAGAAAAATGTTGTAATACTGTTTTTTTGGTGATGTAGTGATACGATACAATCCCAAAGGAAATTTTAATCCAGCAATTATTGTGTTGAGTTGAGTTTTTGTATATTTAGCGTAACTGCCTGACTGCAAATTACAGTGAAAATATAGTGTTTCAAAGTTATTTAGAACCTTAGGATACTCCTACTGTTTTCATAATTACTTAAAGAATGGCCACTATATGATGTACAAAAGAGTAGGGCTTGAAATAAAACAAATTTACGTGTCCAAATTGTGATAGGCCTACGAAATGCATAACGTAGGCCTACGTTTCCTTACTTTTTTGGTGTATGTTTGGAATATGACAAGATCTGCAACAAGTTATAGATTAAAACAAAAAGTATTTGAAACATTATTTTTTTGGAATAAGGCAACTTAAACTATAAATTATTTCATTCTATATCCACACTTACAGAAAGATAGTCCATTAGTTATGAAGACAAAGTCATTAAGAAAGGACAGACATTCCAAAAGTCACTTGTTGAATAAAAATAATATCGGTACTGAATATCGGCCTCTTTGTCTGAATTTTGAAATATATTTTCTGTATCACTGCAATTTATAAAACGAAATTAACAAATACCGGTACTTTAACAATAAAGATATGGAGATATTTTTTAGAAAAAATGTAGAATGGATTTTTCTCATTGATAATAATAAAGTAGTAAATCATAACGTTTCGAAGAACGGCTCTATCTTCTCCTATAGGTAGAGGAAGATGGAATAAGAAGGGTATTTTTATTCACCTGAAGATGAAGATTGAACCATAGAATCAATCATCGAAACAGCAACTGAAGAAATTCATGCTACATCTCTTCTAAACAATCCACCATTTCTTTCCTCTTCATTTAGACAAATATGGAGATATCTTTCTCATTGTCAACACGAAATAAAAGCGTAAAATCTGTTACTACAGAAAGGCTCGAACAATTTTACCTCATGGAACGGTTCCATCTGTTCTAGAATCTTCCGCACTGGCAGTAAATTCTCTTGGAATCGAATCAGCGTACTTCCTATGTCACCAAATTGGTGACTTGGCTTCAAGATAACATTGTGTCCGGATGACATTAGCTCAGTGACTCTCTCGACAACCCACACCGGGCCTGCAAGCAGATCCTGGCGACAACATTCCACGTTCTCACACATGACGAGGCACAACTAACATGACGTTCCCAGAGATATAAATAGATGACGCACTGCAGCTGGGAAGATCAGTGGTCCTTCCCTGCGGTTCCTATCCCAACATTCGGTTTCCCATTATGCGGACGCTGACTCCACACTGCGGGCAGTGTTCCCGACTCCATCCCCTTGCATTGTGTTCATAAATAATCTGGTGTGATGTTTTTATACTACATTTTCATTATACAATTTTTTTCTGAGATCCGTTCATATACTGTATATAAAAATGTAGCCTATAGTTTATAGACCTGCTGATTTTGCTTTAATAACATTTGACTAGCCCTAACTTCCGAAACTGCGTTTTGCCTAAGGAAACAAAACTCGATTTCAGAGCTCCATAAAAAATTACTCCATTTCTTTAATAGTATTTTGATATTCTACATACATTTCGCGTTATAAGTTCGAACTCTATAATGAATATTTTTCAACTTCTACAATTAATTTTGCAAGAATTCTTGGGTATGAAGTATTTATGATTTGGATTCTATTAGAACTCTGTAGTCTGTAACCATTGTAAGCGCGAAGAAAATATACAGGGTGTTCACATGAAACTTTTACAACTTCAGATGTAAGTAACAAATTATTGACACGCGATATCTGGATGCGGTTTTCTGCATGTTAATCAGAAACTGTAAAAGTTTTATGGGAATTTTGTTGGATTATTAAAATGCGTTTTTTGATTACAGGTATAAATTTGGGTGAAATGTGAAAGTGAAGGAGATATGGACATCTCAGGAGATGGCACAATGTATATCCTGGTTTATCGAGACACGAACAGATACATAGGTGCAACATTACGTCCGAACCCAATATGGAAGAGATCCGGGAGTAACACCGGAAATTTATAGAGACTGGTAGTGTGCTGCGGCAAAAGGCAGGGCGTCGCAGCACAAGTGTGGAGGACATTGAACGTGTGCAAGGTGCGTTTGTCTCCGAAGAAATCCTTCCTCGGTGTCTATTCTAGCCAACATAGCAAATGTTGTGCGGCGTGGACGATTATCTGGCTGAAGAACTTGCACTAGCTGAACTTTGTACGCATACAGCCTCAGATCGTTGTAAAGGACTTTGTCGACAGTCGAACTCGGCATGTTCAATTCTCTGGCGGCACTGCGAATGGACTTACTCAGGACATACTGATCGTGTCTCGATGAACCAGGATACACATTATGCCGTCTCTTGAGGGTCCACATTTCCTTCAGTGTCACATTTCACCAAAATTCACACCTGCAGCCAAAAATACTCATTTCAACAATCCAACAAAATTCCCATAAAAACTTGGACAGTTTTTGATTAACATGCAGAAAACCGCATCAAGATACCATGTTTCAATAATTTGTTATTTACATCTGAAGTTGTAAAGGTTTCATGTGGACAGCCTGTATAATAAGTGCTGCTTGGATATGAAGGTCCAGTTCTTCCGTAAAATCGTCGCTAGAAAACATAGATAATAGTTGACGTTCCATCCGCCTTAACCTTCCTACAACAAAGACATGGAGAGGATTACATAGTCATTCCGAAATTTACGGTATCAAGAACTTTAGTCCACATCTTTCCAGTATATGACGGTTGCTTTATCATATTGAGAAAGACTTGGAGAGGATTACATAGTCATTCCGAAATTTACGGTATCAAGAACTTTGGTCCACATTTTTTCAGTATATAACGATTGCTTTATCATCTGGAGAAAGACTTGGAGAGGATTACATAGTCATTCCGAAATTTACGGTATCAAGAACTTTAGTCCACATCTTTTCAGTATATAACGGTTGCTTTATCATCTTGAGAAAGACAAGGAGAGAATTGCACAGTCATTCCGAAATTTACGGTATCAAGAACTTTATTGCACATCTTTTCAATATATAACGGTTGCTTTATCATCTGGGCTATATATCTCCTTTATACAACAGAAGAATATTGTAGTAGGTTATTTAACGACACTGTATCATTTGCTCCGGTGACATTGGTGATAGCTAGATGATATTTGGCGAGATGAGTTCGAGAATTCGCCATAGATTACCTGACATTTGCCTTACAGTTGAGAAATCCTTCAGAATAGTTCAACCAAGTAATCGGCCTAAGTGGGATTGGAACCCACGCCCGAATGCAGCCTCAGAACAGGAGTCTAACTCATTATTCCTCAGCTATGTTGGTACCCTAACACGAGAATATAATATTACTCGTACTTATAATATAGACTGTGAATATTGGGATTTACGTGAAAGGTGTAAACCGGTGTATAGCCAGTCCCAACGTGTCCTTGAGTAAAAAGCCAGTCAGTGAGCACTTGTTGCCAGTGCAGCTTAGAACGGTACCATCCAACACTGACTACGTCAAAGGCAAGACACTCGCACTTCGCGTTTCTCGGGTGTGTCCTGGAGTACACTTTCCAGTCAGTGGCATGTTGCCACTTCTGCTGAGAGTGGTACCACCTCCTAAACATAATGTCAACAATCTGCCAATCACAGTAGTTGTCAGACTCTGGCAAAGATATGATACTCGGTCTCAATGTACTCATTACTTATTTCACACGCCAGAAACGGTGGCTTTGGTTATAACATGCCTTATGTTTACAGCATCCCTGTTGTTTCCGTGCAACAAACACACAAGCATATCTGGGGATTGGGTTATGTGGAAAGGAAAGCAAAACTGCATTATCCCTCTCAGCTTGCTATTCCACGTCTCGTAGTTTATCTGTTTACTCAGAAGCCAGCTTGCCGGAATGTCGTGATCAGATGATGATGGTCCATCTCTTTTAACCCCTGTTTGTAGGGATGCTGTGGGACTGGGGCCCGTTGCCATGGCGACCGCCGATAGAGCTGTGCCCGGGCAGGCGGGGCAGGAAGGACGGACAGACAGAGGCCGAGAAATGCAAGGTGCACGGCCTCGCTTAGCATGGGTGGTTTGGGGGTGTAAACCCCACCCCACTCGACCAATAATCGATGTAGGTTGCAAGGGAGGTTCCCCATTGGCTGCAGGACTGCAAGATCTACGAGCCTATTCCCGGTCTGCTCGAGTACTGCACAGCATGATTTATAGTGCGAGGTAGTTCCGCAGAGCGATCATGACGTAAGGATATTAAAGATAACCTACTATATAGGACATACCAAACAGCGACGAAAGCGAAAACGAGTTCAGGCTTCCGACCTTCAATGCAATGAGGTGTTTTTCAACGACGCTTTCAACAGCAGAGATAATCGTCATTCTGCTGTTTCTCCCTTCGCTGTCATCCATAAAATTGAAACAGACGTACTAAGTGTTGACACTGTGATGTGTTCGCGGATCTCATAAATAATAATTGGTAACAGATACAAAAATAACTCGTTCATGAGGGATATTTACAAACTGGATTCAGTGTACTTAGGGATTTAACAAGAATAATAGCGTAAGGTATGTCATTAGAATTACAATTAATAAAAATGATAGTAATTGTTATATTTATGTATTTCATACATACAGCTGGATCTCAGGGGCTAATTCAACATTTGCTCTAAGCCTACTTTGGAATAGTAGACTACACATAACTATTTTATAAAAGTAAATGTTTTATAAATCAAATGTCTTTGAATTCCGACAATACTTTCAAATTGAACATTTTCTGTACTTTATAATAAATTTCGATGACAAACATTGGTCGTAAATATTTCCAGTCTGAAAATATCTGTTACGTAACTTATGTTGTTCTACAGACAGCTACGATCATGCCTTTCAATTTTCAGAGAACTCTTAAACTGTACCCATTCTTACTACTACAATTTCGTGCTGAAGGTGGAAGACTAGTGAAATATTACGGCTGTTCTCCATAGAAACATCCTTACTCCAGTCATGCATGTTATTGAATATTAATGCTTTTAGGCTATCTTAGTTTCATATTCTTAGAATTATAAAATTATAAAGAAAATTGATCTTGCTAAATAAGACTATATTCGTACAATATTGAAATTTGGATTTGATTGATTTTAACTTCTCCTTCTTCCTATTTTCAAATTATTTAAGACGTATGTCACTCTGTGATTCCTACGGCATTGGTATCTCGATTGTATGAAGGGGTAGGTTTACTTTCTGCGCCTGTAAAAATGAATAATTTTATATTGTGGAAAACTAGTCCGCCGAGTTAGCTCTGTGGTAGCGTGTATGCCTCCAGACTAACCGGTCCGGGTTCGATTTCCGGCGGGATCATAAATTCGGGACTAGGAAAGGTGGTGGTGCACAACTTCTAATTACTATGCACCAATATGGCTGGGTTAAATCCCAAATCTCTCCGTAGTGCATAGATCTATGAAGAGAAGGCATACGTCACTGTTGATAGTGATTCGACCGTCGGACGGGGCTTTAAGCGTGGCGGCCCCTTTGGTGCTATTCGACAGAACTAGACTACGCGCCGGCACCGGGCTTCCCCTTTTTACTTCCTCATCTTCATCATCCTCACCCATTCCCTACACTAAACTTATCACGAACACTTACATATGCACTCATCCTAGTATACGACATAGGCTAACTGTCCACAGATAACCATGATGCGTAGAGTGGCCCACCGAAGTGGCGTGCAACTTGAAAATAGGTCACAGTCCTGCCATCTGTCCGCAATGTGCGGAACCCGAATCACATAAGTGAAGTGGTTAGACATTAGATATACATACATACATACATACATACACACACATAGCTTGTGGAAAACCAGTGATTGCTTGAGGTGGTCTGGGAAAAGTTAGAAATCACTACCTGAGTAGGTCACGGTTTAATATATTTTCAGATTTCCCGCCATATAGGCTTAAATACAAAATACAGTTGCATTTGTGTGTGCTTTACCATAGAACTAGCTAAAAGTTACCGGTAAGTGGCATGCGGCTGGTGTTCGAGGACTGTGTTAGCTTATCTTGTGAATGTAGGCCTACAGATCTGCCTTAGTCGTCTCTTCTGTAAAGCCAACCGTAGGATTTCTCCATCCCTATACTTCCCGGAGATTGTGTCCACAATGGATCTGTTTAAAAACGCTGCATGCAGAAGTATTTTCGTCCTCTTCCTTCGTACAGTACGATTATTTAGTCCTGACAGTCGCGGGAGATGTGCGCCTGGGTCAGGCGAGTCCATTTAGTTACGCCAAGGGGTGTTTGGGTTAGTCACTCACTTGCCGTCGGAGCGATCGGATGTCATGCGTGCGGTAGAGCGTTATGATTCTAGTACAATTAAGCTGTACTGCATTCCTTTACCGACCGCTCGCTCTTATCTCTACTCGGAGCTCTCCCCACTACTCCTATTACTTCCTCTCTTTCGCGTCGCTGAGCTGTCAGGACTAAATAATCGGTCTGTACATACACACACACACACACACACACCACACCACCATACATACATAACACAACACATACTTCTTTGTATCTAAAAAATACAAGTAAGATACAGGTTGCAAGATTGTCTTTCTAAATCTTTCTTCTTCTTCTTCTTCTTCTTCTTCTTCTTCGTCTTCTTCCTATCACGTATTAAGCCTGGTGGTCTGTTACGGTCTAACTCCCCTGATCATGTGGTCAACATTATGCAGGGCCACTGCGGAGATGTCACAAGACAAGTACAAGACGAAGCAAATATCGATTGCCCATGCCGGGGATCTAACCACGGATCGCTTGGCTGGGAAGCATACGTTATCATGGAGCTAAGGTGGTGGACCAAAACGTTCCTAGGGACAGAAGTAAAAATCATCGTTAATAATAATGTAGTATTTCATTTATTTTCATATATACTTATATTCACCAGAACATGTCATGTGACTTTAACAATAATATTAACTTACCATTATGAGTAGGGCCCGGAAGTTCATGCCCTAAAAAATCTACTAAATGTGTATAGAAATATGTTCTTAAAAATGCAAAGTATGCCAATAATTAATATGCATTAATAATTGGAGAGAAATTACGTTCACGTTTCCTGTAACAATAGACTACGAATGCTAATGAGTTTGGACTTATATCCTTAGGTGAGAGATTGAAGCAGAGGTGTTTCCGTTGTCTAAAATCAGAGTTGCATTTCACGACCAGCGCGTGGGTGTGTTTTTCAATTGAGAAATTGCGTCTGTTGTCCCCGAAGATGCTTTTGTATCATTAAAACATCTTTCCATGCCACATGAGATTATTGGGCCTATTTAAATGATGTTAATTGTTCCGCAGATGGAGGATTTTCCTTAGAGAATGTCTCGAATATCGCACAACTCTTGGTATCCAGGAATTTTTAAAATAATATTAGCCACCTTTTCCTTTACTTTTAGCTCTACATTGCCAGGAACAGAACTCAGATTAGATTTCATTTATTAAAAATCGGCTAGTGACACACGTAAGAGAGTGCCAAGAGATTCCAGTGATAAACCGGAAAAATGAACAGATATAAATACCAGATTCCCTTTCAATTCACTGTTTGCCAGTATATTTTGAGCTGTCTTAGTAGACGCAACATTATTCGAGTCCAACGAATAGGCGCCGTAGTGTGGTTTTAGGCGTAATAGATCGACTATTGATGAGATATTTTGTATTCAACAGATATTGGAGGAGAACAGGATACAGTACATCAGTTATTCATAGATTTCAAAAAGGCATATCACTCGGTTAAGAGAGAAGTTTTATATGATATTAATATTGAATTTGGTATTCCCAAGAAACTAGTTAGATTAATTAAAATGTATTTTATTGAAACATACAACAGAATCCGTATATGCTAGTTTCTATCTGATGATTTTCCAATTCACTGTGGGCTAAAGCAAGGAGATGCACTATCACCTTTACATTTTAACTTTGTTCTAGAATATGCCATTAGGAAAGTCCGAGATAACAGAGAGGGTTTGAAATTGAACGGATTACATCAGCTGCTTGTCTATGCGGATGACGTGAATATGTTAGGAGAAAAGCCTCAAACGACTAGGAAAAACACGGGAATTTTACTTGAAGGAAGTAAAAAGATAGGTTTGGAAGTATATCCCGAAAAGACAAAGTATATGATTATGTCTCGTGACCAGAATATTGTACGAAATGAAAATGTGAAGATTGGAAATTTATCCTTTGAGGAGGTGGAAAAATTCAAATATCTTGGAGCAACAGTAACAAATATAAATGACACTCGGGAGGAAATTAAACGCAGAATAAATATGGGAAATGCCTGTTATTATTCGGTTTAGAAGCTTTTGTCATCCAATCTGCTCTCAAGAACCTGAAATTTAGAATTTATAAAATAGTTATATTACCGGTTGTTCTGTATGATTGTGAAACTTGAACTATCACTTTGAGAGAGGAACAGAGATTAAGGATGTTTGAGAATAAGGTGTTTCGGAAAATTGGGGGCTAAGAGGAATGAAGTTACAGGTGAATGGAGAAAGTTACACAACGTAGAACTGACGCAATGTATTCTTCACCTGACATTATTAGAAACATTAAATTCAGACGTTTGATATGGCAGGACATGTAATACTGTACGCATAGGCGAATCACGAAATGCATATAGAATGTTAGGTGTTAGTTGGCAGGCCGGAGGGAAAAATACCTTTGGGGAGGCCGAAACGTAGCTGGGAGAATAATATTAAAAAGGATTGAAGGAGGTATGGTATGATTGTAGAGACTGTATTAATCTTGCTCAGGATAGGGACCGATGACGGGCTTATGTGAGGGCGGCAATGAACATCTGGGTTCCTTAAAAGCCATAAGTAAGTAAGTAAGTAAGCGTAGTTGTCGTGATGAGATTGTTCTGATAGAACAAACTTCCGGATGAGCACCATAAACGTCTAAAAGGCAACGAAATTTAGAGGTAAGAGGGTACTAAAAGAGCATTTTCGATAACAAAGCAATAGGAGTAGGGTTATTTGCAACGTCATTTTCTAAATTAACAGCTATTCTGAACACAGCCTACTATTTTAATTTTAATTACATACTATATTTTGAAATGTTGAGTGTTCATTTTTACAGTTACAGTAGCAACAGTCTTTTAATTGCCATTTCATTACTCAGTATAATTCCGATGTCTATTAATAACACATTGGCAGTGTCGTATAGCGCGTTGCTTATAAGACATTTGCTTGACCCATGAGGTGATGGCTGAAACACGAGAAAGTGGCCCACACGCACGCAGTCCGGCTCAGGTAGCTTTCTTCATAATTGCAGTTTGAAGCAACCTTGTATTGTTTATTTCCGTATGTAACTCGACCTGTTTTGATGCAGCAAGCAGTAAAAGCATGTTCGGTTTTCATGTCGTTTCCTATTTCAGCCAATTGACTAGGAGAACTTGCTTTTGTAGACTGCATGCATGCTCTCCTTTCAAGTCCACAGAAGAGACTGTACTGGCGGCTTTCTATTGTTGTATGTTCAAACTAAGTATCATGAAATATCGTATAGTTTTCCGTTGAAATGTTACATTTGAGCTTCATAAGGACAAATATTAACCCGATATTTTAATGGCTTTACGCAGTTTACACTTATTTCATGGCCATGCACTGAATGAAGGAAGCGGATATAATAACCATTCTTTTCCTTACGCACTATTTTTTCACTATTCTTTAATGTCTTATTATGTTTTCTGGTATGTAACAGGGTATCTCTTCTTAGTGCGATTATTA
Source organism: Periplaneta americana (assembly GCF_040183065.1). Classification (NCBI taxonomy): domain Eukaryota; kingdom Metazoa; phylum Arthropoda; class Insecta; order Blattodea; family Blattidae; genus Periplaneta; species Periplaneta americana. The sequence continues at coordinate 89,201,950 of NC_091120.1, read as the reverse complement.
TTTTAGTAAATGCCATAGCTGTAAATTATATACTTTGTAATCTGCTATTAACGACACCATATCAACTGAAATTGGCGAAAGTGAGATGAGTCCGAAGGTTTGCAGTGGGGATTACATGACATCCGCTTTACTGTTTGCAAAAACGTTGGAACTATCCAAATCAGATAATCAACACAAACGATATTAGAACAAACGATCGAGCTCAGTCTGAGAACACGAGTCCCGCTCGTTAATCTTGGACCACACTGGTGACAATCTTACAAGAACCATAATTTCTATTAATTTCTATACTGTAAGTATTGTGGATATGATATTAAACCCTGAAGAAAATAGGTGGAAATACGGAAGACCTACCTGTTTTTGGAAGCATATCTGTTTGATGCTAGCTCGAATGACTCTCCACTTTCTCTTTTGGAGGACTCATGTTCTTCACCTCCTCTCCCCCGTTGTCTCACATACCGACAAATATAGTGGTTCACTGACGTAAATATTGTCTGCCCTTGCAACGCTTTCCATTGAAAGTCTTCGTCCTGAAGATCAATGAGTTCCAGTCAGTGTGGTAACACCTTGCCATCAGGCTGGATTTTCAGCAATAATATTGAGCGACTGCTGAATAAACTTACATTTTATTAGTATTTAATTTCTTTCATTACGGATTCGGAATATGGGAACTAAGAAGTAAACTATGAACCACTACATTTTCGATACATAATCCTCCATAGATACTTAACATTGAGCTTTGCTGCTTCAAATCCAGCAGTGAAATTTTTGGGGGCAATGAAATCCTTACCATACCGATACCTTCTTTCAGAGAAGGGAAGTAAAGCTACGACACCTTTGGTGTAGAAAATTTGGAGTTTACACTGTGGGCACATATGAGTGGTCTAAGTGCGCATGAGTTTTTCCGAACCTCCTTTTGTAATGTTCATACTATCCTGTCGCCAACACTAGTACGAAGTAATTCCTTAAGAACCAAATCCGATAAATTTGTTACAAAATGGAAAATATAACAAAGATTCGTTTCAAAGCATGGTACTTCTAAAATCAAGCTCACCTAATGTCACCATATGTACAGATACTGAAATAAAATTTGGAGTTCCTTTATTGTTTAAGTTTCGCTTACAACACACTGCGCATGTGTAGTAAACAAGAGCCCCTGTATAGTATAGCCTATGCTACTTGTGAACAGTCATGTGAAATTGTTGCCTACATATAGATGGACTTCTATCAAGACTGGCTCCAAATTATAATTCCGTATCTGTACATTATCAACAAATGACTTTATTTTGCAAAGAAATTGTGTAACTCTTGACTTGTTCCATATCATAAAGCTTCAATACCAATGTAAGATCTATGGCCTTACTTACTTACAAATGGCTTTTAAGGAACCCGAAGGTTCATTGCCGTCCTCACATAAGCCCGCCATCGGTCCCTATCGTGTGCAAAATTAATCCAGTCTCTATCATCATATCCCAGCTCTCTCAAATCCATTTCAATATTATCCTCCCATCTACGTCTCGGCCTCTCCAAAGGTCTTTTTTCCCTTCGGCCTCCCAACTAACACTCTGTAAGTATTTCTGGATTCGCCCACATGTTCTGCCCATCTCAAACGTCTGGATTTAATGTTCCTAATTATGTCAGGTGAAGAATATAATGCGTGCAGTTCTGCGTTGTGTAACTTTCTCCATTCTCCTGTAACTTCATCCCTCTTAGTTCCAAATATTTTTCTAAGAACCTTATTCTCAAACATCCTTAATTCCTGTTCCTCTCTCAAAATGAGAGTCCAAGTTTCACAACCATACAGAACAACTGGTAATAGGTCTATAACTGTTTTATAAATTGTAACTTTCAGATTTTTTGATAATAGACTATATGACAAAAGCTTCTCAACCGAATAATAACAAGCATTTTTCATATTTATTCTGCGTTTAATTTACCTCTCGAGTGCCATTTATATTTGTTACTGTTGCTCCAAGATATCTGAATTTCTCCATCTCTTCGAAGGATAAATCTCCAATTTTTATATTTCGATATCGTACAATATTCTGGTCACGATACATAATCATATACTTACATATTGCAATTCTCGCTAAAATTTGTTTCAGTTTTTTTGGTTTTCATTTATCTTTCATTTGCAATTTAGAATTTGAGCAATGTCTTTTCATACCAATCTCCTCAGTAAATATGAATTTACGTATCAAACTTCGGAATTTCCAGCCGAAGAAACTCGTTAATGTTTCAAACAATTTAATTGTTGGTTTTGAAAGGTGTTTTGTGAATGAAATTACTATTGAAACATGGTGGAATTGATCTGTGTATCAGAGTAATTTGGTTAATTTTTCGAAAGTTAGTAGTTATAACTACAGACGAATCACGGTTCCTTTCCGCTCTTCAGGAAATTAAATTCTTAACATTACTGTACTTGATAGGTTAACTCGTCTTACAAGGAGATTTCAAAATTATTCTTTTCCGCAACAACTTATCTTTTCAAAACTGGTTTTCCAGCAGTAGTAATCTTCAAAACGCAGTATCTTTATATTATGAACGCGAAAAAATCTTAAAATAACTATTTCAAACCTCCAAACGTTTGAATGTGAAGTATTAAAAAGAACAATTTAAATATTTCCGTTGCTTCAGCCAGTAAACGTAGGCCTACTTAATTCTAAAGTTGATACTCCTTTAGTCGAATAGCTAGAACATTCGCTCCTATGTCGAAGACTCGAATTCAGATCTCGGCGAGACCGTATGAAATTTGTGATGCTCCAGGACAGTGTTTGTGTGGCTTTTCTAGGGTCGTCCCTTCTGCTATCAGTTCACCAATTCGCCATCATCACGGCTTGAAGTAGACTGGTTCAGCTAGTCAGCATTGTGTCATATCTTCTCTCACATAGGAAACCAGTCATTTGAGCTGGAAACAGATTGTTAGAAAAATATAACTATATTCCTATTTAAATTACAGATGTGAATATCAACATTATTTATATTCATTGGCAAATTTTATGTCATATTTCATGAGGAATATGTGAAATTCTTCACATATTTTATACCTTACGTAAGATTTGAACAATAGTTAATGTCTGCTATATCACACTGAAGCTGTGCAGAAAAGGCAGTGCTTTTTATTCACAATTGTTCATGAACGCGTCATTGAAACCGCTGCGCCTCCTCTAACATTGACCAGGACATGTTTTGTCTGTCAGTGGTATGCACGTTCTTGTAGTCTGCTGGCATGAACCGGGTCCAGCCTATCCTATCAACTTCGACATCTAGTTCAGGTTCTTCGGCGCGTGAGTCGCCCTCCAGACCTGTTAGACAACTTCCGACCAATCGACCGATCAACGACGACCGGCTGAAGAAACCTGAAAGTCCGGATCCACATATGACGTCACTGGACAAGTAAAGGTAGTCAGACGTGTTCTTTTGCTCCGTGATAAATCATTACATACAAATACTATTGCGGCAGCTTTTATAAGACTAGGATAGTAACAGGTCTGTATAAATTGTAACTGTTTAAATTGAAACCAGCTCTTGGGTACTCAGATTCATTCTGTGACACTTGTGTAAAAATATCAGCAGCCGCCTCACATTTTTAATGTTTAATAGAACCGAAAGTAATGAACGAGACACTTCAGTCTTAATATTATTATTTCGGCTACTTAATTAACATTTCATTAAGCTACATTTTTTTAAACAGCCGAGGGTTTCCAGTTCGTACAGCATGGACATTACAACGAAGTGAAGAGAAGCGACTAGAAGCATTCGAAATGTGAGTATGGAGAAGAATGGAACGTGTGAAATGGACAGACAGAATTGGAAATGAAACTGTGTTATAAAGAGTGGATGAAGAAAGAATGATGCTGAAACTGGTCGGAAAGAGAAAAAGGAGTTGGTTGGGTCACTGGCTGACGTGAGAAGAAACTGTCTACTGAAAGATGCACTGGAAGAAATGGTGATCGGGAGAACAGTTCGTGGCAGAAGACATCAGATGATAGACGACATTAAGATGTTTGGTTCATATGCGGAGACAAAGAGGAAGGTAGTAAATAGGAAAGATTGGAGAATACTAGGTTTGCAGTGAAAGACCTGCCCTTGGGCAGAACACTATGTGTATATGTAGTGATTGTTTTCGGACTGGAAGTGTACTTTGTTTTTTTGGATTAAATTTCCACCCTTATTAATTCATGATATAAACCCGTCTTGGCTTGGTTTGTTTTAAATTTTCGAGTGCCGGACACGGAACGGCGCCTTGCACTTAACCTTATATTGGCCCATTGTGCGTAGTCAAGTTGCCCAAGTTCGGCAAGTGGTCTGGGTGGCATTCGTGAATCCGATGCTGATAGGTGGAAATCCATAGTACTCCAGACTTCATTCCGAGTCTATTTTTAACTATTGCAATAACGGGGAGATGGAGAGTGCTGGTGGAATGATAGATAGAACAGCAGTACGGTACCCTGAGAAAAGTCCTATGCAACCTTTTGCTTTATTCATCACAAATTTCATTACAATCTGGCCGGATATCAAACCCGGGCCGCTTGTAGGGTAGAGCAGCACACTAGCGCTTGGCCCATTACTTTTTTCTTACTTTGTTATTTAGCGTGAATGGAATTGGTGATATCAAAATTATATTTGACGAGATGAGGCCGAGGATTCGCCATAGATTACCTGACATTCGCCTTACGGTTGAGGAAAACCTCGGAAAAAATCCAACAGGTAATCAGCCCAAACGGGAATCGAACCAACGCCCGAGCGCAACTCCGGACCAGCAGACAAACGCGGTACAGCTTGAGCTACGCCGATGGCTGCCCATTACTATCTAAGCCTACCATTACTAGTATATAAAGATTGTTACTACGTACTAGTAAAATTAGCTTACAATTGTCGGGGGGGAGGGAAATAATAATAATAATAATAATAATAATAATAATAATAATAATAATAATAATAATAATAAAGATTACAACAATTGAATGGAATGGGAGTAGTATTTATTGTGATAGAAAATGTATTTTAAAAACAAAATGATTAACCCTAAAATAATTTTCACTGATAACAGCGGTATACATATATTAATTTCTGAGGTGTAGGCCTATTTGGCTTCCTATAAATTGAACCTGATAACGTAATGGTATCTTGATAATTATCTCCTTGTGCAAACATATGATTCCGATGTCTGTTATAATTTGTAAAGCTAGTGGTTGCAGAAAACTATTAAGCCGGGTCCCGAATTCGATGCCCGGCCCCGGAACAATTTTTCCCTCGAAATTATTCAAATCACCTTTACAGGGAGCTCGATTTGCAACTGTTAAGCCATTCGTTACATGTTTCTTCTTCCATATGATTTACAAATTAATAAGCCTTTATTTTAGGAAATTACTTTTTATTCCTTGTACCCCACATGATCCAGCTTTTGCTTATTATACATTTTACTATTTAAAGTGAATAATTTTCGACTGGCTTTAGACGTACTGTATTAGTTTCTTACCTTTAGTCCAGATCAGAAAAATCTATTTCTGTCATTGTATAGGTCATTCGGTATCTCTTGAAACCTACCTGCGCGTGAGGGAAGGAAAATGTGGAATGAGAAGCTTCCCTCCTTCGCTACACTTCGACTTGCATGCTAGCTAGCTCACTTACCCCCACCATAGCGTTCTTACTATGACCTATGGCGCACGAATGCATTTGGTTTCACGAGATAACGAATGGCCTATACAAGTTTCACTTTCATGTTGATCACATGATACTTCCATTGTTTTATGGAACTTTGATGAGTTTATTCTCTCACATATTTTAATGTTCTCTTTACAATGCCACATGTATTATTTAATTGTTCAGTTTTATTATTTAGGGTATATTATTTTATAATAATAAATCATAAAAAAATAATATATTGTTAAATATAATTAGATGTACTATTTCCTTGTCTGTGTTCTGTTCAGCTAGACCTAGTCATGAAATTTCAGCTATGTATCAAGAGAGATAAATATTAGATGATTATAATGTATTTACTTAATAACTTACTTACTTACTTACTTACTTACTTACTGGCTTTTAAGGAACCCGGAGGTATATTTCCGCCCTCACATAAGCCCGCCATTGGTCCCTATCCTGAGCAAGATTAATCCAGTCTCTATCATCATATCCCACCTTCCTGAAATCCATTTTAATATTATCTTCCCATCTAGTTCTCGTCCTCCCCAAAGGTCTTTTTCCCTCCGGTCTCCCAACTAACACACTATATGCATTTCTGGATTCGCCCATACGTGCTACATGCCCTGCCCCTCTCAAACGTCTGGATTTAATGCTCCTAATTATGTCAGGTGAAGAATACAATGCGTGCAGTTCTGTGTTGTGTAACTTTCTCCATTCTCTTGTAACTTCATCCCTCTTAGCCCCAAATGTTTTTCTAAGCACCTTATACTCAAACACCCTTAACCTATGTTCCTCTCTCAAAGTGAGAATCCAAGTTTCACAACCATAAAGAACAACCGGTAATATAATTGTTTTATAAATTCTAACTTGCAGATTTTTTGACAGCAGACTAGATGATAAAAGCTTCTCAACCGAATAATAACAGGCATTTCTCATATTTATTCTGTGTTTAATTTCCTCCCGAGTATCATTTATATTTGTTACTGTTGCTCTCAGGTATTTGAATTTTTCCACCTCTTCAAAGGATAAATTTCCAATTTTTATATTTCCATTTCGTACAATATTCTCGTCACGAGATATAAATTTATTTAATGACACTTACTAATAAATATAACCGAGTACAGAACAGTACTGGAAAACAACAAAGTTATAGCGCTTAGTATTTACCAGTTGTTGGTAATCATTATTTTATTCTAAACCATTGTGAAGCATATGTGAACAATTTCCAACTACTCCTCGTAAATTAAAGTCAGTCGTGTTAAACAGATTTATGATCACTAGAGTAGTACTTAACTTGCATTATTTGTGTGTCCGAAATCTTCCCACAATAAAGAAGTATCTGCAGAACATTGGACTAATACCTCCACGAAAGAGAAAAAGGAGGAAAAGAATTGAAATTTTAGTTCTGCGGAGTCAGACTCCAGACTCCAGTATTTTTGTCTAAAAGTAGCATATAAATATTTTTCAGATAAACCGGTTATAGATTTTCTCTAACTCGACGGTAGCACAAATCATACCAATAGATTGGTTTTATGTCTTATGCTAATATCGGGCTTGTAGCCTCTACCGTCGTTGTTCCCGTGCCATCCAAGTACCAGTGAAATTCCACGTCTTTTACGAGGTTGATAGAACTGCAGATTGCCACAGCACAGAACTCGTGGCTCGAGAAGCAGGAATTTTCCTTTTCTTGTAACGTATGTCTAACTCTGTTTCATAAAATTTGCAAATATTATTGATACATTTTTGTCCCCTTACGTTCTGTGATAGCATCACAATGACAGTATAATTCTCTCCATTTCATTTTGTTTTATGGAACATGGTTAATGGATACATGCTGAAATTATGGCGGTGAATTTCGGTGAAGTCCGGAGGCCCTAATTAGTCAAATACACTCTCCTCACCTCTACGCTGAGGCCCCCTGGATCTTTTAACCTTTTGCAGCATAGTAGTTATTCAGAAGAACCACCGGTTTCTTTCTTTCTAAATTTTATGGCACAAATATTCCACCAAGGAATCACCTCTTGAGTATACATAGAGATGCCATCTGTGTTTAGAAATTATGTGCAGGGTTAAAAAGTAAAAAAAAAATTGATCGAAGCTTTGTTATGATCCGTGATATAAAAAACAAAAAAATAATTTATGCTGCAAAGGGTTAAGATGCGGAAGAGAGAGTGGTGTGCGGAAAGCAACAGGAAGCTACCGCATTTATCTTTCCCAAGAAATACTGCTAACATGGCATAATGAGTCTTTCCGCTGTAAAAGATGTCGGACGTAAACCATTTTGAGCAGTATAAATGCAAATAAGACAAAGACCATGGTCATAGGAAGAAAAATAAAGAAGGTAAACTTTAGAATTTTAAATAAGGCAGTAGAGCAAGTGGACAGCTTCAAATACTTGGGGTGTACCTACTATAAACAGCAATTTGAGCTGCTGCCAGGAAGTCAAAAGAAGGATAGCATTAGCCAAGGAAGCTTTTAATAGAAAAAGGAGTCTCTTTTGCGGATCTCTCGAAAGAGTACTAAGGAAGAGACTAGTGAAGTGGTTTGTATGGAGTGTGGCGTTACGACGACGTGAAAAGAAGCGAATAGAGCATTTGAAATGTGGATATGGAGAAGGATGGAACGTGTGAAGTGAACAGGCAGAAAAAGAAATGAAGTGTGTTGGAAAGAGTGGGTGAAGAAAGAATGATGCTGAAACTGATCACGAAGAGGAAAAGGAATTGGTTGAGTCACTGACTTAGAAGAAACTGTCTACTGAAAAATGCACTGGAAGGAATGGTGAACGGGAGAAGAGTTCGGGACAAAAGAAGATATCAGATGATAGAGCATTAATATGTATGTATCGTATGAGGAGATTAAGAAGCAGGCGGAAAATAGAGAGACTGGAGAATGATGATTTTGCAGTGAAAGACCTGCCCTTGGGCAGGAAACTATGAATGAATGAACATGCTTTTATTCTTGTTTATAAGTCTTATTTCGCGGAATAGAATGTTGAAGAGTATTGACATTTCTGCATACTTTATGTATGTTGTATTAGGAAGCTTCAGGCTCAATGTTGCATCATTATTAAATAAATTGCACAGATTCATTAAGTAACAGTGTAGACATTAGGGTTGCAGGTTGAAACGACTGTAACAAGAAACAACGGTTCTTTAGAGAGACTGTGTATAAAAAGAATAGGGAATTCAGGTTGGAGGCGGGCAGAGGAGAATATTTTTCTTGTCCTTCAGACGGACCCCGGCGAGCAAGCAACCCATCATACGAGAAGAGGCGTGGTGAGGATCGTTAATGACCTGTCCCACACAAACTCACGCTAAGTAGAATGCAGCCCCACGTAATTCTCGATATATAGTGCGGACTAATAAAGTATGGTCCAAAACACCTGCTCTAATGTCGAATGCTGAAGTAGATGGAAACAACTATAATACATAAACGCTACAGCAATTTCTTTGTTTTTGACCTCTAACAAGCAGCGAAATGTCTTTTTCTTTTATTGTAAGTGTCAGTAGCATAGGGATTTAAGAGTGCACTTATCCAACTTTAACATGTTCAACGTTACAGGTCTTCATATATCTGAACTATTGCGAAAAGTACCTCGACACAGAAGTAGGCTAACATTCCAATATTCGTTAACCTCTTAAGTTACGTGTTGCTTGAGCCTTGATGCATAATAATAATAATAATAATAATAATAATAATAATAATAAAGATGATGATGATGATGATGATGATACTTACTTGCTTGCTTACTTACTTACTTGCTTTTGAGGAACCCGGAGGTTCATTGTCGCCCTCACATAAGCCCGCCATTGGTCCCTATCCTGTGCAAGATTATTCCAGTCTCTATCATCATATCCCACCTCCCTGAAATCCATTTTAATATTACCTTCCCACCTACGTCTCGGCCTCCCCAAAGGTCTTTTTCCCTCCGGCCTCCCAACTAACACTCCATATGCATTTCTGTAATAATAATAATAATAATAATAATAATAATAATAATAATAATAATAGGTAGCAGCAGCAGTACATGCTCACTTAAGCAATAAATATAGGAAAATAGCTATATGAGATGCCAATGAAGGCGAAAACTCAGAATAATAAAATTAAGACAGTGCGATTAAAAATGAAAATCATCTCGTTCAAAATTACGCCAGCTGTTTTTAGAGTTCACATAAGACTTGCATCTAATACGACGAGAAGACGGGTCAAGTGATCAGATGTAATCATCAACACCAGCACAAGCATTAGATATATCACAGTCTGCATTTTTCATTTGTCATGAGATTTCTTTTTCTAATATTCTTCATGTTTTTTGGCGTTTGTCTTGAGTGAATATTTTAATAATTGTGCAGTAGCTACTCTTATTATTGTGCAAAAAGTTCGTATTATGTTTTGTATGTATTTTATGTGTAAATGAAGCACCGTGAGAACTGTTACAGTTCCAATTGTTATAATATAGTATTATGATTTACTATAATATTTTTCAGTACATATTACTCTCTCAATATTTCTCCATTGTACAAAAAGTCGTTGAAGACTTCTTCCTTACCATTTTTCATATACGTCATTTGCTGTATGTTATGCGGACTGCATTCTCGAATGTAGGCGTAATCGGTGTTGCTTCTACGTCTACTTTGTTCAAAGAGCAAAGATGATAATTTGGAAATAATTCACAAAATAATGATCGATTAGTTCCCTCGACATGCTAATCACATTAATCACTTACAGAAAATAACTTAGTGTCATATTTGTCATCGTCATCATCAGTAGCCGGCCTGGGTAGCGCAGTTAGTATAGCGCTAGCCTTCTGTGCTCAAGGTTGCGGGTTCGATCCCAGCCAGGTCGATGGCATTTAAGTGTGCTTAAATTCGACAGGCTCATGTAAGTAGATTTACTGGCATGTAAAAGAACTCCTGCGGGACAAAATTCCGGCACATCGGCGACGTTGATATAACCTCTGCAGTTGCGAGCGTCGTTAAATAAACCGTAATTTAAAATTTTCATCATCACTATGGTATACTGGCGTATCAAACGATGTCTTTGAATTCACGAACAAAAATAAGATTCTGGTTATAATCACTGGTGAAAATGATATGATAATAAAAATATTGTGATAGTGTGTATAGACCATTCATTATCTTGTGAAACCAAACGCTTGCATGCACCATAGCATATAGTAAGAACTTTATGGTGGGGGTAAGTGAACTCGCTAGTATACGAGTAGAAGCGTAGCGAGGGAGGGAAGCTTCTCAGTCCACTTTTTTTACTCCCCTGACGCGCAGGTAGGTTTCACAAGATAACGAATGACCTATAACATACACATAATTGAATTAGCTCCCAGTGTAGCTTAGGCGATAGGGTGTTTACCTGCCGATCCCGGGTTATGCTTGTTCGTGGATTCGATCTCCGCTTGGGCTGATTACAGGATTGTTTTTTTTTTTTAGAGTTTTTCCCCAACAGTAAAGCGAATGTCAGCTAATCCCAGATGAATCCTTGGATTCACCACGCCAAATACGGTCTCGTTATCACCAATCCCATCGACGCTAAATAAACTAATAGTTGATAGAGCGTCGTTAAATAACCAAGTGAAAATAAGAAAAATGAAAAAAAATTCACTAAAAGATACTTATTTGTTTCTAGAACTTCATTCAATTTCGTTAATTATGCTGTTCGTTAACATTCAAGAGACTTAAGAAGACCTTTCTTTGCATTCAAATTGAAAAGAAGAACTACTGTGGAACAGAATTGTTGAGCATGTTATTTATCGCTTTATCATGGTCATTGTCACAATGGTCAAAAGTAGCTCCTATCATTATTGATGATGGTGGCAGTGGTAATAGTTGTTGTGATGGCTGTGGTGATTATGTTTATTAATAGAGAAATTTTATGATGATGGCAGAAAGTCTGTCCCAACATAGTTTTCAACAACAAATTTCACTTACTGATGTTTCAGTACGAGAATCGGGCGTGCAAAGCCGTTGTATTTACCATTCGGATAACGATATTTCACCGTGTAACTTGTACTTATAAGTAGTGATAAGGCGGATACAAAATTAAAACTATTATTCTGTGACTCCAAGGGAAAGTGTGATGTCATTTCTTGCACTTTTTCAGGAGCGAGCATTTAAAGTTTGACCGACTGTATAAAATCATATTTCGTAACAACTGGTTAGAAATAAAAATAATAGAGATATGCATGTCATCTTTTTCCATAATAAAGACACCATCAGAATGCACAACATATCGAAAAATCTCACTTTCGCTTAAAAATATCTTATTACCTTTTGCCATGGAACCACAGTTTAAAATTTTGGTTTAAATTAGAGATTCAATTCGTACTTTTTTAAAGCACATTTGACTACATCGTATTACTACTTAACAGTGTACATGGATGTGATCGTAGGTTAAGTGTGTGTGTAAATGACCTTTAAATCATAGATTTGAATCTACATGAACTTGGACCCGTGGATTCGAATTATGTATATTATATGGATGATTGTCTTTTGTTTTCGGCGTGGTTTTCTCTATGTCTTTGTTGTGAGTAAGGATTATAATTCCAACAAAATAGCAAAAACTTGACCCTGATTGCCTAATTGATTTAATTGGGTAATATAAATAAATTAAATTAAGTCACGATACAGTTTTCAGTCTATATAACTTATCTGTTAAAAACAAATGAATGTGCTTTACATTTATAGGCTAAAATTTGTCTTTTTATTAAAGTTGAGATTTGCGTAAAAGTTTTCGCCTTGTTAAGGCACCATCAGACATCTTTATAACAATATCTAAATAGGCTATATAGTATTTTAAATTAAAATCATATAATTAGGCTTATACTTTAAAAACATTGCACCTTAACAAAAATTCGGACATTGATTAATACATATTGTATAAGACATAGATTGTCGACTGAAAACTATATTTTGATGTAATTTAATTAGTTACAATTTATCTGTACAACACTCATTATGAACTGTAAATAAGAATAAAGTTCTAATAGCTACAGTGTTGTGAAACAGAAGAATCTTTATATTCACAGAAAGACAACACGAACATTTCTCGACCGATTTCTACAAAATTCAATCGTATTTTTTCGAAATTCTTTACGTAATTCACTGTGATTGAAGTGGTAACATTTATGGTTATAAATTTATACAATAGATACCGGTAGGGATTGATGTGATTTATATGAAGAGTGATCAAGATGATTTAGCACTTAGATCAATCTCAGGTGGTCCATTGTACTAACACCCAGCTAAGTGCATTCGCACTCACATCTGTCGACTATGCTAAGAGTCGCTGTGTACCCAGGATGCATCCAAACAACCCCCCATTCCCCTGCACCAGTCTTCTCTGGATGTCTTCGACCAGTAACCGGAGAAATGCTGATAAATGCATATGGAGATATGTTGGCGGAATGATATCGGTACCCGTATTGGGAAAACGCAACTGCGACCTGGTCACTTAGAAAATTCCAAGCTTGACCGGGGCCGGAACCTGGACCGTCTGCATGACAGGCTTATGGTCTATCAGCTCTGGTATGCCATCTAGGAAGTATTGCCTTTTCCTATGGAATCTAGAGTTGTGTTGCCGGTCTTGTATTCTGTGTTATATTCATTGATCTCACCACGTGACCAACGAATTCCACTATTATGAGTGAAGATCAAGCGTTCCAAGGGACCTAACATTAAAAGAGGATCATTATTGTTTTAAACTTTTGCATTGAAAAGTGACTGAAGTGAATGATTCCAGAACCTGGGAAACTACTTAACAGGAAGACTTTATGTCGTCCAATATCATTGTCGCCTATTGTCATCCAAGTATTTGAGAAACTCTTTTTAAAGCGTCTCAAACCAGTTATAGAAGAGAAAAACATGACTCAAAGCCACGAGTTTTGATTTACAAATAAACATTCCACGAAAAATCAAGCACATGGAATTACCGTGTCTTTGAGAAGGCAATTGAAGAAAAGGGAATCTACTCCAAAACATTTCTGGATATAGTCCAGATTTTTGACAAGGTTTGGCACGATGATTTCAATATAAACTGGAGAGAGATTTGCCGAAACAATATAATCAACTATTGGAATTGTATATTTCTAATAACATTTCCGAGTTAAGTACGAAGATAGCTATTCAGACTCTAATATTAGTTGGAGTTCCAGAATACAGCGTATTGGTGCTCGTGCTTTACACTAGCGACATATCAACGTTAGAAGAAGTCACAAATGGCACGTTTGGGATAACACTACTATCAGAACAGAACTGCATAGAAGAAGCAACTGGTAAATTACAATCGGACACAGAAAAAAACACTGGTAGCTGAATAAAAAGATGACAAATAAAACTAAACGACGGTACGTCAGTGCACTTAATCATCACACCAATTGTCGCTATCTTTCTGTGATCATCAGTCATCAACGATACATCATATGATAGCGCAAAGTATCTAGATGTGATACTGCATGCGTGTCTGCACTGGAAAGTACATAGGTATTAAAAAGAAAAGAGAATAGCTTAATCCTAAATTCAGAAAAATGTATTAACTGAAGAACTATTAAGTTATTTAAAATTAGTAAATAACAATTTCACTGTGTTAATATTTAATTTGTGGTATTAATTTACCTGATTGATTAGTTTCGATGTCAGTCTCGATGATTGAAACGACATCGAAACTAGTCAATCAGGTAAAGTAGGCCTAACACCACAAATTAAATAGCACAGTGAAATTGTTATTTATTTTATATACGAGTAACTTATAGTTTCTCAGTGTTAAAAGAGTATAATCAAGAATGCAAAATGTATTGGCTGCGTTGAAGATGTTCCGAGTTATCAATCCACAATAAAATGATGTTTTACATTTCTGGTGTATAATTATGAAAAGTAAGAAAATATTATACAATCCTTTCAAAGCAAGGTCCTGAAGGGCTTCTACAATGTACATAATACATACGAAAATATTACATCCATAAGGATCTAAAGATTGCTTCAATTGTCGATGATATCCAACTATATGCCAAGGAGAAGGAAAGAAGGCTGCACCAACGTCAAAAATTCGAGATGCTGTAGTTTGTCGACAACAGCAAACTAGTGCTAGAGATGCAGTTAAACAGAACGAAGCCTTTCAAATATGCCAAATGACTGATATCACAAAAACAGTTCAATTAAGTTTATACTGAAGTGTTTCGCTGTGAGTATATCCAACACACTGTCAAATTTGCAAGGGAAATTGTTAAATGGAAACAGTCCAGTTTACAATACTGTATTCTTAATGGCGTTTACAAAAAAAAAGTTTGTCGATGTGTAGTATCTGTGTATGGTATGTGCGTGCGTGTGTGTGTGCGCGCGCGCGCGCGCTTTGCATCGTTGCGCGTTGGCGTTCTTTTCTCAAGATGATTGTTCCGACTATTGTTTTTTTCGTAATCATCATCAGCAATATATTATCTCATCGGAGTTACATAACCTCACTTTTAAGCTCGTTTAATTAATCATTAACATTTTGAGGAATTATAATATATATATATATATATATATATATATTTTAATGATGGTCCGTTCTGAGATAATATTACATTGGTTTACTTATTTGTTTTTTTTTTCGTCGTCGTCATCATCAGCAATATATTATTATCTCATCGGAGTTACATAACCTCACTTTTAAGCTCGTTTAATTAATCATTAACATTTTGAGGAATTATAATGTACACTTTTTTGTGAAATGATGGCCCGTTCTGAAATAATACTACATTGGTTTACTTTTTTTTTTTAACTATTACCGACCAGTCGCCTTGAAGTAGGTCACTGCCGCTTCTGCCCACAAATCTGCCTTTCAGCGATTATGGCTATCCCGCAAATCACTTGTCATACGACATAATCTCTCAAGTCGACAGAACGTCATAAATAATCTAAGAACTAGCCAAGCAGGTTGTCCGAGTTGAAATAGGATGATTTGTATTCAGAAGTCATACATTCGAATCCCGAACAGCAAGTCATTTAAAGACTTTTACTCGAGTATATCTTTCGAAAATTGTAATGATTTGTGATGCACTTAAATTTGTGTGTGTATTAAGTAATATAATAGTGTTAAAGGTTGTGTAATCAAGATGTACCGGTATATGAAAGTAACACATTACTGAAATCGCATTAAGTTGATTTTTAAGATAGAACGAAAGGTTTTCTACAAAACAAGACAATGTAGCAGACATCAAGACCTTCATAATGTGCTCTTAGTAATGAGTGCAAAAGGTGGGGTCTAAAGGTTTCGTAGATATTAATGAAAGTAAAAACTTCCATTGCACTGAATGTGAACCTTAATGCTTCGTATGTGGTGATAATAAAAAACTGCGATACGGGACGATAAAGCGTACTATCAATAGTCCTTCAAAGGACATTGCTATTCATAATAGTTACTGCCGATAACACATCTGTCAGCCTTTTGATGCCGATAATTTGTTCCATTTCAGATACCAAAGATGATCCTTCAAATATTTATCAAGTACTCAAAGAGAATGTTGATATGATTTTGTTATAGACTGATAAAATATTCTCTCTCTGTAAGTTCGAACGTATCAAGGAAGTATAGCTTCATGTTATTAATTATATTAGACCTAACTTGTGGCAACATAATATATTACTGTAATGATAATAATATTATTAATAATAAAAACATTCCAGAGAATATGTAAAACAAACACTGAGACAGCACAACAAAAATTACTACATGTTTAATTTTTAGAACTTTGTCCTCTGTAGTCGAGTGGCTAACATGCTTGCCATTAGAGCAGAGATTTACGGTTACAGACTCTTTGAGAGCAGTAGATTTTACTGGCGATAAATAATATACTTAACATGGGTTCCTTTGGAATCCCGTGTTGTATAGTAGTAGTAGTGGTGGTAGTGGTAGTGGTCATGGTGGCGAAGGTCGTGATCATGATAGTGGTGTGGTGGTGGTGGTGGTGGTGGTGGTGATGGTGGCGGTGGTGTTTTATCGCTACCGAGGTTATTCGGCATCGAAATTCAATATGACGAGAAATGGCCGAAATATTTCGCCTGGAGCCCCCTGTTACGGACAGAATTCTTTTATGTACCTTAAATACATAACACGGGTCTTCCAGCTTTACTTCTCTCCCACAGGTATCCACGTTAAGAATTATATCTTCCTTTAAAATCCATTGCCCTCGGCCAGGCTTGAACCGTAAACCTTGGATCCAACCAGTAGCAAAGCTAAGGTGTAAATATTGGATAGGCTGAAAAAATCGGTTTTTCTATAAAACTTTTTCGTGGTACAAACTCCATAAGAAGATGATGACCAGGGAGCTATTTCTGAAAAAGTCAGATTTGTATAATACACGTCACTGTTCTTTAACAGAAAACCACAACTTATGTCACACAAAAAAGTGCTGAGTCGTTGACGTCTTGTCAATCCATTTGAGGTATTTGGATATAAAAGGGAATAATTGAGCTGGGGTCTGGTAGAGTTCCTCGGTAGCTCAGTCGGTAGAGCGTTGACACGCTCAGCCAAAGGTCCCATGTTCGATACCCGGCCCCGGCACAGTTTTTCCCTTGAAATTATTCAGTATTAAATTCCATTTCTTAGGTAGTGACATCTATGAGATGGAATTCATTTTCCTGTATATTATGATAAGTAAAAAAGGATGATGAGAAACAGCTAGTAAATTTTTCCTGGATCTCTCTCATTAAGGAACAGTTCTTTTACTATCTTAGGCTACCCTTATCATACAGGAACCTCATCTTTATTTCCCTTGTAAGACTTGCTAAGAATTTATATTGCTCTTTATAATCCATCATACCCGATTAATTTGAACCTGAGTAAGCTGGGATCTAGCAGTGAGCATAGTAACACTCTACCACCGAGAACGATTCGCGCAGTAATGTTTACAGATAACAGAGAAATTGTGGAGACTTCAGTGACACTGATAAGCATTTCCTTATTTATTCGCGAAGTTCTGTGCAAGCAGTCGTACCGGTTTCAAAGTTTCTGTTAGTACGCTGTACCGGTTAAAGATTTCGTCAAGGTTGTATTTGACGTCATTAACTTTACTTCAGAAAATTCCTAAGTCAGCAGTTCGATTAGTACAGAATAATTGAGTGTGAAGCCAACTCACATTATAGATTTCCTTAAAACCTAACTTTTGTACATTTTAATCTCAACAACTTGTAATCAGAGTAAAAGAATGTGACTCTGGGTAACGAACTTCTTGCTACTGCTACTGTACACTACCTTCTAGCCACTTTGCTATTAGCGTGAAGCTACATGCATCTGATGCAGTACTTCTTGATTCATGTTGTCAGCATGGCACTGTACCGCCGCTGAGACATCACAATATGTCACTCTACTAGTGTTTTTAATTTGGCAGTCCTAATCTTTGCTTTTCCCACAGTAGAGCACAATGTGATATGCAACCGATGTTACTAATCTGAACAGTAACATGAGAATGTCAATAGAAAGAATCAAGAGAAAGGAATATGAACAGGATTTGGAGATGTTACATATATTAGGCCTATCATACGATGATGGGGGATGAAATACACACATATAAACTTACTCACAAATAAATGTTCATTATTCTTTTACTGTAATTATTACTTTCACCGGGGGACCTATACTAATCTTGATTCGTTCCTGTTTAGCAGTAAACTGAGAACTCTGTTGCCTAGAAATTTAACGTGCTCTATGTCCGAGACTGAATAATCACCATCTTTTAATTTCGAGTGTTACCCTTTTCTGTAATATACTGTCGTTCAAAATATATATTCGCACATTAAATTTGATTAAGACTTAAAAGAGGGAGAAGTAACTTCTATGGACTTTCCACTAAAACGTATGAGTGCTTGAATATTATTTTCTGTTTCACTTACCGATGCGCTGTCATCTTCGTAGAAACACTGTATATAAAACGAAATATAGTCACCACAATACGATAATTACTTACCACGGCAGAAGACTCAGCTCTCGTATAGGCCTAATATTCTTCTCCTTAATAACAAATCCAAAAAGTGTGATTAGCGCTATAGATATACCCACATGCAAGATATGAATAGGTACTAACCTCTCAGTAAGGTTTCCTGCTTATGTAAGTAAATCAGGTTTCTGAAAATAATTTGAGTTTTCTTATTGTCCTCTTTTCACATGCTATAAAACTTTAAAAATTAAATAGCATCATTATATTACTGCGCATAATGTAATAAACTAGCCAGGTGCACTCGATGTATAGGAGGGCTACTCCATCGGCAAGGTGAATTTCTGCATTGTCTCCCCAGTCCCCCATCCTTTGTCAGTTACGGTGCATCATGTCTGTTGCTACCGCTTGCCGCTGCGAAACACAAGAGATGAATAGAATTTCAATGTTCTTTTCGTCTGCCTCTCGCTCTGGCATGCAGTTCTACACAAAACCGGTTTTGTAATCTTGGCTCACCTGTGCAGTACCTAGTCACCTATTCCATTGTATCTCTAGCACAATGTTAGAACCAAGAAGAGAAGAATAACTCCTGTGATTGAATGACTTTGTCGTGAAACTGTAATACTGTCCTATAAAGCGAGTGATATTCCAACATATTCTTTCTCAATACGGTACATTATACCAATTAGCCGAGCGACGGCCTTTAACGGCAAAAACTCTGACTCGAATCCTTGTGAATCCAAGTGAAAATTGTGGTAGTTAAATACGAAATCGAAACAGATTTTCTTAGGTTACACACTCGCGTCACCTACCAGTATTCCACCCATCATCACCTTATGATCCCTTCTCCATAATTAAGTTTTCGATGTCAGTCGCACTCTAACATATCTTCTGGCAAATTATTAGGGACTTCATATTATTTGTCCAGACACTTTAAATGAAAACGGATTAGAATACACATACAAATTGTGTGAGGTACAGAAAAAGTGTTGTGATAGTACAAAACGTCGATTTCGAAATACTAGACAGTAACATTTGGTATTGTCAACGTTTTATCTGTGCATTTGTCCGTTCCCCCCTCCATTATATTGCACAGCTTTTTGAAATAAATAATGCAAGTAAAGCACTGTAGCCTGCAATAAGAAGCTTAGTTTAAAGTAATAGGGCCATATTCATAGACATTCTTAGCGCGGGCTTCCGGTGGATGACCAGCGAACTAATGTTTTTCGTATTCATAAACCAGTGTTAGCGATATGATATATGAATCCTGTACAAGTAATCACTCGATAGCCGGGGCTAGTTTAGCACGCTCGTAGCGCGGGCTAGCGAAATGTCTATGCATAGCACCCATAATGATTAAATAACTGAATACTGAATTATGCCTCAAAACGACCATTTATCGTTGTGTTATTGTAGTTTGCAGCTTAATGCTGTTCACGTAACTTTTTCATGGTCGTTCTAATTTTCATGTAAAATCAAATAAAAGTGTCTTTTTTCTGCGATTCTGGAATCTTGGTGTGAGTAATGACTCAATGTCCAAATTATATAACCCCTGATTGTTTCTAAAAAAACTTTCAGTATTTAATTCCTGCCTGGTCTCTTAGGGCCGTATTCATAGACATTTTTAGCGCGGGCTTCCGGTGGATGATCTGCGAACTAACGTTTTTCGTATTCATAAACCAGTGTTAGCGATATGATACGAATCTCGTACAAGTAATCAGTCGATAGCCGGGGCTAGTTTAGCACACTCGTAGCGCGGGCTAACGAAATGTCTATGAATAGCACCCTTAATGTACTTTAGAATCACATAAGATGCATATAGGAAATATTTAAAAACTTCATTTCATAGATTCAGTTCTTCTTCATATGAGTTTTAGCCGTTCACAGTGACTGTGATCAGAATTAAGCCTAATTCTGATCAATTCTTCTTTGTTGATCTGGTACAGTTATCCAACTTTCGCAGCTGTACAAAATCACATTATCGTTAATGCAGCAATTTTATGGGTACAATTTCTTACTTTGCTTTATAGTGTCTGGAAACTCAAGACTTAAAATATTTATAGAAGAAAAGATTTTGAAACTGAACAACAGAATAGCACATAAGAAATTATGCGGATCTGTAAGCGAAAAGAAAAATTACTAAAAAAGATAAAGATTTTTACGGGGTTTTCCCTTAACCCAATATGAGCAAATTCTGGGTAACTTTCGGTGCTGGACCCCGGACTCATTTCACCGGCATTATCACCATCTCATTCAAACACTAAATAACCTGAGATGTTGATAAAGCATTGTAAAATAAACTACTAAAAAAGCGTTGTCAAGAGTATGAGGTATAGGTAACAATTACGTGGATCGTTATTATAAAAGTAAAGCGAATGCCACCAGTGTCTTAGAGCATAAAACCTATTTGAATTCTGCAACTTGTTCTTTTATCTACGTTGTATTAGATAGGCTTATTATTGTTTCGGGTTCTTTAAGTGCTATTTATATATTTAGTTTTCTGCTGACATAATCATGTTACTTATTTCTTAGTAACGTGATTCATTTTATAAAGTATGATGAAAGTGTCTTCAGAAAGTGACAACATTTAAAATTAAATAATTTAATGTAAATAAACATCGTATTAGATACTTCCTAATTATGGATGGCTATTTTAGAGACCCAATGAACAGCCTTCCTCTTTCATACCAGATTTCGAACGTACATTATACGCCTTTGCTCTGAAACTATGGAGGACTGAAAAATGTACCATATGGATAGAACAGCGTTAAATGAAGAAACATTTTTACCGAGAACATTGACCGTAGGTTCAAATCAAACAGGTACGAGTATGTTTGAGTAGCAGATCGCATTATACTCTTCTGAAATAGAATAGATAGTAATTATTAATCCCTTTTCGTGCCTCCAATTTATTACTGTCATACCATGACGTCTGCATTCCGTCCAGGATTGTAGAACAGTGGATTCGGCCTTGGAAACAACACGTGAATTCAAGTGCAGTAGTTCAAAGTAAACTTATTTCCAGTGATTTCGTTACTTATACTACTAAATGCCTATATGCAGATCTGTTATTGTATTTCTTGAAACATTGGAAGTGTATAAGAGAAATTAAAAATGAATTTTGTCACAATTCCACGACAACAGGAACTCCGGCCATACCAGATGAACAAGAGATTTTTTTTTCTAGTACACATAGTAATGTCACAGAATCTTCATAATACAGTCTAATATCAACTAAATTTTAAGTCAGTAAATTATACATTTCTGGCTCTTATGTCAGAAAAGAATAGACCGAATTGGTATTATTATTAATTTTTTTTGGTAGACGCATAGGGTTTATCATCCCCTTCAAAATGTCGTGTCTGAAGATAGGGGGTACAATTTGAAATTCAAAGTGAGAGTGGAAAGGGTGAAGGAATGAAACAGCTGTGGTTTTGAACTTCACCCTGGATAACTAAATTGATGTGTTTTCCCTCAAAAGCGTGTCCCTTGCACATTTAAAATTATTCAAGGTGGGAAGTTTTGAAATGAACACACTGTATGACGATTGGTAGTCGTTTTCAGAATATTCATTTGCAGAGAGAATTCCTACGCAAAGATCTTATGAAGCTTCATGACCAATAATGAGGGAAACTTCACGATGGAATTCAAATATAGGGTTTTGAAGTTACGAGGAGATATGAATGCACGGATTGCACTGGAACAATTCCGTATAAAAAGTAGGTCTAAATAAATTATCAATTCCAGAATATAGCACTTTTCATAATCTAAATAGTCCTTTTCAGAATTACAGTGAAAAGATAATCATTTTCTCTTGTGTATCGCTATGAAAAAATATGTAATTGTTATGCTGGGGTTTTATTATAGGCGTGAGAAGTATGACTAGGCCTACTTAATAATATTTATTGTATTTTAGAAGTGTAAATAAAATAAAGCAAAATCATCGAATTAAAATTAAATAATGGATAAAACAGATATAGATGCAAAACAAATAAATACTAAGAAACCGCAAATAAAATATTAAAATGAATTTTAAAAAAGAAAGATAGCATTAGAATCCACATTGAGATAACTAAGATATTTCGATTAATGTTCAAAAATAAAATAATGTAATACAAAATTATTATTAATTCATATACGCTATATAAAATAAACAGAACAAGAATAAGTATCGAATTCAAAAGCAAAAAGAATTACTCATTTGAAATATTACCACATTAGTCTTGATCTGTTGTACTATTTCGAATATAGCATCAGTATAAAATCTTACAAAATCTGATAAACTGAACTTATTTAGATATTCAACGAATTAAATTATTGTATTCGAGGTTCTAATTTCATATATAATCATCATTTTAATATACAGTGTGTCGCACAATTCAATAAAAAAAATTGGAGGGATTGTGGAGGGGACTCAGACAAACATTTTGACATAGGAACTTATGTTGTATGGGTTCAAAATTTCACGCTATAGTATAAAACGCGTTAAGGGCTAGCATGCTGTCTAAATTTCCATCTGATGTGGTGAGAACAGATGATCATTTGTAGCGAATAAGATCACTCCTCTCTGATTGTCAGGAAATTCATATTATCGTTCAGGTCTGAGGTTCAAACCACCGCCTTGTGGATACATAAACGTAACACGATAAGCGTATATAGATTAGCGTATTATTTGCATTTGTTGTTGAAAATTATCTGTGTAGGCTACTCCAATTGTAATGCATGAAGTAAAAAATACGTAAATTCTGAAAGAAATAACTGAGGAAACTAATTAACATAAAAAATACTGTTACATTTGTTCAGATCAAATTTCTGCACATCTAAGGGACAAAACTAAAATTCTTTCAATCATCTATTATTATAATATACTGCACTCTTCAATTGACTGGGCATATTGGGAATTAATTCAGTAGTTTTCCCAAAATATGCTATAAAATGTTCCATATGTTTTTTTTTCTCAAAAAGGAAGCAAAAACGAGCAAAATTGTATTAAACTTTTTTGTTTGAAATATCTCAAAGAATAACCTCTTAAAATTAATGAAATTACTTACCGCTCGCCCTATATATATATATATATATATATATATATATATATATATATATATATATACACACTATATACAGCACACTATCCTTAAACAATATATTGAGTGGCTTCACAAATATGTTAGCCGCAACATTAGTGTTCTTTGAACTGTGTGATCACCAGAACTGTGTGGAGAGGATGGTACTTCAAGATCGTTTTAAAGTCTAAGGTTGATTGAACTTACATAAGAAGTAGGTAAGAGAAGAAAAGAAGCATCACAAAAGTTACACTGACTCCGTGACGATAAAGTATATTTTTCACTGCGTTGTAGCATTCCGTATGTACAGTATGTAAATGTAAGAAAGTAAGCTGCTAAATACAATACCAAACATAACAGAAATCTTTTCTGTTCAAAAGCTGGAATGTGAATTACAAACTCAAATATATGCAGGTACGAAGACATATTTTACCAAGGAAATATTTTTTCTGGCGTAATGGTTGGCTTTTTCTGTATGTATATTTTCAGTACGATGTGATCGTCTGAAGGAGAGACCTTTCACCATGCTGGTTAGATGACAGTCACAAGAGAACTGTTAATGACCTGATATATAAAATGTTGCACTAAGAAAAACGGCTCGTGCCTAAAGAAAGTAATTGAGTTGCCAACCTGCATATATCACTACCCTGACACATGACATACTAGAAATATCATGCTCTCAACGCGTTGTGCCAGCTGAGGGAGTACTATTGAGGCTACTAAATATTTCGATGCTCTTAATCGAGGTTTAATTTCGCAACTTTATAGTTAGTGTGGATACTTTATTCTTTTGTCAGTCTGTTGTGGAATTGTAACAATATGCGGAGTTTGACATGAACACATTAACAGTTTCCTTGACAGTATAGAAAAATAGAATTGAATCAATGAGCTGGTTATTGCAAACAGATGACGAAAAAGACGAAAATAGTAATAATAATAATAATAATAATAATAATAATAATAATAATAGTAATAATAATAATGACATAAGAAAACTTTTTGAAATTATCTCGAAATATGTATGTATGTATGTATCTATGTATGTATGTAATGCTACCCACTTACTTCACGTGATTCGAGTTCCACATAGCCTATTGCGGATAGGTGGCAGGACTGTCACCCATTTTCTAGTTGCACACCACTTCGGCGGACCACGCTGTTGTACATTATGTGTATATGTGGAGAGTTATGTCGTGTACTAGGATAAGTGTATGTGTATGTGTAAGTGTAGTGTATGGAATGAGCGATGATGATGAAGCAGAAAGGGAGAAGGGAAAACTCGGTGCCGGTACGTAGCCTACTCTTGTCGAATAGCACCAAGGGGCCTCCAGCCTTAACGTCCCCGTCCGACGAATGACTACCAACAGTAATATGCCTTCTCTTCATATGCACTGCGGAGAGATTTGGGATTTAACCCAGGCATAGGCCTATTGGTGCACAATCCAGTGATTAGAAATTGTGCACCGCAATGTCTCCTGGTCCCGAGGTAGAAATTCTACATGAAAATTTCTAATTCCGCTGGGAATCGAATCAGGGCCGGCTAGTTTGGTGGCAGACACGCTACCACAAAGCTAACTGGGCGGACTTACTTCGAAATATTGTCATGGACATCTCGTATACGACTTAAGAGGTATAATTAAATTGTCTGTGCTGGAAATATAGGCCATTCGTTGTCTCGTGAAACGAAATGCACGCGTGCGCCGCAGCACATAGTAAGTACTTTATGGTGTGAGTGATCTAGCTAGCTACAAGTGGAAGCGTGGCGATCGAGAGAAGCTTCCCAATCCACTTTATGCTTCCCCTCACCCGTTCCACGAGGTGATGAATAGCGTATACCAATAGACATGCGAAAAGTAGATATTTGTCTCGCCCAGATTTCTGGACAGGACTGAAATGTATTGGAACTGGAAGTCGATTATCAGATCACCCAAGAAGCTTGGAGGATACTCCTCTTACTGACCTGCGTGATATTCTACTGTCATAGGTTATCTCCTATCTCAAACTCGCGACAATTGCGAAATATGTCTTTGCAATTTATAACAATCATCGAGAGTTGAAAGGTCGATCAATTGAGTGATACGCAATACGTCATCGACCACGTCATCATCCTCTTTCATTGATAGTTATTGTCATTTAGTTGTAACATAGTCCAAGCGCGCCGTAAAATTTCGGGAATAGGCCTACGGGTCTTGACCCAATGAAGATAATTTTAATATCACGACCGTAAAATTAATCTCCTCTGCTGCTCATGATGTACGCAATGACTGATGTTGCATGGAGTCACGGCCATGGTTCGAATCATACCCAGAACATGGATGTTTGTCCGTTGTTAATGTGATTTCTTTTGTTGTTTTACGCTGATCCTAAGTTAAGGAAGTGTTTCAGTCCAATGTGTCAACTTAGGAAAATAGTAGAGATCTACCTAATAGGATCTACATTATTATTATTATTATTATTATTATTATTATTATTATTATTATTATTATTAAGAAAAGTTTAGCTTGGACTGTTCCGTTCCTTGCGATGAATGTAGGAATCTCCGATGTTTCGAAGATCAGTCGAATGTATTTAACCACTTGTAACGACTCTAATGATTAGGAAACCCTTCTCATCCACTTGTTTTTCTTATTTATCTGCAGACGAAGGTAGATCCAACCTGCTTTATGTCATGAATTCCTGTATTCATTACTTCCTCTTATTAATTAATACATAATAATAATAATAATAATTATTATTATTATTATTATTATTATTATTATTATTATTATTTATTCCAGACGTATAAATCTAACGAACATAGGTGGCAATCATCGTCAAGAATCTACTCCTTCGTACGGTTATTTGTTCCATGGATCTTGGGGTTCAATAACAACTT
The DNA here is from genome assembly GCF_040183065.1 of Periplaneta americana. NCBI lineage: Eukaryota > Metazoa > Arthropoda > Insecta > Blattodea > Blattidae > Periplaneta > Periplaneta americana. Next base: position 89,175,444 of record NC_091120.1, on the reverse strand, counting down.
AACTCACTTTGGTCTTTATTCCGGCGATGAAATTTTCATAATCTTCCATGTGTTCTGTATCAACTGTATTTATAATTTTAAGCTAGGACGAGGTGGATTTTTTTAGATTAAGCTCTTGCCTTGGTGGTATATTATGTCCTACTGAAAGGCGGAAACGGTACTGAAGTAGCCTACATGATACTGCGAAAGACCCTGATGCATAAAACATAAGTCCAATATATTTTAGTATTGCGAATTTTGAACCTTTTGACATAGCATAGTACTTCACATAATTAACTCTCAACTTAGGGTCAACGAAATCAAATACAACTTTTACAGTGAAAATCATCCTGAAAGTGAAATCCGTGAACATGAATAAGAATATTTGACACTATAGTAGAGGAGTTTTCATCTGTAGTATAGTTTCAAAACTGATTTTCATAATAATCTTTTGTTCTTCTTATTAGAGATTTAAAACAAATGTTATTTTTTCTACAGGATTTTTCTACAAAATGTAAGGGGTAATCGGCTAAAAATCCTTATTTTGTATTACTGGGTGTCCACATGAAACCTTTACGACTTGAGCTGTAAATAAATTATTGAGACATGATATTTGGATGCGGTTGCTGAATGTTAAAGCTGTCAAAGATTTTATGGGAATTTTGTTGGATTGTTGAAATGAGTTTTTTAGTTGCAGGTGTGAATTTTGGTGAAATCTGAAATCTGACAGTAAAGGAGGTGTTGATACCTCAGGAGATGATACAATGTGTAGCTATCCTGGTTTATCGAGACACGATCAGATACATACGTGCATCACGTCCGGACCGAATATGGAGCAGAACCACCATCACGGCAAACAATCCGGGAGTGATACCGAAAATTCATAGAGACTGGGAGTGTGCTGCAGAAAAGGTTAACAACTGCCAATATCCGTTGTAGGAGGTTACTAAGCCTTACCGCTGTGCTCTTTAAGATTGGCACATGCGCAGAGCAACGGAATTTTCAAAGTTGTTCCCCTGTAGCTCCAAAGCAGAAGTATGGAGGACATTGAACGTTTGCAAGATGCACTTGTTCCCGAAGGAATCCTTCCTCGGCGACAATTCTAGCCAGCATGTCAACAGCAAATGCTGTGTGCGTGATTATCTACATAGATGAAGAGCTTGCACTAGCTGAACTTCGTACGCAAACAACCTCAGATTCTTGTAAAAAAGAACTTTGTAGACAGGCGAACGCGTCAAGTTCAATCCCCTGTGGGCACTGCGAATGGACTTACTAGGGCTTACTGATCATTTATCGATAAACCATAATACACATTGAGACATCTCCTGAGGTATCCACGTCTTCTTATTATCAGATTTCACCAAAATTCACACCTGCAACCAAAAAACGCATTTTAGCAATACAACAAAATTCCCATAAAAGCTTAGACAGTTTCTGATTAACATGCAGAAAACCATAATTCTTGTGTTCGCTTCGTCTGCGATGTCCGTCGCGACAATTCTAGCCAGCATGTCAACAGCAAATGTTGTGTGCGTCATTATCTACATACATGAAGAGCTTGCACTAGCTGAACTAGCTAAACTAAGAGTTAACGAACATAGAAATTTTCATTCCCTTGTTCTCTTTTTCCAAATCCTTCACACCTCTACACCTACATACCTTGCCTCCCGTTTCCTATCATAATCTCTTCAGACCCACGCAAAATAGCCGCATACTAGCTATACCAACACATAAGAATCATCATGCTCATCATCATTCACAATCTCGCTATCGCGCTCGTGGAATACCCTACCCAGTGACATCAGAGACTGTCGGAATTTAGCAGTGTTCAAAAACAAACTTATTAAGCATTCTCTTACTGCGTAGAGTAGGTTTAATTTTTACTTAATTAATAAAAAATTTTCTTTCTTCTTAACTTCCACAATAAACTGTCTTTTAGTAATTTGATTTTTATTGTATTTGTAAATTTAACATTAATTGTAATTATAATTGTAATTGTATTCTTAATATTGTAGTTGTAATCCCCTGGTAGAGGAGAAGAAAAGGCCTGATGGCCTTATCTCCACCAGGTTAACTAACTAAATAAGTAATAAATAAATAAATAAGTAAATAAATAAATAAATAAATAAATAAAAGCGCATCCAGATATCATGTCTCAATAATTTCTTATTTACATCAGTAATTGTAAGGTTTCATATGGACATGTATTTTGATAAGCTGAAGCCTTAATGTAATATTATTTTAAAAACTTAAAATTGTTTAACGACACGTTAAATGTGTTTGAATTAAAAAAAAAAAAGGTTATGTACCTTAGACAGACGGCCCGTTTCGACGCCGGTTCTGAGTCATCTTCAGTGTCCTACGAACTACTGATGTTCCTGTTGATCTTGCATACTGCCATATGCATTCGTCAGTTGTAGGGGTGGGGGTGTGTTGCTTTTAACGTGTCGTTAAACAATTTTAAGTTTTTTGAACAAAGTGTTAACGTGAACCAAAATCAATAATATTATTTCTTTATTATCCATTCAATAAAGTTCCTATATGTTAGTGAAATAAACTTTTCTTCTGGTTTTAATGCCCAAGTTAAGAAATCTCAGACTTTCTATGGAATAATGACTTAAGCATTCCTTCCTTTATTTACAAATGTTTAAAAATGGGTTGTGTTAAAATTATAACTGATATTGGATTTGAATAATCTATGCTGTCTAAAATGTTAATAATAATCCGTGGCGCTACAGCCCATGAAGAGCCAAGATCGACCAGCTGGCTGCTGGCCTCACGGCCACATGCCGAAGCAGAGGTGGACGATCATCAACCAGAATGGAGGTATCGTGTGGTTGACAAGATGAGCCTCCCAGCCGTTATAGCTGGTTTGCGTAACCGGATTTCGCTACCTATCGTAGCTCCCCAAGTGCATCACGATGCTGGATGGGCACTGGTCCCATACACTGTCCGAAATTTCATGAGAAAATGTCTTCCCCCAAGAGGACTCGAACCAGCGCGCATTCCGTAACGCGAGTCCTAGGCAGATGCCTTAGACCACGACGCCACGGCGCGGGACTCTAAAATCTTATACAAAACAAATAATATGAGTATGTACTAATAAAATTTCTACGCTGTATTAAAACTGTCATTGTTTTTCTCAAATCATAGGTTTTAAACTTAAGTTGTTATTGCACCCAGCGACATTTCTGCAAGTCTACACGTATAGATCTTAGTTTCTGTTGACAAATGATTTAATTTGCTGTCAGACTTACGGAAAGTAGGCAGCGAGAGCAAGACACGAGACCGTACTTTTAACCTCGTATGGGATCAGGTCATCTCCATAATGACAATCATTTTTTTCAATTGAGCGTGTTCCAACTTGCGTCATATGGTGACGTAAGGTTAGAACACAGGCATTAGGAAGAGCAATTATGAAAACTACAAAAAGACTGCACTAGTGAAGCAGAAAAACACACACATGGCACGGCACGAGGAAGGAGATGAAGAGTAAATAGCAACAAACAAGTTGATCAACTAGCAACAGATGTCAGCGTGATGTTCACGTGGTGAGGGAGATGAGATAAGCCATTCATAGTTTCCTTCGTAATTATATACACAGACCATGCGAACTTTACGCAGTGATAAGAGACCAGAACTCTCCGTCGAGGGTGGTGGTAATGATAATATGCCACTTCAGTGACGTCACCAACTCGTGTTTTGTCTTATCTCTGGATGTTATACTGGCTACTCGCCAGATATGCGAGCATGAAAAATAAAAACTAAACGCTATTTAGATCAGTTTCTGTTTATTATGAAGGACGTATTTTTTACAACAGGTTAGTAACAGGAAATTGTTTTCCTTATCTGTTTCATGCGCCTCAACTGAAAATACATATTTCTGGTGATTGTTTGAACTTGGTAGCGTGAAAAAATGTAACATTGTGCATAACGTTTGACTGTGAATAGTACCTGGGCAAATAAATGAGGTGTTGTTAAGTTATAGAACTACAGTATGCTTAAATACATTTGATCGCTGAACCCTCATAATCATATTATGGTGGAATGATTTTGTTTTTTCAATGTTAGACCTATACCCCAATGTCTTGAATTATTGTCAAACATATCACGTCTAGATTGTGTTTTCACCGCTTCCAGATAATGCAACCTGGATCTTTCCAGCCTTTTTTTTTAGCCTGGTGACGTGAATATTTTCTTCTAAACTTGTGTCAATTGTAATGTGGAATTCATTGCCATATTTGATAGCATTATAAGCGAAGGACATGGCTGCCGTAATGACAGTAGCTATATTTTAATAAATTTAATAAATATTAAAGTTACTTATTATTTATTCGTTTTCGTTATTACTAATACCAGAATATAATTTAGTAAAAACTGCGAAAACCATGCCAATAACAATTCATGCGTATCTGAAAGCGCAATCATAAAGTCATACGGAATGTAGCATCGAATTTCTGTTTGTTTCTGGGTCTGGCTCTTGACGTAGATCTTGTGCTGAACCACATCACCTAAGTCCTATAATATAGTATTTAGTATTAGTATTTATTTATTTAACCTGGTAGAGCTACAGCCGTCAGACCTTCTCTGCCCCTTTACCAGGAGATTCCAACTATAATATGAAGAATAAAATACAATTAGTATTAAATTTACAATTACAATTACACATAAAATTACAATTAGTATTAAATTTACAATTACAATTACAATAAAAATCAAAGTACTAAAAGATTTCCTGACTAATGAAAGCTAGATAATTTTCCATAGAAAAACAAAGAAGATTTTATATTTACTGAATTACAAATTAAACCTAGAATAAAAAAATTGTATAGTGATGAAATTACCGGATATTGAAATATTTTGTGATAGATTAAGGAAACTATTTACAAAAAACCATGTCTAAACGAGTTTCAATTACTGACCAAGTGTGTTTATGTGGTTATGTTGTTGTTGTTTTGCTTTTAGTGTTTTTATTGTTATCTGTTCTCTTTTGTTTGTGTTGGGTTCGTGTATTTTGTTTATGTGTCTTATGATGTCTTGTCTGATGTATTCAGGACCAAAACAAAAAACACAGACAATCATCAACACGGAAACAGCAATACAAAACACAAAAACAGAACACCAAGCATACATACTAGCATCTTTCGACATCACTAACTTATACACTAACATACCGATACAAGACACATTACAGATACTAAAACAAATGCTCACAGACAACAACACACCACAAGAACACATCGAATAAATCATCCAAAAGGATAGACATCATAACAAAGCAAAACTATTTCACACACAACAACAAATACTACACCCATACAGAAGGATTGCCAATGGGATCACCCATATCTAGCATACTAGCAGAGATATTTTCACACAACATAGAACATACATACTCAACAATGAACACAACAAATATGCAGACAACATAATACACTGGCACAGATACGTAGACGACATACTCATTCTATACAAAGGAAACAAACGACAAATACACAAACTACACCAATACATAAATAAAATACACCCAAAACTCCAGTACACACTGGAACTTGAAAACAATAACTCCATAAATTTCCTAGACATCACCATAACAAAAGTTGACAACAAACACACCTTCAAAATATACAGAAAACCAACCACCACCACCAGGACAATGGTACACAGATTACTCAACATACCCGTGAGCCAACAACACTAAAATGAAGAAGTGAACACAATCAAATACATAGCACAAGAAAATGGTTACAACCCAAACATAATAGACAACATCATAAGGAAGACAAAACAAAAACTCAACAAACTCAACAAACACAAAAACACACAAAACACAACACAAACACAAGAACACAAGAAATACATCACACTAACATACGAAAACAAAAACACACACAAGATCGCATCCTCATTCAGAAAACAGAAATACAACATAGCATACAGAACAGAAAACACACTACAAAGACATCTCAACACACAAACAACACAAACAAATAAATACAACCACACAGGCGTATACAAACTCACATGCAATAGTTGCGACAGTTTCTACATTGGACAGACAGGCAGATCATTCCAAATTCGATACAAAGAACACATTAAAGCAATAACCAGAGGACACAATACATCTACATATGCCGAACACATAACTAATGCTAACCACACATACAATAACATAAATACAGACATGGAAATCCTACACATACAACCCAAAAACTAAAAACTCAACACACAGATCAATTTCAGAACACACACATTATTTGACACAACTCTTCATTACACGAACGCACCCACACAACAGGCAGCGAAGTTGAGATAGCGCCGAGATCTAGTAGGCTCTGAGGATGGTGTCAAGTAATATCGAAACAGCTGTAAGCCACATATGCTTACATAATTAACACGAGTAAGATCGCCATTTAATCAATTATTTAAAATGATTATGTTCAAAGTTCTTACAGATGCACTAAGTAAAAGAAATTTCTTAACTTTTCTGGTTGGGTTGCCAGAGGAGTTAAGTCCAGGTTTTTTGTGTCTTTGTTGTAAATGATATTGGTCCATTTTCATTAACACAGCTGAAAAAAAAAAAACATATTTATAGATGTAGTTTTATATATACAGTAGCGCTCAAAAGTATTTTGTAGTTAAAGTTTTTTGTTGCCAGTACTGTTTGCATGCATTTACAACAACGCAAAGCACACAGCCATGCCATTCTATGAGTAGCGTCACGTTGCAGTAGTTATGTATTTAGGAAGCAGGCAAGTTCATAGAATATGTATATTCCATTAGCTCATAAGTATTTTGTGGTTTGGTTTGGTGGCATGGTATACATTAAATATTGGTGTTTAGGTATTTAGATAGTGTTTGTTTATTTGTGCAGATCATTGCAAGCATGCCAAAACAAAAGAAATACTCTGTAGATGTGAGGCAAACTGTTTTAAACGCTTTGAAGAAGGGAAAATCGCAGTGTAGCATTGCTAAAGATTTTGGTATAACTTATCACAACAACTCGTAAGTGTGTGGAGTCGACGGCAAAAACAAGAAGAATCAGTAGACTATAAGGTCCTCGAAAAACAACAGTGAGGAGGACAGAAAGATTTGTAAGTAGTCGGTTGGTGATCCACGAAAATCGGCTCGACAAATTAGGGATGATCTAGAGCAGCACCATGGACTGAACCTACATGTCTACTGTGAAACACCTCCTAGTAGCTGGTGATTTAAATGGTAGACGACCACCTTAATTTATTTTCTTCTAATGGTGTGCAGTATGTACGTCGACCAAAAGACCAAAGAGACAACAAAAATAGGCTACCAGGTACCGACCATTAAGCACGGTGGTGGTAGCATCATGGTGTGGGGATGTTTTTCTAGAAGTGGAGTTGGTCCTCTAGACTAAATAGAAGGGAATATGGATCGCTTTATGTATAGTGACATTTTAGAAAAGAATGTGGTTCCACATGGGAGGAAGAATATGCCACGTAATTGGAATTTTCAGCAGGGCAATGATTCAAAACACACTTCCGGCCATTAAAAAAACTCTTTGCAGATAAAAAAATCAAACTTTTGGATTGGCCAAGCCAGAGTCCGGATCTTAATCCTATTGAATATCTCTGGTATGAATTGGATCGACGTGTTCGTCGTATGAGTTACTCAAATAAGGATCAGTTCCTTGCTGCCTTATTGGAAGAATGGTCACAACTTCCACTCGAGCGACTGCAAAATGTAGTGAATTCAATGCCAAACAGATGTGCTGCTGTATCAAAGCTCGGGTGTATGCAACGAAATGCTGATTTTTTTTTCTCAGAGTCCAGAATATTTTTGTTTTATTATTACATACTTGGATTTACAAGTTACTTTTGATACAGAAGAATTTTCAATTATTTTCTACGCAAGATAACTCTGTTTAAACTAAAAGTATTTTTGTACTAAATGGATTAGAAATATTGTACATACTTTTCAATCATTCACTGGCATATTTTCTATTCAATGCTTATCTTTACGTAATTTTGACATATGCTATCTACAAAATACTTCTGAGCGCTACTGTATTCAGAATAGCAGAATCAATTAAAATACACCTAATTAAAACCCTATGGCAGTTTCAAACAGTTTTACATAATTTATTTCGTTATCTTACGCTTTGTCCGGTACAGAAATTATTAGCCTGGCCTTGTAATGCTGTATCCATAAACTAAAAAAAAAAAAAAGGATCAACTTAGAATGAGGGAAGAATATGCGATTGCTTTAATATGGGTTCAGTGGAGAAAACTAGCTCTACGTATTCACTTTTCAGAGAGGCGTAAACTTTTATCTTTTAACCGTCTCGTTTGTTCGGTATTTTAATTGGACATACAATTAAGTTTGCTTAGTGGCTGATTTTTACAGGTCTCATACACTTTGTAGATAGTACCTAGGATGTGAGCGGCACGCGGTAGCGGTTAAGACGTAACGCTGCGAGCCGTAAGGTCCCGGGTTCTGTTCCCGACGATGTCATAGACCAGCGGTGCTCAGAGTTTTAGTTACGCCTTTCACTGAGTTTGATATAACGCGGTAAGCATAGTAATATATTGTGACGTGCAGCGTTTGTATGTAACCAGTGCAAACCAAAAGTATCATCTTAGACACAAATAATAATAGGCAGCCATAGGCTAAGTCCCCTTCGGAGAACTTAGTTTCACACGTGAACGAATGTTTTGTGCAACGGGAGAGTTCCAATAATTTGTTGTCATTGTTTAAAATGACTGTTAATAATACGTAACCGTTAGGCCTACCACGAAATTCATAGTCTAGGGGTAACGAGGCGGCGTAGTAAAAGGTCAGAGTCCGCTCTATTTTTCCTCTGATTTCTTTGTTTATTGTTCTTTCTGTCTGTTTATACATCAAGTATTATAAATAATTTAGAAGAAAGGTATATATAAGGGGTAAATTAGATGCAAAGTAAACATCCGTTCCCAAGTGGTGTGAACCAGGCGCTATCCGAACTGGATTTAGAGAGATTCATTCTATAGGATCGGTAATTTTTTTTCGAAGTGTGTACATTGCAACAGTGTAAATTAAATAATCCCCGTATTCATTCCGATGTATATTCGATGGACTGTAAAATATTACACATCAACTATAAACTTAAAAATGTTTACTACAGCATACGAAACAAATTCAAAATAATGTGCTATTAGAAAATAGACTATTAGAAAACAAATCTATAAAATTTGTGCTATTACTCTTCGTCATCCCGCAAGTGTAGTTATCTGAAATCGGGAATAACATCAGTCATTGCAATTGTGAGTTGATCCTTCAAATTCTCGTCGGTAAGTCTAGATCTTGATTCTGATTTAACCAGCTTCATCTGCGAAAAAAAACCGTTCACATAATGTAGATGAAGTCAAACATTGATCTAATTTTCATTGCGAAACTGTGTAGATTCTGATATCTGTATTAATTTACAAAGTTGTGTATGTATGTCCAAGCCTACAAAATTAGTACATATACTTTTAGTGAAAGTGTCATTTTGTAGATGGATAACTTATATCTGCAAATCTAATCGAACATAACAAACATGTCTCTTTCTAAGGAGATTTCGCAAGAGAAAAAACAGTACCTATTATCCAGGCAAGCTATGCTATTACTTGGGAGACTGCGAAAACTAAAAGCCATATAGAAAAATATCTTTGTATCTTCTCTATATGTCTAGTTTATTTTGAATTGCTTTAAAAACATATAATGTATGATATTCGATGATGTGATGTGATATAGGTCTATATTAAGAATAATTTAATATGTCAAAATATTATGTTTCCACTATTAACCTTTACCTGTTCTCCTACCAGACGCTACTGAATATAAACCAATGAGTACGGTAAACATGTCAATCAACCGGTGGGGGCATGGTTTGCAAGACTCGAACCGGAGAGCGACGAGTTCTACTTGTGCTCCGTTTGGCCATAGCTGTCATAGACTCTCCATTGATCTAATCCTTCCGGTTCTACCACAGTCTAGTATATACAGTCACGAAGCTCAATACGCAGTAAATATGCATCCATAGATAGTTGCTAACCACTAGGATCGCTAATATCGCCTCATTACAGACAATGCGAAATAGTACCGGCACAGTCTATTGTTCCTAGCACCCTCACAACTCAAGCTTCGTGACTATATATACTAGATTGTGGTTCTACTATGGCCCCAGGATTTACTCAGTCCCAAGAGCACTTCTTTTGGAGGAAAGACGGCGGGCACGCAGGACTGACATCCCTACGGCCATTAATGCCGATTGTCTGTACGAGTGGGAGACTTAACCTGCCGCAACCCTTGGGCACTCATGGCCTATAATGGGGATGGCTTTACCTTTACCTTTATATGACGATTCCAGTCTTTCTGGACATACAGTTATGTTTGCTTAGTGGCTGTTTTTTTTTTAGGTCCCATACATTTGTAACATCTAGAATATGATAACGCAATATTTTCTAACTATAAAATAATATAATATGCATTGATAAAATATCAAATTCCATCACTAACCAAACTTGTCCGTTTGAACTATGAAGGCCTAAATATAATTATGTTCCTTTTCCTGTACCTATTATATTTTGTTCTGTATTGTCTTCAGCGATGGCCTGGCTCTGTGATGATCACATTTCCGAGGAGTCCCGCTATTTGTAAACGTATTGTGTTGGTTCATGTTTTTCATAGGGTTGAGAACGAAAAGGGCCAAAAGATAATCGGAAAAAGATTATTATGGCAGCCATATTTTTCAGTTCTATAAATGAATCATCCTTAAGGAATAAAATAAATAATAGTGCATAAAATAAATAATAGAGTGAAAGTATATAACTTATAACAATACACAGTATGTAACGAATGGAAGTGTGGATTATTAAAAAGTTTAGAGGATATTTGAAGTCGCTCAAAAATGTTCAAAATAATTTTACATACAAATATATAATATCGTTTCGTTCATAGAAGAATAAGATTTATTTATGTAAAAAAGTCATGCTCTTCTATAGTTATTAACTGCTATTCGTCCAGGTCGTGTACAAAATTCAAAAGAAAACCATGTGAATCCTTTTGGATCCCAAGATTGTATCATAAGGGCGACGAGAAATAACTATTTCGTTTAGATAAGCCCATAACCAGGAATCGTTAGGGGTTATATTATCTTCAGAGAATTGAAGGCTTCAGAACCATATTGGGCCAAGCGCCATTTATTAAGAACGGAGAAAGCAAGGGTTAAAGTTAAGTGAATACCATAGTTTAATGAAGATTGACATATCATTAGTTTTAATGTGCATAGGCCTACTTTATATTACTTGCTATGTGTTTCAATGAATTATGGCATTCATTTAATTTTAACTCTTCACACTATGGCTCTGAACCCTTCAATTAGCCATACCGTTGAGTACCTCAGCTAATCGACTTTGAACATTTTTCTCATTGCATATTTCATGTTGGGAAGTTCCACTGATTTTCTAAACTTGTAAGGCCATCGTCTTCTACTAATTTTGATCTACCAGAACGCTTTTCATTCTTCACGTGCTACGATCTCTTCAAATTATTCAGCAAGAATAAAGGCAATTTAAAAGACCCACGCCTCGAGTTCTAAATCATCTCAGCACTTTCATGAAAACATTTTAGCCACATACTTAAATCAAGTGGTAAGCGATTTTGCGTGGTGATCCATAACTGCGCATGGCATGGGTTCGATTCTCGTTTGGGCTAATTATCTGTTTGGAGTTTTTCAGTTGTTTTGCAACTGTAAGACGAACATCGGGTAATCCTATGGCGAATCCTTGACAAATACCATTTCTCTACCATCAATCATGTCGACGTTAAATAACCTAGTAGTTAATAAATCGTCGTTAAATAACGAACTTAAAAATAACAGAATAAGACCAATTCGTGTTTGCAGAAACACGATCATTATATGGAGGAGTAAATTGGAAGAAAAACGATCTATATAAGAATAACTTGAATATGTTTAATTTATGTATTGTTTTTATGCGGCAAGATCTGGAGTCGGACTTCATCTTAGCCACCCAAAGATATCCTATAATCTACAGACATCCATGCTCCTTGTAGCAAACAACGAATACGGGAACTGAGAGGATACACCTTAAACCACATATTGTATTCTGATGCAGCTGTATCAGTCTTACTTGTTTTGAAAATTCCAAAATAATTTCATATTGGGTACGATAACTGTCACCGCTATTGATATTATGACCTCACACATTGTAATAGAACTAGGATTACCATGAGAAGAAATTCTAAAGGAGGACATGGAATCTAAAATAAGAGGACATTGTTGAAAAAAGGACTTTTTAAAAATTGGTATGAACAAAATTAAGTAAAGATAAAAACAATGGCTCATCTTAGTTTTGTCACTAGTTGCTGGATCAGTATTACATCTGTACCCTGCTTATCAGTGGAGCCCACTTTGTGCACAAGAGCCTGAAGAGACAAACTTCCATCTTGTAACAAATAACTTTGGAACTGTTCACAGGACATGTCCCTAAAATTATATTTCAGCATGATGATACCTCTGACTGTCTCCGTTAACATGCGATTTCGTTCTTTTGTCCATTGAGCCGATATTAGGGAAAATACTCTCTCAGCACTCCCATTGTGACTTGGGATAGAGAAATAGAATTGACATATTTTTAAGAGTTCTGAGAAAGTTTCAGTGCTCGCAGAACTATTGGAATTAAAGAATTTGCACCATTGTTTATCTAAACTTAAATCTTTGTCCAAATTAACTCGATTGGCATATCTTTGTACATTGATAAAATAGCTTAGAATAATGAATAGTGACGTTTTTTGGAGTGTAAGAATTCAATGCATGTCAGTAAGTCATTATATTTTGTTTTTTATGTGCTCCAGCTTCAACCATTGAAAGCAGTTAAATTCTTTCATAGGTTTTCACCATTTGTTTAGATATTCTATGCATAATATCGCACATTATTCAATATTCATATTAATTCTAGTTGAAATGTGAAATGCCGGACATTTCAATTTTTTTTAGAATGCCTGACGGACAAGATAAAATGATTAAAAAAAAAAGAGGACATGTCCTCCTTTTTCCGGACGGATGGTAACCCTAAATAGAACGCACTCATACTTCTGGAGTATTCATGGTTCCGAGCTTCGATTTCAGGTAAGAATTCGTCTCTGATAATCCCGTGAACACCTTCAGTACCTGTTCTGTTGTGCTGTCCAACTTCCTCACACCTTCTGAGTCGTGAATGTGTAAAGCGGCATTGTGAAGAATCGCATCCACCTCGTTCTATGCTCCCTGCCTTTGAAAACGTAGTCGCTGTACGTGAGAACGTTGTAACTCGTGACGTCATAGGGCAGATGAGTCGAGAGGCTGGGTCAGGCACTGCAGGAGGACCTTGGGGAGGCCACGCAACTTGGACCGCCTGCAAGCTGTTCTAGGCCATGTTTCAATGTTGCTATTCAGCTTGCATAAATCATATTGCTAATTATTTGTTCATGCATTACTTTTCTCCCGCTTTACCACAGGGGGAATTCAAAAGTTGCACTTGAATAAATAATTTATGTGACATTTACTGGTCTTGTTAACTTTAGTCATGAAGATGATTACTGTTTACAATACGTATTATTCTACGATGCTGATAGCATATTACAACAGGAATAATAATTGTGACATAGTTCGAATTCGTATCATTTTTTTTATCTTACTTGAATTAGTTTCGTAAGTGTATTGTATTTCCCTAGCATTTCTAGTTATGCCAATGGAAGATGATTGCTGCAAAAAAAAAAAAATCAGGTACGCTGTATCGGAGACAACCTCAAGTTTTATGCGTGAATACATCGCTGATAGAATTGCTGTTAAGGTACACGTCAGCAGTGACAATCAACAGTTCTTCTTTCCAGATACCTTGAAAACCCGGTAGGTCTACATCTGCGCTGTCCTCAGAGTTCTGGACGTAGCCATTTTGTATGCATTTAGAGTAGATATGTCGGTTGCCTTAGTAACCATCGTGCTTTATCGTTTGTTACCCGTTGCTTATGCGCCCGCTCCCATTTACGCTGTATTATGGTCTACATTGTGAATTTTCTTCCTTCACTCAACTTCATTCACGAATTTTTCCAATTTAACTTGTCGACTGCTGATTATTGCTCAATTGAGGTAGCCCGGTTCGTTACGAATCGTATGACATTACTGCGAACGTTCTATCGCGTCGCATTCTCGAGTTATATACGCTGCCTCGGTTGCCGCACGACCCGCCAAATAATGCCACAAATTTCCCGCTCCCGCGCATCGCTAGATGATGTCGCCTGTTACAACTCAAGGTCAAATTGGATACATTGATCTTTCGTAAGTCGATCTCCGTTTACTTCATTGAAATATGTTTAGAAATTATATGCGCTACAAAACTAGCCTGAAAATGTGCCGATCGATTTTCTGAGATGGCACCCTAGTACTGTACCGAACTTATAGATGTATTCACGTCAACATAAATAAACACACATACATTATATATAGAAAAAACAGTTATTTCGTTCGTTCGTTAAAAGTTGAAACTTTAAATTTATTTAAACTTTATTAAAATAGGTAAAGTTTGCTTGGAAAGCACCATAACATTATGTCATTCATAAAATATTGGGGCTTATTTATGTAATTATGTAGAAAGCCATTTAGTTTTTCAGATACGTACCTTTCTTTCAGGGTTCGAATACAAAATTTAGAAGATAATTCTGCGAAATCTTCTAGACTTTCTTATTAACTGATCGCCTCAATTCTCCAATATTGCAAGGGTGACATATGCTTTTTGTCTAGATAACCAATGCACAGAAATCGGCAGGGTTTATTTCTATCTTCTCAGAATTCGTCGCACTCCTGAGTACCCACGTCTGTCGCCGTCTTTTCAGTGCTCCATGTTTCTTTATAAATGTCCCAGACTTCTTGTAAAACTGTCACATCATACAAATTTTGGACTACCGGAAGATTTTTTTATCTGCCTCAGAAATGGTCTCTTCAAATTTTCGGACAAGCTTCCGGAATGAAGACATATTACAGAGCCAACTTCTTAAACCAATTATCTATTGTATTTATAAAACGTAACACTAAGACATTTACAGAAACAAAACCGTTATTTCAGTAAGTAAATTTACGAAATATAATGCAGTAATCCATACAAAAGTAGCTTTGTTGCCCTTTGTTTTACATTCTGAACTAAACGTTGCCCAAAAATAAATAAATTAATAGAAAACAAGCTTCTTAACGTTAAACTTTATTATTTGTCGCTAAAATAATTTCTTTATATTTATGTTTATCTAAATCTTGTTGTTAAGTAAGTTTCAGCAATTTCAATAGTGTCCTGAATTTTAATAATCTTATATCTACCGATAGGCCTACATATGATTTTAACGTAAGGATCGGAATGTTATATGATGAATACGAAGAACAAATAAAAATAGAGAAGACATGTGCAGATATCACGACGAGACGTCATCTTCGGTGGTTCGCGGTTACTATGTTGGTCGTTGGATTCAAGGTTTGCCGAAGGCGATGGGTTTTAAAGGAAGATAAAATCTTAGCATGATTTACTCCTGGAGCGAATTATAGCTGTGGATCACGTGACGCAGGCCTGATTTACGGCACGTAAAAGAATCTGTCCCTGATAGAACACTTCAGGCAAAATTAGTCGACCATTTCTCGCCCAGTACAATTTAGACGTTGAATAATTTCTGCAATTGAAAGCTACTGCTCTGCTTCTGCTATTACTATCACTACCATCACCACGCGCAGGAATAAGAAATAAAGTATATTAAGACATAAGAGGGAGAATTTTAAAATGGTACAGGATGTGATGAGGATGAATGAACTGTGTTGACCACTACGGATTTAAAGACGAATACCGAAGAAAAAAGACAAAAAAAGAACATATGAAGAAGTTTTATTATAAAATACTCCAATTTTGGAAGTGAAACAAATAAGGCTAATTATTAATATAAAGACATTATTTAAGAAAGATACAAATGACGTTTGCTTATCGGAAAGCGATGTCCAGCTGTATTTACAATATTTCACTAAAATGATTCATTATTAGCTGCACTCTGTAACTGGGTCACCACTATCGGCTCTATATAACATCTTGTCTCCTAAACATTTCAAACATTTACAGAAAATATTCCAATTGGCAAGAACATGAACACTATACTCTTCTTCCTGTAGCTGCATTTTTCTATTGATAGGCAAAATAAAAATATTAGTAGGCCTAGTATTATGTTTAAAGACGCTTTCAGATGCAGATTTTATTCAGCATCGAAATTCAACATGGACAAAAAATCGCCGACGAATTTGCCTGCAACCAGCTATTACGGAGACAGGATTCTTTTGCGTGTCGCAAATCTACGACATGGGCCTCCCAACTTTATTTTCCTCCCCTAGGGAGCCACGCTAAGAATTTTATCACGTTTTAATATCAGACCGATTATTTAGTCCTGACAGCTCGACGACGCGAAAGAGGGAAAGTAATAGGAGTAGTGGGGAGAGCTCCGGAGTAGAGATAAGGGCAAGCGGCTAGTAAAGAAATGCAGTACAGTTTAACTGTACTGGAAACATATCGCTCTACCGCACGTGTGATATCCGATCGCTCTGAAGGCAAGCGACTGACTAACTCAAACACCCCTTGGCGTAACTAAATGGACTCGCCTGACCCAGGCGCACATTGCCGGCGACTATCAGGACTAAATATTCGTACTGTACCTTCGGGTGGGTTTGAACTCGCGAATCTGGATCCGACGGTCAACATAGTAACCGTAAGAACACCGAGATAGTACAGTAGAGAAGTTACACTAGGTACCGATAATTTTTTATGTACATCTTCGAATCAGCGTGAAGACCAAGTTCATCCGTATAGGGCATGGTTATATGGGCTTAGAGAATTCTTCGCTGAGGGTATAAAACCCTTATATTAGAGACGAAAAAAGAAAACAGCATGCGAGTTTGTCTTCCTTCTTCCAAACGCTTTATTTATATTTTACAGGAAGAATACTTTTATGCCTGGACAACATGAAAATGGAATATTTGTACATTTTGATCATCTTGCGTTTCAGAAAAATTGCCTCATTTTCCAGTTTTTTGTAGAGAAAATGGCTCCTTGGCCTGAATTGCAAGTAGTTAGAAAATTATAAAAACAAACCATTCTTCTTCTTCTTCTTCTTCTTCTTCATCAGGTACTACAATTCCTTAGACGTTTTGACCTTCTTAATGAATCTCCTCCATTTGTTCCTCTTCTGTATGAGTTTTGTCCATCCTTCTTAAATCTTCTAGAACATTGTCTAACCGTATGTTTTGGTCTTATCTTTTCCTTATTATTCTGTCACCTTCCATTCGGTTCACATGTTCAAACCAAACTAGTCTCTGTCTTTTTATATGGTTTATTATGTTTTTATTTTGAATTACATTATTTAATCCGTTATTATTTAGAAAATGCGAATTACCATCTGTATGTTTTAAATGGGCCAAAAATGTTTCGTAGTATTCTCCTTTCGAAAAGTAACAGTTTTTGTATTATTTCTTCTTGAAGTACCCAAGTTTCACATGTGTAAGTTACAACTGGCCTTATTGTTGACTTATATAACCTAACCATAATTTTGCTTGTTTGGATACAAGTTTACTTTTAAATAACAGTTTATTGGTGTAATAAGTTTTGTTCCCTAAAGTGGTTATTTTATTTCCTGTATTATAATGTTCTTGTTATTTACTATTGAATTAAGATATCTGTATGATTTTACATCATTCAACATCATATTATCAATTTTTAGGCTACTTATTTCATTGTTGTTTTCAGAACATTTTAAATATTTCGTTTTATTGTAATTAATCAACAGGCCATATTGTATAGCAGATTGTTATTTAAGAATCTGAAAATTTTCAGTTAGCGCTTGTTTTGTTCTGGCTATTAATAATGTATCATCTCCATAAGCCATGCACTGTTTTATATCTATAATCAAACTAAATAATGTTAAAAACAAATCATTACGTGGGCTATATTGCTTTGTTGTATTTACATTCTATTAGAGTGAAAAGTTGGAAATTATTTTAGGACGAAAGTGCACTTGTATTGTGCATTTTTACGTTGCTTATATTTCATATAAGCTTGATTGAATATGAAAATTTAAATTCCATCGCAATTTCGCAAATACCTGGAAATACTTTTGTTTTGCCTAAGAACATTAAAAAGGATAAATGTTCATCTTCCCTCTTGCTTAAAAAAGTCCCTTGTGCAGACCCTTGTATTTCCCTATTTTGACTATGCTGACATTTTACTGACTGACCTTTCCAGCGACAACAAAATGAAACTTCAACGTGCTCATAATTTGTGTGTACGTTTTGTAAGCAATGTTCGTAAATATGATCATATTACCCCATCCCTGGAAGCAATAGGTTGGCTTAAACTAGATAAGAAAAGAAATTTACATTCACTTCTCTTTCTCTTCGAAATCTTGAACTCTTCTATTCCTTCGTACCTGTCGTCTCGCTTCACTTACCTTTCTTCCCACCACAATCTGAACACACGCTCTCGCCATGAAACAATACTAACAATACCATCCCATCGCACCTCTTCATACTCATCCTCTTTCACAATAGCCCTGCCAAGACTCTGGAACTCGCTACCTGCTAGCATCAGGGACTGTCGAAATAAAATTCAATTCAAACGCAAACTTACTAGGCACTTGGTCAGTAATTGAGACTCGTTCAGACATGGTTTCTTGTAAATAGTTCTTTTAATCTACCACAAAATATCTCAATATCCGGTAATTTCATCACTATAGAATTTTGTTATTGTAGGTTTAATTTGTAATTTAGTAAATACAAAAATATTCTTTGTTCTTAACTTCTATGATAAAATGTCTAGCTTTCATTAATCAGGTATTCTTGTCGTACTTTAATTTTTATTGTAATTGTAATTGTAAATTTAATATTAATTGTAATCTTATTGTTCATGTTATAGTTGTAATCCCCTGGTAGAGGGGCAGAGAAGGCCTGACGGCCTTATCTCTACCAGGTTAAATAAATAAATCTAAATCTAAAAATCTAAAAATCTAAATTAAGAAAGTTTTATGTAGCGGAGGTGTAACAAATGAAATGTATTATTTTTATTAGCAATTTCATTTAAACTTAAATTCCTGCTTCTCTCAGGAACGGACGGAGGTTCGATTACCGGAAAGGTACCTATGTGAGATTTATGGTGTGCAAAGCGAAGTGATTGTGTGTTATGAAATTTTGGGATTCTTGGGTTTCTCGTACAAACCTCGTTGACTACTATTGCTCCATTATAGTTACGTTATCACCTTGTCATGCCCGAACAGCCTCTGTACTTTAAAGAAGGCATTGAGTAAATAATTGTTTCCCTACTGTTCTCTCCTATCAGTAATAAATGATGAAGTTGAGCATTGATATCGCTACATGAGAAATTAAATTTAATTACTGCATTGCTAAAATATTGATGTACAATAAACTAACTTATAAGCGTTCATTCCCAAGGCCCGAATTGTAATAACACGCCATCCTATTACACTATTTTGGTATTAATTTACGGAAACTGCTTATTAAATAAATTCTGATAATGGTACCCTTGTTGTAAAAATGTATAATTATTGGATTATTTTGGGCATATTTTTGCCATTTTAAAATGTAAAGTCCTTGTTTTTTGTTTTATATAATTATTATGCCATTTTATTTGCCATCATTTATTTCATTTTTCAGCGTGTTTCTCAGAAGGAAGTTGTATAGTTGCCTCGCTCATAGCCTTTCCAGTTGCTTACAAAACTTTGCGACCTTTAATGTTAAGTCTTTGTTAAAGGAAATAGCCGATTTTCCCTTCCCATTTCGCAAAAACCCTTCCGTCTCAGCCACAGGAGCGGTCTTTCTTTGTACTAATGTTGAAGCTCGGAGACGTAAATCTCAAAATTCATATTGTTCCAACTGGTCTTCAACATATCACTAGAATTTTACACCACACATGTGAGAATCCTTGAATACAAAACATACAAATCATTCGAAATGTTTGTTTCAAAACAAAACAAAATAACCTTAAAATATAATTGACTCAATGTACAGTATAAAATCTAAAATTAATCAATCTCATAGTGAGTAATGTAAACGTACAATTACTCTTTCTTTCGTGCACTATAAAAACAGGTCCGAAGGAGTCCAGTATTCAAATATATGTAGATCGAAAGTATTAAATGAGTAAATGTTCATACTGCGAAGTACCATAAAAATATAAGTGACGCTCACTTTTGTGTACTTTGTTCTACAATGAAGATAATTTTTGGATTATTATTATTATTATTATTATTATTATTATTATTATTATTATTACTATTATCATCATCATCATCATCACCACCACCATCACCGTCCTTTATAAGACATTGAGACTTAATGATGGTAAACATTTTCAGATTCTTAAATAAATCTGGACATTCAAAAGTAATTCTATTGCTTGGTCGTGTGGTTAACATGGCATAAGGCTACAACTTAATATAATTTAGGGCACACTCAAGACAAGAGCAATAGTCTACACGCCTACACAATTTCTGTGGGAAGAATATAAATTTACATTTTCCTCCAGGGAGTGGAATCCAGAGCCACTTGATTTGTAATCGGAAACATTACCACTTAAGCCACATAATGATTGGTTGTTAAATACGCTCAGTTTTGATGTTAAACACGTTTAACGTAAACTTAACTTGGTGTGCTTTATATAGCTCAAGTTAGCCAGGTCTCGACTACTTTCTCTTCCCAGCTGTGAATGAATGACGGTAGCAGCTATCTAAATGGTTAAACTTTGCTTTGAAGAGTTAATAAATCGTAATGGAGATTGATAGTCGTAAAGTATTTTGCTCATTGCAAATGTCCATCGGATCGAAATGGTGAGCTAAGTACATTTGTAACCAGCTGCGAGAAAGCTTGCTTGTAATATTATTATTCCCGTTTAGACAAACGAGATTTTAACTTTCCTTGCGTAAGATCCAATCACATTTTTGACATATCAGAATCTGTTTGATTTACTTTGTGGACCTAACATTTTTCGAACATGAACAATTACAGTACCTAATTATCACCATAATCTTTTTTACAAAATTGAAAACCTCCTCGGTATAAGATGTAACCAACATATTTCAGGAGAAAGGAAAATAATTTCAGGGGCATATTTCATTAGACCTATATTTACTATCACAACCATTTGACTAAAGAAGGATACAACGTGATTCAGCCATTGAAAGCAATAATTTATTGTTATAAATAAATACTTTAAAATTACTTTTTCTACCTACATCACTTATTTAAAGAATCTGATGTTACATCCTTTATCCGGGGAGGTCTCCTACTGCTGCTACTACTACTACTACTACTACTACTACTACTACTACTATTACTACTACTACTGCTACTGCTACTGCTGCTTACAGCCCTTGCAGTTTCTTTCTAACAAGCAGATAAAATTTTTGTTTCCTTCCAAGATGTTAATAATATCAAAAGAAGTGCTTATACAAATTTTGGCCACTCCAGCGCAATTACGAGGACAGTTAAGAAAGTAAGTTTCCCTGGGGTCATTTACAGAAAGAAAACACAATTTGATAGGAAGATTTAATGGAACAGATACAGTAATTGTTCAGATATTTTTCAACATATTCCGCACGGTAATTGGGACATATTTTGTCATACCGTGGGATCAACTTTTGTATCCCTGTGTCATAGAAGTCTGCCGCCAGTGACAGCCGTCTACACCTCTGTGTTGATCCCACGGTACGACAATTGTCTCATTTTCGGTGGGGAAGATGTTGAAAAATAGCTCAACAATTGCCGTATCTGTTGCAATAAATTTTTTCGTGAAATTGTGTTTTCTTTCTGTAAACGGCCCCAGGAAAGCTTACTTTCTGGACGGCCCTCGTAATTGCGCTCGAGTGGCCAAAATTTGTATAAGCACTTGTCTTGTAGGTGGAAGAAAAAACTAACTTTTTTATCTGCCCCCTTGAAAATGTTTGCTTGGAAGTCCGTATCCTTCTTGTCTCGACTCTGTTCCATATGAGTCTTCTTTGACGCGAAATCAACATGACGCCGGACCTCTTTAAAGACAATGCGCCATTCCTGCTCTAAGCGAGATGCCAAATGACTACTGTGTTTTCCGCGCCGCTATAAAACTGCGCCTAACCTAGCGTTTCCACACACACACACACACACATACACGCACACACACGCACACACATTTTTTTAATTTTAGGGCTTGATCATTAGACCTATATTCCAAAACATTGGCATGGACCGTCAACCATTAAAGAAAAGAAAAAAAATTTAAGACGTCATCATTAGATTCCTTAACTGCGCATGTTCTCCAACCAGATTACTATTGCGTCATTTATTGGAGCGAAGTAGATAGATAATATTACCGTTAAAACGTCAGTTTAAAAAACATGCGCTCTCCTGCATATGTTATTTCCTGTATGGAGGGATTAAAAGACCAGGAGATTAACCGTGATCTAATTTTGTAACTAGGGTAGTATAAGTAGGGCCTATATGTGTATCAGTGTTATGGTTTGTGCTTTGAGAGTTAGCCAATGGAGATGCATGTAACCACATGTGTGACCTTATGACATCTTATGACATCAACAATCATTCACAGCATTACCCCTCTGCGTCTCATTCCCCTGAGACTTTCTCCTGGTTGGAGTACAGTACATTTCACGTGCCAATATTGTAATTTTATAGGCTAGTATACGTGAGTGTACGTGGCGCTCCAGGTTCCGATCTCCATACTTACAGATAATGTTCACTCGTTTTTTTTTTGTATATCTTTTGCATACAATATAGAGATATTAATAAGGAATTTCTTCTAAAATACAGTAGGAAAGACGAATCTTGTAAGTAGGTATAAGAATGATGTAGGTATATGTGTAAACATATTAAATTGATCCACAGTGACTAGGTCTAAAGAAATTATCTTTTATGACGAAGGTCCAATAAAATGGGTCCAATGACAGTAAGTCTAACAAAAGAGACCTAACAAAATTTGGGTTGTTACATACGTGTAACAGGACTCTACGTCCAATTTTGTGGTGACCAAATGTTATGTCTAAAGACAAACGACAAAATTACATCCTGTGCAGTGAATGAATTATATTTTATTCAGATTAACTTATAAATTATAACTAGGGATGGAAGTTCGGACACCGAACCTATGAAATTAACTACGTCGCGTGTTATACAGTACAGGTCGTGTTGTTTATATCAACTCAGGGTAGTACAGGGACTTCTACTGAGTACTGATATGCTTCAATCAAAATATTGCTCTGTATAATCAGGTGACTAAAACAAATAGGGTACCTATAACACACATTTACGAAAGCGACTTATTCGTTCTCTTCTTTGTAGTAAATGGTGACACATTTTAAATAAAAATGGTGTAGGCCCTACTTTAAGTGTCACTAATTTTGTTGCAATGTACAACTGTGTACATTCGTAAATTGTCAAATATAAACCTGTTTCGATTGTCACTCAAAGAAGAAAACGTTCTTTCCACATTACACGATGTTATTGGTGCAAATTTGAAATAGTTTCTATTTATTATAATCTTATGACTGTTCACTATTTAGTTCATATTGCACTTCACAGAGTTTCGAATATGCAGGATTTTTTCTAAGAACACTCTTCAGTTTTAGTTTAACCCTTTTACCAACAGCTGATCGTATAGAACAGGCCTGCACAAGATTTGCGCTCTCCGAGCCGGCTCACAGCTCATCAGCGGAATACAGATATTAGCTGCGCTCTGTATAGGGTGGACTGGAAGAAGGACCGATCTCGTACAAAATATACACAAAAGGAAGTACTAGTAAGAGTGTTCATGAAACGAATTCCCGTTCAGTGTTTACAAAACTATATTGGACTTGTTAATGAATACAGAAATATTTATTTTACAGAAATAATAGAAATTGTATGCCTACTTAAGTGTACAATATCATTTTGTTATATTTTTATTAATCAGTACATGAAAACGAGATTTTATGCTGTTGGCAGCTGAAAGGAACAGTAGCCTACTGATCGTAATGAAACATCAGTTACAGATGTTCGATGCCTGCCTTTATTAATGTTGATTATAGAAAACAGTTGCTCACAAATATAAATGTTGAGCCAAACATAGCAATCATTTTCACAGCCAGCCTGTGTAGTCGTGGATATTATTGCTAATGTTTAGTCTTGTAAAACTCAACCAGGCTAGTAGTATTATTCAAACGATCTTTAGCCCTTAGGTCACATTGAAGATCAATAAGTCCGAGCTGTAAATCGTTAAATGTTATGTTTTATTTAACGTTTATTTAACGACGCTCGCAACTGCCGAGGTTATATGAGCACACTTAAATGCAATCGACCTGGCCCAGAATCGAACCCGCAACCTCGGGCATAGAAGGCCAGTGCTATACCAACTGTGCCAACCAGGCCCACCGGTAACTTATATGACATTGTTTCAACTGGTGTTGAAGGAATTTATTATAACTTTAAACTTCTTTCCAATTAAGACAAGATTTTTAGTAGGTTATTCAACAGCTTATGTTATTTAGCGTCTGAATGAGAAGAAGGTGATAATACCGGTGAAATAAGTTCGGGGTCCAACACCGAAAATTACTCAGTGTTTGCTCATACTGAGTTGAGAGAAAACCCCGGAAAAACCTCAACCAGGTAACTTGCCCCGACCGGGAATCGAACACGGGCCACCTGATTTCGCGGCTAGACGCGCTAACCGTTACTCCACAGGTGTGGACCTTAAGACAAGATCTTGGAACCTAAAATTAAATTCATTTTGAATTTCAATTAATATTTGCACATAATCGTTTAGCATGGCTTCATAACGAGCAGTTTCTATCGTTCGAAAGTAAGCCATATGACCTTCCCGAAACTGACTTACGAAAAGTGTAAGTTTACGACTGCAATACCGTAATTTATTCAACATATCAACACTGAGCTGGCCTTTTCCCTGAAGAGAGATATTTAAATTGTTGAAGATTAATATCTTTAGTATCGTTATGTGTGGACTCGTAATGACGCATTATGTTATGTTTCTTTCTACCTTCCAAAATTTTGTGACAGATAAAGCACTGAGTATTTACTCCAGAAGCTATGAAAAAATAAGCATTTTCCCACGCAACATTGAAAGAATTTGCCTGATCACCACTTTTCCGTCTTTTAGATTCCTCCATACTGTACTGAAGCAGTAGGTAAGCAACGTGAAACAGTTACTGAGAATACGCACTGCACTCCACTAGATAGCTGAATGGTCGTTTCCCTCTCCTCTACTTATGGCAAGTCTATGTCATTCTGACGTATCTTCCTCTCCGTTTCGGCGAGCGGAAAACACCGCTCTCCCGCTCTGAAGGAGCGCACGCGCTCGTTGAGCGCTGTTTGTGAAGGTATGGTATAGAATTTAAAGTTATTTCACAAGACGAGGGTTAATATTGTGTAGGCATGGTTGTTGATGTCGGAAATTTTCTAAACGTATACTTTTCAATGAAGTGTTTAAAATGTGGATTCTCAACGGAATATTCGCACATATCAGCATGAGATACAAGTCATAATAAAAAGTGGACTGATCCGAAATCAAATCACTGAACAATTTCAGATATTCGATGTATCATTTAGAGCCACAATGTTTTTGTAAATCATGACGCTTATTAACTTTAATGCCTAACTTACTTTACACCATAATATATTTTGTCTGAAAAATAGTTATCTCCGAAGTCTTTTACAAGCATAGGCAAAGTTGCAGATTTTATTGGCGACATTTTAATACATCTTCACAGTACCTTCGCCAGATCACAACTGAACTCCTTACCAAAAGTTTACTTTTTAAACAGAAATTAGGCAAGAAGTGTCGAAACAACTTATTAGAATGCAGTAAACAATACAAAACCCGCACCCATTAAACTTTGAATGAACAGAGCTCCTTCACGCGACGTCTTTCATTTTGCATACGAACTTGAAGGTACAGTACATCAGAACGTTAATAACTAACGTCATCTTAAAGCCTGTGTCCCTTAAAGCTGTAGCCGCCTCTAGGCAATGTTTTGGTGTCTCAACTTCGTTCGCTAGTCATAATATAACATCTGTACATAACTTCGAAGAAGATTTCCACAAATATTGCTCCTCAAGATCACCCATTTTGATTGTTTTGAGTTTTAACCGGTAGCTCAAGGTCCTGAAGTAGACGAGAATGTCTCTTCTCTCCTTATATTGTTGGTCTTCAGAATTTATTTTTAGACCTATTGTCTTTAGATGTATGACCTGGAAACGTTAAATTTAATAAAATGCATTAATATAGAATAATATATAAAAGTTTAAACAAAGGAGAAAAAGTAGGAAGGAGATTTAAATTTGCATCACCGTACTAGTTTCCAATGCTGTCTATATATTGCACACTACACCGTTGTCGCTGTTTACATACATTTTGCAACATTGCTGCGTGTCCAATTGATGGACAGTTTGGTAATTATCATAATTATAGTATATAATAAATGAAAATATTTCTAGTAAATTAAATATATATTTTTATTACTTATTTGGTACAATACAAAATGCTCTTAAAACACATAAAAAAACGAAATTGCAATAAATTCCATATGCCTTTGACAATACTCATAGTGCTAGACACTTCAGAATTCTGGGTCCTACCAAAAAGCAGTAAAAAAATTAAAATAATAGAAATATATTACTTGAGAACCATTGCAGATTGCACACCTGTTGGTAGGAAAATAAGTTAATATATGAATAAAAACAATATTTTTAATTAATAGGTAAATTAAGGGCATATATAAAAATGGAAATAACATGGTTTATGAATGCTTGACGATAAATTCAGAAAGTAATAACACTAATAACCAGTTATTTTATACATGGACATTACGACGAAGTGAAGAGAAGCGAATAGGAGCATTTGAAATGTGGATATGGAGAAGAATGGAGCATGTGAAGTGGACAAACAGAATAAGAAACGAAGCTGTGTTGGAAAGAGTTGGTGAAGAAAGAAGTATGCTGAAACTGGTCAGAAAGAGAAAAAGGAATTGAATAGGTCACTGGCTGAGGAGAAATTGCCTACTGAAAGATGCACTGGAAGGAATTTCGGGGCAAAAGAAGATATCAGATGATAGACGACATTAAGATATATGGATCATATGCGGAGACTAAGAGGAAGGCAGAAAATAGGAAAGATTGGAGAATGCTGGGTTTGCAGTGAAAGATCTGCCCTTGGGCAGAACACTTGTGTGTGTGTGTGTGTGTGTGTATGTGTGTGTGTATACATAGGCCTATATGTCTGTCGGGAGGAAAATATTGAAAAATCAGGGATAGCTTGAATAATTTTAAGAATGCAACAAATCTAAAGGAATTAATCCTTAATGGATGATATTGTTGAAGAATGAGAAGACAGAAGATGCAATTTCATTCATATCAGTCGTCCTAAAGCTACTTATTACTTGCTTGTCTGATGAGTACTTACATTGGAACATGGCCCAAATATATTCTCACACTTTTACAACTGGTATTGCTTGGGAGGGGAAGAGGGAGATAAAAAAGCACGTGACGAGGCCATGCATGACATCACAACATCCTAGCAGGCGGAATGAGAAGAGAACGTTAGATGCCCTCTCTGACCTTGCATGCAGCTTCATTTACTGGAGCTGTAGCTCCAGTCAGTCCCTTGCTATGTTTGCATCATCATTATCATATCCATGTTCATGAAACAGTCTGCACACTTTGGTAAGGGTAATATGATAGCTTTACAACAATTTTAGATAAGGCACATATCTTTACAACTCCGCTGAAGGCCATTGTCGCGTTTTTTCTAAAGGATAATAAGGTTTATGTCTGTGTTCTGTTTCTTCTTAAATAACTCATTTATGCAGTGATGCGTTACGAAATAAAATGTTAGGATTGCAATTGATAATTTCATATATTTAAGAAATCATAAAATTTAATTTGCATTTATCTCAGTATATCACTATGAGAACGATAATGATAATTTTAATGCTAACGATTATCTTTGGAATTATGGTTGAAGTGGATATTTTATATACCTCGTGATGACATCTGGATTATGAACTCAGGACTACGTAGAAAGAATATATATTGCTAATTTAATATAATAATAATAATAATAATAATAATAATAATAATAATAATAATAATAATTTGTACAAAGTAGATGTTATAATTGTGTCATTAATCATAATATGTGCAACCGAAATAATACAATAAAGAAAATCATCAGAGCCTTACAGTCCTTTGCCCGCGCTTTCACGGTTTACGGCTAGTCTGCGGAACCAGCTGTTAAGCCGATTATAAATTCCCCGTTTCCACCGCACTGAAAGACGCGTCAGACGTCAGTGTGAGTTGTCAGAGTTATCTTGCAAGATAAGCACGTGTTTTATAGCCGACGTAATACAGCGTGTTGATTAAGTTAATATGGCTCAATTCAGATATTCTATTCCCCAAATATTATTCGTGTATGATTCATACGTGCGTACAGAATCGGCTCATGCTGTGAGAAGATTATTTCAAGAGAGATTCCCTGGTGTCCAAGTTTCAAATCGAAGTTCGATTCAAAGATTGGTAAATCAAATTCGTGAAACGAGAAATATTCTTGATAAGTGTAGGCAACCACGAACAATACAGAAGAAACTCTAGATAACATTGGACATGATTTGAAAAATTCCCCTAAAAATCACTTCGAAGTCTTTCTCAGCAAATGAGAATTTCCTATAGCTCTGTTCGAACGGCTACAAAGCTACTGAAATTAAAACCCTCGCTTGATACCGATGAGTAAATCACTTTTACTTTACTTTTTAAGTGTTTATTTGTTAATCGTTTATTATTTGCAAGTGTTTATTAGTAATAACTTACGTGGGTTTGGAATTGAAAGGGTTACATCAGCTTCTTGTCTATGCGGATGACGTGAATATCTTAGGAGAAAATCCGCAAACGATTAGGGAAAACACGGAAATTTTAGTTGAAGTAAGTAAAGCGATAGGTTTGGAAGTAAACCCCGAAAAGCGAAGTATATGATTATGTCTCGTGACCAGAATATTGTACGAAATGGAAATATCAAAATTGGAGATTTATCCTTCGAAGAGGTGGAAAAATTCAAATATCTTGGAGCAACAGTAACAAATATAAATGACATTCGGGAGTAAATTAAACGCAGAATAAATATGCGAAATGCGTGTTATCATTCGGTTGAGAAGCTTTTGTCATTTAGTCTGCTGTCAAAAAATCTGAAAGTTAGAATTTATAAAACAGTTATATTACCGGTTGTTCTGTATGGTTGTGAAACTTGGACTCTCACTCTGAGAGAGGAACATAGGTTAAGGGTGTTTGAGAATAAAGTGCTTAGGAAAATATTTGGGGCTAAGAGGGATGAAGTTACAGGAGAATGGAGAAAGTTACACAACGCAGAACTGCACGCATTGTATTCTTCACCTGACATAATTAGGAACATTAAATCCATACGTTTGAGATGGGCAGGGCATGTAGCACGTATGGGCAAATCTAGAAATGCATATAGAGTGTTAGTTGGGAGGCCGGAGGGAAAAAGATCTTTGGGGAGACCGAGACATAGATGGGAGGATAATATTAAATGGATTTGAGGGAGGTGGGATATGATGATAGAGAGTGGATTAATCTTGCACAGGATAGGGACCGATGGCGGGCTTATGTGAGGGCGCCAATGAACCTCCGGATTCCTTAAAAGCTATTTGTAAGTAAGTAAGTAGTGCATGAAGTACTGTAGTCGGTACACTGAAGTAATCTATTTGATGTGAAACAAGAATGTCTAGCCATTCATTTTATTTATGAATCAACAATAATATATTTTTGATAGGTATGTAGCTATTTCAAAATATGTCGTATGCAATAAAATTACAGTAGTACATCTATTTATAATTTCAGAGCAGAGAGAGTTTTTCTTTATAGTAGTTTCAAAGGATAAATAGCTTTTTCGTGGAGAAACTGCAGCCTTTCATTTGTAACTAGTCAGTTCCTCTTGGCATACAGTTATGAGAAGTTCTATTTCTGCACCGTGTTGAGTATTTTTTTTTCGTCTTTGCTTGCTTATTTTTAACTTTGCACACTCCTACCATTTTGTGTCTCTAGAGGGGCGGCAACAGCAACTTTATTTAAAATAGTAGGCTACATACTGTACGTGTGCAACTACCATACCTCCTGGGCCGATTCTACGTAGTGGACTGTTCTGGCACATTGACCAGCCTGCAAGGATGACGTTTCGTTTCTCTTAGCTCTAGAAATTACAAATGTTACTGACACAATGGGAGCCAAGGACTTGTTATTTGGAGCACTTCGAAATGTATTTACCTCACAACACAATGTCTTTAACCCAACTACTAGAAAGCGGAAAACTCAATTATGCTCATTCGGATATCTGCCAAGTCAAACTATAGTCTGTAGTATTTTAATCACCTTGTTTGATATCTCTTCTTTACAAAAAGGAAACTTCGGCATCTAAAATTTTATCTTCTTGTTATCAGACAGACTTTCATTAACAGCTCAGTAGCAACTAGCTGCTGAGGAGATAATAGAAACAGAATATACATATTGTTAAATACGCATATATATATAGTATATATATAGTACATGTATTAGGTCGTATATGGGCATATTACTGAATCGTGCCAAATAGTGAAGCTCTATATTTATTATGTTACACCAACTGTGTTAATATTGTAATACAAAAATAGGTAAATATAAATTTTGTTCTTGGATTGTCATTCTATGAATAAAAATTACAAAATATTGGCAGATTAGATGCGAAAAATAATGGTGAAGGAACAAGCATTTTCCAACTCAGCTTCAAGTGGAATTAGACTAATTCTGTTTTGGAACTGTTTAGATGACATATGTGAATATAATGTTATGCTACTATTACAGGAAGTACATGTACTTAGCATTTACAATATCTTTTTAACTCAGTTCTGTGCTATTATTTGGGGATTTCATTTAACATAGCCTAAGCAAACCTGTTGAGATGTAATTCGTGAATGATGATAATTCATTCATAGTTTTCAGTTCAAGAGCAGATCTTTCATTGCAAGCCCAGCATTATCTAACCTTTCCTATTTTCCGCCTTTCTCTTAGTCTCTGCTACGAACCATGATGATCAGTTTCAGCATTATTCTTTCTTCACCCATTCTTTCTAGTACAGCTTCATTTCTTATTGCCTGTCTGTTGCGCACGTTCCTTTCTTCTCCATATCCCATCAAATGCTTCCAGTCATTTATCTTCACTTCGTCGTGATATCTATGTTCTGCCCCATACAGTACCTCACTCCACACAAGCATTTCACTATTCTCTTCCTTAATTATTTTTCCAGAGGTCCGCAGAAGATGCTCCTGTTTCTGTTAAAAGCTTACTTTGTCATTGCTATCCTCATTTTGACTTCCTGGCAGCAGCTTATGTTACTACTTACTGTACACCCCAAGTGTTTAAAACTGTCCACTTGTTCTACTGCCTCACTTCGAATTCTCACGTTTGCTTCTTTATTTTTCTTCCGATAACCATAGCCTTCGTTTTGTTTGCACTTATTTTCATTCCATACTGCTTAGAGCTGTCATATAGGTGCAGTAGCATATCGTCGTTGTTCCTGCAATAACTCCTATGTGACATACAGTATTTATCGATTTTCAGATTTTTGCTCTATTAAATAACTTAAATAGTGATACAGCAAATAATAAAATCTCCTATATGTAATTATATATCTTTGTTTTAAAATTTAAGAATTCACAGTCTTCTATGTACGGCTGCCATGGGATGAATAAATGTGTTTTTCCTTCCTCCTGAAAGATTTTATATTTTGCACATAGGAGTTATTGCAGTAACAACGACGATATATTTTAGTAACATCCACTCTTCTGCTAACAACGCCATTTCATCAGCAAATATCACGCATTTTATTCTTCTTCCTCCTAATATCACCCTTTCCTTGTTCTGAAAACAGTTCTTCACTAAATACTTCAAGAAGATACTGAAAAAGGTAGGTTACAGAAAACCTCTCTTTCCAATCCATACCAATTTTCTTCAGGATTCTCAAAATTTTATGCCAATCCACTCATGCACTTCTTTTAATAATGATGAAAGTTCTCATCTCCTTGTCGTAATTCTTCCCGGTAATGAACCTTTTTGCTTATTATTTCGATGTAATGATCATTTCGTATGACATTACAAAATATTAATGTTATTGTTTAGTCAAATATCCGAAGACAGATTTAAACCTCATAAGTGACACCAATAAGCCATCACTCATGAGGGAACTAAGCCAGAAGAGAATGGGTAGGGTTACCAGTTCATTTTCCTTCCTTTGCATGCATCACTGACTAGTAACATAGTTCGCTAATCAGACTTAGAATGTATACAAACAATTGTTCTGTCTCTGACACATATCGTCAAGTGAGATGTACTGCCTGATAACAGATGTACATATCAGCCAGAACCTCAATCAGAGGTAAAAATAGAAATATGTGACAGTCATAGTCTTTTTTTTTATTGATATTCAAACGTTCCCACTTGCATTTAAATGCTCATCATGTTCATGTATACGTAGTGTATCTGCCACTATCTTACGATCAATATTTCTCGCGTTTTCATTTATTATTAATGATCAATACAGATGAGTCACAATTTTATTTTTACAGGAATTCGGTTCCGGCAAGTTATATACTATTGTCGACAAGGTTGTCTGCAAATATTTGTTTTATTTCACTTATCCTCCATTATCACTATGCCTTCTTATCACCAATCCTGAATAGTTTCTGTAATAGAAAACGGTCGTTAATAAAGAATACTGCCACCTTTGTGTCATGAGACAGTAAAATATGCTGGATCCTATTTACTTTAAGACTTCGGGAAATATTGTAGTAATAAATATAATATAATATACAGGGTGATTCACGAGGATTTACCGCCACGGAGCTATTTCCAAAGACATTATGAGCAAAAACGTCATATAAACATGTGTCCTAATCTCAATATTTTCAGAGTTACACTGTTATGAATTTGTAAGTAAAGTACCTTTTTTCTTTAGTTTTAAGGGTAAAAGAATATTACAAATAAAGAATGAACTATTTAGAAGTATAATTTTCTTTAATTGGCTAGTGTTCTGAACCTAAAAGAATGTGTTGTTAATTGCTTTTTTACAGATTTTGTTTTTAAATTTTAAGTAAAAAATATATTGTTCTTACGCACTTAACACAACAATTATTGTTACAAATCATACGACTTTAGGAATTTGATTGTTTACAGTTTAATTATGCATCCTAATGTAGCTACAGTGTTGAAGAATTTACAAGAGTGACGTGATTTGTAACGATAGTTAAAAATAGAAAAAAAAAATTGTACGAAGCAACTATGGAATTCACAACACATTTTTAGCTTCAGAATACTAGCTAATTAAAGAAATGATACTCCTGAATAGTTCATCCTTTATTTGTAATATTCTCTTACCCTTGAAACTAAAGAATAATGGTATTTTACAAACAACTTCAAATTAATGTAACTCAGGAAATATTGTGATTAGGAAACATGTTTATATGACATTTTTTCTCAGAATGTCCTCGGAAATTAGCTCCGTAAGTGGCGATAAATCCTCGTGAATCACCCTGTAATATAATATAATACATATTACTAACAGCGTTGTCTTGTGGAGTAAATTTCTAATTTGTCTACAGGTCCATACGATAGCTTAAAAATTTACTTTGCGCGAAGGGCAGTTGGTTAGAAAAAAGAACATGATGTATCACATGAACCGCAGTGCAGCACGAGTTTGTGTAATGGGCGTGCTTGTGTTGTATGCAAGCATCAGACGCGTCGTACAAGAGACGTCTGAGGGAATGTTGCCCCACTTTTGTCTTCAGTGCATTGTATTGCGGTCCTCTGTGAACACTATTCAGGTTATGGTGGCAATTAAACCAATTTTGTCATATGCGTTACGGTAATAATGTGGGACGTATTATTTAAATCTGGATAATAATGTGCAACAATTTTGAATAAGCAGATTGGGATTCATACATGCTGACTAATTGAGATGTGACAATTTGAAGACAACATGAATAACACTTATTGACGAAGTACGGCAGTACGCCTTGTACATATGCAGCAGTAATACACAATGTAAAGCGTTGAAAAAGTTGAACAATTACACCTGTATAGCCTAACTGTGTACATGTCAAGAATTGCATACAATTTTATGGAAAATAAGAAAAATTCAGAAGGGTAAGTGCAAAGTAGTCGACTAAGGGAGTTAAGAAAAACCCTACAATAATAATAATAATAATAATAATAATAATAATAATAATAATAATAATAATAATAATACATATTTACTTACAAATGGCTTTTAAGGAACCCGGAGGTTCATTGGCGCCCTCACATAACCCGCTATCGGTCCCTATCCTGTGCAACAACAACCCATGGCTAACAACCCATCACCGTAAAAAACAGCTTGTTACGAATCCATACAATAATAATAATAATAATAATAATAATAATAATAATAATAATAATAATAATAATAAAGAAAATTGAAGTAAATTAATCAGTACATCGAATAAGGAACCCCCCCATGTTGAAGACGAAAAGCAATTGATTTAAGAATTTCACGGTAGATAGGCTACCCAGCGTGTTACGAGAATTTTGGACTTTTGCACTGCATCACAAATATGACATTTTACATTAAATAATAGAACGTAGAATTTTATAGCATATGAGAAGTGACAACTAACAAGAGTGTGAATACTCAGCCGTGAATAATTGTATGTGAATATTTATCATTTCGGTCACATACTTATACATCTCCATGCCGAGTGTTGGTTTTCGAAACAAAGACGAAATAATTTAATTTGTCTTATAATTCATCACCAGGGAACGGATTTATATGGACTAAAAATATATGAAATATGTAAATATATATGTAGTTATTTTTACCAAAATATGGAATTAAATATGGATTTTTACCAAAATATGGAATTAAATATGGACTTAAAATTATAAAAAAATGACTATGTACGTTAAATATTGGTACATTTTAATCAAACTAAACAAAAAATATAATGGACGTACCTTATCTTCCAATGTAGTTTCAACAAAACACAATTTTTATTGTCTGTTACCATAACAATACGTTACAAACATTTCTTTCAAGTGCTGAAAAGTGAATCTTCTTCTATTGTCTCTGAGGATAGATTTATACTGACTAAAAGAGCGTTCGACGTCACAAGAAGTAACTGGTACATAATTCAATTTCACAATGTCTGCTGGGGATAAGTCCAAGTTAATCTTCACTGTTGATTCACCACTCATCACAGCAACAACCTTTTGTAGTTCTTCATATCCAGGGTTTTTTGAAAGTACAGTGTCCACCTTAGCTCTTACTGCATCTGCAACTTTACCTCTACCACGATTCAGTTGTTCCACAGTACTATTTATAATTTCAAAACTTTCAGATAGTGAAAGGTGCCTATTTTGGAGACTTTTGAGCGTTTTTATGATGCATGAAAATGTATGCTGAATGTGAGCTAAGTCATTCTTCACACTTATGTCACAGGTAACTGTTTTCGCAGTATCAATTGAGACTGCATCTTCAGAGTCCAATGCAAGGAGAACATTGTTAATAGAGTCTATATGTTCGGCATAATATTCAACTGCTTCTAGCCATGTACCCCATCTAGTTAAAATTGGCTTTGGTGGCAATGGAATTTCAGGGTACATTTCTTTCAACACGTTAACTCTACTGGGAGCTTTGAGAAATACTTTTTTCACTGATGAAATCAACAAATCTACTTTAGGGAAATTGTCTCTGACCACTTCTGCCACACGATGAAATGCATGCGCCACACAAGTAAAATGAGTCAATTTAGGATATACAACAGATAATGCTTGTCCAGCTTTGACCATATAAGGGGCAGCATCGCTAATAAAGAATAACACATTATCGTACATAATACCCTTTGGCCACAGGATACCCATAGCTTCGTTGAACAGTTTAACTATAGTTTTGTTATTGCACTTTTCTAGAACATCACAATGTAAAAGAATTCGTTCAGAATATTGTTCACTTAACAAACCGATAACTACATTACCAACAAGTCTACCTTCTTTGTCGGGAGTCTCATCAATGGAAACCCAAATTGAACTATCTTTAATTTCATCTCTTATCTTCTGTATTGTCTCATCGTAGATGGATGGAGCATACGTCTTCCTAAGTGTTGACTCATCCGGGATTGTATGTTGAGTATATTTTTCAAGGAATTCCCTGAAGACCTTATTCTTTAGTTTGTAGAGAGGAATATCAGCAGAGATGAGAGAACGGCACAGGTCGATGTTAAACTCAGATCTTACATTCGATGTCGTTGGTTGTGTTAAAAACAATTGTCTCTGCTTGGAATTTAGTTGTTTGTTGGCCTGATGTTTACTAGTTGTAATGTGTTGTTGCACCAGGAACTTTTGTGTAGATGATACTGCACACTGACACAAATTACAAAATAATATTTTATTGTCAGTTGATAAACCATCTTCTTTAAATTCTGAAATGTAACTTGTTAGTTTTGATTTTAAATTGACTGAATGACGTACTTTTGGCATATTTACCGTCTTTATAGTATGATTTACAAAACTGAACCTATGTGTACTCTGACTGGCATTTAACTGTTGAGCTGCACAACTGAAGTCTGTTAAAAATTTTAAATTAAATTAATACAGTTTTGTAACTTACTTTCCCATTGTTGATAGGACTGCTAATTTTCAAATAACTCTGATGTTAAAGGGATTACTGAACATGTGTTTAAATCTCTATTGTTGAAATGTATTTTTAAAAGTTAATGGAATTTTGTTTTGTTTTATTGTTAAACCTAATATAATATGGACTGTTTTATATGAAATATGGAAAATATATGGAAATTAACGAAAATATGTACTAAACTCTAAAATATGGAAAAATATGGAAAATAAAAGTAGGATTTTTCAACCCTACACATTGTGAAACATAAAGATAATGCAAAATATAAATTATATTAGCTTTATAAGTAAATATGTATTTACATATAAATCCTTTCCCTGTTCATCACCTAGTCGCCCTCGGTAGCGCAGTTGGAATAGCGGTGGCCTTTTATGCTCGAGGTTGCGGGTTGGATTCCGACCGAGGTCGATGGCATTTAAGTGTGTTTAAATGCGACAGGCTTATGTCAGTAGATTTATTTACTGGCATGTAAAAGAACTGCTGCGGGACAAAAATTCCGGTACACCGGCAACGCTGATATAACCTCTGCAGTTGCGAGCGTCATTAAATAAACCATAATTTAATTTTTCATCACCTATGTAATTCAAAATACTCTGGCAACGTTCAGCTATAGTTCATGAAATTATCTCATGTAGAGTAAGCGACGGTCTTCGATTGAAATCAGAGACGAGCTCTTGGCATCATTGACATTATTAGAAAGAGTTTGTAATCAAGATAATATCGCTTGTTATTTAATAAACCTCGACCAATAGAAGTAAATACGCAAACTGTCTACATATGTTTATGAAAACAAAATTCGTGAAAATCTCTGCTCTCACAAACAATCTTTGTTGTTTGTATACAGCCTCCCATGTTGGGTACGCAGAAAACTTTAACGGTAAAAACATGGATGCAACCTAATGCCGTGCTTGTGGCTTTAGCGTCTACTGCTGAGAGAACAGGTTGCCTTGTCTGGTTACTCGAAAAAAAAAAAAAAAAAAAGAAAAGAAAAAAGAAAAAGAAAAAAAACACGCTTCGTGCTGATGAAGTGAGCGGCGGGGTGCGAAGGAGGTTGGGTGCGCGGCATTGGCTGCGCCGACTGCCTGCGTGATTTGCGTGGTATTCAGTACCGACTCTGCGCAGAGCATGATGACGACTACAGTCTGTGGCATAGAGGGGGAGTGTGTAAGTCAGTCAGCCGACAGAGCAGGAAAGTCCAGTACCAGTCTGTGTGACGAACAGTGTGTTGTGTGATTCGCTCTCCGTTTTTGTGACGTGGATTGTTGTAAGAGGAACTTGTTGCTGTGCAGTTGACGTGACATCTAGGGAAAGGAATGCAGGCCAACAAGTTAATTTGCCTGCGTATTATAGAACGATAACATTTGAATCTGTTTAATGCGTATGACATACTGTGGCAAACAAGTGTTTGTGTGCTAGACATAGGTTGTAAAACTGTTTAGTTGTGTATAATTTGCATGTAGCTCTCGAAGGTTTTCTTATTGGGGGGCGTTTATAAAATTAATGGTTAAAATGTCTGTGATGCAAATGGGCAAACGACAGCACTGCTATTTGTGCGATTTGCCCCGCATGCCGTGGGCAATGTTGCACGATTTTTCGGAAGCTGTGTGCCGGGGATGTGTGAACTATGAAGGTGCGGACCGCATCGAGTTGGTCTTGGATACAGCGCGACAGATGAAACGAGCCCATGGTTTTCAAGAATCCAGAAGTGGTTCTAGTGGACATTCCTCCGGTTCAAAGCCTCAACCGGGAAGTCTTCATCGCTCCTCGAGTAACCCTCACGAAACACAACATCA
Organism: Periplaneta americana; assembly: GCF_040183065.1. NCBI lineage: Eukaryota > Metazoa > Arthropoda > Insecta > Blattodea > Blattidae > Periplaneta > Periplaneta americana. The sequence goes on along the minus strand of NC_091120.1, from coordinate 89,136,857 downwards.
GAATGGTGTTGCGGGTCTGGAAGTGGTGGGTCTGCCTCCGGCTGCACACGTCCCTAGTAGACAACAGCAGCAACAGCAACAGCCACCCCCACCTCCTCCCGGAGGTCCTCATCATGGTTATGCAACCCTCCATCACCCTCGATCCGCGGGTCTATTGGCAGAATATCCGACTGCGTCGAGTGTACCTCAACCTCCTCCGCCTCGAGGTACTGCCGTCCCACGTACCCTCTCGTCAGCTGATGCCGGTTCTAGTGAACACGAGGCTGGGATGACGATGGCTCGAACTGTGAGATTACCGACGGCTGCTCATTTGGCAGCTGCTGCGGCCGCTCACCACAACTTGCAACAGTCCCAGCATCATCATTCCGCAAATGGGAACCGACCAAATTCTCTTCCTCCGCAGTCGTCGACAGGAATCGGTCTCAAGAGAGGTCTGTCCACCTCGAACGAGGATGACGAGCATCATCCACATCACCACGTGAACGGAGATGGGGTTCCAACTACGAAGAGAATGATGAGCGTGGAAGAACACTCTCCCTCGTCTCGACCACCGCTCACAAGGGGGGAGTCACTTCCCGCCAACGTTACACATACAGGGCCGTTTATGGAGAGCCGATTTAAAGATAAACACCCCATTAGGGCGCCGTCCTTCGATACTGCCACCTACAAACCTAACGGTAAGTCTATGTGAAACTTAAGCCTGGTCGTTGTTCTCTCTTTCTTACGAGAAATTAACAATGTAATTTCATTACATACGTCGTGGAATTCGTCAGTAATAGCCAAAATTCGTATATGTACTTAAGAAAGTGACTAGAAAGTTCTTACCATATGCCATGTTTTCTTTATTATCATGTGTGAGTCAGTAGTGTCGTCATGTGACGGTGTGAAAACGGAAGGGGGCTCGTTCCTGACCGCCTTGACTAGGCACCATGGGAGAGCAAGCAGATTATATAAAAAGTCACAATATAGACATGCACGCATGCACGTTTTGAATAAGGGTGGGGAGATTGACTAGTAGGAGACACGCATGGCTGCTACCGTTTCCGTTCGTGACGTCACGCTTACGACAGAGTATGCGCAACATGCATGTGCGCAGAGGTTTACTTTTTTTTTATCTGCTACCACCCGTGGGGAATCGATATTTTGATGCATTCCTTGCAAGGTACAAAACATCTCGAGATTGAAAAAATGCAACTTTATTTTTACTTTTCGGAATTCCGACTTTTGTTGCATTTTTTTTGTATGTACACTGATGGTTTTGTTTTAACCAGATTCCTTACGGTTGTAGATCAAAACTCGTGACCGTTTTTACGAAATATGTTAAGATTCATTCCTCATAATTTATGTGCACCACATTTGCTTCTCATTCATTCAAGCTATTCCCCCAGCACCCTACAGAGTTTGGAATGATTCCTTCCCTCTGACCCATGTTGCCTGTTCCCTCTTTGTTACGCTGCAGGCGCACAGCGGTCGACCTACTCTCTTGTCGGTACCCAGCAAGAAACAGGCGGCAGCAGCAACGGATATTGATCAAACCATAAACGGACATAGCTTGGCGCTTCCACTGCTGATGTCGAGGAAGACAGACGGATACCAAAAAACAAAGGAGCCCCTTCAAATCTACTTCCAAGATGCTTACTGGCCGGCTAGTTGCCAAGTCATGACGTCATTCAGGCAGGGAATCATGGTTGAGATATGCGTTGCCAAGCTGGAATGATGCCTGAGATTTCCCCCCCCCCCTCACATCCCGCATTGCTCAGAGTATTTGAATGAAGTGAAAATAGTTTATATTTTCTGATACTCAACTTGACACGCTAGATATTACTTATTTTTAACTCAAGGAGCGGTTTCAGTTGTTTGTTTTAAATGTAAACACATCATGAAGAAATATATTTTCCGACATGAGTAATTAGTTATTCTGAGCGATCGTTCTGCACATTATTAACATGAGATTCCTTGAACGAAAGTGTAATGCTGTTTGGCAGACGAATTTTACAGTTTTGAACAACATATCAGTCGTATGTGTTCTGTTTCGTGCCATAATAAAATTGAATTTCACAGTTGAAATCAAATATTGAAATTCGTTCCTGTAGTAATTTCTGTCACATTAGTATCGTTAAGAGAATCCATTCTTTTAGATCGTTCTCGTCACACCTTGCGGTTCCACTCCAAATACTTCTGTAGCTGTTTTTACAGCACTGTCGTCTCATATTTGAACTCTGGCCAGGTGTTCCCGCTAGTTTTGGTGTTATGCGGCTCCTGTTCCCGGGACTCTCCTTGCATAAACATGTGTGTGGATGAACTCATTTTGACTTTGGCACTTTTCCCACATACTTTAGCGAGACTTAATTGTTAAAAAGAAGTTTCTAGTTCTTCAAATGGCGTTTGTTGCCCGTTGGAATTAAAATTATATTAGGGCCTATATGCGTGACAAGCAATTAATATAACAAAATATTGCAATTAGGCAGCTCTTCCGCGAAATTTATTGTGATCATAATTGTTATGGCTTTCTGACCGTCCATGCTTCTTCAGGTAGTATAATAGTGATTTAAATAAAGTTTATTGGTATTAGTGCGCAAGTTTTATAATAACTAAGAAGTTATTAAAACGAAACGTGAACGACCCGCCAGTATTCTAAGTTGTAATATCCCCCCATACAACGTCCAATGATTCTTTGTAGGATTGTCGTTTCTTAATATTTCATCGCAAGCTGTTATTGATTACATTTTCATTTCACAAACAGTTCCTATAAAGTTTAATGATGTGATGGACAAAATATATTGCAAGATTGTATAATAAACTATTGTAAACAGGGATTACAATTTTATTATTGTGTTACTGGCGTATTTCTAATCATTTCCGCCTGTATCTCAAATGGAGTCTGAAACTGATAAAATTACTCGTAAGGCGCGAATCAGATATTGAAGACAGTGTTAGAGAAACGACATGTGTTTAAAAAGCATTTTTTAAGACATCATTCTTAAAATGTATTTAAGCGCACTTTTAATGTACATACAGATTGAGTTTTTCATTTTGATGTAAGCATATCTACGTTTAAGTTTTCCCGCCTGTCGGAGCTAGTGACTCACTACATGGTGGTTTAGAAGTTATTTGTGGTGCCCATTATATCTGCTTGCTGCACTCGTGAATGTCACGGAAGTCGTTGTGTTTCGTTCACGTTCGTAACTGGCATTTCGCCTCGGTTGCCTGACTATCCTCCTGTCTGGTATGACGTCATAACGCGTCGTCATGGCCTTCTTTTCGTTCGGCTTGTCTCGACAATGGTCGGAACTGAAGCTCGGGGGCCGTGGAATGTTGATTCGACCGGATTTTTGTGTGTGCTGCGAGTCTGATGACTCGTCATCCAGTGATGCCATATCGTCGGTTCTGTTACGCTTGTGCGAAGTTGCCAAGTCGTTGAATGACATAACGGATAGACAAATCGAAAATTCAGAAATAGCTTGTATTTGAGTTACAATATAAATTTAAATGAAAGGAGAATTTTTCAAATTCTAACACTAATATATGTTTTATTTACAGTATTCTATCATGAAACTACTAAAGTTCTTTCACTGCATTTCTGCCATCTGCAGCTTTGGTGTGTTTCAAGTTCGTAATATTAACGAATTATGAAAATTCGTTGCTTCTTTATAGAGTTAAACTGTTTTCTCGCGTTTTAAATTACCACTTCTTGCTTCATAAAATTAACTACGAAAGTTTTTTTAATGTAATGCCTAATTAAAAATTGCCACTTTTTTTCGTCCTAGATTCTCTTTCTAACTTTTGTATTCCGCAGGCACATCCTAGAATACACTTGTACTTTCTACTGAGTAGTCAGTTTGCTTTTACATGAGCATTCATCCATACACTTACTTACAGCCGCTGGGAGTGAAGAAATCTTGTACATTGGAAAGAAATAGTTATATGTAACAGTTCATCAACAATATTCAGTTAAATGTACCAATATTTGAAACAAATTTCACACTAGCAAGCATAAAAACATCCATTATTCTTCACAAATGGACGAAACCTCACCATACCGAAACTGAGCAGAAAGTAGTCGTATTTCAATAACAATAGTGTAGGCATATATATATATATATATATATATATATATATATATACTGTATTAAAATATCTTTCACAATCAGTTTTTATCAGTTCAATTCTGCAAAGACAAAGAGAGAGAGATCAAAATATAAAAATAAATACAAAGCTTCGAAAAAAGTCATATGATAGGTCAGCGTTTCTAATTTTTGGATTGGTTCTTTTTCAACAGAATGCCATTTAAAATGTGTTGTATGAATAAAAATATAAGTTACAAAAATACAACTTCATTGCTATTAATCAGTGGACAGTTATTATCACTATTTAAAAATTAAAAAGTTTGTCTTATCAAGAATTCGGCGCTCAAGTACGAAAAGTAATTTGTAAGAGTTAATTATTAATCATATGCGGAGACCAAGAGGAAGGCAGAAAATAGGAAAGACTGGAGAATGCTGGGTTTGCAGTTAAAGATCTATCCTTGGGCAGAAAGCTATGAATGAATTATCAAATGCCATGCAAATATTTCGTGGACAATATTAGTTGATTATTTTAAAAGAAAGTGTTTGTCTATTTCATATTTTTAACAATAAATTTCATAACATCTTTCATTGAAGCCGTATTTACGAAGGCTATTACATTTCCAATAAAGAGAAACATTGAATCATGCATGATATAATGTAGAATAGATTATCAAATACACATATTAATCAGTTCTTGTTTTGCCAGATTCAGGACTTGACAGCAAATTCAGGGATCCCCATTCATAAGAATAAGTAAGCATTTACTTGAAGAAAATGGTATATAATTTATTTACTCTTCTAAAGTACTTGTATTCAGTTTCCCATCAAATAAACAGTAGATTCTTTTTTGGGATAAAATTATCTGAGTATGGTGCCGATAACTCACCTCTTAATGTAACATTAGGAAAGCCCGAGCCTCATTTTCCTTCTTGGTAGTGTAAGAGAGAATCTACTCATTTTTATGCGATACGTTAAATTTTAAATATTGCAAAATATAGTAGCCTACAGGACATATCTAAGATTATGTACATACAGATGCAGTATTAATAAAATCACCCATTTTCTCTTAAAAATTCGATATATAGATAAGGTTGTGCTTGTAAAGATATTCCAAATTTCTTCCTTTGTAAAATATTTAATCTAATCTTCCTAATTAGATAATTCATTAGGTTAATGGGAATCTTCTATTGTTACGGGCTCCACTTTACTTTAAAACGGTATCTGATGAGAAATACAATTTCTTCTGTTGGTTTGTCATGTGGTCTAAAATATAGTCTGAACATAATGAAAGAGGTGAGCAAGAGAAATTAATTATTTATCATATTCATTCTGTACGTGTAGCAGATTACTTTCTTTCACATGATTCTAAACCATTTTAAGCCATGTCTGAGACAATTTACTGAAGCAATCTATTCTCTCTCATGTATTCTTTAGTCGGTTAAAGTACTCATCAATAAATTCTTGCCTTCTAAACCGAACATTTCTCTTCGTATCTGCAAAATAGGACAAAATTGGTAATTAATTTGTTCTTTAGTAACTGTTAGACGATGATTTCATACGCGTCGGTTTATACTTACGTAATTCATTAACTTCTTTGAACAGGACACTAGAAGACACTCGTGTAATTCCCCTGATATTTTTGCTAACGTACAGCATAGCATTTCATTCATAGTGAGCAAACACTCTCGCCGCAAAGGAGATTTGAATCCATGGCCGCGACTTCTGTACAATTGTGCCTCACCATTGCGTGCGTACACTGCAACCATCTCTATTGTTTAATAGAAGAACATGTTTTTATTATTCTTTAGTAGCGCAATATTTTCTGTCATGCATGCATTCGTCTGAAGGTTAAAGGCATAGACCTCGGGACAAAATCGATATGAATTCCACGTGGTGGTGTTGACCACCCCCTCGAGTTGGTACGACCATACTTCAGTCCCTCGCCTCGTTGGTAGTGAAATCATCTTGAATCGATATTAATGTTAACCTTGGTAGTCAGCCAGTTAGTAATATAACTTCCCTTATACATACAATGGCAGACTTTCAATGTAACAACTCATACGCTGTGTCTTTCCTTCTATTCGTGATTTGACTTTTTATGCTCTTAGTGGGATGGTCACGTCACGAATTCACGATCGTCGTGCACGAATGAAGATCGGAATCCATCCGTGTCTACCGTGACTTGGATAATGAAATCCTCTCCGTTCGTTTATTTCTCGTTCTCACCTCTGTGGCCTCCTCCCCTCGAGACAATATGGACATGGTCATGGACTCTTCAGATGTATATCGATTTCTCTAAAAACACACATAGAAACGTTATTTCGTGACCTTATGATTCGGGGAATGTTAGAATGAGTAACTGAATGATTATACACTATTAAGATTAATTTGGACATTTTATCATTATCAGTTTTTTGCTTTAGGTCACTTCTACTTTACTGGTGTTCTGTAAACAATGGAATCTTGGCTTCATAATTCGAATTAGTGTAACAGGGTTCGTTTCCTCCGATGGTTTCAAAACCATAGAGCAGCGCTAACGCAGAAAAGTAAATAAATCCACGTGGTTTATGGTATACATATAGTCATTTTATTGTTTACCTAACAAGACATTAGTCCGTATATGCGTAGTACTTTCTCCTTTTGTAAGTTAAAAAAAAAAGATAATGTAGTCTAAAAGTGTAATTATTGTACATACGCATAAACATTGAATATTAGTTTATACTATGTCTCTCTAACATTTAAAATTGTAAATTACTTGGAATGATAGTTCAAGTATATTATAATGTGTAATTACAAATTGTATTCCGTTGTATTTTAAGAGATTTACAATATTAAAATGAAGTACATCAGGTAACTCATCTTACTTCTCCCAAGAACAAATTGTAATTACTTTTACTGGAAGCGAGTGTAGTCAGGAGATATAGCCTAATTGGCTTTTCTGGAGAAAAAAAGTACTTTTTTGAAATACCGCTAGTTTAAAATAAATTCATTATCTATGTAATTTGCAGTTTTTGTGTGTAGATATAATTTTTAATTTGTTTATAGCATTCATTTCAGTGTTCTTTTGAATTTGAATAATTTAATTTCATAAGGTCGTCAACCCTTTGATTGAGGTTCTGACTAATATGTACATTTATTATTAAGCAGTACATCTCACTTGATATGTTTTGTAAACCATAGATCTGTTATTATTGTTTGTATACATCTGAAGTCTGATAAGCGTAATATGTTGCTGTCAGCGATATATGCAATAGAGCGGGGAAAGGAATTGGTCACCCTGGTGTCAGTTATGAAGTTCAAACCCATCTTCGGACAGTTGACTAAACAATAAACAACAAAGCATTAATTAAGGCTGTATACAAAATTATAATTTCCTTGCACAATATATCCAACTGGACCAAATTCAGTGTGTAAATTGAAATTCCTACCGAAATAAATTTCGGGAAACATCGCCAAAGATTGTAGTATTAGTAGTAATAATAATATTATTATTATTATTATTATTATTATTTGGCGGGTATTATTATTATTATTATTATTACCCGCCAAATTTGTCCGAAACTGGTTTTTTATGTTCGCGATTCCCTTTATGTTTCACTTTTGAACACATTTCAACGGTTGCCCCGTGCTACAGCCCCGGTTCATCCTATGTTCAGGTAAAGAAGTTAACGGTTACATCGACCTTGAAAATATTTTCAAAGAACCATCTCACAAAATAGCGTACATGACAGAGAGAAGAGACGGTGAAGAACCTACGTATACAGTACAATATTATAGATTTCCATCACGCTATTAAAAATAAAATATGAACATTTACTCTTTTGTAATCAACTTTTGTTTTAAATGTATCATTGAATGTCTGTAGCGTAATATTTACAATGTAAATTTTATAGATATATCCGTGTACTCGAGTGTCAATGACATACAGTACATATAATTAACCATAGAAAGTCGAAGTTTTTGAGTTACGTGAAATATTTATTGTATACAGTTCCATTAGATTTAAATCTACTAAATGGTGTACTTATTCTAAAGCCATTTATTCTATTAATTAACTGGGTGTGAAACACCTGTTTTACTATGTCAGAGGAGGAATAAGGGTAATATCTCGTAGGGTCAATTATGAATAGATTGACGATCATGTAAAATAGCTGGTTTTATACAAAGATGGGTTGGGTGAGGGATAAATTGAGAGGAAATGCAAATGTATTTGTTACTGTTCAACGAATCGAATCCGGGACCGAAAGATACTTTGTTTTACTTTATAAGGTTATGCTGTAGGCGTATGTAACTTTATGTATTACTATAATAGTTTATTTTAAATAATGTTAATTGTGTTCAAAAAACAAAAATAAGAACATTGTCCACTTATAAAAAGTAATTTTTTCGCATATCTACCCAATTCTTACCATGAGCATTTCTGGATATTATTAAGCTTATAATATTTATTAATTATACTTAATACATTAAGTAAAACATAACATTTATAGATCATATGGTGACACAAAAATAATATATGTGTTCTCAAAAGTACAAATACGACTTACAGGAAGGAATTACATAACATGTTTCGTTTTTCGATGCCATGCGATGCAAGTTTTGATTGTTTTCATATAGACTGTGCATGCATATTGCATTATTTATGCATTGGTTATATACTGCTATTCATACATTTAGATATGTATTGTAATAGCATGACAAGAGCATTGTTGCATGTGGACTTTGTAGTACAATTTAGTTCTGAGTAGTTTTGCACTCGTGTCCGAGGATGGAGCATTAGGTGTTAATTAGGCCTACTGACAAGTTATTTATCATAAACGTGACTTCATTTCACTTATATTTTCCTAATTATGGCTTCATTAAATAGTTAGCTATAATTTTAAAGTATTTATTCAAAATGTGAGGTAATGATCTTTAGCATAATACTAAACAAATTCAGTTCTCATATTAATATCTATAATTTAAGAGAGGAAAGGGCGGTATGTGAAAAGTCGGGTGATAATTAGACTCTAAAATACAGTTATGAAAACCTTACTTCCATCTGCAAAGGGCTGTAAATTTTTTAATAAAAAAAAACCGTGATTCTAACATAAATATTGAACTTATTTTCTTCTGAGAATAAATTAGGTAAAAAAAAACTGCAATTATGATTACACTAGCCTATCGGTGGTTACTATCTTCTGATGACTTGCAGATGTAATTTGGCTTATGAATTTTAATAATTATTGCCATTGTATATGAACAACTTGAAATATTATTTTTATTTTCGCTATTATAACAATACATATATACCTAAGTACCGTATATAAAATATTGGATGAAATCTTGGCGAAACAATTTTCTTCAATATTTGAAATAGCCTACACTATCTGCATTTCACAGATTTCCGTTACTGATAATTTACAGACTTGAGTTTTACTTACATTTCTATTTCACCTAAAATACATTAATCGACCTCTTCTCTTTACTTTAATTTCAATGTATTATTATTATTATTATTATTATTATTATTATTATTATTATTATTATTCAGATATAATCTTACATCTGTCAACTGTATCGGTTATTTAGAACCTTGAATGTTAGGGTTAGCCTATAACAAATTTAGTAACAAGTGTCTGGGAGTTACTTGTTGTACATTTACTGCCATGAAATTTCTTAAGTTACCTGTTCAGTAACTGAACGCAACATGCAGAATTAATTAAATGGGTGTGCTAATCGTCATAGTCTGAAACTGATTATTATAAGTGTGTCTGAAATGTTTGTTAAATCGAAAATGTAACCACGTTATTTGTGTAATTTTCCATGGCTGCGAGGTAAAGTTGCATTCAACTAAAATGCTAAGAAGTACTGATCTCAGTTTTAATATAATAATTACTGTTGTAGGCTATAAGTTATTTCAATTTTTTTAAGTAGCACTCAACTTTTCCACCGTTCGCAAGATAAGTTAAAATTATGTCATAGTAATTTCTATGTATTTGTTTGTATCTTATTTCTAATCGAACCTAAAATAAGCGATACACGTATCAAGTTTCTCAGATTTCACTTTTATTTTTCGAAATTTAATTAAACTATCTTTTTACGACAGGAAATTTAAGCAGTTATACTTGTATAGAGAAGTCTGAATTACTTTTCATACTTTTGTGACTGTAATTCATTTTTCATCATGCTACATAAATATATATAAAAATGATTTCTACTTCTCCAGCCGAGTTTCTGATTAAAAGCAGAAGCCATTTTAGACATGTTCTTGATTAGGGTAGATGTAACTTTTTGCATTTCTGCTCATCTTAGCTTTTGTGTTACATACAGTTTGTTGAAAAAAGGCGAGTCTTAATTGGCTGATACGAGATGTAGACTTCGTTTTCGAATCGGAAATCTAATTGAAAATTCCCTTCCCCACTCTCATAGTTAAGTCACAGACCAGTCGAAGTACTATTAATTTATTATTTGAAACATCATCTACTTCCTTTGTTTCAAATCCTTTTTGTTACTATTTTGTTTATTTTCTGTATATTTTTAGTTTGACCTGTTGAGTGCTACGATCGGCTTGCGCGCTGCACGGGATCGCCTGGTTATCGTACGAATCTTGTGTTGCATGTGTGCAGGTTATCCCGCAGTACCTCTGGGCGTGAGTAATGGGGGAGCAGGCTCTCCCCTGGGCCCCCGAACCGGGTCCCCCCCGGAGTCGCAGCAACCCAACACGCAGGCCCCTTCTCAGCAGCAGCAACAACAGCAGCAGCAACAGGGTAGCAACGGGCAATCGCCTATGGCAGCCCTCATGTCAGTTGCCGATAACCTGCCCCCTGGTTCACCTAGAAGTGCTGGGGGGAGTCCCCCGGGATCTGGGGGCCCAAGGTCAGCCTCGAGAGGCTCTCAGCACTCACCTAATTCCTCAGGTAAATGATCTGACTGGTGGAATTTGACCGGGGATTACTTACAGCTGCTTGGATATGCTATTTGGAAAGCTGGTTGCTTGGTCTTGGGTTTGGGATGTTGTGGATTTAGATTTGGTTTTATTTTTTCTTATTTTGAGTTTAAATTTTTAGTATCTCCTTAGTATCTCTCTTCCCATCCCTTCCGTCACTCCTTACTTCCTAACCTCTTCCTTTTGCTTTTTCACATTTTTTTCTGTTGCTGTTTATGAATTTTTAGGTAATTTCTCTTATCAGAGTGTATAAAATACGAGAAAGATGTGACAAATTTGTTTGAAGTATATTTTAAAATATAGTTACAAGGATTTAAGTATATTTCGCATGCACATTTTTACATTTGCAACAATTCTCTAACCCCAACATTTTGAATACTGTTGTTTGGAAACTGAGGTATTTGACACTGGCAGTAGGCTTTCAATTGTTCCGAATTTAATGCTAACAGTAAAAATGTAAATAACTTGTTGAGAACATTCCCCTAGTGCTTAGCAATAGCATGATATGTTTATATCATATTCAAGTGTTTCTACGTATCTGTCTTGTGCACGTATATCTTTCAATGTGTAGCTCAGGATATATGTTGTCGAATTTCACCTTATACAGTAGAGTGAGTATTGCATTACTAAATTTATGTGTAAATGTATGGTATAATGAATAACATCATACCTATATCCAAATGTAACAGAAGCTTGAATGTTAGAAATGCATGACTGTCACGTACATATTTCACTACTTCTTTAGTTGCATAAATATTTATTTCGTGTTTGAAGGTGATAATTCCGAAAATAACCGCCTAGGTACCGAATTATGTTAAACAAATCAGTGGAATAAAAAACTTGTGTAACTGAAGGAATATTTGTGTAAAATATAAATATATTGTGACTGAAGGCAGTGTTAAATTGAAGTAATATTGATCTTCGTATTTTGCTTCCCGTTGTAATGTGTAGGCCTACATATGACATGTGAGTGAGATTTAAATGCATGGTTTTCAGCAGCACAGCCTGATAGGTAGAACATTGAAATTGGGAGGCGAAATAGCCAATTAGGATAATGCATAATGCGTTTATTGTAGACTACTTATTGTTGTAGTTAGATTTGTAGTGCAATCTGCATTAGAAGAAGCATTATTTTGCATTATACTTATACGTTTTATTCTTTCAACAATATTTCTTAAAACAGTGAACTGCTCGATTTCACATGTTAGATCCAAACTTTTTTTTTTTTTACGTTTTATGAAAATGCTTGAAGGCTAACGTTAACCGTCAGGGTTTTACATCATTGCTCATAATTCGTTGAAATGATGCTATTTGTGGCATGTTACTTTGCCTGTTCTCTTGGTGCTTCTGCCGAGATACATTGCCAATACGAGTATTTCAGAGTTCGTAATTTGAAGGGTGCCAAACCATAATGTTGTAAGTGCCACCCCTTGCTAAAATTGAGTTAATAATGAAAATGTGTTGTATGTGTATGTGCCACTCTCCACCTGCTAGTGTTGCAAGAACTGCATGTGGCGTCAAGTAGTGCTCCATTGGCAGGAGAGAAGCGTATGCCTGCTGTAACATTGCATATGCACCAAGCTCAGTTTTTTCTTTCCTCTGTAAATTTACTTTGATGGCACTTTTGTTATGGTTTGGCACCCTTAATTTATTTATAGCAATTTTCCAAAAATTGTCCTCTAAGTACCTGGGTATTTTTCAGTAATTTCTACTTAATCTTATTCTTAATAATGAATAATAGTAAGTCTCTGTTTATACTATACAAAGACACATATAGGCCTATCATGCGGATATCATTATATTGTTTCAGTATCTCTTAAAAAGCAAAGCATTAAAATATTATTCGTGATTTCACCATTACATTATAGGTCTTGATTTCCTATTGTTGATTGTTTAACACAGTAATTTCCTATTGGTAGTTTTAAAAGTGTTTTATTTTTATATTAGAAATATTGTTGTGTCCTTAAATTTTGTGTAAAAGCGACGGCATTTGTGATTTAATAATGTAAATTTTATATTCCTTCTGATATCAATTGCAACACTTTCGAAGTTACACCTCTCCTGTAACGTTCTTAAATTATTTTAGACCAGAATATTCCTCTAGGAAAGATTGGTGAATATTGTAAATAAAAATATAGAAGTCGTTTCTTCGTTATATCTCTGATATTTTACATGTGGCCATTTAGTTTATAGCCGTGAAAATCTTGTGACAGAATGGTTTCTTAAAGTTCAGCAGGATCTGTTGTGTCTCTCTGAGAAAGTGCTTAATTCGTTTTACTCGTTCAAATTTTATTTTAAAGTAACTGATCTCACTAGTGGTATTAATTAGTTTCATTACAATGTTACTAAGTACCGTAGATTGCTGTTAGTATTACATGTGGCCTTGCTGAGAACACTGCTGTAAAAATTCGCTTCTGTAAATTCAGTATGTAATGCTTGATATTTAATTTACAAGCCTGATTGGTGCTGGACCCCGGACTCATTTCACTGGCATTATCACCATCTCATTCAGACGCTAAATAACCTAAGATGTTCGTAACTTCCTTTTACAGCCAAATTCAAATATACGGATAGCCATTTCACAAAAACAATTTATAATAATAAGGAATATTCAGTTTTTAAAGATAAAAATGTGGTGGTTTAATTAAATTCTGAGCTCTGAGTATTTTTGAATATTTATTACGTGTATTATTATTTTATGCATGGTTGGATTTCATATTGGTTACATTTCTAATGTGATTTCCTCCACCGTATTTCGTAGTTTAGAAATAACTTCATTTTTTAATATTATTCAGAATGATCGTGATTGATAAGAAATATGTAAACAATATATGCATTCTTGAATACAAATATTACCAGTCAGTCAATTCAAGAAATAGTTTTCACTTTATCAGTTCGTTACAAGATTTGTTTTGTTTTTGTCTTTAGGTTCCACAAGTGGTCGTCGTTCATCAGGTAGTAGACATGTGAGTTCTACAACTGTGACTTCTAGTGAAACAACCAACAGTAATGGTGTATCTGGTGGAGAAGGCGCTGGTACACCAACTGGAGGTGCTGGTGAAGCTGGTGCCAATCCTGGAGGAGGTGCTAGTAGTGGAACCCCTGGTGCTGTACCAAGCACAACTACGCTCAAGTGTACACTGTGCCAAGAACGGCTCGAGGATACACATTTTGTCCAGTGTCCCTCCGTCCCTCACCACAAGTTCTGCTTCCCCTGCTCTCGGGAGAGTATTAAGAGGCAGGGGGCTGGATCAGAGGTTAGTATGTTTACATAATTTTATTATTTACTGTATTACAGACATTAAGAAAATGAATAATGTTTTATTAATGTAGCTACAACATTATTTTCATATATATGAAAACGAAACTAAGACGCTTCTGATTGATTGTCCGAAATGACACCAGTAAATTGAATTATAATTATGTTGTATTATCTAAATTGTTTAAATATATATCGTGAGCTTTATAAAATAAGAAGTATCTACAAAGATTTTCTCTCTCTCTCTCTCTCTCTCTCTCTCTCTCTCTCTCTCTCTCTCTCTGGTTTTTTTATGTTGCTGTTGATGGATCGTCCTTCTTATAACTTGTTGGTAATCTATCCCCCCCCCCCCCCAATTACTTGATTTGTCAGGACAGACAATTGTCGTTTCCAATGCAAAATTCAACAGTGAGTTTCTTCTAAGCTTATTGAAAAGAATTTAAGGATTACAAAGACTCTGTGTTGGGGGAAACAGTTTCCTTCCCCTTTCCAAAAACGACTTAAACTTAATTTGCAAAATTATTGGTTTCAACACCACAAAGTGTGGTGCCTTTTACAAAGTAATGTAAAAAATTAAAGAACTATAAACTTTTCTAGCAGGTGAATATTGTGAATATTATATTAAAGAAAAATGTTAATATTATTTTATATATTTATTTAGTTTTCGGGTCTTCTCACTATAGAAGTATATGTGTTATTTAATTTATTTGCAGGTGTATTGTCCAAGTGGAGACAAGTGTCCTCTGGCCAATTCTAATGTTCCTTGGGCATTCATGCAAGGTGAAATTGCAACCATTTTGGGCGAAGAGTTCAAAGTGAAGAAAGAGAGGGAGACTTAAACCAACATGAGAAGAACCCAGTCATATGGGTTACTTGTCTCCATATTTGTTTCCGACTTCTCTCCTCTGTAAACAAGTGGGAGAGGAGTTGTGTACTGCAACAGGAGGTCTGTTAGCGAAAGGATCTCCTGGAATGTGGCAAGGAATAAGGGTGTGTGGTACTATTACCCCATCCTAAAGAAGAAGAAGTCAATGGAGAGATAAAAGGCAGCAGGTTTTGGTTTCTAAAGTTCCTACACCCGGGAAATACTGAGGCTAGCTATTTCTGGGAGGATTACTATTTGGATATTCCCGGTTCAGGATATGATGATTTGATGATAGAAGGTTAATGTAAAGGTCCCTCTACGATATTATTTCTTGATCAAAGTAAGGCTACTTTCATCTTGACATGGTTGATAGTCATCTGTTACGAAGGGTAATGGTATGCATTGTATATTAAAATGCAGGGTCTTCAAATGTAACTGGAAATTGAAGTGGAACACAACTGGAATGTGAGAATATCACGGAGTGTATAATAACCCTGTCTTTTGAAATGAAATCTTTGTATGGACATCGTACGAGTAATGGCATATAGAGTATTTTTAAGAAAATACATGGCCATTTGTTACACATTTTGACAACTAGAAATGTGTTACATATGTTTTTCATATTTCTTTGCTACTGGATATAATTTCTTGTTAGCAAAAAGGAAACATAGAAGCTGTGACTACCTTTATTTCAAGTCTTTCAGAAAGACTGTCTTATATGTATATAACAAAATATGAGCATTTGTACATAAGATTTGAACAGTCTGATAAATTTTTCTTGTGAATTTGCACGGTCACAAGTTTTCTTTTTAACACCTCTTCCTAAATTCTGTCTTTTTCAACACACTATAAGACAAAGACATCATATTCATCTGGCTGAGGTACAAAGACTAGCAATTAAGTTCTATAACTAACTGTAAGCTACATCAGGTATTCCTGGAAGGAAGGGCAAGTTACGGAGAAGAACGGCAGAGAGAATGTGTATAGTTTAAAGTAGCAGCTCTGTTTTTGATTCAGGGCTAATTTTTTACGGAACTTTTTTTGTAATATATTCAGATTAAAACTAATGGACTCTTTTTAAGTGTACAAATTATAAGTGTCAGATGTGCAGGTAATCTGAAATTGGTAATTGAAAGTTTTCTTATATTCCCTTTCGTATTTGTTTGGAAAGTCAGAGCACTGAAGTATTTTAGCATAAATTATAACATGTTAACTAACAAGCTTTTCATAGGCAATGACTTTTATTTTAAGATCTGAACAGTGCATTATGATTGCATCAACAATGTCTGAACATATACTGTTCGAACGTTATTAAAACATTGTCAGGTGTTTTTGCTGCTTTTCTTCTGGGTGAGATATCACTTGTTACAGTATCCTTGTAGAGTCAAATTCAAAATAAAAGAATCCTTCACTTTTCACAAAAGAGTATTCTACTGTCTACATATAATCACCAAAGTGAAAGAAACTTAAGAACTTAGCAGGTTTGCATGTAGCCAAGCAAGTAACACACGTTTTGCTGTAACAAGTGTTCAATTGCCAGTCCAGTGTACAAGAGAACCTGCAATATTAGCTGAGCACATTCAGGCCTCTTTGTTTTCATGTAATTAAGCTATATTTTGCTGTAACAAATACTTGTGTACACTACTAAACTACAAAGTGTTTTGTAATAATAATTATAAATAATTAATTGATGATATAAAAGTTCCTTGTGGGCATTTCAAGTCTTTCTATAATTTTGTGCTCTTTTCACATACTTTACTTCTTTATGCGTTGCAGTAATTTCTTTCAGGCTTCCGCAGTATCTTTAATATACAGTTTCCCAAAATATGTTTAAAACTTGTTAAATTTCAATCTGTTCTTACCTCCAGTTTCCTATTTATTTAAAACTCTTAAAATTACTATTATTGATGCACAACCACATTCTTATCTGGAACGTTATAGACTTTGATATGCGGAGTTTATTTCATATAGACGTATATAACAATATCGAAGCGGCAGCGATTTTATGTTTCTCTTAATATTGCAATTTATGTCATTTGGTAATATTTTTATTGGAATTTTGCTACATGTAATTAACAATTTAATTGCATTTTTGGATAGCTGCAATAATTAGGCAGTGATGAAGGTACGGAATATTTAATAGGATTTTCCTATGCGCTGTAATAAATCGTTATAAGTAACTAACTTTGATCATTATGATCCGAAATAAAATTGAAACTGCAGCATAAAATTTTAATTTAACTGCTTGTGACATAGTGCTTTATTTCCAGGTTGTGCATGACCCAGCTATTAATATTTTGGCAAAGAACATGCTGCACATTCTTCACACTGTCACTGTTGTCTTTTTCTGCCAGTAATATTATTAATTGTCCTTGTTCCTTTTTCCTATGAAACCCCACCAACACTCCTTATGATAAGAACCTAGTCAATGCCTGGGCGACTCAGTAATTAGTTGTCCCAATGAAGGAACTCCAAAACTCGCTGGTGTGTTTTAAATGAGAAAAAAATCCCTTGTGTAGTAGCATTAAATTTAGTAGGTAGAAACATATTTACTCTCTTGTTCTATATAGGTTTTTGCTGCGCTGCAAATTGATTAATTGTAACAAGAAGTGGAAAAAAGTAAACATTTGTGTAAAGTTGGTCTTTTCATGAAGCTGGAAGATTTTAATATGAACATATGAATGTTCCACTTCATTTTGTCTGTACAAAGAAGAATTTTTATAGTAACATTTTTGTAATGTAACAGTGTGATAACGAGTGATTTCATTGCAGTGACTTAACTCACATATTTCAGACTGTTACAAATCCAGTACATGCCAAAACAATCCCCCCTTTCACACAATTTTTTTAACATCCAATCTTGTGAATATTTTTCATTACACGTTATCTGATTAAAAATAAATATTAGATAAACAGTGGAATTAGCAGAGCCCAGGAAAAGTAACAATTGTGGTTGGCATTGTATTAAGCCGGACCTGTAGAACAGTCAGCCTCTACTGGTTTCAAGTATATGCTGCACGTAAGAAGTTTTAAGTAGGTATATTTTAAACCATTTTTTATTTACTAATGAATTGCATATTTAATTACGTTTCGTGGGAATGTATATTTTAAGTGACTTTCTTAAGAACAAAAGTGAAAAGAATTTCTTCTAACTTTGAAATTCGTAATGGAATATTGAACTGAATTGGACTGTATTTTGTGAGACCAGTACATACTGTATGTGTATGTTAGGCGTTTTCTATGACACTTTCTTAAGAATCTGTAAATTAGTACTAAGTATGGCTTAATAGAGTTTGACAATTTCCCTATGTGCTCTGCTGTGAAGAATACATAAAATATTTGTTGTACTTTGGTTCAATAAGTCCAAGTTTTTTTAAAATTACAAAATATTTTCCTTTTCATGCTTTAATACGTTTATAACAGTTTTACAATTTGAGAAGTATCCAGTGTGGGGGGATGTTTTGGTTCAGTTACTGCGGAACTATGAAGTATCACACCTGTTATTAATGAATGAACCAATGCAGATGCCATTTTTTAGTTAGTGGCTCATCTCTAACACAGAAAATCACTTTGAAGAAATAAGAACTTAGAATCTGTAGATACGGTTGTTATCTACAGTAATCTTACACAATTCATTTGTAGTAAAATTCCCGATAAAAGCTGGAGTATCGAAATTTTAACAACTTTTCATTACAAGAGTTGGACTAAAAGCTATTGTACTTGAATATTTTGTTGATATTTAGAAAGTTATAGCATGGGAAAGATGTTTTTGTACCTTTGTTTTTCCCAGAGTTCTTGTAAGTCAGTATTTTTTAATAAGAAGAGGATACAAACTGTCTACATTTGAATGCAGTAGTGAATATATATGTATGTTTTATGTTCTCTGAAGTATACTACCCCAGTGTTTTTGTAAATACATGTAAAAATAGATTTAAAACAAATATATAAATATATAAAACATAACAGTAGGATTGTGTTGTAAATGGTTGTTTCTCATTGCTTGGATGTTAACGTATGCTCTTTATACAAATTTTATGTTAATTGCTTAATTAATTTGTAGACAACATGGCAGTGCCTCCGAATTATCCAATCAGTGTTCTAGGAATACCTTGGTAATTACTGCTTTGTAATAATGAATTAAGGTTGCGATACCCACTACTCGTAAAATAAAACATATTTTTCGGTGTTAACAGTGTTTCTTATTCATATTACATATCTTAAATCCTTCACAAGTTTCCTGTTTTTCTTCCTTTAAATGAAGTAGAGAGAAGATTGTATGAAAAGACACGAATTTTCGAACATTAATCGTATTAAAGTGTGAATGAATTTAATCGTGTACTTTTTAAACTCTCTCTCCAACAGAAATCGTGTACTAATGCGAAGTGTCTTGGTTTCAACTATTTTCAGGCATGTTTGTGACGTTCTAATGGCAACGAAATATTTATTCAACATAATTATGTTGTAATTAGTTACATTATATTACAGGTAGAGAAGAGGTCTCAATGTTAATAATATTTGTAAAGAAAATTATAAAAATATTTTACAATATACATTGAATTAGGTATTATTCTGAGAGCAATCTACAGAAGTGTGAAATATATATTGCATTATTAATCAGATTGTCTCGTTCGCATAGCGAAGAGAGAACTGTTTCCTTGGGGTAAAGCAAAACCATAGAATCTCCATATAACGGGGTTTTGGGGGACATAATTTACCTCTTTCCCTGTTACAGCTTGACTGTGGTACAGCATATCGGAATATGATTATTTAATAAAGGTATTTTCGGGAGGCATGTTTTTTACAGTGTTACATCCATATCCGCGATTTTTCGAACCGAGTTGTATAGGGGTTGAACTGTAGGACTACTACAAATTATAATAGGGTATATCTCAAAACAATCTCCCTCTTTTTCTCTCTCGTACAGATACACATGCATACATCAATAAAACTACGTAATAGTGCTAACGAACTTTTTTATATGAAGCTTACCTTCCTGAAGATATACGAAATGTAAATTCTAATTAATTTATTTAATCCCGTCTTTAAGTTTGCACATTATACTGGGATCACTTTTCTTTTTTCTGCATTGTTGTGCAGTATGTTATTCATATTTCTGCAAGTGGCGGCCTGAACACCACAGTACAGGCAGTTACAAAATGAAAATTAAGAGTGCTTCCATTCCTCAAATGAGGTATAGGAATTCTTATACATTCAGAAATTTAAAATAAATATTATACTCCAGACACATGATCTGAAGACATCAATTAATCAACTTAAGCACAGAAACTTAATCATAAAAGCAAAAAAGATCTTTTGATTTCAATATTTTCAAATGTTAATAGAAAAAAAAAAGAGATCAGACAAGTTTATGGAGGCAGTGCCCCCCCCCCCATAAATCTGCCTATGCTCATTCGTGGCTGAGTGGTTAGCATCGCTGCCTTCCACCGTGGTTATCGGGTTCGATTACTGTATGAATCATGGTGGAAAAGGCTGATGCTGAGAGTTTTGCTTAGATTGGTTCTTACAACAAATAAAAAAGTGACTGAAGAACTGGGCAAGTTGTACACAATCGTTTTCATAAAGACATTATTATTATTATTATTATTATTATTATTATTATTATTATTATTAATGAGATTGTGTTGGAGAGGAGAGTAATTGGTATTAATTAACCTCAGTGTCTTTCCCTCGTACATCAGATGCAACATTTAGCGACAAGATACTTTCCTTGTTTCGCCGACATTTTCTCAACCAGTGGCATTCTCTTACATAATTTAAACCTTACTGACTTTTCGAATTTCGTGATCGTCTGAATATATGCCTCATACTTCTCCAGTTTGTGTTCGCAAGTTCTTTTATCATTGATTTCTCTGTGATACTGAACTTCTGTGCAAGTGAAAATACATAAATATAGACTTTCGGATTGTGTGTGACAGGTCAATGAAGATGGAATTTTGCTTTTGTTATTCAAAATCCCTGAGTCTATTTCTGCATTATACTTGTATTACGGAATTCTGTCGTTGAATTACTATATCATTTCTAGTGAATCCCTTACTCAACTCGAAAGACGCAATTTTCATCAAAATCTGTAATCACTTCTTGCTAAAATTTGAAGACTTGATATCAACCCCATTTATAGTGTATGACTAGCATTTCAAAACAAGGTCCTACACTTTAAAATGATACTTGAATTGTTTTCTTGTACTTGTTGCCAAGTTGCAAGCAGGGACAATGTTTTAACAATTATTTAATTAGGTTTGTCACAATAAAAATTACTTCAAAAATGCTATAGTGCTATATTGAGAGGATATGGACATTGTCTTCAGAATAAGTAAATGTTTCGTCAGCTTTTTTTGTTTGTTTCGTTTTTAAATTTTCAGTAAGTTCATGTGGATTTGTCTTTACTTTATATTTGTACTCTTTATGTTCGTGTGGATTTTTCTTTACTTAATACTTGTACTATTTATATAAAAATACGGTAATGTTTTAGGACAGACTTCCAATAAAAGTACCTACGTAAATACACTGTTTATAATAAAATACCAAGTATTGAAATTCTAGTATTTTCTCATTTCAGACATTTTAGTATAGTGAAGAGCTTATCAGACCTATTTTAAGTGCATTTATAGCATATGCATGCATATAGCAGGATAAATTTTTTTGCTAGTATAGTTTTAAAATCTCCTTTATCATGAAGTAGACCACAACAACTTGTAAGGATGGATTGTACCGTTAAGAATTATCTGTTGAGTCAATGTACCGTGTGGGTGGAATTTACGAGACGTCTTTATGTGCCGTCTTGTCAAGGCATGTTATCTTGCCATTGAACTGCGAAATTTTTAAGTCTGAACAGCGATATGTTTGTTTCCTTTAGCTCAAAGTAGCAGTAAATAAGTACATTTTAATTAGGATATAAACGTTTGTAGCGAAAATTAGGTGTTTGAATTTTAAAGGTGTATTTTATATTTCTGGTGTCTTGTGTATTGTCAGTATCATGTACTCTCTGTCTTAATCAGAACCAGAGCCTGATTTACAATAATTTCAGAGGCCCGGAGATTAATTTTGTTTATGAAGCCCCTTTTCATATATGATAACTAGGCTTATCTTATTTTATTTCAATTTTGTCACCTATCTCCTTTTACCATGTATTTCACAGGTTTTTATTAATTCTCTATTTTGAGGAGAAGTTTAAAAATAAAGTGGACTCATAAGGTATCAGTGATTATGTGTGGCCACAAGACAGGTCAGAGCTGATTGCATTAGTTGTAGTACCGGGACTATCTCTCTTTTCCTCTAGTGCAGTAATTGAGGAGTTTGAAAGCAATGTTCATTTTTCCTAAATTCTGGCTTAGGCTTATACAAAAAAAAAAAAAATATCTTGGCTCTCCACAATTTAGTAGCTGTGGCGGATTGTTCTCTCTTTATGTCAAAATCTTCATTAGTCTGTGTTAAAACATTCTTAACTTTTTGAAACTGGAGGTCTCTGTGGGCAAAGGAGTTATCGGTACTGCTAGTAACATATGAACGAACATACTTGCTGAATGATAAGCGTTGTTTTTCCTGTTGTTGAATTTCAATAGTTTTCCGTTTTATTTTATTGGCTACTAACTCAAACTTGCTTGGAATTCCAGTTTTTAATTATGGATATTCCTTTCAAAAACACTTTTAACACTACCATTACTCACCAATAATGATCCTGTACCAACAAAAACTAGATAAACTGCAAGGAATACAAGCACTGGGCACTTGGTTTAACACTCAATACAATGAGAACTGACAATGTTGAGTTCGGCTGCTGAATTCATTATTAATTATTTAAATATACATACTGTTATAATTTGAATAAACTGTACAATTGTAGGCCTACATGGTAGCCAGCTTTTACAAGTTGAACACATTCAACTCTGCAATTGACTTATTACTCTAAACGTAAAACAGTAAAGTGATTTTTGATGTGTTTTTTAACGTAATAATTTATTACGTACCGGTAATTACTTATTTCCCCAATTCTGAATTTCAGTTGCCAGATTTGTTGTCTATTTGATTTGCATAATTCATTTAAAAACGGCTTGTCCCTAGATTCTGAGGCACTGAGCAGAGGCACCATAGGCTCGTGCCTTAATCAGATCCTGACCAGAACCATAAATTGAAGGGTTCAGGGCCATAGTGGGCCAAGCGCCATTTATTAAAAACGGAGAAAGCAAGTGAATACCATAGTTTAATGAAGATTGATATATCATTTAGTTTTAATGTGTATACTTTATATTACTTGTTGTATGTTTGCATTGAATTATGGTAATAACTTCATTTTAACCCTATGGTCTTAGTAAATGGAGCTTGGTCCACTATGGTTTTGAACCCTTCAATTTCAAATCTATCTAGATCACTGACTGACTGAGGGCGTTATTTAGCTGTTCCGTCATTTGTCGAATGGGTAGAAAGTACGTATTACTAACGTAATAGCTGTTTGTGCGCCCAAAAAACCGGCACATAACACCGACATTTTGTGATAACGTCACAATTAATATGCATACTGCACATTTATGTAGCATACAAGATACAACAGAAATCTATAGAGCCAACACGGAACATTTTCCTCTATAAAAATGGCGGCATCCGGTCCCACTTCTCGATGTGAAGTTAGCGATCTCAGTAGGTTTTAAATCTGTGGTTTGTGTATCTATAAAAGTGGTACATGACATCGACTTTTGTAATAACGTCACACTCAGTATGTATGGGCTACTGCATTATCTGCAAGTTCTTGGCCGTTTTAAAAATGGCGGCTTCCGGCCTCGCTTGCCTATGCGAAGTTGTCGATCTAGGTTGGTTTGAAATCTGTGGCCAGGACAGGGATGCGACAGAGCAGTGTCAATGGACACTAGCGAATGTATTATACGAACAACGACTTTCAGCTGACATGTCTTCCCCTTCATCGCCTCCTTCTCCAAGATTGTCGTCGCTGGTCTTGCGGTTACCGTTGAATCAAATCCTCTCGAGGACGATGAGTTTTAAAGTGCGATAAATTTCTTAGGATCGCTTCCTTTGGGAGGGAAATAAACCCAAGACGCCCGTGTCGTAGATTTATGGCACGTAAAATAACCTTGTCCCTGATAGAGTATTCCAGGTAAAGTTCGTCGGACATTTCTCACCCACGTTGAGTTTTGACGTTGCATAACCTCTGCAGTTGAAAGCTGCGATAAACAAACTACTACTAGGCCTGCTACTACTACTACTATTAGAGAAAGTGTTACAAATATGGAATACCATTTTGTTTTTTCGTTTCGGAACCTACATGTTTTGAATACTGAGCGTAAAGTATCGTCCTGTTTATTGCTGAATGTCTTTGTGAATGGTACACCGAACTTAGAAGTTCATAAGATGTTATAAAATGTTTGAAAACAATAATTTCCTCAAAATCTTACATATTTCCTTCATAAAAATGGAGGTACAAGTATGGAATACTAATAACAAGTTACAAGATTAACAAAATTGTAAAGCCAAAATGGTCTCTAAGAAAAGCTACTACAAAGCAATTGGCATTTGGTACTATTCCTGTTTGCAATAATCACAAATATAACATCTCTCTTCATATCCTGCACAATCAACGTGTGTCCACATATTGTACATTTCGCACATAACCCATTCTTCTCCCCTTGCATCATCAGAAAGCTTTCCTAGAAATTGTTTTCCCGACCATAATACTGACTCCAGATGAATCGTCTCTCACGTTTTTTTTCGAACTTGTTCCATGGTTTATTGAATTGCCTTTTCATTCCACTGTTTTTTAAGTTTATTGGAAGGTGAGGTTTTCACTCCTCCTACAGGTGCCATCACTAGTAATGAAACAAAAGACCAAGGTATAAATATAGAATACTGATA
The DNA here is from genome assembly GCF_040183065.1 of Periplaneta americana. Classification (NCBI taxonomy): domain Eukaryota; kingdom Metazoa; phylum Arthropoda; class Insecta; order Blattodea; family Blattidae; genus Periplaneta; species Periplaneta americana. The sequence goes on along the minus strand of NC_091120.1, from coordinate 89,111,859 downwards.
ACACTAGTATTTCATATTCTTTGTCACGTTGATGTAAGTCATAACCAGGGAAAGGATTTATATGTAAATACATATTTACTTATAAAGCTAATATAATTTATATTTTGCATTATCTTTATGTTTCACAATGTGTAGGGTTGAAAAATCCTACTTTTATTTTCCATATTTTTCCATATTTTAGAGTTTAGTACATATTTTCGTTAATTTCCATATATTTTCCATATTTCATATAAAACAGTCCATATTATATTAGGTTTAACAATAAAACAAAACAAAATTCCATTAACTTTTAAAAATACATTTCAACAATAGAGATTTAAACACATGTTCAGTAATCCCTTTAACATCAGAGTTATTTGAAAATTAGCAGTCCTATCAACAATGGGAAAGTAAGTTACAAAACTGTATTAATTTAATTTAAAATTTTTAACAGACTTCAGTTGTGCAGCTCAACAGTTAAATGCCAGTCAGAGTACACATAGGTTCAGTTTTGTAAATCATACTATAAAGACGGTAAATATGCCAAAAGTACGTCATTCAGTCAATTTAAAATCAAAACTAACAAGTTACATTTCAGAATTTAAAGAAGATGGTTTATCAACTGACAATAAAATATTATTTTGTAATTTGTGTCAGTGTGCAGTATCATCTACACAAAAGTTCCTGGTGCAACAACACATTACAACTAGTAAACATCAGGCCAACAAACAACTAAATTCCAAGCAGAGACAATTGTTTTTAACACAACCAACAACATCGAATGTAAGATCTGAGTTTAACATCGACCTGTGCCGTTCTCTCATCTCTGCTGATATTCCTCTCTACAAACTAAAGAATAAGGTCTTCAGGGAATTCCTTGAAAAATATACTCAACATACAATCCCGGATGAGTCAACACTTAGGAAGACGTATGCTCCATCCATCTACGATGAGACAATACAGAAGATAAGAGATGAAATTAAAGATAGTTCAATTTGGGTTTCCATTGATGAGACTCCCGACAAAGAAGGTAGACTTGTTGGTAATGTAGTTATCGGTTTGTTAAGTGAACAATATTCTGAACGAATTCTTTTACATTGTGATGTTCTAGAAAAGTGCAATAACAAAACTATAGTTAAACTGTTCAACGAAGCTATGGGTATCCTGTGGCCAAAGGGTATTATGTACGATAATGTGTTATTCTTTATTAGCGATGCTGCCCCTTATATGGTCAAAGCTGGACAAGCATTATCTGTTGTATATCCTAAATTGACTCATTTTACTTGTGTGGCGCATGCATTTCATCGTGTGGCAGAAGTGGTCAGAGACAATTTCCCTAAAGTAGATTTGTTGATTTCATCAGTGAAAAAAGTATTTCTCAAAGCTCCCAGTAGAGTTAACGTGTTGAAAGAAATGTACCCTGAAATTCCATTGCCACCAAAGCCAATTTTAACTAGATGGGGTACATGGCTAGAAGCAGTTGAATATTATGCCGAACATATAGACTCTATTAACAATGTTCTCCTTGCATTGGACTCTGAAGATGCAGTCTCAATTGATACTGCGAAAACAGTTACCTGTGACATAAGTGTGAAGAATGACTTAGCTCACATTCAGCATACATTTTCATGCATCATAAAAACGCTCAAAAGTCTCCAAAATAGGCACCTTTCACTATCTGAAAGTTTTGAAATTATAAATAGTACTGTGGAACAACTGAATCGTGGTAGAGGTAAAGTTGCAGATGCAGTAAGAGCTAAGGTGGACACTGTACTTTCAAAAAACCCTGGATATGAAGAACTACAAAAGGTTGTTGCTGTGATGAGTGGTGAATCAACAGTGAAGATTAACTTGGACTTATCCCCAGCAGACATTGTGAAATTGAATTATGTACCAGTTACTTCTTGTGACGTCGAACGCTCTTTTAGTCAGTATAAATCTATCCTCAGAGACAATAGAAGAAGATTCACTTTTCAGCACTTGAAAGAAATGTTTGTAACCTATTGTTATGGTAACAGACAATAAAAATTGTGTTTTGTTGAAACTACATTGGAAGATAAGGTACGTCCATTATATTTTTTGTTTAGTTTGATTAAAATGTACCAATATTTAACGTACATAGTCATTTTTTTATAATTTTAAGTCCATATTTAATTCCATATTTTGGTAAAAATCCATATTTAATTCCATATTTTGGTAAAAATAACTACATATATATTTACATATTTCATATATTTTTAGTCCATATAAATCCGTTCCCTGGTCATAACATATCCTAACTTAAAAACGAAATCAATTTAACATACATTGCTATAAACGCAGATAATTTCTGTTTATGAATATATATCATTAATATTTCTAACATTGAAGAATAACAATTTATATTCAAGGAAAGAACTTACCGTTAAAATTTTCACTTTCCTCGAAAACTCAATAATGATAAACGTTTCAACATTTCAGCTTCTAACTGCAAACTAACACATTCCCGCGAAAGAGAGTATCAATGCGTAGTAATTTGGAAGGCTTCCGCTAGAATACAACATGTCTCAGATCGTATGTCACACTATTTCATATTTATAACACTTCCTCTACTACAACCAGGGTGCGAATAAAGTTTTCTGGTGAGGGGGGGATAGAATCCTAGATAGAGAATACCATACATAAAATTATTATTATCCTCATTCGATACGGCTCAACACTTGGTCGCACTGAGTTGCTTGTCTTGCATCTTGATCATAATAATAATTACGTCCATGAGCAGCTTAAAATAAGATGTGTAATTCCTAAGTCATTGATTGTTGTCAGCTTGCCGGTGATGATAATACATTAATATTATTTTATTTGCTTACTTTATACTTTATAAAGTATACTCATATTAAAACAATTATATTTTGTGAGGGGGGATAGAAGTTATCCTTGGCAGGGATGTTAACCCATACCTGCCTAGTGTTGCGTTTTCGCAACAGTCTGCATTAGCTAATTTTTCTGCAAAAATCCAAAGGAATGAATTACAAAATTAACTTTTATTTTATTGCTGTGTATACTAGAAGAATCAAAGGAGCCTGCAGCACAATAACTAACTTCCATTTCAATTTCTTGTGGCGGTGGAAAAATTATGAAAATATTCAACAAAAAAAAGTCTTGGGCATAAATGAGTTAATATGAATTTATGAGAGGAGGATAGCTTTCCAACGGGGGGAAATCCCCCGATCCCCCTCGTTAATTCTCACCCTGACTACAACTATTTCTACTATTTTACTATTATTCCAAGACAGTCTGCACTTCACAATTTACGGTTTAGGATACGTAAAAAAGCTGTTTAATTTGCATCTAAGATCATTTTTATCTCATAATTCTGCAAAGTGACTAACAATGTTCTTGTGCCAATAAGTAGACCTAGATTTTAAACAATTTAAATGAAAGTTTAAGTTTTCCGTACCGTATGCACAACATATGAAGAGATTTCTGGGATCGAAGCTCTGGTTTGATCGCATACAACTATAGTTACGGCAGTTGCATATTGTTTTTCTCTTACCGCGGAGTTAATTTATAATAAATATAAATTGTAGTAATTGACGCATTTAGAAGCTTCTGGAATAGGGATATCTTATGCGACGTTTTACCGTTAGATGGCAGGAGCGTTCCATGCGGCACAACATATTGTAGGGCTGTATTATGTCATATGCTATGTACAGTTGATTACGTTCTCCCGCTTGTAGGTTTTCTGTGCGTGTCAAAATTATATTTATAATTATTTTGTATAACCTAGCATAATTTAATATAATTCAGTATTTTCTTATCTTATAATTTAATTTAATTTACAATAAATAATAGCGTGAACTTGTATAATACTGAGCGATTCCCCTTAAGAGATGGGTGGAGAAATCTGCAGTATGCATAATATAGATACGAGTAAATTGAATATTCATGAACCTAAACGAGAACTTTGAGAACGAGGTGCACGAATAAAAAAATTAATACATAAAAAAAGGAACTTTGTCGAAGTTGAATATTACCTCTTTAATCATTAGTGTTGTAAGTACCGTATGCTAGAAACAGGATATGCAGCCACCAATGTGTTTTTTTTTTTTTACAGGGAAGGGACTATCGAGATTGAATTCCTCGTATTTTTTCTCTAGTTGCAGAAAGATCACGTGCAATGTTTGATAAGATGATATAATATGATCGCAGTAGTACCACGATTATTACCAATACTGTGTTTTGTACGTTAAGGACATGCAGTTTTGAATACTATGTAGGATGATTTTGAAAATTTGAAGTAAGAACATGGTTTTAATAATTAGTCTACAGCACATTAAAACATAATTCACGAAATGGATTTCAATATGGATCGTTCTGAATAATAAACATCCCAGTTTATCGAGAGTTTACTGCAGGCGTAAACTTCGGAGACTCCTAGAAGTACTGAATGTAATCTAAGCTAACATAGCTTGCTGTCGAGGTTGCATATATTTTATTAATTTTTCTTTTCTCTCTTCCAAAATGAAACTGTGGCCAACAATTCCTGATTTGAAGTAGTTATTTTTGTTTAATAGCTAGCACTTTCGAGACGCAATTTAATAATTAAATTTTTTAAGGTTTGAAGCACATATTCAGAATATTTCAGGGCCTGAATAAAGATAAAAGGCTTTCCCTGGTTTTTACATATAGGAACACACAAAAAAAATGGCATTTTGAGTTGTTTTTAAGAGTATTTAATGTACTAATACACTACGTAAATCCTCAATGTTTATATACCGGAAAACAAATGCACACGCAAAGCGCACCCCTCAAAATACACACGCGCTATCTGTTGGTGCTAGTTCAGGATATCCCTATTTAGAATATTATCTGTCGACAGAAATAGTGCAGGCTTCTATACTGTGGCTTCCTTGTAGTTAATGCACAGATATTTATATTTTTCTGTGTACATACTATATTCTTCTTTCATTTATTTAGGAACGATTTTAATATGTTGTGTGTCTTGGTTTATGAACATAACATACGAGCAGAAATAACTCATTTGACCCTAAGCATGTTTTCAGATAAGCGTAATAACAACGAACTATTCACATACGGAAAATAATGGCAGTATAAAAGTTAACATTTTATGGAATGGAATTTCCACGTGCGTTTTGCTGTTATAGAATATCTTCATATGACTTGAAGCGATAAGACGTCTGCTGTGTAATATTGCCCTGTTTTATATATTTTTACAATAAGAGCGCTATTAATTCAATGAAAAACATGTATTGTACCTCAGAGTGTTGCGTGCAGGGAGATACAGGTGCAGTAGGCCCACTTTTGTTGAAATTTTCTAATATAGATTAGGATTGGATTAAATTTTATATGTGTACTATTTTCTACGTTTCATTCTACCGACATGGTTATTTCATTATCATTTAAATCAGGCATACTGTTAATATTGTCAGAGTGCCTAGAATTTAAGTTTTTGTTTTATGATCTCGAACTTCGGTTTGGGGTGCACATAAATGTGCGATGACGCTTATTGAAGAATAATGGTATGGATTTATACGGCAGGGGAAGTGATTAAAAGACATCCGAATAAATCTAAATGTAGTAGATAGCCTAATGTTTAGATTTAGAAATTATATTGAAATATATATACACACATATATGTATGTATTTATGTATATATATATATCATTAATTCGAACTTTTCTTCACTGCAAACTGAGCATTCTCCAATATTTCCTATTTTCTGTCTTCGCATATGGTCCATATATCTTAACGTCGTCTATCATCGGATATCTTCTTCCACCCTGAACTCTTCTTCCGTTAACCATTCCTTCCAGTGCATCCTTCACTAGACAGATTCTTCTCAGCTAGTTACCCAGCCAAATCCTTTTCCTCTTCTTGATCAGTTTCAGCATTATTTTATTTTCACCCACTCTTTCCAATACATTTCTTATTCTGTCTGTCCATTTCACATGCTCCATTCTTCTCCATATCCACATTACAAACGCTTCTAGTCGTTTCTCTTCAGTAAATTGTATGTAAAACTGCTTAGACTGCTTATAACATCGTTTTAATTTTTAGTTTTATTGATAAATACTGTAAAGAGCTGTTAGAGTAAATAAAGAATTACACGTGTTTGTGAAACAATAGTTTTTCATTTTGTACAGGACATGCAAAGAAATTGTTTCTTTTTAAATGACACCGTATATTAAGTTTTTAATTTTTGTATATGAAATAAAAAAAGTAGGCCTGCTGTTTTACAAACATGTGTAAAATTTGTTGATTAACTTCAGATAACTCTTCTAGACCTACACAACTTTATTCAACAAAACTAAACACTAAAAAGTTATAAATAATGTTCCATACTGTTTATTCGGCCTGCATATATTTATATGTGCATCCGCGTTGTGTTTGTACACAGAACGTGTTCAGAAAATGCTCACTATTTATATTTCCAGATTTATAAAAGGTACAATGTCTTATTTGTGTTATGAGTACGTGTATAGTGAATGAAGAAACAGTTTTGTGCACTCTTTTTGGAAATTTTATGTAAGTCGAACGCGTTATAAATGCCTTATTACATAAGAGACGCATTTCTTAAGAAATTTCCGCAGTTGCTTTGCAATTATACAACCAGGAATCTTCATCTGTGATATGTTTTGTAGCTATTTCTTGTTGACGAAAAATTGTCAGAATTGTGGAAGAAGAACCCTTTCCTAGTAGCTACCCAGTCTTTGTCGAATCATGTTGCCACATCAGAAATTGTGTTAGCAGTTCATGCATATGTAAAAATAACGTAAAACTTGACCAAAACATAATCATCAAAATGCTGAAGATGTATTGAAGCTGCTTTTAATACATTGTGATTATTCATTCACGTATTTATATTGAAGGTTAAACGCCTATTTACTTATATTATGTTCTATGATGAATTTTTAACTTATTTTAATTGTGATTTTGACTTTTAACCAAAAGCATATATATGTGTTCATTATATAACTGCAATCTTGTAGACCTGATAATGAAAGCTAATTGATCATTATATAATGTCTAGACGGCGGGCTTGTGGGCGGCAATAGGCTGATGCACAACGGAGCTTAGACATGGACGTTACTCTCGTAGGTACATTTTGTTAAGAACGTAAAATGACCTGTCAGCCGTCCCGTTGCGCGCTGTAGGAACCGAACCTAAGCCAGCAGAGTACTGTGCGCAGTCAGAGTGAACAGTTGTCTGACGTTAGTGTCGAGGTTGTTTGTCACAGTGTTTATGTGTACAATAGAGCGTCTCGTTTAGGCACAGTGAAAACGTAAAGAAAGTGCAGGTAACGTGTGGGGGAAGTGGAGCCGTACGATAAACACGAGGGATGCACAAGGTTTTAGTTACAATTAATTATATTAATTAACATTAATTGACATATTTTCCACAACACACAAAATAAAAGAACACAAATTGCATAACATTAGACCTATCATATACACATTTTAACAAACAAGGAATTGTAATGTTGAAATAATTCAATATAACAAATCAAATTTTGCTACTTAGTCTATATGGTGTTGTTTTCAAGCAGCATTTTTACGGTAATGAATTTCATTCTCTGTATGACTAACATAATATCACTGCCTTCTGTACTGTACCTGAATAAATTGAACTTTGAGAAGGGGTAATTATTATGTTTAGGAAATAGTGTTTTCACTTCAGACCAGTATACTATAGTTTTGTTAATTCGGCCACAGAAGACTGTGATATTATGTTAGTCATACAGAGAAAGAAATTTATGACCATAAATTTCTGTTTGAAAGCAACATCACATGAGAAGCAAAATTTGATTCGTTATATTGAATTATTTCAACATTACAATTGCTTGTTTTTTAAAATTGTGTATGCTAAAGTTATGCAATTTGTGTTCTTTTGTTTTGTGTGTTTTTGGAAAATATAATTTCAATTAATACTCCGCCATAAATGTTGTAACTAAAACCTTGTGCATCCCTCGGGTTTATCGTACGGCTCGTCCTCTTTCACACGTTATCTGCACTTTCTTTACGTTTTCACTGTGCCTAAACGAGACGCTTTACTGTATTTGGTACGTGTACAAGTGCAATGTCGAAACACCAGTCGTATTATTTGCATTCACCATTGACATCCTGTGATGATGAACGGTCGTTCTCAAAATATAAAAACTGTTTGAGTGATCGCCGCAGGACGTTTCAGTTCGCAAATCTTCGGATGTATTTTGTTGTTCATTGTAATGCCGGCAACGAAACTGAAGAAGACGGAACCTTGCAAGTACAGGGACATCATTCTATTTTTACTTCAATTTTTATTGTACCTGAGTTTTTTAATATACTTCACTCCCACCCCCTCTACTAGTAAACATCCAACCTTACTCCATACAAAACCAAGCGTATACAGTCAAAGTCTCCTTACGGTCATAGTAAACACAAACAGTACTGAGTTAGTGGGTATAGTACGTTCCAGAAATATGTTCGCTTTCAATATTGAATCATATTCTCGCACAGGTACTGTCGTCCGATTGCCTATGTTGCATCCCGGTTTCCCCTACTCACTTCTGCCCGTCCCGTTGTGGCTGGGCTGTCTTAGCTCTTTTCTGAAAACATTAATTTCTGTTAGGAATTGGACGTCTACGTAATATTATACAACTGTTTAAAATAACTTCAATAAAAAGGCCTCGTTAATTAATTAACTGTCGCGTGATTTCCCCCCTTTCTACGACCCTGCGACAAAACCACTTGGATGGACAGTAGATAGCATGTCTGAATAATTTTATCTTTTTGGATCGGGCAGAAGTGAAGATTGAATTTACAGTACGTAAGGTAATCTTTTATAGAGTAGGTACACAATTATTTCAACATGAGTTACTAGTACGAAGGACGAAACTGGTAATTGGAATTAGGTATAATAGTCTATGTGTGATAATATGCAAAAAAGAACTGAAACCTGTATCGAAATGAACGGCCACAATTTTCAAATATGTGTTTAAATATCCATATTATGATTATTTTTCAATTTAACTTCTTTCTCTATATTGTACGCTAATGTGCTGTAGACAGTATAATATACACTGCATAATTAATACGTCCGAACGGACAGCTCAGTTCGTGAGTAAAACACTTATTGTTAATACTGTAGAATATTTTGATTAAAGAAAAACCCAATGAAAATTATCAAACTCAAAATCGCGATATTTCCTACTTTACGTAAATGGATGAACTACTTTTCATCCCTCCTATACCTAGTAAAGTGATTTGTTTGTATCTTACTCCTGTATCATCGAACTCCAGTCGTGGAAGGGGGTAGCGAACGGTGTTTCCGGTTCACATCCTTTAAGGCAAAAGTATAGCCAGGTTAATATTAGAAATGTTAGTAAAAATAAAATGATGTCCCTGTATAAGGTATGTATTCATGTACTTTATTTTCAGTCATAACCAGACTGTATTACCTTTGTTTATGTCCGCAATGTGTAAAAGCTATAGTCATTGCTTGCGTACATTGATTGCTAAAGTATCCCGGTTCCACCCTCTAATAATGTCTTTTAGTCCATTAACTGAAATAAAGATAAGTTTATAGACTAAAGATACCGAACATTTAAATATTTATTCATTACTTGAAATATGGTACTTTAATGAAGCCTAACTATACGTATATTGAACCGCCAGTGATAAAATACTGGATGAATACTGAAGATAGCTTAATTGTACGTATGTAAGTAGTTAATGGAGTTTTGGCAGAATAATGTTTTTACGAAAACCAAACTAGATGGAACACGGTGAACTAGACAGGTCATATCACTGATTTACTGTGGAAGATAGCGGCAATCATTTGGTGATTTAGAGCTACATAGGTAATGATATTGTTGGAAAGTTTATAGCTATTTATTTAATTTATAAAGGATGGATATAATTCAAGTGTTGCACAATAATTTACCTAATAAGTGCAATGCAACTGAGCATACATTATAGCTACTTTCCGTCATTACTTCCAAAGAATGGGTACGGTGTCTACCTAAAACTGATTACTTCTCTGCAGTCACGAAACTTGAATTACTTATATTGAGAGTATGTGGCTTCTGTTGGAAATGAAATTGAGAAAAAAAAGAATTTCCAATAAATCCGTCAAAAAGATGAATAACTTACATAAATATTTAAAGATGTCGACAAAGGCTGCGATAAACGCAACAGGATTTTATAGAGAATACCGAGTTCTAGAAAAGGAATTTATTTATTGTGATAACTTATTTTTCTGGTATAGTGTGCAAGTATTTGTTACTATGAAATGTTGTGTAAGCCTATTGATCTTTAGAATGCATTTTTTGTTACGGAAGTATTGCTATGCATATAGAGTTTTGTACAATGTGTGTTACGCACTGTTGATGACAGCATTAGTTTATTATGCATAATAACTGGCAAAACAGGGCGTAAGAGTACTTTTCTTACCCTATATTCACTGTAGTTGCAGGTTGAGAGCAATGAAGGAGCAGTTCTGAAGGTGATCATGAATGTTTCATAAAAACTACGCATGAAGTAACAAAGAACTAAGGAGTGTTTCGCCCGATTTATTATGTTTCCTTCCTGCGGAATTTCTTTGGAACGAAATCACTGGTGCTTCCCCTCTAAGAGTTGCACTGTGGGATCGTCTGATATGATTAACAGTGTGTGTGAGGAAAGAAACAGAGCCTGCATTTACTAAGAAAACCTGGACGCCGGCCAATCTCACGCGTGTGGACGCTTTGTTTTCCCTTTTAATGTACTTTTTACTCGTAAGTGGGGGAGAATTCAAATTTATTTATGCAGTTCGGGATGTTCTATTTTTGGTGGCATGCGTGCTGCCAGTTTCTGTGGTTGTTTATAAAGGAAGTCACCCTAGGTAAGGTGTGGGCGAGTTTCTTGGGCTATATGCCAAGTGTCGGTGGGTTTGTGGGCTGTTCTCCGGCGACCGACGTGTGTTTAGTTTCTATAAATAGTACAAAAACGTAGCGTCTACTGCGTCGCAGCGCGTCATTTTCATCACACGAACGTGGCTCTTACATCTGATGCAAGATCGAATCTTGATTACTTCCTAGAAAAACAGGAAGACACTCTAATTCCTATAAGGAAATGGACTCGTGCAACAAGATTTATTTTCCAATCTTCAGCTGCAATGAACGTGAAAGTGAGAGTAAGAAACAATGAGATTTGTCTCTTGCGGAGATACGATGAGAAACGTACCGAAATAGCAGAGTAGGGAACGCAAATTTGAGGAGACGCGAGGCAAAGCGTGGTATCTGTGGATAGTAGGGAGTTAGGGCCCACGACCAATTATTGGAGAGAACATGAAATTTCTGGGAAGAGAGTGGAGAGTTTTCTCTTTCTTATTGATAATGAGGATGAATGTTTTTTAACGTGCGACATACTACGTAATAAAAGTACTCACTATTTTGCTGTTTATTATTTTTTACTTACTTACTTACGGCTTTTAAGGAACCCGGAGGTTCATTGCCGCCCTCACATAAGTCCGCCATCGGTCCCAATCCTGTGCAAGATCAATCCTGTCTCTATCATTATATCCCACGTTTATTATTATTATTATTATTATTATTATTATTATTATTATTATTATTATTATTATTATTATTATTATTATTATTATTATTGTAGTATGGATTACGGGTAAGCAGGTAACAGGCTCATGTGCACTTAGGTGACTGATATGGGCCCATTTATTACCTCTAAATTATGACACGGACGATAAATGGCTAGAAAATTTTGTCTGGAGTTCTTTATCAATGGCAGGATTCTTTTACGCGCCATACATTTTAATTACTACACCTAAAAACCTATGCAAAACACATTCCTTCATACTATACCCCATCACTTATTAAATACTAGCAGTACCCGTGCGCTCCGCTGCCCCCATTAGAAATAAATATAAAGTAATTACATAATTAAAATAGGACATTTGATCCAGGGAACATTCGTTTTTGATAGAAGGATAAATCGTTTAATATGTTACTTAATTTAAATTGTATTTAAAATATTAAAATGCAATCATTTTGATCCAGAGACCACTCATTTGGTGCAATGACAATTCCTTTAACATGCTATTAATTGTTATTACCAATTATTTTTGGAAAAGCGAAAATTAACACAAAAATTTTGGCTTCAGATTTATTATTATGTTTGTATTATATTATATTATATTATATTATGTAAAAAGTGTGTTGATAACGGATGTACTCGAATTAGAAAGTTTTTAATTTGTTGTGGGAGCTCTTCAATCTCAGGAGGAACAGCTTTTACAACAGCGCAACATAATCAATCTGCTTGGGTCATTACCCAATTTTTTTTGCATTGCATTTATTGCATATATATTTTATGTATTTTAACACGATTCAATTGAGCATAGTTAAAATTTGAATTATAAAATAATGGATTGCTAAGCTAACGTACTATTACTGCATACTAAATCAATACACTCTCGTTGTTCGTTAATTCTCTGAGATAAAAATGAATATGTTCATAAACATTATTTTAAGAAATACAGGAAATGAATATATAGAATAACCTATCAAGTTTTCTGTGCATAAGAAGCTATTTTAATCTTACCTGGCCTCAATTCACTCACAAGTTACTGTAATAACATTATAGCATTATGTCCATCCAGAGAAACTACACTTTCCAATGATGAAATAATATTTAATTATACAAATCGGTTAATTTAGCTTCCTATATTACTTCATACAAACACAGAAACATTGTCTGTAGGCTATGTTTCATAGCTTTCGATTGTTGTGTCCAAGGCCCCTTATAGACGAAGTCATTTGTTTTTTATTTCAATACACCGCCTTAGATGGCAGTTATTTTAATTTTAAAACTCATTTATCTCATTAAATATCAGTCCTATCAAAATTTTTCAAAGAATACAACTTATCAGAAATAATTTTTAAAGAAACTTTTGTTATGCAACATTTTTCACAACAATCAATAATAAGCGAGATATTTCGATTTATTTAATTCAGGCCCCCTTATAACCCCCCTTTTAAATAATGTATTTTGAATGCCATAGAGCCTAAAATCTAAGTTACAACGAACTTAATGTATATTCCAATTTTCATCGAAATCCGTTCAGCCATTATCGCGTGAAAAGGTAACAAACAGACAGACAGACATACAAACAAAAATTTCAAAAAAGCGATTTTCGGTTTCAGGGTGGTTAATTATATATGTTAGGACCAATTATTTTTGGAAAATCGAAAATTACCAAAAAAATTTCGGCTACAGATTTATTATTAGTATAGATTCAAAATCACATGCCTAGGTTCATGTGCCACTATGTCCTGTCTATCAGAGTTAGGCAGTGGATGCAAGTGCATGTACTAATATTAATGGAAAATAAGAAAAAACTAAATGAACTACATGACACACACACACGCACATACATAAACATACATACACACATACACACATATTACTCGTTGCACGAATGATTGCCGGCTGCCAGTAGGCGAACTAAAGCATAAACACTGGATCGTATCGTATAACGCAGCGCCAATGTCTCTCTCGAACTCGACAATCATTCGTGCAACGAGTTATACATACATACATACATACATCATACATACATACATACATACATACATACATACATACATACATACATACATACATACATACATACATACATACATACATACATACATACACACACACACACACACACACATACAGAGTGAATCAAAAGTCTGGAACCACCTTATAATATGTCTGATACCGTGTGTTATAGGTGAATATACACGTAGATGCTCCTATTTATTATAATACCAATGATTCAGCCAATCAAAAGCCGCCGTATTATATACAGATTTAAAATTTCAAGTGGAAAAGGGAATCGAGTGACCACTCTGAATTGTGTAAAATTTTATATGGAATAATCGGCTTTTAGATGTCTATATTCCTATAAAAATGTCGCACATTTAAGTTTCAATAAAATTGTCACCGCTTTTCATTTTTAAGAAGTATTTTTTAGATACTACAAGGTCATGGATAATGTATGCACTGCTACCATTAGATTTGCATGGACATCGGACATCATGTTGAACACATTTTGTAAAAAAAATAAAATGTGTTTCATGTTATCAGGACGATGTTCGTCCTGATGTTATTAACATTTCATATAATTTATTTTCCATTTGGAATTTCAAAGTTGTATCTAATTTTATAGAAACATCAATGTGTGATATTTTCTTCAGACATTGAGATATTTTAAAACCAATTTTGCCATTGGTTTTGTCACAAACGTTTACACAGTTTGGAGTCGTCACATAACCCCCTTTTTCCATTTGAAATTTCAAAGTTGTAGGCCTGTCCAATATGGCGGCCTCGAAGATAGCAGATTGTTGCTATTGTAATATGTTACTGGTTGATTCATTATTGTTATAATAAATGGGAATATCGCCTAATATGCAGTATCAGATATATAATAAGGAGGTTCCTGACTTTTGATTCACTCTATACAAGGTTAAAAGCCATTATGCATTAAGTTAAATATTAGAGAAAGTGTTTGACAGGAAATAGGCGTAATTGAATTTGAATACTTACCAATAGCCAAGTAAATTATGGTATTAGTATAGCCCTATTTCATTTTCAGTATACACGATCTATTGTTGAAGGTGGAGGTACTGTGTTATTATAATAATCATTAAACTTTTTTGTGTTTTTGCTAGTGATATATAACTAACTTTCAGTTTTGTTACAAAAATTCTCGTATTTGTTTATCATTCATGCAATTGGTCAATTAAATAATATCCGCTGTTATGTATTAGGCCTGTGCCCTAACAAATTTGATGATTGTGTGCGAAATCATTCACAAGCAAATATTCTCATGGAGCCAGACAAAAATTTAATATTTTTTCTTCCACCATGTGAATAATATCAAAATAAGTACTTACACAAATTTTGGTTACTCGAGCGCAGTTGCGAGGGCCATCCAGAAAGTAAGTTTCCCTGGGTCCGTTTATGTAAAGAAAACACAATTTCATGGAAATAATTATTGGAACAAATACAGCAATTTTTTAGCTATTTTTAATATATTCATATTCCCCATGAGAACTGAGAGATATGTCATACCGTGGAATCAACTTTGTATCCTGTGTCCTAGAAGTCTGCAGTCTGGGATCGGAACCAGTGTGTGACAGCCGTCTGCACCTCTCTGTTGATCCCACGATATGACAAATATCTCAATTCCGGTGGGGAATATGTTGAAAAATAGGTCAACAATTGTTGTATCAGTTGAAATTAATTTTTCTCTGAAATTATGTTTTCTTTCTGTAAACGACCCCAGAGAAACTTACTTTCTCGACTGTTCTCGTATTTGCGCTCGAGTAGCCAAAATTTGTATAAGTACTTGTTTTGGAATTATTAACACGGTGGAAGAAAAAAATTAACTTTTTTACCTGCTCCCATGAGTATGTTTACTTGTCAGATTTTTACTTCGTTTTATGTTTATCTGCTATAAATTCCTTCAGTTACATTCTCTTTCAAAATTTAATTATCTGACTAATCTCCATTCAGTTTTACAGACACTCATTAAACTTGTTCGTTGTGAGTTACGTAAATTAGTAATTCATAGTTGAATATCCATAGGCCTGTGGCTATTACAGATCGCAATTTTAATGTTTTATTGCATGTATCAAGACACGTACCTTTTTTATCTTACATGTTTATAAATTGCCATGCACGGTAGGATAGTGATAACCAGGCTTGTGATTAAATGGAAGTTCTGGGGTTCAGACTTGGTCGATGTGGATGAATTTTTAAGGGGTGACATTTTCTCCTTTAGTCTATAATAGGACAATGAAATCTGAGAGCTATGGAATATGCTTTTGAAAATAATCGTTAATGCAGACTGTTACTAAATTAAGGTGAAGAAGTTGTGAATTATGGAAACTGAGTCTTGTCTTATGGTTAACTAGTTAACTATGATGAGTAAGAATTTAAATATTCATTGACAAGTGACCATTTTATTCAGGTAATTTTAAAATAAAACAATAAGTAGAGTATCTTGAATGTATTAATGTAAGGAAATATATTCAGTGTATTCTGTTTCATATTTTACATTTTAACCTCTCTTTTTTCATTTTTAAACTAGTAGAAAGGTCATTAACAAAGAATCATTTACTTTGAAGTGGCAAGAATTATTCTATTACTTGGCTCATGCTGCTCATTTACTGTCATGGGTATATTTAAAAAGGTGTTTACTCGTATTGTTAAGTAAAATACGTTCCGTATCCTTTGCATGATTTATTCACTGTTAGAGAAATTACGGTATTCCGAACAATTTATGGCCGGCTGTCGAGCAGAAGTGAATCTGTGAACTTGTCTTATTACTAATAACGATTCGAGATAATCACAGAAATGAGAAATGCTTTATTTAGAATTTAGTCGATTCAGAAAAAGAAAATCATCCATTTATTAGGATGATCTCTATGGGAAAGTGGCCGTTTTGTTAGATCTTACTTTATGTAAGTATATATAACATGACGTATAAATAAAATGAGATATTATTTTTCACGCAGGCAATATAATTGTGAGAAAAGTTTGACAAAAGAATATGATAAATCTATTCAGAAATTCAGCCGAGAAACTTGAGCCGAAGGTGAGAACGATGAAGAATCTCAAGTTTCATGAAGTATGTATTCCTGTTCTGTAGTAGATTTCTCTAGTAGTAAAGCGATGATGATTTGTGAATTTATAAATTGACTCTTGCTCATTTTAACTATATGAACACACTGACGTCTACGTTCAGAAAGAAAACGGATCATGTGTGAATAATCAATGCACTAACCACATATGACCGGCTGGATCGAAAGTTAAATATTTGTTTTATTTATCTTAGAGCCATAAATAGCAACTGTTTGACGCAAAAACTGCTGTTATTCCCGAATTCTGTCTGGAAGCCAATGCACGTGCGTAGCGTATACAACCTACATTTGTTCCAGAAAGTGGATGCTATTGGAGTTTTCGATTTATTGACATGTTAAAAGAAATCAAACAGACGAATGGAAGAAACCGAATAAGGATAAGCTTGCTCTTGTAACTAATCAAACTGACGTTTTCTGAGAATACAATGAATGATTTTTAATTTAGGATTAAAATTTAAATAACTTTTGCGTTTATTGCTACTAACCCAGGTTCAATTCCTTGCAGCAAAGTAGAGTTTATCTTCTTCCAATAAGACGTGGTAGATGATAGATGAGAGTCTCCTTCTTCCACTTTATTCTGTATTATTCTGAAGAGACTGTCTTGTGATAAGTAGTGTCCTGCATTTGGTGACCTAAAGCCTTCGAGCAACCCGCAGCATTGTGTGTATGTACGGAGTATAGCGCGGCGTACACACTTCAGGTCTGCTGTTCAGTGAACATGTTAAAACAAAACAAAGCTAGACGGTTGGAAATGAGTGCTCCGATAGAAGAATTTGGTAGCGAGCACTTTCTAGGAAAGAAGGAAACCTTTTTGTTTTGAAACACTTAAAATGTTTACAGTCACTAGTTTTAATGTGTAGAGACTCGTAAAACAAGTAGTCAGGAAACTGAAACTGGTCAAGAAGACAAAAAGGAATTGGCTGAGAAGAAACTGCCTACTGAAGGATGCACTGGAAGAAATGGTGAGTGGGAGAAGAGTTTTGGGCAAAAGAAGATATAAAGACGTAATAGATGACATTAAGATATATGGATCATATTCGGAGACTAAGAGGAAGGCAGAAAATAGGAAACACTGGAGAATGCTGGGTTTGAAGTGAAAGACCTGCCCTTGGGCAGAACACTATGAATGGATGATCCTTTTTCTGAGAATTATTTTTTTATTTTTGTAATAATGTGCAACTGGAGAAAACTTTGGTTACCCTGCATCATTACTGCCAGTAAAGGTGTTCAACACCAACAACATTTATTTGTTTTCTTTTAAAAAAAGATAGTGTTATGTCTCATGCGCTAATTATGTCTTGATATATAGGGTATTTCAAATGTCAGTTCAAACATTAAACCGCTATAAATATTATAATATTAGATACAGGGAAAAAAACAAAAACATCACAGTGTTGGGCAAACAACGGGGTTTACAAAACGTTGGGAAAATGTCCGGCGTTCTCTTATTCAACGGACAGCATTCTGTCTGCGACACCATGCACAGAATTTTACAGATAATGTTTTGGAATATTGGCAATTTCTTGCGTGATGGCATCTTTCAGTTGCAGTAGAGTTGTTGGATGTGTCAGGAAAACTCGTTCTTTAAGATAACCCCACAATCAAAAGTCGTCGGTTTGAAATCTGGAGATCGCGGAGGCCACATTCAAGTTCTCATAACAAGTATCCAAAACATTCTTAATCAAGAATGAAAAAACGGAAAATGATAAAACTGTCCGTAATATCTGAACAGAAGGTAATGTATTTAAGGAATCCGGCGGTTCATTGCCGCCCTCACATAAACCCGCCATCTGTGGCTCTAGAAAATTTACTATTTCTCACTTCTGGTTCTCCTTTAATTTATAGTCAGTAGTACTGCACTAGTAGAACCTCTACGCTTTCGTCCACATTTATAATTCTAGTGTTATTTAATGTTTTTGAGATTGTCGCAACAAGATTATTGAAATCAGGTACAATATACACACGAAACAAAACATATCTTGAAATTTTACTGCTACATTGTATAAACAGTAACGTTACATGGCACACTAAAGACAATGCATATCAGAATGTGTATTATCTAAGAATTATAGTGTAAGACTTTAATGTATGTCTCATTTAGAAGAGAAGTTTTCACTCCGCAACTTTGCTTCTTTTCTTGCACACATCTCATTTTCTAACACTTTGTAAGGATTCCATCCGCACTCATTTCACCATATTGCTCCGTATCACGAGGTTATCTCGTGGAAGAATGAATTTACGTGATAGCATCACTTCCTTGGTCCGTGTTCAAGTTCATCGTAACCACAGTCAGCACTTCTACTTTTTATCGTCAATGTGGAACAGTCATAGTTAGAAATTTTAAGCTAAATTAAATTAAATTTGTTCTAGATACAACGTGGAAATAAAACGTAATAAGAGGTATTGTCCTTTCTCACATTATTGTATTTTCTAAAGATTACGATTTTATTATGTATAGGATTTCTTCTACTCCATCAGCAAATACTTCAGTTTTCATCGTTGAATCAAGCGTCTTCGTAACACGCAGGAACTGCATTTTACTTTGCCGTTATAAACGTTGCTCGTAATGTACGTTTGGAGCTTGATCTCCTTTACATCAGAACGACGATGATTGCTGATGGTGAATAATGGAATTCTGATAAGAAAAGTGAAAACATGCAAAAAAAGTGCTCCAAACGCAAATGTTGTTTGAACTCACCGGAATTTGAATCCGTATCTTCCAATATTCGGAAGACTGTTCGGCTAACAGTGCGCCAATGTAGCCCTTAGGATGCAGATGTTTATTCTTTGTCAAGTCATAAGGCATCAGATTAGACTATATTATTTTTTAATTATTTATCTGTTTTGTGTTGCTACTACAATTTATATTTTTATGCTGAAATTATTCCTTTGTTTAAGGTGTTTTGTTTTCAGTTAAGATGCATTTAAACTGAGCAATTTCGTTACGCCTAATTTTATTGCGGGCGCTATCTTATAGCTAACATGTAAAAACTTATCTCATTGTTCGAGTCTAATGGTAGGAATACATGTACTGATTTATCAAAGTTGACAGGTTTTCAGCGTTGTGGCTGAGGGGTTAGCGATTCTAACTCCTAACCCAGCGGACCCGGGTTCGATCCCCGATCGCCGAACAGTCTTCCGAGTTGTCTGGGTGAGGTTTTTCGGGGTTTTTCCCTTACTTCTCAGGCGATTGGAATCTCACTCATCTTCGCCACTTCCTTTCCTCTTTCCTCCCCTATCATCCTTTCATTCATCATCCCGTTACTTCTTCTGGTTGTCAGATCGGTCTACAGGGGCCCTCCGAAGCTCCTGGCTCTCTCGACCGGCCTCCGTGGATTGTATTCATGTGATGACGGATAGCTTCTGCAACGGAAACCGGGGCAGACCTTCTCGGGGGAGGACTTCCGCCTCGGATCGTTAAGGGAGCCTGGGGGGGGGGGGTTGCCGAAGCAGGAGTGGTACATGGACTCTGCTGGCTATAGGGACTGGTCGTTAAGGGGGTCAAGTGGCTAAGTCGGTGCGCTAGAGCAGTAGTGTCGGAGTTGTAAGCTCCGAAACCGGTTGTGGTGCTAGAGACGTCCAGTCGGAGCGTGAACTTGCTTATGTCTGTGGAAGCACCGGAGCACGCAACGAGTTATAGTGGAGCGCTCCGCTCCGTTTAGGCTGTGTCTGACAACGCTGCGCTAGAGGATCGGTGGGCACGCAACTCATCCAGTATAGGGGAGTGTACAATAGACCTCAGGTCGTAGTGCGTGGGATGTTCCCTCCCTCCTATCAAGGAAAAAAAAGTGTATTATAATTTTTGTTGTACTCTATCCAAGGAATAAGCTGTTAAAATCTGCACAATTATATTACTTCCACTCTGTATATTTGACTTAAGGTTAATCGAGGTAAATAAGCAGTTAGGGTTACACTCTTGATCAGTAATATGCGGTATACAAGTGCAATTTGTATTGTTGGTCAGCAAATTAATCGAAACGTGTGCACAAAATCCCAGAAGTCTATATGAATTGAAATGTGAAAACAGGCATTTTAATTTTATCTATATAATAGCACTGTTCAAAAAGTATCTACCTATTTGGCGTGCTACTCTGATGGCATAATACCGTTTAAAAGTGCTCATTTTGTGACCCAAGTGTTAGAAGCTTAAAAAGTTCCAAAGAGAGTTATCACGTAGGCTAGGCCTAATGGATTATATTGTATTTTCATACTAAACCTAGTAGTCTTTCTGAACAGGTAATGAACTACTGTACGTGAAGTTATCTGTGATGATAAAAATATAACAATGTTTAAAACAAGAATAGCATGCATAAGTCAAGTAATAGAGTTGAAAAATGACACCGTCCTTTAAAAAGCGCCACTTCCACTACGTAATTAACTAAAGTATCCAACATTGCTGGGTGCACGTTACATGACTAATTAATGTAATTGTAACTCATTCTGCTCCCCCCCCCCTCAGTGTTTCATAAACATTTAAACTGTTCTCATATTTGGAAATTGAATTTTAGCACTTAAAACTCAGCTAATATCAATTAAAGTGCCGTTTCCTGTGCCCGCACAGTAGAACCTTACCCCTTTGAACTTTTAAAGGTCTGCATAACGTATATATGCATACATTCCTTTCATCTTCTGGAGTTTTGATTCTTTCATTATGAGACATTTAAACCTTGTATGATGTGGGATCAGAGCATTATGCCTCTCATAGGCCTAGCGCTCACTTATAATTGAATAATTGCGTGATAAACAAATTGGTCAAGCAGAAAGTCCGCTAACGCTCATTAGAGACTAAATAGTTTCCTTGAAATACATTTCACAGAAATACGTTTTTATTGTTTACATACATACATAAGTGTTCTTTCCATGGGCAGGTTTTTCACTGCAAACCCAGCATTCTCCAATCTTTCCTATTTTCTGCCTTCCTCTTAGTCTCCGCGTATGATCCACATAATCTTAATGTCGTCTGTCATCTGATACCTTCTTCTACCCTGAACTCTTCTCTCGTTCACCATACCTTCCAGTGCATCCTTCAGTAGGCAGTTTCTTCTCAGCCAGTGACCCAACCAATTCGTTTTTCTCTTTATCATCAGTTTGAGCATCGTTCTTTCTTCACCCACTTTTTCCAACACAGCTTTAGTTCTTATTCTGTCTGCCTACTTCACACGTTCTATTCTTCTCCATATCCACATTTCAAATGCTTCTATTTGTTTTTCTTCATTTCATCGTAATGTCCATGTTTCTGCCCCATATACAGTGCCACACTCCATACAAAGCACTTCACTAGTCTCTTCCTTAGTTATTTTTCCAGAGGTGCGCAGAAGATGCTCCTTTTTCTATTAAAACCTTCTTTTGACATTGCTATTCTCCTTTTGACTTCCTGGCTGCAGGTCATGTTACTGCGTATAGTACATCGCAAGTATTTGAAGCTGTTCACTTTCTCTATTGTCTCATTTAGAATTCGCAAGTTTACCTTCTTTATTTTCTTGCGACAACCATGGTCTTCGTCTTGTTTGCATTTATCTTCATCCCATACTGCTCACAGCTGTCATTTAGCTCCAGTAGCATATCCCTTAGTATCATCTCCTCTTCTGCTAATAACGCCATATCATCAGCAAATCTTATGCACTTTATTCTTCTTCCTCCTACTTTTACCCCTCCCAAGTTCTAAAACCAGTTCTTCACCAAATCCTGCAAGTAGAAGTTGAACAAGGTAGATGATAAAGGGCATCCTTGTCGTACTTCTCTCCCTATTTCATTTCCTTCAGACAATATCTTCTCCTATCCTGACTTTGACTCGTTGTTTCATATAGGCTATAGGTTACTGGACAGCCTCCTGTCTTTGTTTGTGCTATTATTTTGTGAACAACAAAAACAACGCTGCAAATGATTTAGAACCTATCTAACTGATCAACCGTCCGATTTATAATCCACCGCTGTGGAGTAACGGTTAGCATGTCTGAGCGTGAAACGAGCTGGCCCGAATTTAAATCCTGGACAAGTTATCTGGTTGAGGTTTTTCTAGTTTTCCCTCAACCCATTTTAAAAGTAAATGCTGGGTAACTTTCGGCGCTAGACCCTGGACTCATTTCGCTGGCATTATCACATTCATTTCACTCAGACGCTAGATAACCATCGCAATTGATAAAGTGTCGTAAAATAAACCAATTTAGAAACAGACAATATTTTACGACTTAAAATAAACTGGAGTCAAGTTGTTTTAGAATGAGCCGAGAGAGTTTCATTAATCTTTTGGACGTTGAATCTCGTAACATATTTGCGATTTGTTGTAACCAGAGAAAGACCGGCTGTGACAATATGAATAACGAGTCGTTTTCGGTGACTGGTTAGCATGCTTGCCACTCGCGGGTTCAAACACTGCCGAGGGCGATAAATTTTAAAGGGTGTAATCCTTAGCATGGCTTCTGTGGGGGAGGAAGTAAAGCTTTGGGCCCCGTGTCGTAAACTTACGGCACGTTCCTGTAAATTGTCTCAGGCAAAATTTGTCTACCACTCATGGATCATTTGTCGTCCATATTGAATTTCGACGCTGATTACTGTCTGTAATTCAAAGCGTCGTTAAATAAAATACTACTACTACTATGAAAGAATATTAGAGATTAATATATGAAAGTATCGAGTTTTAACTTAGAAAATGCTTTAAGACAGTGTGTCTCTGGACTCGTGTGGAAGCAACTAATCATCATTTACAGTGCGAGAACACGTTGAGTATCATGAAAAATTCAAGAGCTGAATTACCTCGAACATGAAATTCGCGTAACTTTTTAGTTACCGCAACTATTGCGTAATTTATATTAAAGACAAATTGGCCTATTCCGACAATTAAATTGTGGCTCAGAAAAGTTGCCATTGCGCGCATAGTCTTAGGTAAGTATAATGCAGTATAGACGAAGAGAAGAAAAATCATTGGCATTCTAGTAATAATTCATTCGGTTTCGAAGGCTAGTGTCTCAACAATATTATAGATATATAAGCCTACAGTATATAATTTTTTTCTCCCTCAGAGCCTGTAGAAAATGTCGAGATTTTATAAGAAATAGGCTACATTTTGAGATTTTCACGCAAGTAGGCCTACACGATATCAAAATCGTTTATATCAAAACATAGGTGTCTGGGATGCCGTCTGTTTCACTTGCTGATTGTACGTCTGAGTCCGACTTTCCTCCGAAATTCTTGAACAGAATTTGTCCATTTATAACACCTACTAGTCAGTTTGTATGGTAATGCACATGAAATGTAGGGTATTAATTTTATACAATTATAATGAGTCTGTTGGCTTATGGCAGTGAAGCATGAACACTAAGAAAATGCGACGAAAGACGGCTAACAACAGCCGAAACTAGATTCATGCGTAAAACTGCTGGATATTCTCTTCTCGACCATCATCGGAACGTAGATATTCTGAAGGGATTAAAAATTGACTCTATTGTCCATTATCTACAGCAATACAGGCTCCAGTGGCTGACACATGTCAAGAGGATGGATCGCTCTAGATGGCCCAGGCAGATTTTTTCGTATGTCCCAAGAGGTCGAAGAAATTTAGGAAGACCTAGGAAACGCTGGCAAGAGACCGTAACAGGTTCACTGGGGTCTAACACTTGAAGACTGATGATGATGATGATGATGATGATAATGAGTCTGTTTTTGAAAGAAATGACGAAGAAAAAATTATTTGACTGAAAATAGGATCTGAAGATTTTCTAATTTTCATGTTCATTGCTCTTTATACGAAAATAAATATAAAGAGAAAATGTTATTTACGGTAGTGTGTGTTAGTCAGCAGTTCGAAGACTGGTTGGAACCCCATAAGTGACACCAATAAGTCATCACTCATGAGGCAATTAAGCCAGAAGATAATAGAGTAGGATGGCCAGTTCCTCTCCTCTTTTATTGCATACCGTACGTCGAAAAATCTATTCGACATTTTCATGGAAATAAATGCTGCAACATCTCTAGCACAGAGAAAAAATGGATTTTACTGTGCAGTTTATCTGTGTACAAGGATTTATTCTTTTTATAAACATTACTGAGAGATAGCAGCACTGTTAGCGACAAGATGTATTTGCGTAAATATTGCGAGTAGATTTTGCGTGTCTTAGATGAGGGGCTCGCGACAGGAACAGTTTTGCTTTAGCGCATGCGCGGTACTCTCATGCAGTGGCAGCGTGATCCTTACTTGAATTTATTTTCGTGTGTACATTCCAGATTAAATCAAAAGGATCCCTTCTTGCTTCGGTTACACATCTTGCATATACGAAAGTTAGGTTTGATTAATTTAGGTTTTTATTAACCAAGTCCGCGCATGCGCAGGCAGCCAAGATGATCCTGTCGGTCATGGCCCTTATGGTAAACAATAATATGATTAAAGTGGTGGATAATTTCTTGGCCTCTAAAAGTTTTTTTCGTTAAAGATGAGATATTTTTCTCGACCACAAATAAAACGGCAACGCGACCATAATTACGTACTTAACACTTTGGCGAACATTAACCGGAAATTTACTTTCCTTAATTTGAATGATATTTCCTGAAACACACCTTTTTCTCCTTTATTTAGTTGTGATAACCTACTTTAAGATCTTACTATATCTGCAGTTTCTTTTGGTGCATTCAAAACACCGCCGTTGTACTGCTAAACTTTGCACTTGACTAATGGAGTGAATTATTTAAGAATATAGTCGCCAATTTTATTACCACCATTTCGATTGTCGTTTGTTTGACACGGCTCGGTGCGGCCCGGTGACTAGTGACCAGCGAGCAACGTCGTTCCCGACGTTGGTCTACCTTGCGTATTATCCAGTTGTTCCGTGGGGTATTTTTCCAGGAAAGATCTAGGCATTGAGTATGAACCGTGGAATATTGACGGCGATCGTCGCATTGGGTAAGTCCTTATAGATAATACTTCTGTAAGATAAATTATTGCATATTTGTGTTAAAAACATTTGCCTTTTTGAAGAGCCAAGTTCTTTAATTTTGGCATGAAGCACTTCGTTCCAATTTAAATTTTATGAACACAGCATAGCAATTTTTATGAATAGTAATACATTACTATTTTGCCATAGTTGCGAATAAGTATGTAACTATAACATAATTTTGAGACATAATAATTAAGAATGAAGATTGTTAGCCGAAATTGAATTGTGTGTTTGAAGACTGGAGTGGAATTTCTACGGCAATAGAATATAACAATCATTATTTGTTTGAAAAAATGTTACATTCATTTCAAGAATTCAGGAAGAAAAAATTGTTCTAGGCACCTTAGAATTAAGGCTAAAAGGTTTAAAAGTACGTTTGCACTATACAATTTACTCTACTGTACAACACAAAATAATTCTTGGTAAAACCAATTCTAATACTGGCTTTACCTGTATTAGTCTTTTACCGTTCTCAGTAGTAATCACTGAACCGCGTCTCCTATTGTGATATGACAGTGACCTCGGTCTGGAGTTAACATTTAAAACAATCTGGAATTTATTTACATAAATAATAAAACTTTAAAATATTATTTTGTCTTCAATTATGTTGTAAGTCTGAGGCCTCTGTTTCTGACCTAAATAGCATTACTAGGTTCAGAAGAATAATTAGCTAGTTACTTCTTATCTCTCCTACATAGCAGGCCGATATCTTACTAAATGTATGAAGAAGAATAAATTGCTTAGTGTTATACAGAGTGTAAGGGATATAAGTGTCATTATTTTAACTGATGATTGTTCGTCATAAGGAAGAAAAAATGTCCTCACAATTTTTTTCTAATTGAAATATTTAACTCATTAAAGTTTACAATATTATACTTTTGGCAACGTTGCTCGATGGGGAAGAGGTGGGGTTTACAAGTACACGGTACAGTTCAAGCGGATACAAACATACCGGTACAAAACAGATGCTTTGTTCTAATGCAGGGGCGGACCGTTCTTTACATAAAAGGAACAGCAAATACAAACTTTAAATCTCATTAATAGAACGTTATAGTAAATTTCCATGTTATTTAACAATATTGGAAATATTTGTCCATTTTTTTAAATGCATATCTAAAAATAAACAATGGTTTACTGCACAAAATCACACGAACTTTTTCTTATATACAACATTTTAATCTCTCTTGCTTCCATAAAGCATTACCATTTTTTAAGAAATTTCTGTTTGTGTGATTTTCGAAGACTCCTAGTTTCTAGTAATCGTTGAGAAACCGCTACAAAAGTTCGCCGATTAGGTAAGCTTCATTGCGGAAAACATTGAGGGTACATCTTCTTGCCTCACTTGAATTACGATGACGTTCTCCATAAATTAATAACATATGATATTCCTAAACTACTGTGAATGACATTGTAAGTTGTTTATCGAATACCTGGTACCCAACTCTCATCCGCTCGCGAGCCGAGCCGAGCGGTCGGCAATACACCTATGGACAGGGAGTTTGAATTCAGCTGACATGTACAGTTACCCTTAAAAAGAATGAGACGATTCTTGGTCGTCGGAAGTTAAAGTTCTACAGCGCGGTTCACTCGATATCGACGTAACGATACATACCGTGACAAATAGTACAAGAATTGTTACAAGGACCACAACAAGGACAAGGACCAGAATAAGAATCACGAAGAAGACTACCATTTAAGGCCAGGATTTCACAACATAGCTCGAGTCACAAAATATCATTGCTTCTCTGTACCGAATGGCAAATGCCTGCTAAGGGATCTACATTCTGGACTACTGCTGTCACTGTCTTGTCTCGGTAGCTCATATAGTAGCGTGTCGGTTCCAATGTAGAACCGAAACGTCTCGTGTTCAATCCCGGGTAAAACTTTTTTTTTATTGAGGTGTAATTAATTTTTTAAGAGATCCTCGACTGTCTAATTTGTAGAAAAATATGGAATAATTTATGCCCAATTTCTGGATCTTACAAGTGGGCTGAACCTCGTCAAAAAAAAATAAATCTTACTTGGATGTTAAAAGTATTCTTCCTCAAACAAAAATCATAAGAAACAAAAAGAGACCTGTTAACTTAAAATATTGTCCACATGCCATCAGCTTCTATTACAGCTCTAAGTCGATCCGGCATGGATGTCACGAGATTGTGGAATAAGTTCTGATCCCCGGCGAGATCTTCCCAGGTGTCAACAACTTGATCTCACAATTCGTCTCGATTTCGAGGGCGTCGGTGGGCATAGGTGGCTATTCTTCTCTTTTTCAATTCCGCCCATAAATTTTCGATGACATTCAAATCAGGTGACTTCGGAGGCCAATTAATGATTTCGATCTCGGGTCTCCTTTGAAACCATCTTTGAATGCTTGGAGCATAGTGCACGAGATGGTTATCCTGCTGGAACAGCAATGTTCCTTCGGGAAAACGTTCTCTGGCGGAGGGAAGAAATATATTTTCCAGAATGTGCTCGTAAGTTCCCGCATTAAACCGGCCATCGATTCGTTCTATAACGCCAGGTCCATCGTAAGACATCCACCCCCAACACGATATGCTAAAGCGCCCCGATCTTTCACGTCGGTGCACATAGCGCTGGTCATGTCGGAGACCATCCTCACGATAGACACGGACAGGACCTTCGTAATCACTCGAGATGGTTGTTTCGTCGCAGAAAATTACATTTCTCAAATCGAAATCCACTCGATTGGTAGCGAAGGCAAGACGGTCGACAGCTTGTGCTTCCCCCAATATTTCCATTTGCGCAGCCCTCCTCAACCTGCTGATCACAGTCTGTGAAGAGCCGGGAATGTTAGATGCTGCGCTTACTTCGTTAGCAGTCAGAAAGGGGTCCTGTCGAACTGTCTCGAATAAGAGAGCATCCTCTTCCAATGAAGAAATCCGCGGACGCCCAGGAATAGGGCGATTTTTGACCTCCCCTAAATTTTGGTAACGATGAACCCACCTCGCGGCTGTACTTCCAGGAACACCGACCAAACGGCCAGCAGATCTAGCCCCATATCCAGCCTCAACTATAACTATAACTCGCTGTCTCACGCCACGTCGGTTCGCCATTACGATGAGAAATGAGGGATGACGATAATACTTTAGTGTAGACAATGACTATTTAACGTGATATAGAATTATTGAAATAACAGGCATCTTGCATAGTAAGAGTTAATAAATCAACCATAAATTAAATATCTAAATAACAGGATATAACAGGAAGTCCAATTGTTGCGAAACTAATCAAATTAAATCTAATTACATTAAGTAAACAAACCCCAAGTTATGACACCACATTGCTACAGCTAAATTGTAGGTTATTAACATAAGCATTGAATAGGTCCGTGGTTGTGCGTTGGACGACAAAACAAAACATCGAAAGTTCGAATCTTGCCGAGGAATGTAACTTCTTGCTTTTTATAATGTAAATCAGACTTATAACTACAATCATTCGTATTTCTTACATTATTTATTAATATTTATAGCCAACACTGAATTTGTGAAGAAAAGACTTTAGAAATCTCATATGGAATTTGTGATCTGTAGTGACATAAACATAGATTATCTCTCGGAACTTTTCCTTGAAACTGGAAACCTTAGTCGTAGAGTCATTTTCCCACAGCATACAAACTGAAGTAGCACAGCCATTGATAAATGTTTTGTACACAGAATTACTGAATTCCTATTCGACAGAACCTATAATCAATGGCTTGTCTGAACATGATAAACAAATCCTAAGTGTTTCCAATGTCACTGAACAATTTCAAAATATTAATTTAAAAACTAAGAAAGGATCGTAAATGCTGTATCTAGTGATTATTTACATTTATGTCTACAAAGTGAATCTTGGAAAAACATATATGATACTGGTACTACTGATATTAAGAGTAAATGTATTGAATTTTTCACTTAATTTCATAATCGCTTCAGTGGATGCTCTCCACTCAATGTTGTGAAAAAATTCAAAAGTAAAACATGTAGATAACGCAGGATCTTCAAAATCTCATATATTAAAAAGAAGAATCTATATGTAATGATCCTCATGTTCTTAAATACTACAAGAAGTACAGTGTAATTTAACAAAAATTGTGAAAGAGGGAAATAGAATATATTTGAATAGAAAAGTACAAAATTCAGATAATGCAATTAAACCTATTCGGAATATTATTAAATTTAAACTTGTAATATCCTAAGAAAGAAAATATTTTTTTCATTAAGACCAATGATTATAAAGTAGAGGATCCCAAATCTATTTCAAGTTCTTTTAACGTATTATAGTATATAGTACAGAAATATTATTGACAACTTAAACATTCAAGATTTTGCAAAAGATACTGCAATTGGTTACTTAACAGATGCATTTAATAATTAGTATTAATATACAGGGTGTTTAAAAATAAGGGGCATAATTTCAGGTATGTATTTTCCACATGTAGACAATCAAAATAGTTCATTACAACATGTGTCCGGAAATGCTTTATTTCCAAGTTATGGCCTTCACAACATTGAAATTCACCGGAACCATAACTCATGTTTTAGAAGACACTCCACTGATCAATCGTCAACACATTCACTTCTTGCATGATGGCGCTCCTGCATACTTCAGTCGTACGGCTCGCCGGTACTTGGATCGAAGGTTTCCTGATCGAGGGATAGGTAGAGGTGGCCCAATTGCTTGGCCTCCACGCTCACCTGATCTGAACCCTTTCGATTTCTTCTTGTGGGGCCATTTAAAATCATTGGTTTATTCGTCTCCGGTGCCTGATTTGGAATCCCTTCAGAATCGAATTGTGGCATGTTCTGAGGACATACGCAATACTCCTGGAGTTTGGGATCGTGTTCGCAGGTCAATGAGACATCGATGTGAGGTCTGTATTCAAGCAGGAGGTGGACATTTTGAACATCTTCTGTAATGACAACGACCTACGGAAAGCAAACCGTTCCGGTGAATTTCAATGTTGTGAAGGCCATAACTCGGAAATGAAGCATTTGCGGACACATGTTGTAATGAACTATTTTGATTGTCTACATGTGGGAAATACATACCTGAAATTATGCCCCGTATTTTTGAAACACCCTGTATATAATTAGTCAATAACTGCAACAGAGCTTTTTCATTCAATCATAACATGAATAAAATTGAATGCACATTAAATGAAACACTATTGCAAACACGTAGATAAAATAGTTAAAATTAAATGAAGGGGTGAGAATGAAATAATCCAAAGCCACACTTTTAACAAAAATTGTTTTTTGCGAGTGCATTTCTTACACATTACACATATGGGAAAGCTATTAATAAAATAATGTAATAATTACTCAACAAATGACATAGCCTAAGGACTCTAAACCTTTGTAAAAGTTTGTCTATTATTACATATATTTTTTAATTTCATTTTAATTGTTGGTTTTTAATATATATGCATTTACATTGCATATGCGTGTGTGTGTGTGTGTGTATAAATGCATTCATTAGATTAACGTTTATAATATTATAACTTGTAATTTTGTATTGTTTTCGATCATTAACACTTAATCTCAGGACTTTGTAAAACTCTATTTCAACGTTATTTAGACAAAAAAAACCGTTGTGTAGACTAAGAATCGAACTCGCACTCTTCTACACAACACGCAGAAGTCTTACCGTCTGAGCTATTGAAACGACATGAAAGCTTTCCTTTCTGTGCGGAGTGTCGATCTAGTCATGAAGGTCCATTGTCGATTTAACTACACGATTTATGTATATATTTTTCTTTTATTTACGTAGTATTATCATGTTTTTTGCAGTTTTTGAAGTGAATTTCGGAACGATGCTAGTAACAAACAAAATAGCCTAAATTTAAGTAACTCAATATTGGTTATCTTGTGTATCAGTGCTCTGGTCTCCGATCATGCGCAGTGTCTTACATCTGAGACTTAGGAATATTCAATCGTCTCATCCTTTTTCAGGGAAACTGTACGTACTGTACGTCTGTGCAGAGTACTGCCTGCTCAACACGTTGCCACGTCTCTCACACCAGAATATTAACTAATTTAAGCATGCAATTTTATTTAATTTCACGAAAACTTAATAGAACACACAAATATGTATTTAAATTAATATTAACTCTGCTAGATATACCTACTGATGTAATTGTTTTCGTAATTTTACTAACGATATAAGCAGTATAACGCGAATGAAATAAAAGAAGAATTTTTTTTTTCTGGGAAAACTATCAAGTTTTGACCCTATGCTGTATGAACATTTTTTGATCCTGTAAGACCGTCCCTGATGACTGTGAAAAGGACGGCATTTATACCCCTTACACTCTGTATTTCTGCAAGATATGAATATTGAAATATCCATGAAAAACGATACTCTTTAAAACACTGTTATTTGAAAGAGGAGTGGTGACATTACGTGAATGCAAAATAAATAAGTTATTCATTAAATAAAAGTGAAATTAAATTAGAAAATAAATCAAATCAATGCATGAATGAAATATACATTAATATTCATGCAAAAAATAACACAAGTTTACTGTTGATTATGTATTGTGTGTGTGTTTGCGTGCGTGTGTGTATGTATTGTAATTCATGCATGCATAGGAATAAGCTGCATTTGAGAGGAGAAATGTTCAATTTAATTGGAACATTTGTAGAACATTCTTTGTCATATAATTTTACAAATGATCGCATCTGTTATCTTTCCTGTTTACACATTCATAAAGCAAATTGGCCTTTACTTTGCAGTTGTTATAATTTAGCATTTAACTGGCAGCAGAATTATGTCGGTATTGAGCGAGGGCCTTTTTATGGGAGGGAGTGAGGGAGGGAGATTAGCCCGGCCTTGTTTGCCGTTTTCATTGCCTTCTCTTATTTTTGTTACTGGTGCAGTCCCCGATATGTCATGGCGTAGTTTACACTTCCCGTAGAAACTTGAAGTAGATCCAGAATGAGTTCAATTTATAAATAATCGTGAGCGGCAACGATTGGCGTCCTCCCAGTTCGCAAGTCTGCCTTTCCCCGAGTTGGTGATATTCAATGTCAGCCCAGTTCACTGGCCCAACTGTGACAGTGAGGTCTACGTCACAATTCGCATCACTGGCTTATAGTTTAATCCTTACGAACTTGTCGTAAAGGAAAAGTTCGTATTGTGTTCAATGAACATAAACGAAGACTTTTAAAATTTGTCACGTCTTATCTGGAATTACATACGGCAGGTTCTTTGTAATATTATTTTAGGAAAGAAATTTCTCCATAAAAATTAGGCATTTTTAAATTTTGGATTTTTCCTTGTGTTTTCTGCTCTATTTCAAAATAATATGGAAATAAATCAGAACAATAATTTTCATTTCTTCCGAATACATTTTATTCATGCATTTAATTTATTATCGAATTTCATTTTGATGTATTTAATGATAAATTACTTTGTTTATATTTATTCACTTAATGTTTTCCGTCATTTTTTGCGTGGCAATGTTTAATAGTGATTACATACCGCTGCCCATTTTCTAATACACAGGATGCAAGGGGTATAAGTGCCATTATTTTAACTGATGATTATTCACGTCATGAAGGTACGTTTTCCTCGGTGCGACTATTGCGATGATCGTTCAACGATGATCGTGCAACGATAATCGTTGAGCACTATTTCTTTGTATTTTCTATGGAGCTGTTTTCCTCCGAGCGACTGCCGCGACTCTAGAAAATACAAAGAAATAATGCTCAACGATTATCGTTGCACGATCATCGTTGAACTATCATCGCAATAGTCGCACCGAAGAAAACGTACTTTAAGGAAGAAAAAATGTCCTTACATTTTTTTTCTAATTGCAATATTTAACTCATTATTAAAGTTTACAATAATAGACGTTTTGCAACGTTGCTGGATGGGGAGGAGGGAGTTTAGAAGTACACAGTACATCTCTAGCGGGGAGGAGGAGGTTTAGAAGTACACAGTTCAGCTAAAGTCTAGGTTTGCTTATATTTCCTGTAGTCATGCGCCTGCGAATAGTCCTCTCTGAAATACCGTAGCAACGCTCTGCTTCTCTGTTCGAAATCTCTCTTTTTTTGTATCCGTTGAACAGCTTCTTTCAAATTTGTCTCACTCCATGTTCCACATTCCGTGGCTCTCTCCCTTCGTTTGTAATTTGTTGGCATTATTGGCAAGGCTGTAAAATTGCAGATATTTTACTTAAAAAATAACATTTTATGAAAAGTTACGATATGTATTTAATATTAATAATTGAAACGTCTGTTGTCTACTGTAAGTTTGCTTAAACGATACAATTTTAGCATAAAAATAAATGTAATAAAAATGTAGGCCTAACAATACGCGGCACGTCACCCTTTAAAAGTCTGCGGTAAGTAGGCTATCCTAAAGTAAGTGGCAGCCGGTGAGGCATTCTAGTGGTAGTGCCAAAAAAAAAGTTGCACGCAAATCACACTAGTGAAAGGTGATAATCATAGATTTACATTATGTTAAATAAAACATTAACTAAATCACTATTTTACAGATGTGCAGTTAATAATGCACCTAGTCACAGTTACAATAACATTTCCGAAACTAATAACGAAATTTACAAATACAGATAATGCAAACCTTTCTCAGTACTGTATTGTTAAGTCAAATACAAATAACTTTTATTACTAGTAAAATTACTGGCAAAAAAAAAAACATGAGACGAAAAATGATATAGATAATAAATGAACACGTTAGGCCGAATCCAAGGCAGCAGCCTGAGTAACACTTGTTCATGTCCTGTATAGATCTCATGTATTGTTAACATAAGCATCAATACTAGCAACAGTGTAGCGATATTTAGTTGCCGCAAAATAAAACCATTATTACACAAAATTAACAGATAGTGTTACATAATATGAAAAAAATATTTATCTTTCTAAAAAGAACCATGAGTGACTATCTCCGCATTCAATATAGTTAATTTTACACATTCAAATCCAAATTGTGTGCACTAGTTTTGAATTGGTAACATTATATTAAGATTTGGCGCGGAACTTGTGTTTTCGTGCAAGTCTGCGCTTGATGGTTCCCTGCCTAACATCTCAAACAACCTCGCCATCTAGCGAAATTTCTGCATTACTGCCCTCTAGCGGGCGGAATGTTACCTACTAAGTCAAATTGAATTCGGCTCAGTGTCTGCCATAAGAAACGCATATAAACTTGAATCAGTAGCCTTTTGTACAGTGTTATATTGACGCAGGCAGTGCCATACCGAACTGGCTCCAACGTTCGGAAAAACGCTGCAAGAGTGCGTCCCGATCTGTGCGCGCGCTCGTTCAGATGAAATACGAATAAAATCTGTAGAAATAAACTATTTAAACTCCTTTTTAGGATATTATTTTTTGTTTCTTTCATTGGTGGTGCCATGACACACTGGCACTACCCCATAAGCCGCCCCTGCCTAAACTGCAGGGACAGATGTCGCACCTAATTGCTCAACTCTGCGCTGTCTTCATTTTAAATGGGACTGCACGTTAAGGTCCTTCACAATAATGTAAAAACTGTATTAAAACTATCCGTCACACGAAAACCCCAAAGAATAGTTGAGAAATCAATATAATAAATAATATGTAAAGGAAGTTTTGTCCTAAAATCTTGTCATTTACTCCACAAAATCAAAACACAGCTTAAAAATCACAGCGAAATGTAGGCTAAATGCATACAACACACAGCACTTACCTCTTCATAACTGAACACTTCCTTAAAGAAGTGGAGCCATCTCACGTTAAACATGAACTATATGTCATGCTGCAACTGTACAGGTCTTGCTTTATACCCTTTTCACTTAGATATAGGCCTACCTGACGTGTGCCATATCTATGTTTAAATCTAACTGGCCAGAACTAGTATAAAAATCTTTTCCATCTTCTCCTAACATGTCTGCCAATAATTTAGCATTTTGTTAGATTATAGGTCCGGGTAATTGCATCTCTTTTGCATGTCGTTGGATAAACCAGGGAAATACTGCTTCTTTAACCTTCTTCGAACTGAGTTTCTTTCATAATTTTGTGGTTTGATATTTTATAAGAATGGTTTAGAAGTTTTTTGATTTTGATTTCAAACCAATCCGAGACAGTTGGGACACCAAGTGTATAATCTGCTATGACGTTTTGACAAAATAATTTTAACACAATACACACTAATAACTTACTAATACTTGCAGCAACACTTAAGTGAATAATCACGGAATCACTTGTCACTTCTCATTCAGATGGGGCAGGGGATAGATGGAACAAAACATACGTAAACAAAAAATGACTTTCACTTGACAGGACCAAAGTACACTCGTGAATTCTCAATTCTTAAAGCAGATTCTTCTGCCTTCTGGATTCCTTAAAGAGCATTCATTCTTATTTTTAGCCTTGCTTTGGGCGAGAACAAGACAGTAGCTGGTCTCATGGCATGCATTATCAGACCTTTGAAACATAAGACGCGGATATATTTTAAACAGTATTTTTTTTAAGTGCGTGCTATGGTAAGGAAAATACGGTACCTATGTATTTTTACTCCACCGTTTCAGTTAAGTGAGGTTCTGTTATGCGGGATTTTACTGTATAGTGTGCGTAGCCTATTTGTGATGCTGCTTTACCTTCACTCATCATAATTGCATGTTATATACATTAAAAAAAGTGGGAAAACAGTCTTTGAATAAGAAACAGTTGTCGGTGTTTATTCTGCACTGATATTTAATAAGCAAGAATCTCTTTGAATCATATATTTTTTTCGGGGGATTTCTACGCATTCTACACAACTATTCATCTTGTTTTCCAACAGTGGACGGCATTGTTGGCAATTTGTTGCGCTGCTTACTTGGCTGATCTGTCGCGAAAGATTTGATGACATATTAAGTGTATGATTGAGCGCTCCTAAATTGCATGTGGAATTAGTGCAAGTGGAAAAAGTAAACCTTGAGTTGTATGCGGGGATTTTTGAACACACACTTGGATTGTGTGCTGGCGTGCCATTGGACTCTCTTAAGAGTCGAGTTTCAAAAGGCTATCAAGCACATACTGTTGGTTCATAAGCTTGCAACTACGTTTCGCTTCCAATGGTGTCTTGAATTTTGCAACAGCATTGTAAATGAAACAATGTGCGAGGGTGCTTCAAAAAGTAAAGTAACAAGAGCTCTCATGAACAAACGTCATTTCATAGGCAGATATACTGATACGCGGTAGTAGGACACTGGTACGCATTACTTTTCAACATAGTCGCTATGTTTGTCCACACACTTGTTACAACGGTAGACCAAGGGATCGTTGCCGACATAGAAGAAATCTGCGTTAAGTCCCTGAAGCCACGTTATCACGGCTTACTGAACGGCCGTATCGGTGTTGAATCGCTTACCACCCAGGTGCTTCTTCAACGGGCCGAAGAGATGGAAATTAGTGAGTGCCAGGTCGAGGCTGTAGGAAAGTTGGTCCAGTACCTCTCACCGGAAGCGCCTTAATAATTCACGCGTGAAAAATAGAAGGGAAATGTTACACGTTTTGTCCTGTTTAATCCTATTTTTATCTGTGGATGTGATGGCACGCAACTCCGATACCTCCTAGAAAACCTCGGCACGCAACTCGGACATTTTTACCCTTTTCTCATGCAATTCGTAAACATGGTGATGATTAAGGGTTATAGGATTGGGCAGGAAGCTATTGTAGCCTACTAGGAGGAATATTGTCATAACTTACGATAATAAGAATTAATCTGGAATGAGTGAACAAGTATCTTAAACTGGGAATATCTTCCTAAAAATACCTAACCGCGTATGTCTGCTTTAATCTTCACTTTAGGTTCGTATGTGAATTTAAGTCTGTTCTCAGGCATGAAAAACATGTTCACTAGGCAATCGGATAACTGCAGATTTTTGTTGAAAAAGTTAACTTTATTTAAACAGAAATATCGACGCTCTCACAAAGGACAAAGACTTGGATATGTTTAATGTGTAGAGTTCAGAGTATTTATAGTCCACACACAGACCAAGTAGCAGGAGAATGACCCCGACAGTGTGCAGTGAAAAGTGGTTTTAAATAAAGAAAACTTTCCAAAGGAATAAAGTGACGCAACTATGTGCTAGGCCATATCTAATTATAGTAAAATCCATCCAAAGTGACCCGACGGTCATCTTACTATAGCTATACTACGCATGTGAAATAAACAACCATTCTAGTACGCAGCAGTAGCGCAGTGCTACAGTTTCTGGATGTTGAACCTCTATCCTCCAAGATGAATATTTTTTTTTCTTGAAGTTTTGGGTTTTATAAACGATGGCAATCCCAGATTTTATGCAAGGAAAAGAATATAATCAAGAGTAAACGGACTCTTGAGATTTATAGCAAGAATAACATTCGAAGACCAAAGAAGAAGTGAAGATATAAAAAAGTGCTTAGTGTAAATAATTTAAATACAGAAATAAATGATTGCAGAAGAAAGAACTGAAAATAACACATTAATCATATGTCAACAAATTGAATTCCATACAAGTGGACAGTTTCAAATACTTGAGGTGTACTATAAATAGTAACATGAACTGTTGCTAGGAAGTCAAAAGGAGGATAGCAATGACCAAGGGAGCTTTCAATAGTAAAAGGAGCATCTTCCGCGGACTTTGGAAAAAGAACTAAGAAAGAGACTAGTGAAGTGCTTTGAGTGGAGCATGAAATTGTATGGAGCAGAAAAATGGACATTACGACGAAGTGAAGAAAAGCGAATAGAAGTATTTGAAGTGTGGATGTGGAGAAGAATAGAACGTGTGAAATGCAGAATAAGAAATGAAGCTGTGTTGAAAAGAGTGGGTTAGAAAGAATGATGGCAAAACTGATCAGGAAGAGGAAAACGAGTTGGTTGGATCACTGGCTGAGAAGAAACTGCCTACTGAAGGATACACTGGAAAGAATGAACGGGATATGAGTTTGAAGATATCAGATGATAGATGACATTAAAATATATGGATCATATGCAGAGACTCAGAGGAAGGCAAAACATAGAAAAGATTGGAGAAATTAGGATCCAAAATCATTTGTACTTTTGATTGGGAATATTCCAAATCCAAAAAGTCTCCAGGCTAATAAGCGAGTTAACCACTACATTTACTGAAACGTTCTTATTCTTCAGGTAGCAGTAAGTGTCCCAAAGCAAAGTGTATGTCACTTTTAAGTGCTAATTTTGTATGCAGAAAAATATTAGAAATGAATGCAGTATAATATACGTAGGTTTGTGAAACAAGTAGATGTGTCTACTTAAACAAAATAGTTTTTCAATGTAGTCAGATATCTTCTTTTTCTCTATCTTTGTTGTGTTATACTTTCTTTCTTTCTTTACTTCTTTATTCATCCTTCCTCCATTTCGTTTTCTATTTGAATAGCTGTTTCATGTGAATATACGAATCTGTGCTTGTGTTCGAATGTGTGTCAATATATGTTCCTGTCGAGCGAGATAAAGGAGATTAGTGTAAGAATATAGTTAAGTGACGTAGACGGAATGTAAATGAATGATTGTGACTATAGTCGCGACGCTGTTTTCCCGGCGTGACTCCTCTTTGCTTACACCTTAGGAAGTGAAGGCTCTGTAAAGTCTAGGTAGGTAGTATCGTTCGCCATTTTTGTTCTTTCGTTGCCGAGCTACCAGACGAGGAATCTATTGCCACACCGTTAAACATTATCATGTCGTAACTCCTATGATAATAAATCAAACGCACTGTAATTGAGGAAGTAATTGAGCTACAAATAACGTTCTCGTGTGCTTTCTGTGAACGCCAACGAAAGAACAAAAATGGCGGACGATTATATTAAGTATTTATCGAGGCATAGGAAATGCATAACGTGATCAGCAGCGAATCACAAGACGCACACGTTTAAATGTAGCCGACCTGCAACGTGATTGGCTGTCGGAAATAAGAGCGATGGGACTATAACTACGAATAGATTTTCATTTAATGGCAATTACAAATAACAAAAAAAAGATAAATAAAAAAATGCGAGAATAAAAGAATACGCTATAAATCTAAACATTTACCAGTACATATCTAATTACTTATGTGTACAATATAATATGTGATCTTATCATTGTCGTAGCCATATCACCAATGGGTATGGAAGAGGAAGATAGATTTTAGTTTGAGATGACCTTCTGTGACGGTAGATTCTTATAATACTAACCCTTATGAAACAAACTTTCTTCCAGATAACTCCTTTTCCCCTATCGCACAACTCACATGCCAGGTCTCGCATCTTCATCTGTATAAATCTAAATACAGTACTTACGTGTACAAATCTAAATACTTATATGCACAAAAGTAATTGACAACATGATATAACATGTTTCGGAATGCAGAACATACGTGACGTGAAAGTGTTTCTCCATGACACTCATTTTTAATTTGAAATCTTATTTTTTGTGAATGTAAGTCTTATAGACTGAGATCGCCGTGACTGCTCGGCAACTTCTCCTACAAGATTGTTTTGCATGTAACCTAGATAGTATTTCGTAGGCGCGACAGAGAGTGTTGATTTTCTTTCCTCGTTTCGTGCCAGTTTTTGTTACGCAGTACCTGGACGTAACTGAGGGCAAGATTGTAGCTTTCGTCTGGCTGGGTAGCCACAGAAGCTATAAACGAGTCCCAGAGCACGAACGCATCGCATGCAGTAAAATCGTGTTGTACCACGTGGTGTTGGTTTCATTGGCGGCAACTCTGCAGACAGCTTCGGCATTGTAGCTGCTAAGCGTGGTCGATAAGGCAACCACGTGCGCAACCTTCCCATTCAAATAACAGGCGGCAAGTAATGTAGGTAGCCTACCTTCATAAACACGCGTTAGTTACATGGCAGTCATTCGAAAATATAAGTTACAGGTATTATTTTAGTTGGTTATTTAACGACGCTGTATCAACTACTAGGTTATTTAGCGTCGATGAGTGTGGTGATAGCGAGATGATATTTGGCGAGATGAGGCCGAGGATTCGCCATAGATTACCTTGCATTCACATTACGGTTGGGGAAAACGTCGGAAAAAACCCAACCAGGTAATCAGCCCAAGCGGGGATCGAACCCGCTCCCGAACGCAACTTCAGACCGGCAGGCAAACGCCTTAACCGACTGAGCCACGCCGGTGGCTTACAGGTATTATGAAGTAATAAATGTTTAAGTATAATATCAGAAACTTGACACTAAAATAGAAATAAATTCATTTATTCATAGTTTTCTGCCCAAGGGCAGGTCTTTCACTGCAAATTCAGCATTCTCAAATCTTTACTATTTTCCGTCTTCTTAGTAAACGCATACGATCCATATCTTAATGTTGTCTATCATCTGGTATCTTCTACCAGTTGGCCTGGATAGCGTAGTCGGTATAGCGCTGGTCTTCTGTGCTCGAAGTTGCGAATTCGAACCCAGCCCAGGTCGATGGCATTTAAGTGTGTTTAAATGCGACAGGCTCATATCAGTAGATTTAATGGCATGTAAAAGAACTCCTGCGGGACAAAATTCCGGCACATCGACGACGCTGATATAACCTCTGCAGTTGCGAGCGTTGTTAAATGAAACATAGGCCTAATTTAATTTTTAGATATCTTCTGCCCCAAACTTTCCTCTCGTTCACCATTACTTCCAGTGCATCCTTCAATGGCAGTTTCTTCTTAGGC
This sequence comes from Periplaneta americana, assembly GCF_040183065.1. NCBI lineage: Eukaryota > Metazoa > Arthropoda > Insecta > Blattodea > Blattidae > Periplaneta > Periplaneta americana. Next base: position 89,070,638 of record NC_091120.1, on the reverse strand, counting down.
ATTGACCCTGCCGATTTATCTTTCTGTTTCTGGTCAGTTTCAGTATTATTACTTCTTCACCCAATATTTATAGCACACTTTCATTTCTTATTCTGTCTGTCCACTTTACACGCTTCATTTTTCTCCATATCCACATTTCAGATGCTTCTAATCGTTTCTCTACCCTTCGCTTCTCCATATTGTCCATGTTTCCGCCCAAAACAACGTCACACTCCACAAAAAATAATTCACTAAAATATAGTAGTAACATTTCAGACACAAATTAAATTGCTATGGTCAGTGAAAGGTTGCTCCAAATTGGATAAACTAATAAATGAAGACATATGGAGAGAATTGAATTTTAGGCTATATTCCATAGTTAATAATATAAATTAGATGAATAGAACTGGAAAGAACATGTACTAAGAATGAATGCAAGATGATTACCGAAAGAAATTTTAACATATATACCGAAAGAAAAACGAAATGTTTGTAGATCACGTAAAAATAGTCATTTCTGAGAGTTGAACAGGAATACATTTCCTAAACAGGATAGAAGAAGAAGACGTCCACTGCATAGAATTACAATGGTCAAATGTGGTTCATAAACACAAACCCTAAAAAATGGTGAAAAAGTCGACGGTATCTGACTTTAGAGTACTAAGATCGATGTGAAATGTGTATAAAATGAGAACAGAGCAAGTATCCATCGTGGCTTTTCTTAATTTTATCGCCTCTGAATAGCTTCTGTAGATGAAGAAACTTTAAAATAAATATTTATTGTTACCACCACCGCCTTTCCCTTATCTGTTCTCCCTCTTTCGCTATTACAGTATCACAAGAAACTCTGATGTGTGGATCAATAGTTGGATTTGTCTGATATCTGTAAATCTCGACTTGTGCACATCTCTTTATATTAATATGAGTTGCATTTACTTATTTCATGTTGTGGAATTATATAGGGATCATTATTCAGCTTTGGTATAGTCTGAATATTCATATCTTCAGAATAATTGAAGCCCAATTTATTTTGTTGCAGTAATTAAATCATTCCGTACATATGTTGTCACTCAGAATCAGTAGGTTAGTTGAAGGCTTCTAAAAATACTTTAGATGCTAACCGTTCTTCAGATCACATAGTCCGTTAAGAGTGACAAATCCGTGTCTTTATTTTACTTTTATCTTATTTTTCTTACCTTATTATTTGAGTATATTTTATGTTTCGAATTACAGAATTAAGTGAAAAGAATAATTTATCTTCTAACGATCCTCGCTAATATTGATACACACACACACACACACACACACACACACACACACATATATTGCAAAAATTCTAACACTGTTGAAAGTGAATAAAATTATGTAAAAGCAATAATATTATCCCGAAAATAACATAATTATATAATTTAAGCATACCAAACTTTTATAAAACATTGCCATTATCAAAATCTCTGTACAGCTCATAGACATTAAGAAAACACAATTTTTTAGTTGGTTATGTAATGACACTATATCTAGGCTATTTAGCATCGGTGGGATTGGTGATAGCAATATGGTATTTGGCGAGATGAGGCCGAGGATTCACCATAGATTACCTGATATTCGCCTTACGGTTGGGGAAGACCCAACCAGGTAATCAGACCAAGCGGAATTCGAACCAACGCCCTAGCGCAACTTCGGATCGACAGGCAAGCGCCTCATCCGACCGAGCTACACCGGAGCTCACACACAATTAAAAAGAATAAAAGGAGTGGAGATGCAGTTACTAAAGTTCGGCAGAACATACACCATTGGATCATAAAAATTATGAAATTCGCTAAAAATTGAAAATTTGAAGTTCAGTCGACACATTAAACACATACAGAAGAAATTGACTGTGTCTTTTAAAACTGATTACCGGCGTAGCTCAGGCGGTAGATATGTTTGCCTGCTGTTCAAAGACTGCGTTCGGCGTGCATTCGTTTCCCACTTGGATTGATTACGTACCACACAAGCTCTGGAATTACAGTATAAACATACCGGGAAAAGAACAATATTACGGTCCAAAATTATCATTTGTTTTTATAATTCATGATGACTAGAACACACTGATTGGTCTAATCCTTGGAGCTATTGGAGATAATGATATTTATACTTATTAAGTGTTATTAAAACAAATTACATACAGCTCGATTCAGCGTAAATGGCCCCTGTCCTTGGTTGTTTGGCTAGTGAGCGAGCTGTGTCCTAAGAAAGAAATTTAATCACAAATGTGCATAGGAGGGGAAGAGGAAAGAGGAGGAATGAAAATAATATCTATGCTCGAAGCTGAGGGACACTTATGTCAAGAAAATATAAGTCATCATGATATTATTTAGTCAACAGACGTAGTGTTTAGTAACGGGACATTTGGAAGAATATTATGTTTTAAGACGGAGTGTACCGCGAAGGAAGTGTTAGGTGTTATGACTGCGCCGCCTGACCTGTGTGACCCAGCCCTCCAATAGTGATGAGTAACTCGCTCTTGGTCTATCTACTTACTTTTTGCAGGGGCAAAATCCCTGAAACAAGCTGTACGCACTTGGCAGAAATCACAAACTCGTTCATTTTAATTTTTAATGACCAAAATAAAAATAAATACTTTAACTTCTGTAAGAGTGTGTTGACTTTAATGTGTAACTATGTTGGAAATAATAAGTTTCTAGATATTATCCTTTACCTCTGAACTGTAGGTATAATAATAATAATAATAATAATAATAATAATAATAATAATAATAATAATAATAATAATAATAATAATGTTTTATTTTCGCTGGCAGAGTTAAGGCCATAAGGCCTTCTCTTCCACTCAACCAGCCTTAATCAATACAATACATAAATTTAAATTACAAATATTTTCACTACACTTAAAAGGTTCTCCAGCAATAATCTTCACTACACATTTATTTAAATTTAGATAAATCTATAAGGTAAAGTAGTAACTTAATTTATGAGCTAATTTAATTCAATGAATTATAATTAATTTAATATTTGAGATAGCTAGTAAAATTATGAAAATTAATTTAATATAAGCTTACTAGGACTATGTTACAGGGAGAATATATATATTTCTATTTCTATAATGAGAATATTAATGTAATTGCCATTAGAGGTTTTGTAAATCTATTTAGAGAAATTAAAGATAATAATAATAAGAATGGACAGATGTTAGTTTCATTATAAGTAACAAATATTAATCAGCAATTCATCTGTTAAGTAAGAATTTATGTAATTTTGACCTAAATGAAGCTATTGTCCAACAACCCCTTATATCACTCGGAAGCGAGTTCCAATTTCTAACAACTGAAACTGTATAGGATGAAGAATATAAAGATGTCTTGTGGTAGGGTATAATGAGTAAATTGTTATAATGAGATCTTGTACTTAGCTGATGATATGCGGATAAATTTTGAAAACGAGAAGCCAAATAGTAGGTATGGTTTCAGTTAACAAAAAAATTATATTCAAAACTAATAATAGTGAATAAAAATGATACTATGATGGATTTTATTGGAAAACTCAATGAGTATCATTCACCAATGTTATATTTTTTGTGACAGTTGTGAATGGTGATATCGTGCCTGATCGCGTGAATTTCAATCATATCTTACAGTAATATAGTAAATTTTGCATTTCATTTCTAGGAAGCAAACATGTGATATGAGATTTCCTGGCTATTCCAAATTCCTGGAAATTAGCGGAGCATTGTTGTCGACGTATACAAAACCCTTTGTCCCAGGTTACACCCTATTCCTGGAAGCTTACATTGAAGTAGAGGGAAGCTTGCTGAACATTATGGTCCAGATGTGATGATGAATGGCTCTGTACGCTGTACTTGATGAAGCGGTTGTCTGCCCTTGTGGCGTCCTTGTGCCGAGCAATAGTTAGTCATTCCAGTACAGTGTTCGGACACCTCAGATGTGCTGTGCGATATGGTGAATGTCATTTACTATTGTTTTCTGTCAGATGTGAAAGGAAGTTAACTCTAAATCGTTTTCTTTTTCACTTTCTTGACCATTCTCTGCCTCCTTCCCTCTTCTTTTTCCCCTTCTCCTCCTCCTCCTTCTTCTTCTTCTTCTTCTTTAATTTTCATCTTCTTTCCAGTTCAGTTAATTACTTGGCGGCTTCTCATGGAAGATAACCGAGATTTGATTTCGGATAGGTCCTTTGGGGATTTTGTGGACAGGTTTTCTCTGAGGACGTCACTTTCTCTGCCACTATCGCTATATTTTCGGCATATCATCATCTCCTCATTTTCAGAACATGGGAGGGGTAATAATAAAGGAAGAATAATAAAGTGCATAAGATTTGTTGATGATATGACGTTATTAGCAGAAGAGGAGACGTATGTATGTAATGTAATGTTATGTATATATGTAATTGTATTGTATTGTATTGTATTGTATTGTATTTTATGTATGTACTGTATGTATGTATTTATTCACACTGCAAATGGTTAAATATCCAGTGGCAGTGGTAACTAATAACTCAATAATGACAAATAATAATAAACACAATTAATAATAAATTAATAATAATTAATAATAATAATAAATCATAATACTAATAAATAATAATAAGAAGGTATAATAATATTAACAAGGAGCATTCTAAATTAAATGAAGCAGGTTCACTTAAAATAACATTTAAAGTAAGTCTAATTTTTATCTCAACCCTAAGTTCAAACTAAAACCCATGGGTATGATATGTTCATACATCCACAAGTACATTTCAGCACTACACTCATTTCGCTGTCAACTCACTCACTGCACTGGAACTACGACACATGTCACTGATACTATCCTGATTTCACAAACACTTCAAAAACATTTCAGTTTTCAAATACTTTGCTCTACCACTATAAACTATAAAACTTCACTGCCACAAACACACTTCACTTACACAGCACACTTCACTGACACAACATACTTCTTGACTGATACAACACTTCAAATAACAAAACATCAATTACACTCTTTAAATAGTGTGCATAATATACTACCGTCTATTAGTAAAGTCCTTAAGCCTATTTTAAATACATTTTTGGTTATTGGGATATGCTAGTGGAGCTAAATGATAGCTGTGAGCAGTGTGGGATGAAGATAAATGCAAATAAGACGACTATATTGGAAGAAAAATAAAGTAGGTAAACGTGCGAATATTAAATGAGGCACTAGAGCAAGTAGTCCCGCGCCATGACATCGTGTCTAAGACATCCTGCCTAGGACTCGAGTTACGGAATGCGCGCTGGCTTGAGTCCTCATGGGGAAGAAATTTTCTCATGAAATTTCGGCCATTGTATGAGACCGGTGCCCACCAAGCATCGTGATGCACTTGGGAAGCTACGATAGGTAGCGAAAATCCGATTTCGTATACCAGCTATAACGGGTGGGGGGTTCTCCATTCTGGTTGGATGATCATCCACCTCTGCTTTGGCATGTGGATGTGAGGCCAGCAGCCGGCTGGTCGGTCTAGGCCCTTCACGGGCTGTAGCACCACGGATTATATAGCTTTTGTGAACGGAAAAGAACAATAAGCGTACATAAAGAATAATCAATTACCTATCCAAGGAAAGGTCATTTTTTGAAGTCTCAGCACATCTCTGATTCTTGATTAAAATCTCACAGCTACTATTAGTTCTCTCAGACATAGTATTATAATTCTGAGCCCTGTTCCTTATATTGTAATTGAATGAATGACGAAGTTTACTAAAGCGATCGTACAATACATGATGCTCATGCATTTCTATATAGGATCGAGATACATCACTTTATCCACTGTGCAAACTGTGCAAATCCATTTGAATGTGTTTCTAAATTTGAACAGTGATAATTTTCTAATTAAAATGGGTTATTCAGAGTTTTGTTGAAGTGCTTTCAACAACTTAGGGTTCTCTTCACGAAAATAATGAATCCACATATTTATCCTAAAACGCTTAATCCTTGAGATACAGCCATGTATTCATTCTCTAGTGCCATTATGAAAGCCAAACGCTGACGAAGCTGTCTGACGAAATCAACAATTCATACGGAAGGTTAAACTGAGGCAACCGAGTTCAATATCTGTCTTTCGTAGACTACATTATGAATTTTCCCTTGTTTCTACAACCCAAGCGGGTTATGCCGTATGAGAAAATGAGCAATTTGCTGTTGCAGTATTGTCGCTTCACTCGCTGTTTCGGTGTGCATATTTTGGAATTAGCAGCAATTCCTGTCACGGCTCGCAGAGCTCTGTCTCCGACGAACTCGTGTGTGCATGTTGGTGTGTGACTAATCCGGGCCCGTAGAAAGAGAGAACGGGAGAGAGTGAGGTAGGTGCTTGCCCGGTGCAAAGCAAACTCGCTGGCACTTGAGCGTTGCGTGACGTCATCCGATCGATTCCCGTCCGAGCCCTCTACCCGGGCGATGTGCCTCCCGCGTTCTAGATTACGAATGTTTACCAATTCCTGGAATACTCCTTGCTTCAAGAAGGGTTTGGATGCAGTCTTCGTTGTGCCTAGAGCATCAGCATTTACCAAGTAATATTTTTAACATCAATTTAATAGTTTTTATATCAGACTACTTATTTCGATATAGCAATAGTTGTGTGTTGTCTCTGTAGTTAAAAATCGTTGTAACTACAGAGGATATTCAGAGTCTATGAGATTATGTAGCAATAATGAAGCAATGGTGGAATGAAAGTGAAGGAACTCTAAGTTCCGGAAGAAAGTTTCCTCACAACTGAGCTATTATGCAGAAATATTAAAAGATCTTTCTGAAACCGAACAGTTGGCCCTTTGAGGAGAATTCTTCAGTTACTAAGCTACAACTGGGCTTGTAGAACGCACCTCATTTTATCATAGAACAGCATTTCTCTTGCATCCGTTAAAACTTCAAATTCTAATAATCCTTTTCTACGCATTTATGTCCTATTTTAAGATTTCTTGAGTGTACTGTTATAACAGAAAGTATTTGCTATAATTTATTATGAGTGTCTTTTTTGTCCAACTTGTCGTTAACTATAACAATGTTAATGCTTAAATAATTTCACAGCTAAAGCAATAGTAGAGTATGAAAGAACTAAAGTTTTCATGCAGTTTTTAGTGTGTGTGTGTGTGTTTGCGTGCGTGCGTGCGAGAGAGAGACTTGTTCACATAATATAATGCACGATCTTGTTGATTCTTTCTTCTTATAGTTTACTTTATAACGTTTATTGATAAATTCTAAAAACTTAAAAAAGATTAAAACTTTAGAGTTGATAAAATTGCGTTTAAAGTAGATAATGTACCTTGGGTTGCCTTATGGTTCCGTTTCGGTGTGATTTCCGCCGTCGTCAGCGGTCAACGGTCTACTGCAGCTGTCGCGCTTATCCCTTGTTACATTGTTTTTGAGTAAACAAGATGATGCAACTCTTTTCATAGGTGTTATTTAAAAGCAATGGAAATTATGTTGAAACCATAATTTGATTCTTTGGCATACTGTTTCCTATAAAATCGGCGGTGGAAGATTATAGCTATATAACTATTTCTGTGTTTGTAATATTTCCACTTATTTGAAACTATAGAATGTTCCTTAATTCAAATTCATTCTGGCTAAAACCAGTAACAAAAATAAATCCATGAAAGTTGCGTTCAGTAATGTATCATTTTCTCATTTACTTACTTACAAATGGCTTTTAAGGAACCCGAAGGTTCATTGCCGCCCTCACATAAGCCCGCCAGCGGTCCCTATCCTGTGCAAGATTAATCCAGTCTCTATCATCATACCCCACCTCCCTCAAATCCATTTTAATATTATCCTCCCATCTACGTCTCGGCCTCCCTAAGGGTCTTTTTCCCTCGGTCTCCCAACTAACACTCTATATGCATTTCTGGATTCGCCCATACGTGCTACATGCCCTGCCCATCTCAAACGTCTGGATTTAATGTTCCTAATTATGTCAGGTGAAGAATACAATGCGTGCAGTTATGTGTTGTGTAACTTTCTCCATTCTCCTGTAACTTCATCCCTCTTAGCCCCAAATATTTTCCTAAGCACCTTATTCTCAAACACCCTTAACCTGTGTTCCTCTCTCAGAGTGAGAGTCCAAGTTTCACAACCATACAGAAGAACCGGTAATATAACTGTTTTATAAATTCTAACTTTCAGATTTTTGAACAGCAGACTGGATGATAAGAGCTTCTCAACCGAATAATAACACGCATTTCCCATATTTATTCTGCGTTTAATTTCCTCCCGAGTGTCATTTATATTTGTTACTGTTGCTCCAAGATATTTGAATTTTTCCACCTCTTCGAAGGATAAATCTCCAATTTTTATATTTCCATTTCGTACAATATTCTGGTCACGAGACATAATCATATACTTTGTCTTTTCGGGATTTACTTCCAAACCGATCGCTTTACTTGCTTCAAGTAAAATTTCCGTGTTTTCCCTAATCGTTTGTGTATTTTCTCCTAACATATTCACGTCATCCGCATAGACAAGAAGCTGATGTAACTCGTTCAATTCCAAACCCTGCCTGTTATCCTGAACTTTCCTAATGGCATATTCTAGAGCGAAGTTAAAAAGTAAAGGTGATAGTGCATCTCCCTGCTTTAGCCCGCAGTGAATTGGAAAAGAATCAGATAGAAACTGATCTATACGGACTCTGCTGTATGTTTCACTGAGACACATTTTAATTAATCGAACTAGTTTCTTGGGAATACCAAATTCAATAAGAATATCATATAATACTTCCCTCTTAACCGAGTCATATGCCTTTTTTAAATCTATGAATAACTGATGTACTGTACCCTTATACTCCCATTTTTTCTCCATTATCTATCAAATACAAAAAATCTGATCAATAGTCGATCTATTACGCCGAAAACCGCACTGATGATCCCCAATAATTTCATCTACGTACGGAGTTAATCTTCTCAAAAGAATATTGGACAAAATTTTGTACGACGTCAACAAAAGTGATATTTCTCTAAAGTTACCACAGTTGGTTTTGTCCCCCTTTTTAAAAATAGATACAATTATGGACTCCTTCTATTGTTCTGGTACAATTTCCTTTTCCCAAATAGCAAGTACAAGTTTATAAATTTCCACCCTCTTGTATTAATTCTGCTGGAATTTGATCGATATCTGGAGACTTGTACTTTTTCATATTTTCTATCGCAATTTCGACATCTGAAAGCGTGGGTTCGGGTATAAATGGCTCAGCAGTTTGTATTTCAATTTCGTCCCGATCATTTCTATTTGGTCTATGTACAGCTGTCAAAACAAAAAGTGGCCGCTCTCCTGGAACAAAGTTCCCTTCGGGTATCTTCGCTATAATTCGGAGACAGGCGATGTTACATGTTGTTGGACCACGTTGCCTGATATCTACAGTTATAATTGAAGTATTCATTCTGTGATTCGATAGGGTAATGGTAGCGTTCAGGCCTCTTATTCATGAGGTCCTGCGTTCGACTACAACCTCGTGCTTTTTATGTTATTTTTTGTTATGTTTTTGAGAGAGACAAACTATACATAATGGCTCCTTTCTCTTTTACGATTATTTTAGTAATTAACATCAGATTCATTAATATATTATGCCATGACTTTATCATTATCATTATGATATTGTGGCTGCAAATGGAAAGAAAAAAGATTTTATTCTCAATAAAAATATCTTTCGTGGCATAAACAAAACAAATTTACTGGCGTCGGCCTTAAAACATTCAAACAATTAAGCGTTCAAAAAACAAAACAAAAAGCCACAATTCAATATTTAGTCTATCTTCCTCTTATCTCGATCATCTTGCAGTCGAGTGGGCATGGAATCGACTAGTCTTTGCAAATAGCGACTGTTCTTAGACACGATATTCCAGACATTCTGAACATACCCACATACATAAGTGTTCTGTCCATGGGCAGGTCTTTCATTGCAAACCCAGCAATCTCCAATCTTTCCTATTTTCTGCCTTCCTCTTAGTCTCCGCATATGATCCACATATCCTAATGTCTTCTATTATTCTTTTCAACCAGAGACCCAACCAATTCCTTTTTCTCTTTCTAATCAGTTTCAGCATTATTCTTTCTTCACTCACTTTTTCAAACACAATTTTATTTCTTATTCTGTCTGTCCACTTCACACGCACCGTTCTTCACCACATCCACATTTCAAATGCTTCAATTCGTTTCTCTTCATTTCGTCGTAATGTCCATGTTCCTTCCCCATACAATGCCACACTCCACACAAAGCACTTCACTAGTCTCTTCCTTAGTTATTTTTCCAGAGGTCCGCAGAATATTCTTCTTCTTCTATTAAAAGCTTCCTTTGTTTATGTTTGCAGTTTTTCTTGGGAAGGATAGGCCTAAATGCGGTAACATCCCGTTGCTTTCCGCACACCACTATTTCTTTCGCATCTTATTAAATTCCAGGAGACCCAAGCATGGAGATGAGGAGAGTGGATTTGACTAATTGGGCCCTCCGGACTTCACCGAAAGTCACGGCAAGGGTTAAATATTAATTCTATCAGGATGTTTGACCCGATCAGAGACCGGGAAATCTCAATTAGCCTTTGCCCCCCGCATCCTGGACTAGCTTCTACGAATCATCAGAAAATCTTAGAGTGTGATTGGGCCAATTTTTCCGAAAATGTTTCCACACTTTTGCCCTCGTAGCTCAGCGGACGAACGTTGAAATTTAGATGTCAACGTCTCAGGTTCAATTCCTCGTTACTCCTTTTCATTTTATTGTGGTTCAAGATAGTATAATGTAATAATACAAAAAGAAAAACTAATACCAGTATTATGCAACTGGATTTTTCGAAACCTAATATTAAATTTATGTTATTTATATCACTAAAGAACGATTACAATATAAATAACTAGAATATTATTTATACAGTATCACTAAAGAACGATAACAGAATATAAATGATCCTAAATATCGGTTTGTTTAATTAATATAAGATATTATATAATACTTATTTAATTATCTAAATAAAATAACCTATTTTACAAAGAAGGATGGTTATTTGTGTTATAATAATTACTTACATAAAATACAGATTATTTATATTGCGAAAGAACAATAACAATATAAATAACTTGAATATTATTTTATAATGCTAATGAAGGAAAACAGAATATAAATGATAACTTGAATATTATCTGTATCGCTAAAGAACGATAACAATATAAAAAACGTGAATATTATTCATATCGGAATTTCACAGATTTATTACAGATATATTTAAGAAATTGTAGAAGAATAGTAATTAGTAACAGTGTCCTATTTATTCTTCTTGGAGCAAAATTTGTAACTTTTAAAAGTGTGGTTACTATGTTGAAGTGTATGTGTTGTAACGGATGCTTGATTTGTTATGTATGTGAGTCAGTTATGTGATGCTTGATGTCGTCGCAATGTCGTAATTATAGTTTGATTGTGTTTGTATGACTATTGTGTATTAATTTATGATGTATGGTACGGAAGGCTGCGTATTTGTGTTATAGAAGTGTTACGTATGTGTGTTGTTAATGTTTTTGTATGTTTCAAATTGATACCTGATATTTATTTTGCAATCGCAATGCCTAATTTACGGTTTGTTTATGTTTTGTTTACATCGCGTAAGCTAATTTAATTTTCTTTTCTATTTTTCTTTATGCTTATCTTTTTTTGTGTATGAAACTATAGCCCTAACATACATATGTAAAATAGGGCTAACCACCATTGGAGATACAATAATAAAAATTGTTATTCATATCGTTATAAAACGATAACAGAATACAAATGATGACTTGAATTTTATTCATATCTCTAAAGAACGATAACAAAATATAAATAACGTGATATCCATAAAGAACGATAACTGAATATAAATGATAATTTGAATAGCATTTACATCGCTAAAGAACGATTAAAAAATAAAATGAAAACTTGAAGAAGGCCCGAACCCACAACCTTTGAATCACTAAACAAGCACTCTACCGCTGGCCTACGAGGCGCAGACATGGAACACTTTCATAGTTCGGGAACTGCTTGTACAAGCACATGCATCGTGTAACATCGCCGCGACCCGAAGTGGACTTTGAAAATATTCGCTGTTCACGAGTGCGGCCACTTTTTTTTTTTGACAGCTGTACATTTAGTAGTTGCGCAAAATAGTTTTTCCATCTGTTTAGGATTGATGGAGAGTCTGCAAGCAAGTCACTATTCTCATCCTTGATCACGTTTACCCTTGGCTGATATCCGTTCTTAAATTCCTTTATACCGTTATATAAATCTCTAATGTTTTTATTCTTACTATTTGTTTCTACCTCATTCAGTTTTTCCTTCAAGTAACCTCTCTTTTTATTCCTAAGTGTACGACTTGCTTCCCGTCTTTCATTGAAATAATTATCTCTCTTCTCCTCAACTGGATCCTGTAAGAATTTCAATTTTGCCAGTTTCCTTCTTTCTACTACCATGCAACAATCTTCATCAAACTACTGTTTCTTTTTCTTAGTTTCATAATAATCTATGCTCTGATCAGCTGCAATTTTGATACTATCTCTGATATTTTCCCACACGCTATTAACATCTAATTCTTTCTCAACTTCGTCGGAACTTTCTGAAGTGGCAAACCTATTCGAAATTTCGACCTGATAATTTTGCTTAGCTTCCTCGTCCTTTAATTTCAAAATATTGAATTTAGTAATATTAACTTGTTGCTCTACTCGCTTGGCTACTAATAATCTTTCTCTTAATTCTCCAATCACCAAATAGTGGTCAGAAAGTTCGAATATCTACTATACTAGTATGTCTCCGTTTATCTATCAAGATGTGATCTATTTGGTTGTGTGTCAATCCATCTGGAGAAGTCCAAGTATATTTATGTATATCCTTATGGGGGAATGTTGTACTTTTGACAATTAAATTTTTCGATGTGGCAAAGTTGACTAATCTAACTCCATTGTCACTACTAATTGCGTGTAGGCTCTCTTTTCCAATAGTTGGTCTAAAAATATCCTCCCGTCCTACTTTAGCGTTGAAATCCCCCAATAAAATTTTCATGTGATATCTAGGGAACTGATCAAAAGTATGTTCCAATTCCTCATAGAAGCTATCCTTTATATGGTCGTCTTTCTCTTCTGTAGGGGCGTGAGCATTTATAACTATGATGTCGCACCATCTACCCTTAAGTACTAAATATGATAACCTGTCACTGATAAATTCGACCTTTTTTACTGCTGATTTTATTCTTTTATGAACAAAGAATCCTGTTCCTAATTGGTGATTATTGTTTCGTTCCCCATAATACAACAAGTAATCTCCTATTTGTGATATGCCATTCCCATCTAACCTAACCTCTTGTACTCCCACGAAGTCTATTCTATATCAAACTAGTTCTTTTGCTACTAATGTTACCCCTCCTGTTCTATAAAGACTAGTTACGTTCCAAGTGCCAAATCTCAAAACCTTATTCCTTTGCTGTGGTCGTGCCAGAGAATCAGTCCTATTCCGAGGCTTATTGTAGGGATTCGTAACAAGCTGTTTTTTACGGTGATGGGTTGTTAGCCCTTCGCCCAACCCCCAAGCTGGAGGACCACCCCTTATCGGCTGTTCACGACTGCTTATTCAATATATTCGCAGCTACCCTCCATATCTGGAGGCCGTCTCCTCTATCCGCAACCTGAGGACGCTCCATGCCTTGGTGATAGGGACCCACAATACATGGATCATTTTCTCATACTGCAAAGAAATGAGATAGTACATATAAAGGATCTTCTTTGAATGTTTTGTTTTTCCTTCTTGTCTTGGTTATAAGGTATACAGTGCGCCCATTTTATTTTCTTATCGCCAAGCGCGCCTTACCCCGCAGCTATTTATGAGTTTCCCTTACAAGCTAACAGTGAGGTAGCACAAGACAAAAGCAAGACAATTGGACTCACCCTGTTTCTATGGAAGGGAGTTAAGTTTCCTGCTGGTTTGACAGTCAGTAGGCCTGCTAGCGAGAATTTCTTTAGTGGTGATCGTGTGATTGAAATGGGGGTTTACAACAACGAGTGTTTGTTTCTCATTCATTCTATTACCTCTGCTCGGTAAATGCAAAGAACTTTTGCAGAGAATTTTCCAGATGTTGATTTCTTAGTTATCCTATCGTGTAACCTTATAATCTTGTTAGAAAAGGGAGAGACTGGAAATACACAAGAAAGAAAGCGTAGTAGGAAGTGACATGTTTTTACATAGGATATTGTAAATGATCAAACATTTCGTATAGAACGTTTATAGATAAAGCTATGTATTTCTTTTTTATTTTTAATGCAATAATTATCGGATATGAAGAGTGACTTTTCATGATTATACTGACGGAGGTTGGTAGCTGACAGTGAAAGTGTCGCTTAGTGATAAGAAAATATGAGCGCACCGCATCTCGCTCATTATTGATCATATCTATACAGGGTGATTCGTAAGTACCTGTACAAACTTTGTAGGTGTAATATAGAGGTAAAAATAAGACTAAAATGTTCTATACAACTTTTCCCGCAAATCCTTACTTCCAGACTTATGATGCATAATGTCCTTTCTTGCTAGGCATCAAAAACATGGGCGAATAAGACCATCGGCTGTATCATGTTTGCCTACATAGTGATTGCGGTAAATGTTTGTTATTCGTACACTCCACTACAGTTGATACCGACTTCATAGGACTTTGTTTACTGTACGTAAGTATGTACTGAACTTGGAATGTTACAGAGTCGGTTGAACTCATTTCGAATATTTTCACAGCCAATTTGAGTTCGTTGCTGTAATTATGCTATGTTCGGAATTTGAGTGGCATAAACGAGTGCCTTCAGACGACCCCAGAAGTAGAAGTCCAGGGGGTTTAGGTCCGGTGATCTGGCTGGCCAAGCAACTCGTCTTGAATGACCTATCGTACCGTACATAACTGATGCCTACTGAACTAACGACTACGATGAATGAATGTATGCTAACGAAACGTGGTGACTGTAGGAAATACAAGAGCGCCATACAACTAAACATAAGTCATATCAGGTCGGAATCAACCGTATTGGGGTGTACGAATAACAAACATCTACCGCATTAGCTATGTAGGCGAACGTGACACATCCGAAAACTTCACTGGCCCATGTTTCTTGTGCCTAGCAAGATCGGACATTATGCATTATAACTCTGAAAGTAAGGATTTGCGGCTAAAGGTTGTATAGAATATTTTAGTCTTATTTTTACCTCTACATTACATCCAAAAACTATGTACAATTATTTACGAATCATCCTGTATAAACTTCATAGTCTAATAGATGTTTGGACAGTTTTATACAGTTTGTCTTGAGTGCCTGTCATCTTTGCAAGATAATTTAAACAACTTTCGCATAATATGGCTCTGGAAAACAAACAGTACGTTATCCACAACTGATTTTATAAAACTTCCGCAAATAAGAACCGTTATGTTTTTATACCTTATTGTAACTTACGTTCCTCACGTTCGTGACTATAAGCTATGCGGGTTGTCTAACCTTGGCTATAACTGGCTCATGTAAACCCACATATGCTAACAAGTTTGGGATTTTTATGTGGGCGGCAGCCATTCTGAGATAAGATTACTAGCCTTTTTTCATTCAGGTAGGCTGTGATAAAATGTAACTTTGAATTGCCCTTGGAGCTTAAAATAGTCCTGAAAGGAAATCATAAAAAACTTAGACGACTTTTGAATCTTGAGAGAGATAGGCCTAATCATTGTCGCCGTAGATATTATGAAAACCACAACTGATATTATAATGGTCAACGTAACCAATATTATCACTTTTATTGTTAGCATTGTCGTCAGTGTTATTATTATCATCATCCTAAATATCAGTAATACGAATAAGAACAATAACATTTAGATGTATGTTACTGCCAGGGGTTTAAAGGCTTCTTTTTCTCGCTTTTTATGCAGTTTTGTGCGATATTTTTTTCCATGATCTCACCCGTACTCCAATGCTTTATTCAGTCCTCCATGTTTCATTTGTAGATTTCCTTCCTATATGTACTTAATTATAAAAATACGCATTTGCCAATGTTTGTTAAGAATTATTCAGGTTGTACTTACTGGCTTATAAGGAACCCGGAGGTTCATTGCCGCTCTCACATAAGCCCGCCATTGGTCCCTATCCTGTGCAAGATTAATCCACTCTTTACCATCATATCCCACCTCCCTCAAATCCATTTTAATATTATCTTCCCATCTACGTCTCGGCCTCCCCAAAGGTCTTTTTCCCGCCGGCCTCCCAACTAACACTCTATATGCATTTCTGGATTCGCCCATATGTGCTGCATGCCCTGCCCATCTCAAACGTCTGGATTTAATGTTCCTAATTATGTCAGGTGAAGAATACAATGCGTGCAGTTCTGCGTTGTGTAACTTCCTCCATTCTCCTGTAACTTCATCCCTCTTAGCCCAAATATTTTCCTAAGAACCTTATTCTCAACATCCTAAACCTATGTTCCTCTCTCAAAGTGAGAGTCCAAGTTTCACAACCATAAAGAACAACCAGTAATATAACTGTTTTATAAATTCTAACTTTCAGATTTTTTGACAGCAAACTGGATGATAAAAGCTTCTCAACCGAATAATAACAGACATTTCCCATATTTATTCTGTGTTTAATTTCCTCCCGAGTGTCATTTATATTTGTTACTGTTGCTCCCAGATATTTGAATTTTTGCACCTCTTCAAAGGATAAATTTCCAATTTTTATATTTTCATTTCGTACAATATTCTGGTCACGAGACATAATCATATACTTTGTCTTTTCGAGATTTACTTCCAAACCTATCTCTTTACTTGCTTCAAGTAAAATTCCCGTATTTTCCCTAATCGTTTGTGGATTTTCTCCTAACATATTCACGTCATCCGCATAGACAAGCAGCTGATGTAACCCGTTCAATTCCTAACCCTCTCTGTTATCTTGAACTTTCCTATAGCATAGTCTAGAGCAAAGTTAAAAAGTAAAGGTGATAGTGCTTCTTCTTGCTTTAGCCTACAATGAATTGGAAACGCATCTGACAGAAACTGACCTATACGGACTCTGCTGTACGTTTCACTGAGACACATTTTAATTAATCGAACTAGTTTCTTGGGAATACCAAATTCAATAAGAATATCATATAAAACTTCTCTCTTAACCGAGTCTTAGACTATGCCTTTTTGAAATCAATAAATAACTGATGCACTGTACCCTTATACTCCCATTTTTTCTCTGTTATCTGTCGAATACAAAATATCTAAATCAATAGTTAATCTATTACGTCTAAAACCACACTGATGATCCCCAATAATTTCATCTACATATATTCAGGTTGTAGTCTTATAATTCAAATTTAAATAATTTCGAGGTGATATAGTGTATAACATAGGGTAATTTCGCAACTTAAGTCACGCTATTTCATAACGAGCTACTAGTGACGCAGCTAAGTGGCTTCGTCTGAAGGGAACCTTATTTTTGCGGCCTTCTGCCGACACGAAAACAATCAATTATGTCCGACCGGCTGGAATTTGTTTGTCTTACTCTAAACCTCCTCTGAATGAATTCCTATACAGACCATCTTAATAGACGGAATAAGAAATTGACTCAGTGTTTACAAAACATGTAATGAAAGTAAAGTCTCTAACACGCTTTAATGTTGTTAAACAACACTCGTCCCCTGCACACTACATACAACGAGCCGCTTGCAGCTGCGGCTGCCACCTATTTCACGGTTAATGTGCTATATTAACTTCATTATTACTGTTAGTGGTCATATTAGTAAAGCACATTTCTCTCGCAAAACTTCAAAAGCTGTGTAACCGTGAGACTTATTCCACATTATATTCTCGAGGAAGAGTATATAGTAATAGACTTCTTCCTTACACAGACAAATAGCGGTTGCACCAGAGTAAAACGTGTAAAAAGTAAATACAAATTTTACCGTTTCTAATACTGTCTTTGCTAGTAAGGAGCAATATTCTTTGTAATGTAATTTTGCTCCTTCTAGCCCAAAGCAACTGTGAGAATAAGATAAGAAAAGAGAGAGCGCGCGAAAATGGAAATGGGAAGGTTTCAATTGTGAATTATAATGAATACAACATTTATACCAATCACTTCTCGCTATCTTTGAATTTCGTACTCCCGAGTTGGCTCAATTACGCGAAATGAAGTGTGACTCATATTTTCGAATTCAATTATTCACGGCCGTGTGCAGCATGTAGAAACAAATTATTTGTTAACTTTACATTTTCAACCTTTTCTTTTTGACGAACAATACGTTTTACCCGTACCGTGTATGGGCATCCGTTTCGGGAATTTCAAATGATTATAAATAAGATTATGAGTAGAGCCCGGAAGGTAGGCAAAATGCCTTTTTTAACTGAGTAGGTACATTTGCGAATTTAATAGAGAAATACATGTTTTCGCAAATTTCGGGACGATAGGCCAGTTTTTAGTTTGCCTTTTTTGCCTATTTTACTTCCGTTGCCTATTTTAAAGTTTAATACCTTATTTTGCCTTTTTTTCAGTTATTTTCTGCTATTATGTAGATATATAATAAATAATCAGTACGAGGTAAAAATTGCGCGAATTCCGAATATATAGTATTAAAAATAAATAGAGTTATTTTATAAATGAAGTATCTGTTACAAAATTTAAACGACATTTTTTAATAATGAGAATCTGTTGAGACCACCTTGTCATTATCGATTCCACCGACGCAAAATAACCATGCTACAGCGACATTAAATTAATTTCCAAGAATAGTAAACGAAATAATGAGTTGCATTGCAATTATGACGAAACCGCCCTACGTTACCGTGTGTGCATACTCGGACAGAAGCTCGTGTCATGTTGCCAGGCTATATATTCGAATGGTAATAGGTTTTGCTTCCGAATCTCTGTGGAATGCAAGCGATGGATGATAAACGGATCGGTGTTTCCGAGCGTTCCTGGAACTCATCTGTTATCCCTTGTTTATTTAATGCTGTCCGCAAACTGGTTTCCAGCTCCGGTATTGGTTTTCACGAAAATAATGGAAATCGTGTGATTCATACCAGTCACGTAGCTCGCGTCTGGAACTTGTCTCACGATGACAGGTGTTGCTTTTATAATTTTATGTTGCCCCTTTCTCTATAAACTTATATATTATACAGTCATGCAGACGAAGGTCTGCTCTTTAATCGTAAGACGGAAAGAAATGTACGTTTACTATTTTGGAGGTCGTTCGGACACTACATGTTTCATCTCCAGATGATACAATGTTATAATTAAGGTTGTGACATCAGTTCAGTATAAACATTATTTGATAAATTTTGCAGAGAACTATTATTAAATCCTATTTACGTCAGAAAATGGATTTTTTTTATTCTTTGAACGGAATAGTGAACAGTGTAAACAACCCTCATAATGATCCATTACCAAACATTTTACAATTACTATTACTTGTTTCCTGCATATACGTAAATTTAATACGAACAGAGTACTTTATTTTTCAAGACATCTTAGTGTTTTATCATGGATTTATTTACTTAAAGTATTTCCTTCTGAAAATGTAGTCTTAAAAAGTTGTAAATCCGTGGCATGACAACCCATGGAAATCCAAGGACGACCAGTCAACCGCTAGCCTCACGTCCACATGCCTCAGCACAGATGAACGATCATGTAACCAATACAATCATGCAACCAATGTGACTCTCGGGTCTTACAGCTGGGTTTGCGAAGCTGGATTTCGCTATTCACGATAACTCTCCAAATGCATAATTATGCTCGGTGGGCACTGGTGCCACACATTGGCCGAAATTGAATCGGTCATTTGTAAAGCCACATGAGTCCACTTCTTTACGAAAATGAGTTATCGGTACTATAGGAAGCACTATAGGTAGTTGCATCATTTCCAGTCAAGACAACGTGAGTCCAATCATTACTATAAAATATTAAAATATTGAGTTCTTTCAAAACCACATCAGTCCCGGACTCATGTGGCTTTAACGCTTAACGCCATGATGCAGCCATGACGCATTTGCTATCATGCACTTCTTTGTCAAGGTGTTGGACAGTGAGCGTAATTCCAAGAGTTCTGTAGAAGAAAAAATCAACAGTGTTCTATGAAAGTACCTGTACGAGATAAAATAGACATTTTTAACAAAACTGCGTCATTTGAAAGCAAAAATGAATAAGATGTGTATCTGTGTACCTTCAAGGACTTGTAGAAGTGCATGATATAAAGAGAAAAAGTCCTTCTAAGAGAGATCCCAAAGCAAGAAGCACCGTCTTTTTGGAGGGATAATGTGCAATTTATGTTATTTTCTTATTGTGAACTAAAGCTATGTCTGTACTCGTACATTGCCATTAAACATGTGACACACTGGTATGAAAATTCATTACTCGCGAATAACTTCTTTTAAGTCGAGTATATTTTGAATTTAATTTGTGAATGATATGAATCATTTTGAATATGAAATAAAAATAACAATATAAATTGATTTGAACCTATATAATAATGTATTTCACACTACAACAAACAATACACTCTACATTTTGTCAGGCTACTGGGGTTGTTATTATTGGTACTTGTTAAAACAACATGAGTCCAAGAAATTAAAAAATATTTTAAGGTGATATGAAATGAGATAATTAAGATATAATGCTTTTGTAATTAGACATACTAATGTATGGTCCGTTGCGGATAGAGGAGACGGCCTCCAGATATGGAGGGTAGCTGCGAATATATTGAATAAGCAGTCGTGGGCAGCCGATAAGGGGTGGTCCTCCAGCTTGGGGGTTAGGCGAAGGACTAACAACCCATCACCGTAAAAAAACAGCTTGTTACGAAACCTAACAGTAAGCCTCGGAATGGCGGTTGAGAAGCTTTTGTCATCTAGTCTTCTGTCAAAAAATCTGAAAGTTAGAATTTATAAAACAGTTATATTACCGGCTGTTCTGTATGGTTGTGAAACTTGGACCCTCACTTTGAGAGAGGAACAGAGATTAAGGGTGTTTGAGAATAAGGTTCTTAGGAAAATATTTGGGGCTAAGAGGGATGAAGTTACAGGAGAATGGAGAAAGTTACACAACACAGAACTGCACGCATTGTATTCTTCACCTGACATAATTAGGAACATAAAATCCAGACGTTTGAGATGGGCAGGGCATGTAGCACGTATGGGCGAATCCAGAAATGCATATAGAGTGTTAGTTGGGAGGCCGGAGGGAAAAAAACCTTTGGGGAGGCCGAGACGTAGGTGGGAAGATAATATTGAAATGGATTTGAGGGAGGTGAGATATGATGGTAAAGACTGGATTAATCTTGCTCAGGATAGGGACCAATGGCGGGCTTATGTGAGGGCGGCAATGAACCTCCGGGTTCCTTAAAAGCCAGTAAGTAAATGTACGGTCCTCCCATAAAACTTTCACAGACGTAACAGAAAATCCATTAACTATAGGTAGTTTTTTTATATTTTTCTCGAAACTTGTTTTCTGTGACTCATGTAGTTTACAAATGACCGATTCAATTTTATGAGAACATTTCTTCTTTCATGAAGACTCAACCAGCGCGTGTTCCAATTTCAGAAAACGAAAGTTGATCTTGATTCGCTGCATGTTAAATGATTTAATTTACGTGTGTTTTAATAGTATATTATGAAACACGTTCATAATGTCATACGTTATGGCACGAGTCAATTTTTGGGGAACGAGCGAAGCGAGTTTCCTAATTTTGGCGAGTGCAATAACTGTATAATAATATAAACGTGTTTCATACGTTATTTTCTTGTACGACATTATAAAACAATTAATAAAGAAATAACATCAGATTTGTAATGACGTAATTAAGTTAAAATGTTGGGAGATGTATGAATTTTCAAAAAGAAATCCATGTTAAGAAAGCGGTTGCGTACAATTTATTTGCCAAGTTTACGTAAAATATCAATTTTACTCTTATTTATTAATGTGTAAAACATGTAATGAGAAAATATTGATTTTTATAGCATCTATTTCTTATTTATTATATTATATATACCGGTATATTAAGTTCTTGCTTCATATTTCAATTTCGTATTTGATCCATCTTTATAATTTTCTTTTCATTGTTGTTCATTAGTCAACTGTCCGAAGACAGGTCTGAACATCACAAGTGATACCATGAAGGCACCACTTATGAGGCAATTAGACCAGGAGATAATGGGATAGGATGGCCAGTTTCTTTCCCCCTCGCATACATCGCCGACTAGCTAATATTACACTAGTCAGGCTTCAGTTGCATACAAATAATATTGTTCTTCCTCTGACACATCTCGTTAAGTGAAATGTACTGCCTGATAATGGATGTACATATCAGCCAGAACCACAATCAGAGGTTTTTTCTTCATTGTTATTTAATATTTTATGTTTGCAGTATTATACGTACAGTTTCCCTGAAAAAGGATGAGACGATTGAATATTCCTAAGTCTCAGATGTAAGACACTGCGCATGATCGGAGACCAGAGCACTGATACACAAGATAACGAATATTGAGTTACTTAAATGCAGGCTATTTGGTTTGTTACTAGCGTCGTTCCGAAATTCACTTCAAAAACTGCAAAAAATATGATAATATAACGTAAATAAAACATAAATCGTGTAGTTAAATCGACAATGGACCTTCATGACTAGATCGACACTCCGCACAGAAAGGAAAGCTTTCATGTCGTTTCAATAGCTCAGACGGTAAGACTTCTGCGTGTTGTGTAGAAGAGTGCGAGTTCGATTCTTAGTCTACACAACGATTTTTTTTGTCTAAATAACGTTGAAATAGCTAAGTAACGTTGAAATAGAGTTTTACAAAGTCCTGAGATTAAGTGTTAATGATCGCAAACAATACAAAATTACTAGTTATAAAAATATAAACTTTAATCTAATGAATGCATTTATACACACACACACATACAAGTAAATGCATATATATTAAAAACTAGCAATTAAAATGAAATTAAAAAATATATATAATAATAGACAAACTTATACAAAGATTTAGAGTCTTTAGGCTATGTCATTTCTTGAGTAATTATTACAATATTTTATTAATAGCTTTCCCATATGTGTAATGTGTAAGAAATGCACTCGCACAAAACAATTTTTGTTAAAAGCGTGCTTTGGATTATTTCATTAACACCCCTTCAGTTAATTTTAACTATTTTATCTACGTGTTTGCAATAGTGTTTCATTTAATGTGCATTCAATTTTATTCATGTTATAATTGAATGAAACAGCACTGTTGCAGTTATTGACTATTTACATGTATTAATACTAATTATTAAATGCATCTGTTAAGTAACCAATTGCAGTATCTTTTGCAAAATCTTGAATGTTTAAGTTGTCAATAATATTTCTGTACTATATACTATAATACGTTAAGAGAATTTGCAATAGATTTGGGAGCGTCTACTTTATAATCATTGGTCTTAATGAAAAAATATTTTCTTTCTTAGGATATCTACAAGTTTAAATTTAATAATATTCCGAATAGGTTTAATTGCATTATCTGAATTTTGTACTTTTCTATTCTAATATATTCTATTTCCCTCTTTCACAAATTTTGATAAATTATACTGTACTTCTTGCAATATTTAAGAGGATCATTACATTGCAACTCATTACATATAGATTCTTCTTTTTAATATATGAGATTTTGGAGTCCCTGCGTTATCTACATGTTTTAACTTTTGAATTTTTTCACAACATTGAGTGGAGAACATCCACTGAAGTGATTATGAAATTAAGTGAAAAATTCAATACATTTACTCTTAATATCATAGTACCAGTATCATATATGTTTTTCCAAGATTCATTTTTTAGACATAAATGTAAATAATCACT
Organism: Periplaneta americana; assembly: GCF_040183065.1. Taxonomy (NCBI): domain Eukaryota; kingdom Metazoa; phylum Arthropoda; class Insecta; order Blattodea; family Blattidae; genus Periplaneta; species Periplaneta americana. Next base: position 89,046,816 of record NC_091120.1, on the reverse strand, counting down.
AGATCCAGCATTTACGATCCTTTCTTAGTTTTTAAATTAATATTTTGAAATTGTTCAGTGACATTGGAAACACTTAGGATTTGTTTAACATGTTCAGACAAGCCATTGATTATAGGTTCTGTCGAATAGGAATTCAGTCTAATTCTGTGTAGAAAACATTTATCAATGGCTGTGCTACTTCAGTTTGTATGCTGTGGGAAAATGACTCTACGACTAAGGTTTCCAGTTTCAAGGAGTGAATTTAATTTACTTTTACGGAAAAGTTCCGAGAGATAATCTATGTTTATGTCACTACAGATCACAAATTCCATATGAGATTTCTAAAGTATTTTCTTTACAAATTCAGTGTTGGCTATAAATATTAATAAATAATGTAAGAAATACGAATGATTGTAGTTATAAGTCTGATTTACATTATAAAAAGCAAGAAGTTACATTCCTCGGCAATATTCGAACTTTCGATGTTTGGTTTTGCCGTCCAACGCACAACCACGGACCTATTCAATGCTTATGTTAATAACCTCCAATTTAGCTGTAGCAATGTGGTGTCATAACTTGGGGTTTGTTTACTTAATGTAATTAGATTTAATTTGATTAGTTTCGCAACAATTGGACTTCCTGTTATATCCTGTTATTTAGATATTTAATTTAGGGTTGATATATTAACTCTTACTATGCAAGATGCCTCTTATTTCAATAATTCTATATCACGTTAAATAGTCATTGTCTACACTAAAGTATTATCGTCATCCCTCATTTCTCATCGTAATGGCGAACCGACGTGACGTGAGACAGCGAGTTATAGTTATAGTTGAGGCTGGATATGGGGCTAGATCTGCTGGCCGTTTGGTCGGTGTTCCTGGAAGTACAGCCGCGAGGTGGGTTCATCGTTACCAAAATTTAGGAGAGGTCAAAAATCGCCCTATTCCTGGGCGTCCGCGGATTTCTTCATTGGAAGAGGATGCTCTCTTATTCGAGACAGTTCGACAGGACCCCTTTCTGACTGCTAACGAAATAAGCGCAGCATCTAACATTCCCGGCTCTTCACAGACTGTGATCAGCAGGTTGAGGAACCGCGGTATTAGGAGCCGGAGGGCTGCGCAAATGGAAATATTGGGGGAAGCACAAGCTGTCGACCGTCTTGCCAATCGCTACCAATCGAGTGGATTTCGATTGGAGAAATGTAATTTTCTCCGACGAAACAACCATCTCGAGTGATTACGAAGGTCCTGTCCGTGTCTATCGTGAGGATGGTCTCCGACATGACCAGCGCTATGTGCACCGACGTGAAAGATCGGGGCGCTTTAGCATATCGTGTTGGGGGTGGATGTCTTACGATGGACCTGGCGTTATAGAACGAATCGATGGCCGGTTTAATGCGGGAACTTACAAGCATATTCTGGAAAATATATTCCTTCCCTCCGCCCGAGAACGTTTTCCCGAAGGAACATTGCTGTTCCAGCAGGATAACCATCTCGTGCACTATGCTGCAAGCATTCAAAGATGGTTTCAAAGGAGACCCGAGATCGAAATCATTAATTGGTCTCCGAAGTCATCTGATTTGAATGTCATCGAAAATTTATGGACGGAATTGAAAAAGAGAAGAATAGCCACCTATGCCCACCGAAGCCCTCGAAATCGAGACGAATTGTGGGATCAAGTTGTTGACACCTGGGAAGATCTCGCTGGGGATCAGAACTTATTCCACAATCTCGTGACATCCATGCCGGATCGACTTAGAGCTGTAATAGAAGCTGATGTCATGTGGACAAGATTTTAAGTTAACAGGTCTCTTTTTGTTTCTTATGATTTTTGTTTGAGGAAGAATACTTTTAACATCCAAGTAAGATTTATTTATTTTGACGAGGTTCAGCCCACTTGTAAGACCCAGAAATTGGGCATAAATTATTCCATATTTTTCTACAAATTAGACAGTCGAGGATCTCTGAAAAAATTAATTACACCTCAATAAAAAAAAAGTTTTACCCGGGATCGAACACGAGACGTTTCGGTTATACATTGGAACCGACACGCTACTATATGAGCTACCGAGACAAGACAGTGACAGCAGTAGTCCAGAATGTAGATCCCTTAGCAGGCATTTGCCATTCGGTACAGAGAAGCAATGATATTTTGTGACTCGAGCTATGTTGTGAAATCCTGGCCTTAAATGGTAGTCTTCTTCGTGATCCTTATTCTGGTCCTTGTCCTTGTTGTGGTCCTTGTAACAATTCTTTACTATTTGTCATGTTACGTATCGTTACGTGATATCGAGTGAACCGCGCTGTAGAACTTTAACTTCCGACGACCAAGTATCGTCTCATTCTTTTTAAGGGTAACTGTACATCATGTTTCAACAACTATGGCACAATGTTCTAAGGCTAGTAGAGGAATTATAGGACAAATTTGAGATTAAGATTCAACTTGCGAAGCATTTTGGTTGTTAGTTATAATGTAAAATAGTTGTAACTAAAATACTAGAGGCATAATGTAGAATGCAAAATGAGGTAGCCTATCTATTTCACAAGGAATCAAGAAATCTTTACCGTGAGATCGGTAATATTCATACAGTATACATGGTGTTCTGCGAAATGGCATATCTTTCACTGCAAACCCAGCATTCTCCAATCTTTCCTATTTTCTGCCTTCCTCTTAGGTCCGCATTTGATCCATATATCTTAACGTCGTCTATCATCTGATATCTTTTTCTGCCCCGAATTCTCCCGTTCACCATTCTTCCAGTGCATCCTTCAGTAGGCAGTTTCTTCTCAACCAGTGACTCAATCAATTTCTTTTTCTCTTCTTGATCAGTTTCAGCATCATTCTTTCTTCACTCACTCCCTCTAACATACAGCTTTTCTAATAGATTGACACAGTGATATCTATCGCTGTAGTACTAGTATTCACTAGTCAGGAAAGTCGGTGTAATCTTGCGAATTTTGTAAGAGTTCTTCTTCTTCTTCTTCTTCTTATTATTATTATTATTATTATTATTATTATTATTATTATTATTACCATGGGTAGGATTCATGTGCAGTAAAAAGATATACTAAATATGCTCAAATATAAGCGATTATTTCTCTTAAGATATGTAAATGTAACCAGAAGTGCACTAAAATGGGAGAATAATTGATAAGCTTGGATTAAAAATAACGCAGATTTGTTAAATACTCTTCCCCCGTCCAGTATTGTTAAGTTTTAACATTGTTATTTAAATATTCATTTATTTACTTATTTTCAAAGTTTAGCGCCGTTACTCACATAACGCAATATTTTTTTTTTCCTGTATGTTTCAAATTATTTTTTTCTGAAACTTAAAATTAGGAAACACTAAAACATAACAATCAATTGTTAGAAATATGTAGTTTGAAAAATTCCCATATAATATGTTAGCTTTAAATTTACAGTATATTTCCAAAGTTGTGTGTCACAAAATACTGTCTCATGTTTCTTTCTACGTGTATGTAAATTGAAATGATTTGAACATTCTTTAAATGTACAACATTTACTGCGATTCTAAATAATACGTTGCACACTTATCATCACGGCACTTATATTATAGATATCTAGCCTAGATTCTTAGGCTAGATCAGTTTACGTATTTTGCACACCTCAACATTTTTCTTTCTCACCCTCTCATTTATTGTCTTTTCTTCAACAACTAGTCTTACTAGTAATATAAAACGATGTTTCTGAAGATAGGCAATTGCTTTGGACATGCAGAAGAAATTAGCGTACGTGGAGTAATACGTGATGTCATTTTTCACACTTGCGTTGCACACAACTGAATTTTCAGCTTATGTGTGCAGATAAGAAGTTAAAATTTGGAGCGAGTCTTAATTGGAGTCTACCTGTATGTAGGCAACAATTTCTCACGGCCGTCTACAAGTAGCACATATACAGGGGCTCTTATTTACTGCACATGCGCAGTGTATTGTAAGCGAAACTTACACTATAAGCGAACTCCAAATTTCATTTCCGTAGGGCTTATCTATACATAGAATTCTCAAAGCCCAGATGTCGAGAAATAGCTTGATGATTTTTAATTTTTATACTGTATATAGGCCTAATGCGTAAAAATAAATGTTAATCCACATAGAAATATGCACCAAAACCTAAATATGCAACATAAATATCACTTGTTAGTTTTCTAAATCTTGTGTTTCATAGATGTTGAGGAATTTTAGCGATAAATGGCCTAACAAGAAATATTCATTTGCACATAAATCCTAATTTTTGTTTCTCTGTGCATTACATATTCCAATATATCTAATCATTTTGGAGGATTCACCTGGTTTCCTTGTATTTTAGTGTTAAATGTTTTGATTTAAACAGTAACAGAGACATTCCCGGGGTTGTGTTCCTTTTCTAAAATTCTTCTTCTTAAAACTTCCTGCTTGTCCTGAAAATTTGTAACGTAATCGTTGAAACATTCTATATATTTTTTCTCCAGTAATTTGGTGTATTTTACAAACTAAAGATCATCATGATGGACACTTTGTCTATTAAAATGAATTTTACTAGTTGTTTAGGTTTATAGGTTAAATATAATTTGACATGCTGGTTCTCTTTTGAGCATTTATACTTCATGTAATATTTCTGCGAAATAAGATATTTTTAGAGCCACTGTAAATCTTGAGTGTAATTGAAAAGGACGTGTAGAATTATGTGTATATTGTTTCTAAGCTGACGTTTTGTGGTTTGTTTTCAGGTCGCTAGGAACTCGTGTTCTTCCGAAATCAAGACAGAGGGCACATGGACACGGAATTGAGTGAGTAACATAGCAATGATCACGTTATATTTAATACATCTGTTTACGTTTCCTGTAGTGCTTATTATTTCAGAGATCTTTGCTTCCATGAACTAAACTTTCGCGAAGATTGAACAGTGTAATGCCATCAAACCGCTTCTCTTGTTAACTTACTTCCACAATAATATACATACGATCCAAGACGATATCTACAACACTGTGGGAAGAGTTTTAATTGTTGTTGAAGTTAGAGTGATTTCTATTCAAATATAACTTACATTTTTTAGTACCAAACATTAATTCATCTGTTATCGTTTCTGCTCTTATTGGAGCTGTTATTAGAAGAAATTAGTAAGTAAAACTTACATGAGCTATCTGATGACAGTAATAGGACCATGGAGATGACACGAAATAAATAGAATGAGTAAGTAAGACTATTCAGATAACTTATGGTCTTATGATGAAAGCAAAATTACTGGAAGATAATATTTAAAACACTATTATGGAAGAATGTGGGTGGGACTAATAGTATTTTATGTGACATACATTATCCTGAACATCAAATTAATTGAAACTAGCTCTATAACATAAGTTAAATATAATTTTGATTAACCTCTAGTTAAAGCAATAAATATATTATGAACAGTCAGCGCATTTTCGTTCCTAAACAAGTTAGGAAAGTCTTATTATCTTATGATGAAAGCAAAATTACTGGAAGATATTTAAAAAAACTATTATGGAGGAATGTGGGTGGGACTAATAGTGTTTTATGTGACATACATTATCCTGAACACCAAATTAGTTGAAACTAGCTGTATAACATAGGTTAAATAGAATTTTGATTAACCTCTAGTTAGAGCAATAAATATATGATGAACAGGCAGCGCATTTTCGTTCCTAAACAAGTTAGGAAAGTCTTTTGATCTTATGATGAAAGCAAAATTACTGGAAGATAATATTTAAAACACTATTATACAGAAATGTTGGTGGGACTAATAGTATTTTATGTGACATACATTATCCTGAACATCAAATTAATTGAAAGGAACTAGCTCTATAACACAGGTTAAATAGAATTTTGATTAACCTCTAGTTAGAATAATAAATATATGATGATGATGATGATGATGATGAAATAGAAATGGGTTGTATCTTAAAATATAAGTTATTGTCGATTATACTCATTAATTTAATGAAAAACTAACATATAAAGACTTATCGCCTCACATTATGCTGGACTGTCCAGGTTTAAGCCACATAAGGCATCAATATCTCGGAACACAAGTTGTCTCCTGAGCAAAATTCGGGAAATAAAATCCAGCAGCAACTTCGTGAAGCTAATCACCTACTGCGGACTTCTAGGTTGAATTCTAGTTTATAGGGAGCACTAGTGCTGCTCAGCGGACGAGTTACTACTGACGGAGGAATCGGATATTACGAATAAAACTCTCCTCCGGTTGTCTCCTGTACTACCGTAGGTGGCAGAGAGAGCTATTTTCCTTGAGAGAGAGAGAGCATACGGAGGGATTCGGAGCTCCAGAGCAAGCGACAATCGAAAGACGGAATTCTCAAGGACGACCGGCAGGCCGACCGAAAGACAAGACTGGCGGTATAGTAGTTGTCAGTGGGATAGGCTATCCGACACATGGAAATTCTTTCATTCAGTTTAAAGTAGTAGAAGTTTGTCAAGGGGGTTATTATTAAAATTGTTTATAATTTACATTATCGGTATTTTAAATTTTGTGTAATAATAATAATAATAATAATAATAATAATAATATTATTATTATTATTATTATTACTGTATTGTTACTACTACTATTATTACTTACTTTCATATGGCTTTTAGAGGACCTAAAGGTTCATTGCCGCCCTCACATAAGCCCACCATCGGTTCCATCCTGAGTAAGATTAATCCAGTCTCTGCCATCATATACCACCTCCCTCAAATCCATTTTAATATGATCTTTCCATCTACGTCTCGGGCTTCCCAAAGGTCTTTTTCCCTCCGGTCTCCCAAACTAACGCTCTACATGCATTTCTGGATTCGTCCATTGGTACTATACATGTCCTGCCCATGTCAAACGTCTGGATTTAATGTTTATAATTATATCAGATATTTGTTGGAAGATATTCCAATAGCAGTTCGGCAAGAGATGTAGCCTACGATATCTCAGTAATTACGCTGAACAACAGTGAAAATTTTTTTGCATGAAATAAGGTCTTTCTAATCCAGATTTTAGCACTGAATTTAATGGCACAATCCATTTTTTTAAGTCTGGAAAGTGCAGACGAAACTTAATAGAAATTAATTGCTATTAATGAAAATCTAACAAATATTGATTTACCAAAATTTACGGCTTTTGAAGAAGAAGAAAAAAAAAAAGGAGCCGAACGTTATTAGACTTTCTAGTTCCTCATTCCTCTAATTTCATCAATTACACCTGAAAAGGAAAATAATATATTCCTTTCACTCTATACAGTTAATAGAAGAGCGCAGTTTCTTTGTCTGTATTCTTTATACGTAAATGATTCCCGTAAGAACGCAATAAAGTGGATAGAAAGACTGCAGTTACTCCAAGAGGTAAGATATGATGCACTGCCGTCAGAAAAATGACCCACTATCCCGGACTGAAATCGATTGTAGTTTTGAACTTCAGCGTGAGGAATTTCTGCTGTTTGCATGAATAGTGTCCCCGAAATCTCGATAGTGAACTCATGTCTAGGAAACATGTATTCAAGATTTGGTAGTACTGTTTCTGCTTCTAGCTGACGTTTCAATTTTCAATATTATGTGTGTCTTTGTGTGTGTGTTTTGAACTAGTTCTTTGATACATAGAAAAGCACAAAGCTTGCTACTTCCGAGAATTGGAAGGTGTAGTTCCAGTAATTTTACAGATTTCTCTTATATCAAAATTTGTCTCAGTGAGGTTTCTGTAATGAAGAATATCTCAACGCACAGAAGCCCTAGAGATAGATTAGTATTTAAATTTGTCGTACCACGATAACAACGGGAATCCCAGAACTTCCAGGAGTGTGTACAGGAAACTTTTGCCAGTATTTCCAGGGAATCAGCAGCAATGAAAGGTGTGTATCACACAGTGAAATTTATAAATATCATGTATTCTTATCATGTTCGAGGAATTGAAGATATGAGAGAGATTGGCTTTCAGCGCGAGGTACCGTACCTACATTTTGAACTTGTTAGCGCGTACACTGACGAAATAGAGGATTGTGTAAGAACCTCAACTACAATAAACTGTGATACAACTGAGCTACTTCCATTATTTAGTCCCAACGGTATTAATATTTGATGCACCATTACATACAGTCAGCGTTGCCAACCCTGAGGCTTGACTTGTTCGCAAGTTGGTTCCAAATTATCGTACTTTTGATTGAAGAATCGTACACTACATGTAACATAGATCTATTTTGACTATTTTATGTAAATTCCCTCCATATTGTTTTATTTAAACGATTTTTTAAATTTTCATAAGGAAATGTATTGTTAAAAGTTCAATATCAGCGCATAAAATTATTTTTAAACACTTTATTGTCTCCTTATGTTGGGAGGATTCTCAGAAGGATCAACAGGAATCAACAATAGCAGAAACAGAAGAGCCAGAACGTACATCTAGCCCTTGCACATTTTGTTTCATTAGAGCTAAACCAAGCTTTAAAATTAAGAATTGTTCGCCATAATCTTCTACAATTTTGTTTTCGTCCCGTATATTTAACTACACCGGCTGTAGATTTTTTGGGTGTAGGACCTATTAGGACCACTATCACTATCTTCTGATTCCATTGCCACTATTTCACGTCAGAACCTATCACAATGACACCTGATTTCTTACTACCACGAAACACGACTGGCTCAAGCAAGTACTATAACAGGCCGTTCGTTGTTCCTTTGTACGTACAAAATAGGCCCATATTATTGAATATGTTTATTTTTTTTCTGTTTTGGAGTTCTCGAAACATTATACCCAACTTATTAGTTATTATTGCTTACGTGCAACAGTAATTATGTTTAGACTTTTGAGAGGATTGGAGACACCATTTATATGGTATATTTGGAAGTAAACAAAGGAATGTTTGTTAGTATCACTTTTAAATAGCCACAAGTAATGGACACTACGTGATTTATTGTCGCTATAATAATGTTTACCAAAATCAAGCTGTCATGTCACCTGGACCTGGAGACATTAGGAGAGCAATGTTTATAGAAATTTATGTTTTGCGACAGTCGACTGTACAGTACTTGCAAATGTATACGTGAAGTATACCCGTAATATTGCAGAAATGTATAAATAAATAAAAATAAATAAGTAAAATAAATAGATAAATAAGTAAATAAATAAATAAATAAATTCAAATGTCGTAAATTGTAATAAATGTTTAAAATTCTCTCTTTTTGATATGTTTTATCCTCCTTTCCGACAGGATCGTACATTTTGCGTACTATCCACGGGATGGATCGTACGATCGTATAATGATACCAAATTATCGCACATGTACGATCCTGATCGTACGGTTGGCAACACTGCATATAGTGAGTGTACATAGTCTTGATCTAGACCTACATATATGTAGGTCTAGGTCTTGATACACCAAAATATTTTAAGTAAATAGACTTAAATACGGGGTTTAATTTCATAATAAAAACAATTATTTTTCCTATACACCTAAAAACATAACTATATATTAATCAGGACCAATTCTGTTAATATAAAATACAGTAATTATTTTCTCTAATAACGAACTAAAAACAACAAACAAAAGGTGTTCATATAGTTATAAATTAACGTCCAATTCTTTATCAAATTAACAGAAATTAATACTTAGTGGTATTTTCCATTGCTTGCACAACTCTTGTGAGACGTCTTGACATTGATACCATCAAATTTCTAGTCTTGGAAGGCGGAATTTTATTCCATTCTTCTAAGAGGACATCCATCAGATCCTGTTTGTTCTTCATTTGCCTTTCTCTGAATTTGGTTTCGAGTTTCCCACAGATGCTCTATGGGGTTTGTATATGGTTAGAGCCCGATCGCAAACTCGTGGCACCTGCGCGAAAGACGAATTGGCATCCACTTACATGGACTCGCCCAAGAGTCTTGCTGGGGGGGGGGGGAGGTGTTTGAACAGTACGCTCTATGAGTCAACAGTCGCCCGCACACACAGAACCTCCCACTCCGAAGCCTCAGAAAGAAGGTCGCGCACGTTGGTGCCACGAGTTTGCGATCGGGCCCTACATCAATAATATGCAAGAATCCAACACCAACAGTGCTCATACACCCCCAAACAAGAACAGTGGGTTTCAGATTCTTTTTCTGTAGCTGTGTTTTTTCCCCTCCATACCAGTGTCCTCCCATCCGACGAAAATACATACTTTCGTCGGTAAATATGACTCTATCCTAAAACTCCTGTGTCATGTTTACATGCATTTTAGCAAACACGATCGTCCTTTTTTTTCTATTTATTTCACTGACATAACATTTTCTACGTGCTACTCTACCATGAAAATTATTATTTCTTAGGCAGTTTGTTACTGTTGAAAGATTGACATTTAAGTGAATTTCATTATTTAACTCAGTCGCTATTTTCAGAGCACTGATATGTGGATTTATTTTCACTTTTCTGAGTATCAGTGATTCAGTTCGTTTATTCACGTTTGTTGGACGGCTTGATCTTCGATTTTTGAAAGATTTTAACTTACCAACTCTGTCAATTATAGTCTGAATGGTTGCTCTAGACCTTCCTACAATTTTTTATGTTTCGAAGAGAGACCTACATTGATTATGCAAATTAATTATAATTCTTCTCTACTCTTCAGTCGTTTCACGTCATTTACACTTCATATTGCTGTATTACTTTATCACAGTACACAAATGCGGTCTGCACTGGTACACAGGTGTATCTGGTGTACCATGAACTGAATAGACACTACCCCCGTCCCCTACCTGTAGCAGAGATTCAATTGTTTCAGAGGAATACTTGGTTGTGTATGAAGATTTTTTTGCATTGATTTTAAATGTTTCTTTACGTTTCCATTTTTTTTAACAGAATTCAAACGAGAGTTATTTTCCTTTCATTTGTTATACGTTGTATTATATTTGTATCTTTCTTTCATCATATTGTATTTATTATAAATTAGCATACTGAGGTTACAAAACGCTTCTTTAAGACATATTTATGTTAATTTAATAGGTGTATGGTGACTTTTTACATTCACTGTATGTCGTTGTCATAGAGTTTTAATTATGCTAACAATATTCCAGTATAAATCGACAATATTTCGAGGTAGATCTTCGTACGCATGCAGCTTGTGCATTATGGAATATCTTTTATGTAACATAATCTATATTCTTTGGCATGGCTTTCGAGTGCCGAACTCGTGACGGCTGGGCTCACTCACCAGATTGTAACTATTGTACATGACATACAAAGGGAAGGGAAGAGAAGAGTGTTGGTGTAATGAAAGATGGGAACGGAGTTATCTCGGGAAAATCCTGTACAAGGTCTGGTTTGTGCACCACAGATTTCATCGTGACCAAGGCAAGAGTCGAACCAGTAGCTTGGACGGAAGGCCTGCGCTGAACAACAAACGCGGTGGCAGTATATGTGCTAATCCTGAATCAAATCAAATAAAATGAGGATAAAGAGAACAACTAAATGCTACGCGAGCGCATGTCCTGTCACAAAGAAGCTATGTGAGTTCCAAGCTGCTAGGTAACTTGTCTCACTCCGTTTGTCTCCATTCTATCGAAGGAATTTAGAGAAATTTTCCTTCAATACGACAGCGACAGGCAAAGAGGAAAAAATAGCATGTATAGGTCGATAAATATTGTATTTGTGGTACAAATTTTTTGCGTTCCTTCCTGTTCCCCCATAAACAGAGTTCAACGTTATTTTAATTGATAACGTAATTTAATTGGTTATCACATAGGTACTTCATAATTTGTACTCATCAATTTGAGGAAATTTCGTGATTAATAATGTAGTTTTATAAGGACTAATCACCTGAAGTAGTCATAATTACATCCAAGGGTGAAGGTTGGTAATGCTGTGATACGAGAAATATTGTGATAGTTCCTTTTGAGAATTTATTACAAGTTTACTGAGCGAGAGGAAGATCAGTTTTTAGCGTCAACGTATTAAGGGAATATTCGTGGACAAGTTGCTGCACAAAACCGGACCTTCTCTGGCTCAGTAAAATTGTAATAAATTCTCAAAAATAACTATCACAATATTACTCGTATCACAATTTACCAACCTTTACCCTACGTGAAAAAAGTTTATGACCGTGCTGCCGAGGTAATGTCATTTATATTTTGATATATAGAATTCATAACTAACCTAGTAGATTCTGCACTTATCTTTGTGACTGCTTTAAATAAATTAATTAAACTATGTTTCATTTATCTCTTTTAGCATGGCTGTGATGTCAGTATGTAGAATTTCTGACTAAATCCTTGGCTGTCTGTCATAAAAGTTCAATGTAGATTGATAATAGCAAACCTATTATAAAGGTGTATGCTACGATGAGACAATTTGATTACAGTCACTTGAATCATTAGATTATATCAGACTTACAAGAACATATTTAGCAAGTTATTGCAAAAATCAGGTTGTATCGGTGATGAAGCTAAAAAGTATTAAGGCATGTGTCTCAAAACGTCATTGAATTTCCCTACATGTGACGTGTAAGACTGTCGGACTCACATGTGGCTTGTCCTGAACAGTCCCTGTTTCACGAAATCTGGCTATTAAATTTGCTATAGCTTTGTGTAATAATGATAGTCGATCAGAACGGCACTGATTGCAACCTGCGGTGATGACACGGCAGTTTCGTTCACTAGGCATTAGGATGAGTTCAATGTTTTTCTCTTTTGTCAACGTAATTTTTTACTTACCTGCAACAGACAGCATTTCTGTTAGTTTGTGTATAACATGTAAACGAATGGACGTGTATTTATATATACACGCACCGACGCACGCGCGCGCGCGCGCACACACACACACACACACACACACACACACACACACACACACACACACACACAAAAAACCGTACAAAATTTGAAAGCCTGCATTTCCCAAAGTATGTATTATTTATTCAAAATACATATACGTACCAATGGAAGAGCAAACTTTCTAATCCAATATGCATAATGGTTGTATTGATTTAGAAACCGAATTAAAAAACCCTAAGTCCGAAATGAAATGGTAAAAACAATTAAGTTTCCCACACATATTTTTGGTTATTTAAACTATTGAAATAAAGGCCATGATTTTGTAATTCTTATCGTTATCATTTGTTTCCATTGTTATGAATCGAATTGTGTATCAAAATGAGACGTCTGACTTCTAATGATAACATTTTATTAGTCATTTATGTGAATATGACTTATCTGCACATTCCATTGTGAAAGAATATTCTTTGAAGCAGTGGTCTCTAACTAGCGTTCAGCGCTTAATAATAAAGTTTTGTACTATTGGGAGCATTGAAAGAAAAGTAGGAAGTGGAAGATCCAGTGCGGTATGTGTGACAGAGAATATTGCAGCAGTTCATGATGTAATAGGCCTAATACAGTGAAGATGACGCCCCAAGAACGAGTTTGAGTGCAAGAAAAGCGTTGGGGCAAGTAGGACTTAGTCGCAGCTCAGCCAGGTGTATCTGTAAGCTGGATTTGGAATTGAACATTTTTAAGAGATGTAATATAACGAAACTGCCAGACGATACCCGACAGAGAAGAATAAAATAGCAAGAAGACTCCTAACAAAATTCAGACACCGGGAAAAAACCAGGGAGATGTGGTTAATACATGAAACGAAATTCACTGTTGAGGCACCGAGAAACACCCAGAATGAGAGGGTTTATGCTGATGTTCGCGGGGGGGGGGGGGGGAAGAAACATTACTTCGTGAAAGATACCACTTTAGTCGCAGTGTAATGGTTTCTTCAGGGGTTTCATATGAAGTGAAAACTGATCTGATATCACCGAGCTTAAACTCAACAGATTTTTTTCGGAAAAATGCTTCCGAACATTTAAGATGCTATGCCAGTTTCACTTTATGCAAGATGGAACACCATGCCACCGAGCTGCAGAAACAATTACCTACCTTCAAAGCAACTGTCCAAGCTTCATTGCTCCAGATTTGTGGCCACAATGTAATCCGGATTTAAATCTCATGGACTACTGTCCGACCGAGTGGTTATGTCGCAGGGTCGTCGAAACGGGGGAAATCACGTGACAGTTACTTAATTCATGATACCCTTTTTTTTTAATTATTCTAAACAATTGTATAATATTATGTAGAATTCTAATTCCGTACAGAAAATATTTTCAGGAAAAAGCCTAACAATTCAGTCACTAGCCTTTACAGAGGGACCAGCAGAAACGGGCTGGAGAACCGGGATGTTACATAACCACTCGGTCGGATAGTACTCTGTATGGAGTCAGCTGTATGAAAGCGAGAACATTGGTGACATCTTACATTTAAAGCAACGCGTACTTGATTGCTGGCTCCAGCTTTCCCGGATACAGATTGTCTCTGCCATAGAGAAGTGAAGAACAAGTTGTGGAGTATGACGGTGGTCATATTGAGCCCTATACTTAATTTATTTTTCCATTAATATCGAATTTCCATAAAACATAATTACGCCGTGTTATATCATATAACACGTTAATTAAAATTTTTTCTCGGAAACTCGGTTTTTTGCGTCTTGGTTTGCACCCAATAAATTGAACGGAAAGAAGTAGAAATATGAATCCAGAAAGCTTCTTCTTTTCATAAGATAAAGAATAATTTAAAAAATATTCGTTATTTCAAACGACAGAAGCTTTAAAATTGTGTACACTTTTTTTGGTCATTTCACATATATACATAATATATTAATTAATATTGAATTATTGAATTTGTGTAAATTTTCTAATCCCATTTTATACGTCGTATGACTTCTTTTCTATTTAAAAATGTGACCTCATTCTAATATGGTGGACATCAAGATAGCGGCAGTATATTAATATGTCTCACAAGGCAGGTCCCTTTCCAGATGATGTCACAACCTGTTCAGATTGTTGATTATCTCCTTGATGTACGACATACAGGGTGTAATCTATATAAACTGCCAAAAAAATACTGGTGGTAGAGAATAAATAACTGAAGAAAAATATCAAGTAATGTTTTTCTGTAACTGTCAAGGTCCCCCCTCCAAAAAAATTATGTTTTATGAGTCTAACTTGTTTTGAAAAAGAGAATAGACAGTCGTTTGTTATTCTGTTGTGTATTGGTATGTGCTGGCGCAAGGCCACTTGCAATGGCATTAAAGTCCAGTAAAAATGTAAACAAATAATTAATGGAACTACTATATATCTTAAAAACATGGTATTTTACAAATGAAAAATAAAATCATGAAAAATAATTAAATTTCATTAGAAATTTTGTTCAATTGACCTATATGTACTGTATGTAAAATTTTGGCAGTTTATATCGTTTACACTATGTGTAGGGATTTCTTGTGCCTTATGAATGACTCACTCTGTACAATAATAATAATGATGATGATGATGATGATGATATGATTTACACCGCTGATGTGATCTCATTCAGATTTTCTGCGTCCGCGACTCAACAGTTCTTACTTCTCAGCGCGTTTTTTCGTTTGCCCGTCTGTTCCAAATAAAATTCTGCTTCTTCTTGTCAGATTTTTACGCTACTTTGTTTTCAGTCGCTTTTATGAAGAGTTAATAAACAAGATCTATGTCGTTTATTTTTTATTCTGTCTAAAAATAATTTAAGCTATTAACGTTTGAATAAGACAAATAAGTGATGTGAATGTTGATACAGAGGAAGCGTACTGTACCACATGTCCAAAGACGTTCGCTATGAATCTATGTCTCTGAACAGTTCAGAATTAAGGATCTGTGAAATATTTAATAGGTATGTTCGTACAGCAAGTTAGTGATGGTTTGAGAATTATTTGCAAACTGTACCAACCTCACCTATTGCGCATGCTCGGTTTGAAAACTAATCTTAAACCATCTGTGATTTCAGCTGTATGAACGCATTTTCAAACTGGTTGGAACCACTGCCGTCTAGATAAGTATTTGAACTTGCGACAGCATAATTAATATAATTAAAATATTGTGATACTTCAGATTGTTGAGAGAGATCCTCTGCTACTTGGCGAGTTACACCGAAATAATAAATTCGCTATTATTGTACCTAGGAATAATATGTTTAAAATAATTTTCATTTTTGGGCCTGTCTCTTTCCTCAAATAATTCCAGCAAGCCTAACTCATCCTCACTGGATATATATTCCATATTGTTATCACTCGAATTGTTTGAAACAGACATATAAAAAACAATTTCAGACCTAAATTAGCCTAACTTTTGTTTTAAAACACTTCCGGGAAATAATTTTATTACATTAATCTGGGAACGACTTCAGAATAATACCGTGTAAGTATATATATATATATATATATATATATGCCGTTATTTCATCAATGAATTATTTATTTTTGGTGCAAGAGACATCTCTGTTTATGCACTTATATATATTTTTATTTATTTATTTATTTATTTATTTATTTATTTATTTATTTACTAGCCGTACCCGTGCGCTCCGCTGCACCTGTTAGAAATAAATAGACAGTAACTACATAATTAAAATAGGACGTTTGATCCAGGGAACAACTTTTACAACAGCGCAAGATAATCTGCTTCGCTCATTACCCATTTTTTTTGCATTGCATTTATTGCATATATATTTTATGTATTTTAACACGATTCAATTGGGCATAGTTAAAATTTGAATTATAAAATAATGGATTGCTAAGCTAACGTACTATTACTGCATACTAAATCAATACACTCTCGTTGTTCGTTAATTCTCTGAGATTAAAATGAGTGTACATAAATATTATTTTAAGAAATACAGAAAACGAATGTACAAAATAGCCTATCAAATTTTCTGTGCATAAGAAGTTATTTTAATTTTACCTGTCCTCGATTTACTCAGACGTTACTGTAATAACATTATAGCATTATGTCCATCTAGAGAAACTACACTTTCCAATGGTGAAATAATAATTAATTATACAAATCGGTTAATTTAGCTTCTGATATTACTTCATACAAACACAGAAACATTCTCTGTAGGCTATGTTTAATAGCTTTCGATTGTTGATGTCCAAGGCCCCTGTTTCAATTGTTATTGTCCAAGGCTCCTTATAGACGAAGTCATTTGTTCTTAATTCATTGCACCGTCTTGGATGACGTTATTTTAATTTTAAAACTCATTTATCTCATTAAATATCAGTCCTATCAAAATTTTGTAAAGAATAAAACTTATCGGAAATCATTTTTAAAGAAACTTTTGTTATGTAACATGGTTCACAAAAATCAATAATAAGCGAGATATTTCGATTTATTTAATTCAGGCCCCCTTATAACCTCCCTTTTAAATAAAGTATTTTGAATGCCATATAGCCTAAAATCTAAGTTACAACAAACTTAATTTATATTCCAATTTTCATATAAATCGGTTCAGCCATTATCGCGTGAAAAGGTAACAAACATACAGACAGACATACAAACAAAAATTTCAAAAATGCGATTTTCGGTTTCAGGGTGGTTAATTATATATGTTAGGACCAATTATTTTTGGAAAATCGAAAATTACCAGAAAAATTTCGGCTACAGATTTATTATTAGTATAGATTTATTTATTTATTTATTTATTTATTTATTTATTTATTTATTTATTTATTTATTTATTTATTTATTTATTTATTTATTTATTTATTTATCTACCATTGTACCATCAATAAAAAAAACACGTTTTAAAATTATTTTCAATTTGCACAGTCTTGCTACATAAGTACTTACGCGGTATTCTGAAGTATAGCGTTATCTTTATCAAGAACATACTCATCAGAATCACAAACTGTGAATTTCGTTTTAAAAGTGAACTAAAATAAAAACATTAATTTCGTCTATGCTATATGTTTTATAAATTAAATAAAAACAGCTTTACATGACGTATCCACAGAATTAAATGTTAGAGTTAATGAATAAAAAATAATACTACGCTTATAACTTATGCGGTAGGCCTAAAACTTTAGAATAGTACGCATGCTTATATATAGTATTACCTTCCTGAAAAATGACAATTATATGAAGACAACAGGACTAAAATACAATATTGATTATATATTTAGGGCATACTCGTCTAGATTATGTTGTAAATAACATGCAGAAAACAATGGCAAAACTATCTTAATGCACGTGCGTCATCTATGATTAGAGATTGGTTTGCACTTGATTCGCAAATCAATTCCGACTGTCAGGAATCGATTTGTGACAGTTTGATATGCTCTGTACGAACAGTCAGAAACAGTCAGAGTTTGAAGTTTGAGCTGTGCGAACAGTAAAATCCATGTGCGCATGCTCGGAATTGTTCAAACCAGTTTGGAACTGCTGTGTGAACAAACTTATTATCGATTTTATAGAGTCATTCATGTCAACATTTTTAAATAATACATCTTTATTAAATCGTCTTTTTTAAGAATACTTCCCAGAACTTCACTTCGAAGCATTAGTTCCAGATTATGTTCAAATGATATGTTAAATCCCCTTATGTGTGATAATATCTTTGGTCGGTTATTTAACAACGCTGTATCAAATACTAGGTTGTTTAGTGCTGATAGAATTGGTGATAGCGAGATGCTATTTGGTGATATGAGAGGGAGGATTTGCTATGAGATACCTGACATTCCTCTCACAATTGGGGAAAATCTTGGGAAAAATCCAACCAGATAATCAGCCCAAGCGGGAATCGAATCCACGCCCGAGCGCAGCTCCGTTCAGCACACACACGCGGCTACCTCCTGACCTATACCGCCGCCTGGTGGAAATAATATTTTATTACGTGATACTCTATAGAAACGTATGTAAACATTTCGAGGATATATACAGGTTGTTTCAAAAATACGGGGCATAATTTCAGGTATGTATTTCCCACATGTAGACAATCAAAATAGTTCATTACAACATGTGTCCGGAAATGCTTTATTTCCGAGTTATGGCCTTCACAACATTGAAATTCACCGGAACGTTTTTCTTTCCGCAGGTCGTTGCCGTCAAAGGAGACATTAAAAGGGCACTCTGACAGTTCATTCCGAGGCGAAGGTTACATTCAGTGTTGTGTAGGCGTTAGACCGTGAAACATGTATTCAAATCAAGAGCTGGCAGAGATACACTTCATGTACGGTATCAGCATGTATGGGCGTATGAAAACCCACGTGCAACTGTTCCATCTCATCACCAGGTGCGGTTCTCCCTCAACATGTGGGCCGGTATCATTGGTGATCGATTAGTTGGACCCCATGTACTTGTAAACAGACTTACGGGGCAGGCGTACACAAACTTCCTGGAAAACACCATACCTCATGTTTTAGAAGACACTCCACTGGTCAATCGTCAACACATTCACTTCTTGCATGATGGCGCTCCTGCACACTTCAGTCGTACGGCTCGCCGGTACTTGGATCGAAGGTTTCCTGATCGATGGCCCAATTGCTTGGCCTCCACGCTCACCTGATCTGAACCCTCTCGATTTCTATTTGTGGGGCCATTTAAAATCATTGGTTTATTCGTCTCCGGTGCCTGATTTGGAATCCCTTCGGAATCGAATTGTGGCATGTTCTGAGGACATACGCAATACTCCAGGAGTTTGGAATCGTGTTCGCAGGTCAATGAGACATCGATGTGAGGTCTGTATTCAAGCAGGAGGTGGACATTTTGAACATCTTCTGTAATGACAACGACCTGCGGAAAGAAAAACGTTCCGGTGAATTTCAATGTTGTGAAAGCCATAACTCGGAAATGAAGCATTTCCGGACACATGTTGTAATGAACTATTTTGATTGTCTACATGTGGGAAATACATACTGTACCTGAAATTATGCCCCGTATTTTTTAAACACCCTGTATATAAATAGTGAATATATGTATATGTATATATAGAGTGTATATATAGTGCATATATAGGGGAGAGTCGGGTAGTATCGGACAGTGCGTTTCTTTCATCTACCACCATAGTGGTACCAGAATGACATGGTTACGTTTCTCTATGCGACATCACAGAAACGTAACCATGTCAATCAGGTACTATCATCGTGTGGTAGATGAAAGAAACTCACTGTCCGATACTACCCGATGTCCGATACTACCCGACTCTCCCCTATATATATATATATATATATATATATATATATATATATAGAGAGAGAGAGAGAGAGAGAGAGAGAGAGGTTCTAATGGCACAAAACTTCTATTATACAGGGTGGATCGCTCGAATGTACCTAATTTCAATTGTATGTGACTGGTGAACAGTTGAAGATAGAACCTTACGGTAACGTTTATATGAAAGGAAAACTCAAAAAGTTTCGAATCCTGTCGGTAGATGGTACGCAGACACGGTTTCTTTTCGTACATTGTATCGATTGTCAAAATGGCAACACTGCAGATGAAAGCGCAAACTGTGTTGTGATATGCGGAGTTTAAATCAATTGTTAGAGTGCAAAGGGAGTATCGGCGAGTGTTTAACCATGATGCTCCAACTGCTAAAAGCATTAAGTGGCACGATACATTTTTAGCTACAGGATCGGTGTTGAAGAAGCATGGTGGTGGTCGTAGAACATCCGACGAAATTGTTGCAAATGTTCAAGCCGCGTATGAGCGAAGCCCGCGGAAGACATTAAGAAGAGCTTCGCGGGAACTTCAAGTACCAAAATCAACATTGCAACGAATTGTCCACAAACGTGTGCAATTAATGCAATGTCTGGAACCAGATGACAAACCCAAACGATGGAATTCGCCAATACGATGCTAGACCGTCTCGGTGCTGATCCTGATTTTATGTCAAAGATTTCTTTCTCTGGGGTTACGTCAAAGATAAAGTGTACGCCACCCCAGTCAGAGACCTTCGTGATCTTCGGGAGCGCATCATAGAGGTTATTGAGAGTATTCCAGAAGACATGCTCCAACGTGCTTGACAAGAAATCGTTCATCGCCTAGATATCGTCACAGTGACAGCTGGAGCTCACGTAGAGATATGGTGATATGCATATCGAAACTTGTTGAGTTTTCCTTTCATATAAACGTTACTGTAGGTTTCTGTCTTCAACCGTTTACCAGTCACATACAATTGAAATTAATTACATTCGAGCGGTCCGCTCTGTATAGCACATGATTTTGAATTTTTTTCTATACAATGTCGAGTACTTGACTTTGCATTATTCCTCTAAGCGTCCCCCTCTAGGAGTGACTCACCTTAACTGCAGTTATTTTTGCCACCGTAGCTCTGCTCTCTTTGCACCATAGGTAGCGATCCATATACATAGTATTAATACTGAGTCATGATGATGATTAATGGATCAGTTATGGAATGCCGGTAGGAGGAACTGAAGTACCCCCGAAAATCTACCACCAAGCACCATCTTTATTCACCACAAGTTCCACTGGACCCGCCAGGATTCGAACTCGATATTACCGGCGTAGAGAGCCGATTCTCTATTCATTCCACTAACAGCGTAGTATAAAAACTTAATCAATTTTATATTATTTCCACTTGGAAAGTAATAAGAAACTGATAGTATTGAAATGACGATGATAATGATGAGTGATGTATGAGACTGAAAGCAATATAAATTTGAAAATATACCAACTGTGTAATTAATTATCGTTTAATTTTGTGGGTTAGTGAAAAAAGCTGGTTGAAATGTGTTTTGGGTACTGTACATATGTGACTAATTGAAATTTAAATATACTATGTCCAGCTTGCAGGCGATGTGTCATATTCGTGACTGTTAAAGAGGGTGTGGAGGAATTCACAAGCAGGTAGAGTATTTCGTTTTGTATGTTTAGTTAGCTTTACGACATTCTTTGATTTAGTTGGAAATAAAAAGCTTCCAGTAAGCAAGCCGCGATGTGAATAGAAATGTTCTAGTGGCTGTTCAGTGACGGCTTCACGCGTTATACTCGGCATAAAAACGCAGTTAAACGGAGAATATATTTATTTTTAATAGCGTCCCATGAAGGCTGCGTATAAAATTTATGAAAACTGTTTAACGAGCAGAGTTCTGATTAGGGCTGTTCATCTATTTTACTTCAAAATGCCAACTGAGAAAGGCATATACTGTAAATTGTTCACAGACATAGTTACTAACTTTAACTTGACGAAATTTCGCTCATTTTTTTTTCTTTGTAATTAGAGAAGCCATTATTATCCTACAAAATGTTAGTTTGGAGAGTTTCGCGAAAATACGTGTATTCGGTCTCATTGATACCGAAAATTTCGTGCTGAATATGCCTTTCGTCTGTCTTTTCTTATGCATATGTTGATTTCTCGTAAACTATTCAACGGATTTTTTTAAACAAACTCTTCAGTAATCAAATATATGGACAGACTATAAAATAGTGATTCCCAAAATGTATCGGGTGTTCGTCCGCTTGACTTCATAAACTCATACTCAGAATTCTCCTCCCTTATTCGACCCCACCGTACATTCAGGAAAGAAATTCACACAACCCACAAGGAACTGTAATTTAATTTATATGGCTAAATTAATTTTACTACACTTAATTGATCCAATTGAAGGCATACAATGTTAATGTGCAATTACACATTTATTTGTGTAGATTTGTTTACACAATTGCATATAATAACTAGGATATTGGTACAATAACATAACCCATACATTTACTACAGCATAAAATAACGGGTGTCTACCAGTCAGATTAAGCCAGCAGTGTTTTGCCGATCACCCTCTGAACTTAAACGTGCGTCAATCCTGTTGAAAAGAGTGCAGGAAACTACGTGAAGTTCATTTTGCTGTATTGAAAAATCGTTTTTCAAATACACTCAGGGACAAAAAAACCGGACACTTTAATATTTGCTGGTATTTTGCAAAACATTACTGTATCTTATACAATATTATGGTAGCCATCTGTTGTTATGGAGACGTGTATACATTGTTGATTGTTTTTTGTTTTATAAACAAGCCATTACAACCAAATATTCCAATTTTGCTTTCGGAGTCTCAGCTATAACAATTTTGTCTCAACCATTTTGTGTTTCATTATCGTTATCATTCGTTATTTCTTTATTTTTACATTTTCTGAGTTTAAGTGGGGTTGTAACATTTGTCTTAAAACAAGATGCGACCTGAAGATGTGGCTCGAGCTGTAGCCCTTTACGATGATGGACGCAGTGTACGTTACATTGCAAATGTTATGAATATGGCTAGAAGCACAACCCATGATGCCATAAAACGGTATAGAGAGACCCTAGAATATACCAGAAGACCAGGTTCGGGTCGTCCAAGAGCTACAAATCCAAATGAAGACAGGTATATGGTGTTGAGAGTTCTTAGGGAGCGCAACCTGCCAGCTACTAGTGTAGCCCAGCAATTTGTTAACATGCATGGACGCCCAATTTCGACCAAAACAGTTAGAAGGAGGTTGAAAGCAAGTGGACTGATATCAAGTAGACCTGCAACTGGTCCCAGACTTCTCAGGATGCATCCAGTTGAACGACTGCGTTTTGCAAATGATCAAAGGAATTGCAGAAATGGACAGTGGAGCTGTGTTCTGTTCACCGATGAGTCCCGTTTCAATCTGTGCTCACCTGATGGACGTGAAAGAGTTTGGAGAAGGAGGGGAGAACGATTTTCACAGTGTTGCATTTCCGAAAATGTGCCGTATGGAGGTGGTGGAGTGATGGTTTGGGCAGGAGTGTGTACGGATGCTCGTACAGAGTTGGTTTTTGTTGAAAATAGAAGGCTAACAGCTGATAGATATATAAATGAATGTTTGGCTGATCATGTTATGCCATTTGGCCAATTTGTAGGCGATAATTTTGTTTTAATGCATGATAATGCACGGCCGCATATTGCCCATGCGGTCGGAGATTATCTCCAAGAAGTGGGAATCCATGTTCTTCCATGGCCAGCAAAGAGTCCAGACATGAACCCAATTGAACACGTGTGGGACATGCTGGGACGGCGTGTTAAGAATAGACGACCGAGACCAGAATCGTTACAAGAGTTGAAGCGAGCACTTGGCGAAGAATGGGAACTTATTCCTCAAGAAGACATTGCTAACCAAATTGAGAGCATGCGAAGACGTATGGATGCAGTTATTCAAGCCAGAGGGGGTAATGCCCGTTACTAAAAAGAGTTTTTAATGTTTAAGGCACCATAAAATGAAAAAACAGTTATACCAAACGATGCCATAGTTATACGCCCTTTGTAATTTTTTGTAAATTTTCTCATCAGAGATTTTTTTTTCAAATGTTGTCGTATAAGGTGCTAAATGAAACATTATTTTGTTTAAATGGGTTTTGTTTCATTTTGAAATAATTGGCAAAAAAATACAAGCAAATGTAGAAGTATCCGGTTTTTTTTGTCCCTGAGTGTATATTTAGTAAATACAAAAATATTCTTTGTCCTTAACTTGTATGATAAAATGTCTAGCTTTCATTAATCAGGTATTCTTGTCGTACTTTAATTTTTATTGTAATTGTAATTGTAAATTTAATATTAATTGTAATCTTATTGTTCATGTTATAGTTGTAATCCCCTGGTAGAGGGGCAGAGAAGGCCTGACGGCCTTATCTCTACCAGGTTAAATAAATAAATCTAATCTAATCTAATCTAATTATATTTTGTAATGATGGAACGTGCATCCCTGGATAATTAAAAAGGAACGTCCTCTTGCAGAATTCGTAAGATTGTTTTTTTCGTAAAGCTATCTTAAATAAAATCAGTATTATTTTTTCTGTGTCGTATTCTCTTTATATTAAATAATATTATACAATGAATCACACACAGAGCAATAAATATGTCAAACTAGCACGACACTCATAACTCAACTGCTTGGTATGACTCTTTGCGACTGTTTTTGAGTACCCAGGGAACATAGTCGGACTAGTTTCGGCTTTTCCCTATCAACAGCCGGAGGACACTCGATAAATGATTCTTTTGTGATCAACCTCTTGTTCTGAATAGAGAAAAATATAAATATTACTATGTCAGTTACTGATTTCGGAAACTAGTCTTAGCCTATGAATCCAAACAAGAACTGCTTTTATCCTGTCAAATTTGTATTCCTAAATATTAAATATTAGAGGTAAGAAATACAGTTCTGTCTGTACCAGTCGGTTCAAAATTCGTCAGTGATATCGATTTGACAGTAGAGCTCCTCATCCTCAATAGCAAGCTTATTGACATATAAATCATTCTCCACTCTTCGTGTGGAGTGCACTACCAAGCTGTAAGACAGTCGTTTTAGATGTTTTTAGTAGGTTATTTTACGACGCTTTATCAACATCTTAGGTTATTTAGCGTCTGAATGAGATGAAGGTGATAATGCCAATGAAATGAGTCCGGGATCCAACACCGAAAGTTACCCAGCATTTGTTCATATTGGGTTGAGGGAAAACCCCGGAAAAAACCTCAACCAAGTAACTTTCCCTACCGGAAATCGAACCTGGGCCACATGGTTTCGCCGCCAGACGCGCTAACCGTTAGATGTTACTCTATGCGGATTTACTTTGTACTAACAAAGCAAGTCTACATCTTTAACGACATAATGTGTGATAATGGTAATTATGACGTTGATAGTGATGATAATGACGATTATGTTATGAATATTGGAGAAATTATGAAAGGATAGCAAGACAAACGGGATTACCCCAGCAAAAGTTCCCTAAAATAGTTCCTTTTTACCACGACATCTATTGAACTGTCTGAGATTTGAACCCGCCTATAAAATTATGAATCCTAGATTCTTAAATGTATAGGGGATACTGTTGTACCTTCAGCATAGTGTACCTTTGCACTTTTTGTTTTTTTATTATTATTATTTTTGTTGCTACCTAGAGAACTCAAACTGAATTAGATTGCAGAGAAAGCTGCTAAGTAGCTCTGGTCGTAGTTTCAGTTTGTTTTATTGCAAAGTATGAGTTCTATGGACAAAAGAATTCTTTTTAGTTCCAAAAGTAAACATTTCGTTCATTGATAGATGTTTTATAACACAAACCCAGATTCTATTTGTTACTATCAAGTACAGTGTGTTCTCTACCATCTGGTGAGTAATAACATATTTTAATTTCCCTGATCTATTCGAATCTCTAGTTTTGGGAGCCATATTTATTTAATCGTACACTCTCTTGTACCTTTGAACACAAAACATCTTGTACCATGGAACATGTTCCAAAGTACACGATACTATCGGTTTTTGTTTCTATTTTATTTTAAGATCATGTCACGAAGTAAGTCTGGAGTTAAGAGGCCCCTCAATTGATCCGAATGCCTTGAAGAAAGCTGTTGAAGCAGTTATTGCTCCTCCAGGAAATAAAATTTAAATCAGAGAAGTCTGCTCTGGTTTATGAGGGCAGATACATTTTAAATATGATTGTCAGTTTTTACAGCTATATTCCCACCTATATTCCATGTGTTCCAACTTACAAAAGGGTATTTTCCAAGGTACATGAATCTGTTGTATCTTTGAACACATTACATATTCCTTCATTTTATTTTTTCCATTGTTAATAAGAAAATTCATACAGGAAGTTGTAAAGGAATCTTCAATAATCATTTCAAGCATCTTTTCATTTAAAAAATTTAATTTCCCAAAATTGAAAATAATAAAACGTGAAAAGTGTTTAAAGGTACAACAGTCTTTCCTACTTTGTGAAACAGAAATTGAAACTTCTAGTTTCTTGAAGTTTATTGTATTATGTGAAACAGGGATTCAAACTATACACTGCTAGAGAAAAGTGTGTTTTTTAATCGCCACTTTCTGAAAACGTATTTTCCCTTCAAAGTACGTGTCAAAATATTACCTCAAAAGTAACGAGAAAACAAAGACTTGAAGTTAGAAATAAGGGAAAAGGAGACGGTCTATTAGACTTTACAACTTACTATGTCAGCTAAGCACGCTTATGAAATCTAGATGTTTTGTTACGAGCCGCTTCTGTGGCAGGTGTTTGTTGGCTCATGCCGTCAAGCAGGCCCAGCCCATAGTGTGTTCTAGACGCTATGGAACGCAGCGTTACGTCTGTTAGGTTAGGTCAACATGGAAATGGCCGGTACGTGACCAGAATCATGTTTTTGCCCAGATTATAATGTGCTGTAAGCTTTAAAATTTTATTTTAAACTAACAGCACTCTCTCAGACAAACGCACGCACTCGCATACTATGGGAGGACATAAAAAAGTAGTCAAGCAGACTAATAAAAAACTGTGTTATTCTGAGTAAGGTTTCATTGGAGTTAATGAACGGTCATGCTGCATGAAGGGTGAAATTCATTACGACTGCGCACATTAAAACAGCTTATTTTCAGAGTGCTCTAAAGTTGGTCATAACTGTCCTTCATTTTATGAATTTTATAGTGTATGTACATAACAACTGTTCTGTTCTCGAAAGCTAAATTATTGTATATACATTTAAATTATCATGCGACAGAATATCTACGTATTCATAAGAAACCTGCGTAAACCGCCGCAAACTCGAGATATAGCCCATGATTTTAAGGGGCAGGACCTATATAAATAACAAAATTTTATCAAATATGACAAATGTTTTTTTATATAAAAATTCGCTTCATCTATGTAAGTATCATAAAAGAAAACCGCATCCTGATAGGATACCAAACAGATGATCTGTTATTATTTTAAGTCAGCCGTCATCAGCACACTGCACCTTCGGGCTAGCGTCTCTTAACTGCAGAGAAGAGACTGCACTATAGTGCACCCGTGGCTGCTGGCGGGTATGCTCTCTACCTCTTTCTGCTGCACGATGGGGCATATCACGTTGCTCCGCTTCCCTTTACCCATTTCAGCGAATGCTGACGACCACTGTTTTAAGTGGTCATGCGCTCTCTCGGGACATTTATCTGTAGAAACTTTTCTTGTTTCAGCAGAAGAAAATTATCTACTTTTTCAATCTTAAATATACAATTCTGGCAATATTAAAGCCATTCATTTGAAATTTGCATGATACGTGTTACGCAACTTAATAAACAATCCCAAATCAGAAAATTGTTATATACTCATTCTTGTATGAAATACAAAATTTTATATATATTTTTAAAGTTTGAAATTGATTGTGATTTTTTTTATAATTTTTAGTAATTCTCAGTGAATTGTTTTCAAAATTACCTCATTTAAATTTGTTGTGCGGCTCATAAACTCTCATTTGAGCTCCGGAGTACCTTTGAGCACTGGTATCGAAGGATGAAGTTAACTCGTTTTATATCAACACCTTAATTTTTTATATTTTTTAAGTTTATGATCCCTGGTTTGTCGAAAAATTCGAACTAACATTTTAATCTTAATTTCCAAGACCCCTCATCATTTCTAGTCATTTAAATCATTTACAGGTACGAAAGAAATAATAATAATAATAATAATAATAATAATTGTTTTAATAGGTCCTGTTCCCTAATATTCTGATTGCTGGTACCCATTTAAATCTAAATCCATTCATAATATTGCTCTCATTTAATGTCTATTAAACATTGTGATTTTTAAGGACCAATTGCGTACCTTATTCTACTTTTTTTTTGTCTACCAGAGGCCTCTGTGATCACATGGGATGATTTTACATAGAGACATCTGTACAATAGTGTCAGTCGAAATGTTTGCCCGCTAAGAGATCTGTCACAAAGCAGAGGAACATGTTGATATAAGAAACAACTAGTCGATAATTGTGTTTGGGTTCGGGTTCTTAAACAAACTGTGATACGAGATCCCCAAATTTTGCTTTCTTCGGAAGGATTTTTGTCGCACGTTTAAATACGTCGCCCTCGGTTTGGTCTGGTGCCATGAAAGTCAGATTCAGTAATAAGCATGGTAACCAACAGAGGACTGAGGGCAAGTAGGGTTGTGGATCTTTCTTTATGAGGATGTTAATTTCTTAAGCAAATAGGTTTCATGACAGGAAATGTGTCGTACTTAGTACCAAAATGACCGAACTTTCAGCTGGAAGATAGTAATGAATGTTTCGTTAACAACTTATATCACTGTGATCTGATGTACACCATTAACGATATCGACAAGCGAGTGGTTAGCTTCCAATAAGAGAATAATCTATTTTAATTAATTTCTAAAAATGCAAATCTTGTTTAATTAAATTCTACTCTTACCATTACTTGTAGACCTAATACCGGGATTGCCTGACATATTTACGGCACATACTGCAACTTATTACGTGTAATTAATCCTGTTGTTGGCAAGACATTGTTTTCCAGATCCTTCGGTGTGCGAGAGTCTTTCGTAGGATTTACCTTTTAAGATATCCTATTTTCAAAACTCATCCAGTCATTAAAAACAGATTCCAACATACACATTAAATAACCATCAACGTATGCTGTTACATTATCTTGCTAAAAATATCCAAAAATATTTCATTCATGCGTACTAACGCATTGAAGATGCCTAAGAATTTTTGTAGCTTATGATGATCATCATCACCATCCTTTATGCCTTAGACAGTTTATTGCCAGTACTAATTTACACATCTTGATCTGTCCAACGTTTGCGTATGATTTTACCTTAATTGCATCTTAAAAATATTGATTATACACCGGGTTACGCTTAGAGGGATCAAGAAATAAGTGATAATTTCAAGTGTAAATAATTGTTTATTAATATAACTGGGGATGAGATAATATAATAAGATTTAAGGGTGCTATTCATAGACATTTCGCTAGCCCGCGCTACGAGCGTGCTAAATTAGCCCCGGCTATCGACTGGTTACTTGTACGGGATTCATATAATATCATATTGCTAACACTGGTTTATGAATATGAAATACGTTAGTTCGCTGATCATCCACCGGATGCCTGCGCTGAGAATGTCTATAAATACGGCCCTTAAAAGAGCCCAGCGGCCAGCGCTCTCGGCCTCAGTCGGGCTAGAGTTCGTTGCATCGAGCACAAACACTGAAGCAGGAGTTCTCCAGGACCGCTGGCAGGTTTACTGCTGTACAGGTAGTCGGCTGGAGTACCACGGTCTGCCCATGCTCATCTCTAATTTGCAGTAGCCGTGATGTTGCCAAAAGCTTCATAGAAACATAACGATTTCCTATAAAATGGTCAATGTTTGAGAAAAAGCTTATTTAGATTTTTCAAATCTTTCCTCGTGATCTATTACCAGTTTCATTTTGGTGCAGAGATTACCATCCATTCTGTATATGACTGTGTTTATTGTACCTTTTCCTTTACATTGTAAGTAATGTTTTTTATATCAGTGCATGGTATGCAGCTTATCTCCTATTTCGGTACATAGTAAGTGATTACATTTGTATACTTCTTTTGATAGTAGTTCAAAAAATAATTTGGAACTAGCAATATAAAAAATTAAATGAATTCTCGCGAAACTCAAAAAAATGAATAACTAGAAAATATGTATTACGATTTTGAGCATACATATCTAATCCTGCTATTGACATGAAGAAGCTCAGAGAAATTTGTTTCCTTAGATATTATATGTGAATTAATAAAACAGTTCAGGCAGAACACTGCTTAATACTAAAGAGCAAGAGTGCTTAAAATGTAGGCAAAATCTTTTGTGTTGTAGGAGTGGTGATAGTACTTACTTACTTACTTACTTACTTACTGGCTTTTAAGGAACCCGGAGGTTCATTGCCGCCCTCACATAAGCCCCCCCATTGGTCTCTATCCTGAGCAAGATTAATCCAGTCTCTATCATCATATCCCACCTTCCTCAAATCCATTTTAATATTATCTTCCCATCTACGTCTCGGCCTTCCCAAAGGTCTTTTCCCCTCTGGCCTCCCAACTAACACTCTATATGCATTGCTGGATTCGCCCATACGTGCTACATGCCCTGCCCATCTAAAATGTCTGGATTTAATGTTCCTAATTATGTCAGGTGAAGGATATAATGCGTGCAGCTCTGCGTTGTGTAACTTTCTCCATTCTCCTGTAACTTCATCCCTTTTAGCCCCACATATTTTCCTAAGAACCTTATTCTCAAAAACCCTCAATCTCTGTTCCTCTCTCAAAGTGAGAGTCCAAGTTTCACAGCCATACAGAACAACCGGTAATATAACTGTTTTATAAATTCTAACTTTCAGATTTTTTGACAGCAGACTAGATGACAAAAGCTTCTCAACCGAATAATAACAGGCATTTCCCATATTTATTCTCTGTTTAATTTCCTCCCGAGTGTCATTTATATTTGTTACTGTTGCTCCAAGATATTTGAATTTTTCCACCTCTTCGAAGGATAAATCTCCAACTTTTATAGTTCCATTTCGTACAATATTCTGATCACGAGACATAATCATATACTTAGGTTTTTCGGGATTTACTTCCAAACCTATCTCTTTACTTGCTTCAAGTAGAATTTCCGCATTTTCCCTAGTCGTTTGAGGATTTTCTCCTAACATATTCACGTCATCCGCATAGACAAGAAGCTGATGTAACCCGTTCAATTCCAAACCCCCTCTGCTATCCTGAACTTTCCTAATCGCATATTCTAGAGCGAAGTTAAAAAGTAAAGGTGATAGTGCATCTCCCTGCTTTAGTCCGCAGTGAATTGGAAAAACATCAGATAGAAACTGGCCTATACGGACTCTGCTGTAAGAGGAGTGGTGATAGTAGTAAAACTAATTCGTAGCCTATATGTGTATCAGTTTTAACATACATAATGCAGCTCTTTGCTTGTTTCATTCATTGTCTGTGAAGTGAAACAACCCAGAACTCACCACGAGGAGGTGGCTGCATGTCGAGTTCCGCCCTGCCCATCCCAACCTCCCTTCCATGTGGACAGTGCGTCAAATTATTCAGTTTCTTTTAAGCAATATCAGTTAACTTTCTGCTTTTCTTTTCCTTTTTTTCTTTTCTTTGCCTTTTTCATTTCACTCTCTCTTTTCTTTCTTTTTTCTTTTCATATTTCATTTTACTTTTTCTTCATTTCTTTCTTTTTCTTTTTCTTTCTTCCTCTTTTTGTCCTTTTTCTTTCTTTTCCTTTCCTTACCTTTCTTTTTTTACACTTTTCTTTTCTTTTTTTCCTTTTTCATTTTAGCTATTTTTTTCTCTCCTACTTTTTCATTTGCTCTTCTTTTATTTCTTTTTTCATTCCCAAATATTATATTGCTTTTTACTTTTCTTTTCATATTTTCGTTTCACTTTTTCTTTTTCTTTTATCTTTCTTTTCCTTTTTTTTCTTTTCTTATATTTCTTATACTTTTATGCTTTTGTTTCTTTTCTTCTTCTTTTCTCATTTTTGTTTTCCATTTTTCTTTTCCTTCCTTTTCTTTTATGTTTTTATTTTTCTTTCCGTTTTTATATCACTTTTTCTTTTTTTCTTTATTTTTTCTTTTGTACATCTGTTTTTCTTTTTTGTATCTCTTCCTTTTTCCTTTTCTTTCTTTATTCCTTCCCCTCCCTTTTTTCTTTTCTTTCTTTTTCTTTCTTCCTTTTGCTTGTTCATTTCTCTATTCTTCCCTTTATTTTTTCTTTCTTTTTCCCCATTTTGCTTGTTCATATATCAATTTTATTCTTCCTTTTTTCTTTATCTTTTTTATTTCTCTTTTCTTTTTTCATCCTCTTTTATGCTTCCCTTTTCCTTTCTTTTTTACCTTTTCCATTTTCTCTTTATATTTTCTTTTCTGCTTTTCTTTTCTTTCTTTCATCTTTTTACATTGTTTCTTTTTCTCATATTCCTTTTTCTTTCTTTTTTCCTTTAATTTTTCATTTGACTTTTTCTTTTCTTTTATTTCTGATATTATTTTCCTTTCTTTTCATGTTTTTCGTTGTACTTATGGTTTCTCCTTTTCTTTTTTCGTTTTCTGCTTTTTTGTTCTTTTGTTTTTTTCTTTTTTATTATGCTTTTTCTTTTTCTCTTTTTAATTTTCGTTCTTTTATTTTACTTCTTTTTATTTCCTTTCTCTTTTTATAATGCTTTTTTCCCTTCCCCTTTTCTTTTCTTTTTTTATTTCGCTTTTCTTTTCTTTAATTTTTCTTTTATGCTTACCATCCTTTTCTCTTTTTTCTTTCTTTTACTCTTTTAATTTCTTTTTTCCTTTTGTTTCATTTTACTTTTCTTTTTTCCTTCTTTTCTTTTATGCTCTTAATTCCTTTTTTCTTTCTTTTACTTTTTTCATTTTATTTTTCTTTCATGCTTTCCTTTTCTCTTCTCTTCTCTTCTCTTCTCTTCTCTTCTCTTCTCTTCTCTTCTCTTCTCTTCTCTTCTCTTCTCTTCTCTTCTCTTCTCTTCTCTTCTCTTCTCTTCTATCCTTTTTCCTTTAATTTCAACTTTTCTTTTCTCTTTCGTGCTTTTTTCCTTTTTCTTTTCATTTTTTATTTTACTTTTTCTTTTCTGCTTTTGTTGTCCTTTGCTTTTATCTTGTCTGCTTTTCTTTTAATTTTTTCACTTCACTTTTCCTTTTCTTTTCTTTTTTCTTTTACTTTGTTCATTTTACTCTTTCTTTCTTTCTTTCTTTCTTTCTTTTCTGTTTTTAATCTTTTGTGTTTCTTGTTTTTCTTTTTTAACTTTTTTCTTTTTTCCGTTTTCTTTTATACTCTTCCTTTCTTTGTTTTTTCCTTTTTTCTTTTTAATTTTCCCTTTTTTCTTTTATACTTATCTCTTCCTTCTTCTTTTTCCTTTGTTCATTCTTTTCCTTTTATCCTTCCCTTTTATTTTCTTTTCTTTTATGCTTTTCTTTTACTTTCTTTTTCTTTTTTCTTGTTTTTCTTTTTTAACTTTTCTTTTCTTTCTTTCCGTTTTCTTTTATACTCTTCCTTTCTTTGTTTTTTCCTTTTTTCATTTTAATTTTTTCTTTTTTTCTTTTATACTTCTCCTTTCCTTGTTCTTTTTCCTTTGTTCATTCTTTTCCTTTTTTCCTTTCCTTTTTTTCCTTTCTTTTATGCTTTTCTTTTACTTCCTTTTTTCTTGTTTTTCTTTTTTAACTTTCCTTTTTTTTCCGTTTTTTTATACTCTTCCTTTCTTTGTTTTTTCCTTTTTTCTTTTATACTTATCCCTTCCTTCTTCTTTTTCCATTGTTCATTCTTTTCCTTTTTTCCTTTCCTTTTATTTTCTTTTCTTTTATGCTTTTCTTTTACTTTCTTTTTCTTTTTTCTTGTTTTTCTTTTTTAACTTTTCTTTTCTTTCTTTCCGTTTTCTTTTATACTCTTCCTTTCTTTGTTTTTTTCCTTTTTTCATTTTAATTTTTCCTTTTTTTCTTTTATACTTCTCCTTTTCTTGTTCTTTTTCCTTTGTTCATTCTTTTCCTTTTTTCCTTTCCTTTTATTTTCCTTTCTTTTATGCTTTTCTTTTACTTTCTTTTTTCTTGTTTTCCTTTTTTAACTTTTCTTTTCTTTTTTCCGTTTTTTTATACTCTTCCTTTCTTTGTTTTTTCCTTTTTTCATTTTAATTTTTCCTTTTTTTCTTTTATACTTCTCCTTTCCTTATTCTTTTTCCTTTGTTCATTCTTTTCCTTTTTTCCTTTCATTTCATTTTCCTTTCTTTTATATTTATCTTTTACTTTATCCTTTCTTTTTTTTCATTCTTTTTACTTTTCCCTTGTCTTGTCTTTTTCTTTTTCCTTTTCTTTTTTTTTTTTTAAATTTTACCTTTTCTCTTGCGTGAATACTTGCTACTGCATCATGAAGGATGAGTGGAACAGAGAAAAATTTTCTCCGGCACTGGGATTTGAACCCGGGTTTTCAGCTCTACGTGCTGATGCTTTATCCACTAAGCCACACCGGATTCCCATCCCGATGTCGGATTGAATCTCAGTTTAAATTCCAACTCTTGGGTTCGCTCTAGTGGCCTACCCTCATGCACTGCGTCATACATGTATGACAGAGGCACAATGTCCACACATGTGCAGAGGTACACTCGTTATGAGTGACTAAGAGGCCGGGATCCGAAGGAATAAGCGCCGTCTTAAATCACTAAGTGAATATTTTTCGCATATCATATATTATTACGATGTACCGAAGTACATATGATATGATATGAAACTCTGCGTCATCATATGATAAAGGATGAATAGAACAGAGAAAAATTCTCTCCGGCACCGGGATTTGAACCCGAGTTTTCCCATCCCGATGTCGGATTGAATCCTCGCAGTTTAAGTTCCAACTCTTGAGTTCCCAGCCACTTAGTCACTCATAACGAGTGCACCTACGCACATGTGTGGACATTGTGCCACTGTCATACATCTGTGACGCAGTGCATGAGGGTAGACCACTAGGGGGAACCCAAGAGTTGGAACTTAACTGAGAGGATTCAATCCGACTTCGGGATGGGAATCCGGTGTGGCTTAGTGGATAGAGCGTCAGCACGTAGAGATGAAACCTCGGGTTCAAACCCGGTGCCACTCATCCTTCATCATATAATGACGCAGAATTTCTGCACTGAAATATCATATGTATTTCGGTACATCGTAATAATATTTGCTACTGCATGTTGACACGTATTAAAATCGCAATCTAATGCGTACAAAAAGGGCATACAGAGTCTGAAGGGAGTTTTTAAAATTTAGCAGTGGCGAAACTAAGTTATAAATACTGGGTAGACTAAAAAAAATCTGCTTTAACATTGACTTACGTAGATTTTTCAGAAAATACCGTAAAATTAATTCTAATTAGTAAAGACAATAAATAAAATTAAATTCAATCACAAAATTGTTAGATAATAGCGCATGCAATACTTACAGATTAATTTCTCCTTGCAGATGTATGTTGTAGGCGCTTCTGTATCAAAGGATGAGATGGAGAAGCAGAATTTAATTTTGTTTCCAGTCCTTCCATGTTTGTTTGCTCTTGTTTCGTTCAGAAATTTACACCCTCTGATTTTATCAGTTACCATTTCTGTCTTTCTAAAATGAAGCTTGATCACAAACATGTTTCTTTATTGCAGCGAAACATGAACTTCTTTGGCAGTTTATCCAGCGATTTATACAATTTTTAAAGTAATTTCACAAACACATACTTACTCATTGAACTAATGTTGACGATATGAGAGAACAGACTGTGTTACTAAGCAACAGAAGACAATATATTTAAGAATAATGATATTGTAATGCCATTGTCTACTATGTATTCCAGACTGCCGCATCATGGCTAGTTAGTAGTAAGATAAAATTATTCACTCAGAAGCAGAAAAGATTGCAGGCGTGAGGATCACACCCATGCCTGGTCCAAGTGAAGCACATAACTAACATAATTGTGAGCAATGTGATTATTGTGCATTCATGAAGAGACTCGTCAAATCATTCGTAAATGACTGTAAAAGATTTATTATGCCGTCAGCAACGTATTATTTGACATGTACTAATTATAAACAACTCATCTGTTTATTGCAAAATGAATAAAATCGAAAGTGTTGATTGATAATATATAATATAATATAATATAATATAATATAATATAATATAATATAATATAATACAATACAATACAATACAATACAATATAGCTGGAACTTGGAAAATTCAGGTGGCCCAAATTTTGTTTCTGAGTCTCTACATCATGATGATGATGATGATTATTATTATTATTATTATTACTACTACTACTACTACTACTACTACTACTACTACTACTACTACTACTACTACTACTACGAATGCTGCTGCTTGTATATGATAAATATGATATTCATTCTCAACAACCACAATACATGTTATGATGTATCACCACATTCCTGTATTTGGTCCACTATTACTCTCTAATTACATTAGTCTACAAATTAATGAGATTCCATACTGATTAATTAACTCCAGAAAAGTCTTATTTCCCTACTTACTTACAAATGACTTTTAAGAAACCCGCAGGTTCATTGCCGCCCTCACATAAGCCCGCCATCTGTCCCTATGCTGTGCAACATTAATCCAGTCTCTATTATCATATCTCACCTCCCTCAAATCCATTTTAATATTATCCACCCATCTTTGTCTCAGCCCCCCAAATATCTTTTTCTCTCCGGCCTTCCAACTAACACTCTACATGCATTTCTGGATTCGCCTATACGTGCTAGGGTAAACATAGGTAATTTCGTGATAATTTCATAAAAATTAATTTAAAATGCAAATGTGTAAATATTTCCTTATTCCGATTTTTTCATCTAAGAGACGATAACTTGCTGTACAAATGTAGAGACATAAAAGATTGGATACGTTCTTGAACAATTGCCAAAAACCACTTTTATAACTTAAACTAATAGGTTGGTTATTTCGTGATAACCTTGGTAATTTCGTGATATTACATAGATAATTTCATGAGAGATAGAAGAATTGTGGAAAAATTCATTAAAGTCAAATGAAAATATCATTTATTGTTACAAGACTTCAAACATAGTAATTCCGACTAATATTCATAACAAGAAAACATAGAAATACATATCAACACATAATAATAATCAAATCAAAGTAAAAATTGAAATTGCCCTGAAAGGGTGAACACTTTTATTACGGACTTTACTATAGCGGATATTACGAGGGTAACTCCAAAAGTAATACATAATATTTGTTTAAAAATTACATTTTTATCCTACAACTTTGCTATTTTCACAGAATGTAGATACATCCTTTAGGAACAAAATGTCACTTTTCCACATAATTCCCGTTCCTTTCGACCTTACGCCACCTAGGAACGAGGGCCTGTAGACCAGCACGGTAAAATTTTGGACCAACACGTCTGAGCCACTCTTTAGCAGCGTGCACGAGAGAGTCATCTTCTAACCTCGTTCCGCGAAGGGATCCTTCAGTTTACCAAAGAGATGGTAATCGCAT
Organism: Periplaneta americana; assembly: GCF_040183065.1. Classification (NCBI taxonomy): domain Eukaryota; kingdom Metazoa; phylum Arthropoda; class Insecta; order Blattodea; family Blattidae; genus Periplaneta; species Periplaneta americana. The sequence continues at coordinate 89,009,216 of NC_091120.1, read as the reverse complement.
GGTACCAGATCAGGACTTTAAGGCGGATGTTTCAGTGTTGTTTATCCGAGTTTTCTGATCTGGTCTCTGGTCTTGTGACTGACATGTGCCCGTGCCTTGTCGTGCGATAGCAAAACATCCTGCTTCTCCCGATGTGGTCGAACTCGACGTAGTCGAGCTTGAAGTTTCTTGAGAAATGGCACATACGCGTCAGAATTAATGGTGGTTCCGTATGGCATGATGTCCACAAGCAAGAGTCCTTCTGAATCGAAAAACACAGTAGCCGAAACTTTTCCTGCCGAAGGCGTAGTTTTGAATTTATATTTCTTTGGTGAATTTGCTTGATGCTACTCCATTGTCTGTTTCTTTATCTCCGGTCCAAAATGGTGGAGCCATGTTTCATCTCCTGTCACAATTCCTGCAAGTAAGTCATCTCCACCATTCTCATATTGGTCCAAAAGTTCGCTGCACACTGTTTTTCGAGTTTATTTGTGGACTTTTGTCAACATCCTCGGAACTCACCTGGCACAAAGCTTCTTTATCCGTTTAAATATTCTATACACACTTGCTTCTCCTATTCCAGCTTGGAGTACAATTCTTTCACTGTTACTCGTTTGTCAGACACAACCATGTTGTTAACGCGCTCCACATTGCCAGGACTTCGTGCAGTGCAGGTTGTGCCGTTGCGAGGAGTATCCCGAATATTGGCGTGCCCTCTTTCATCAGATAATCTGCTTTCCCACCAACTAACCGTACTGCGATCGACAGCTGCACCTCCATGCACCCTTTTCCATCTCTTGTGAATGTTTCCCACTGTCTCATTCTCACAGCTCAGGAACTCGATAACAGCATGTTGCTTCTGACGAATGTCAAGTACAGCAGCCATCTTGAAGGAATCTATCATGGCGCCACTCACGGGAACGACTTAAATTAAAATTGAATACAAGCGGGAAGGATGTATCTATGACATCCGTAAATTGCAAAGGTGTAGAATAAAAAATAAATTAAAAAAAATGTTGTGCATTACTTTTGGAGTGACCCTCATATAATGACAATACAAAAACTCTCAATCTTCATCAGAATCGCTCTGACATCCACCACACATGAGAACATGTTGTTTTTCATATGCTCTTTGGCATTTAGCATGATACCAAATCAAACAGAAACAACACTGAACCCATTGCGCCCCCCTTTTTCTTTTTCGTTATCACATATTATCTTCAGGTTTCTAAAATTCGCATTGTAATACAATATTTAAAATAGTGTAAAATGTAACGCTTAATGCTCAACAAAATGTCGCCTTAAACAGCTAAAATTTCTATCAGTAAAGCTAAGCCTATATGGCGACTGCAGATGTATCTAAAATTCCAAAAAATGTTTTCTAAAATTTCATTAACATATGATAAATCATTGTACCAAATATCATATGCTTACCTTTAGTAATAAGTCTGTAATGTAATTATAAACATCCACAAAATTTGTACGCCTGAGAAATCGACGGCAATTTGCTCTCTCCAAACACAAAAGCTCACAGAAGCCTCTACAATAGTCACACAAAGAGTAGCTATATGTTTCTGGAAACCGGACAATATATGCAATCCCTTGGCGGAAATTTGAATCTCGTAAGACCATTGGTTAGTTCACGAAAGAGCCAGGAAAAAATATCACGAAATAACCACTGCCACGAAATTACCAAGGTTTACCCTACATGCCCTGCCCATCTCAAACGTCTGGATTTAATGTTCCTAATTATGTCAGGTGAATAATACAGTTCTGCGTTATGTAACTTTCTCCATTCTCCTGTAACTTCATCCCTCTTAGCCCCAAATATTTTCCTAAGAACCTTATTCTCAAACACCCTTAATCTCTATTCCTCTCTCAAAGGGAGAGTCAAGTTTCACAACCATACAGAAAAACTGGTAATATAACTGTTTTATAATTTCTAACTTTCAGATTTTTTGACAGCAGACTAGATGACAAAAGATTCTGAACCGAACCGAATAATAACAGACATTTCCCATATTTATTTTGCGTTTAATTTCCTTCCGAGTGTCATTGATATTTGTTACTGTTGCTCCAAGATATTTGAATTTTTCCACCTCTTCGATATGAAAATTCTACACATCCAACCAAAAAGCCATAAACTAAACACACTAGAACAACACGAAATATATAGACACACAGAAACACATCCAAATGAAATTCTCAACATAGGGTAAAGTCATCTAATTCCGTGATAATAAGATTTTATTACTATTATTTCCATATGAAAACACAAAATAATATTGTTTATTACTGTAAACATTTGTTCAAACATCGTAATATGACAATCCGTGAAGTAATAACTGATAGCTGTGTTTACGTAGAGAGAAAAAAAATTAAAAGCATCACTCACATTTCATTTAATTCCGTGACACTGTAACCTTAATTCCGTGACAAAATAGTGTACATAAAATAAAGACAGAAAAATCTTACACTGTGACCTTGAACATTAACATGAATGCAACTACCCTAATTAAAGTTATTCATTATTCATATAATCAACTTGAATCATTACGATCAACATCAGAAGTGGCACAACTATCACACATAAAACATCAACATCAGATTCTGCAATTTGACACTTCTCATGATATGTTTTCCCACAGAAAGAATAAGCAATCCAATTTTCATTATTTCGTTTTTTGACGTCAGCATTATAGGATCCGTTACAAACTCCACAAACCCAATTTTCATCGTTAGAAACTGGCTCGTGATGTGGATGGCTTTCCTTGAGAAGATTTTGTAGACTTCTGCGGTGAAGCATCAGCCGGAGGTTTGGTTGGTAGCGTAAGGCACTTGGCTCTGACATCTATTTTGCGGTTAACCGTTCTCTTTTTCTTTGATGGATCATATGTGGGTGTTTTCAACAAATCTGTTACAGTCTGACGTCGTTTCTCTTGTGTTCAAACAGGCAACTGAACAGAATCATTTTGTTGTGATGAAACAGACAGCTGAGCAAACTCTTTCTTCTGGAAGGTCACCCTGCGTTTGTTGACTTCCAAGAGTTGGCTTGTCTTTTAATTTGCTAGCTGTAAGGGCTTCATCTGTCAAAGAAGATGGGTTGAATGGAAAAACTCCCGTTTTAGAAAACTCTGAACGGATATTTGTTGATGCCATTGCCTTCTCATATGCCAAACTGAACAACTTTTGCAAGTCAAATCGTGTTGATGGAACATTGGAGTTCGTCATATGAAAGTTTTCCAACTCATTTCTAAAGCTTGCTTCAAGGGACGATAAACACTGACACGTAATGGTTGCAGAATATTGCTGTTATGAGAGGGCATGGTGAAGAGGACGATCATGTTTTCTCTGGCCAAAGCCAACACATCAGGACCTACGTAACTTCCATGTGAGTCCATCAACAAAAGGAAAGGTCTGCTTGGAGGGATGTTCTTCACAAAGTGATGCATCCAATCAAGAAAGAGATCACAATTGATCCACCCATTTGCTGAGAGTCAGATACTCAGTTATCTTTAAGAATCTGGGTAGATAAAGCTTGAAACCAGTTCCTGACTAAAAAAATGTCTGAGAGTTCCGAGAATCGAACCCACGTGCGGATCAGGGAACAGAGTGCTGGTCCCTATGCGAAGATGGTCATTATTAAATATCTATATCATATTATGCAAAATTTTCTTCATTTTAATTGGCGTTAATATTCGATTATTTAATATAAATTATCTAATTATTATAAATAAATATTATATAATTAATTAATATAGATGACAACTAGTCGTACAGGCCATATGACGTTCATTTAACGAGTTTTCATTTTCTGTTCACTTAATTCCGTGATACAGTAAGGCAGACAAATGCTAAAAATCCTTAAGAAATTGTGCAGACAAGTTAAGGTTTGTAGACTAAATTATGTAAGTTAACTGAGTGTACACATTCTAAATCTTCAAAGCAATCTCTATAGAAATATATATTTATACACACGTATAATTATGCACATACATGTTTTTTTTTTAACTTATTTTAGGATACGACACCAGGACAACTCAAACCAAGCTTCTTAGCAAGGGCGCACTATGAAATTACTTCCTGTTAGTAGTGCACTTGTTCCCAGAAGCCCAAACTTCTTGAGACCGTAGCTGATTAGTGCTGCTATCCATTGAACAAACTATCAACAATTTGTCATGTACACATAATTCAGTGATATTCATTATATTCAGCATAACGGAATTACAAGAGTCACGGAATTAGATGAGTTTACCCTACAACTCAATTTCAGAACACACACACTCTTTGACTCCACATTACACTACACAAACACACCCCCACAGGAAACAAAACAAAAGGCGCCAAGACCATCAACAACCAGTTCTGAAGATGGCCAATAGTAGGTCGAAACATGTTAACAAGGGAATATAAAATTTAACACGTGAAAGACACTAAAATTTTTCCGAAATAAAATATTAGATGGCGTTATAACCTGCATGGCGTTTATACCTTCACTTTACCCTATGGAAATCAACAGCTATATTTTCCTACATGTTGCATTAGAAAGAAAAAAAGAACAACTCCGTTTGTCAAGTAGAAGATGTGAAGTCATTTCTTAGACAAAAAGTAGGGTAACTCACTTTCGTCAAAAATTTAAGTGTGAGTTAACAACTATACGTATTTGCCTGCTGGTAAACCAACTCTGACTGTTAACATTGTCAATGGAAATTACTAATTAGAGGCTAAAATTATCAGCGAAATACTCAATACATTGAGCACGAGTCATTCTCATTTGCTTACTCGCCAGCTTTCAGCCGCGTCTGTGGCTTTTAAGAGCTAGCGCCCTGGTCTTCCATCAAGTTAATAGGCTGGGGGTAGTACGGGGTGGGGCTCGAGCTCTGGGGCTTATCAGTGCTTGTCTGAGGATGGGATTTTGCTCTTTCAAGGACCGATGCGGTATGGCCCACCTGTCAATTTCGGATTGACGTCAGATCACTTGTCAGACTTGTCACTGGGCAATCAATCTCATATGAGGGGGTCAGAAGCAAAGGGATATAAGTGCACTTAAGTTATTTGTGAGAAAATGTGGTTGAAAGTACTTAAGATTTTGTAAATTCCTTGAAATTTTTTATTTTATTTTCAGTGTATGGTGTGGTTAAAAGATGTATCCCTTTGCCACTAAAATTTTAAACGTTTTAGCTTGCCCTGAATGCACTTAACTCATGTTCGTAAAACTTCATTTGTACCCCTCATATAGAAGGCACACTAGGGACAATGTAAGCTAAAGCATGAGGATGCATTATTTAAGAAGTGAAGTGAAAGGATGTCACGACTACAGCGGATAAGGAGACGAATGAATGCCGAAGAGACTGTAATTGATCGTATAGAGGAAAAGCAACTGAGCTGGTTTGGACACCTTGACTTATGAGGATGGAACAACCGCGATGGTTCAAAAGAATGTTCCAATGGATTTCAGATAGCAGAGGTTACGGGACAGATCAAGAACATGGTTTGAGGGCATCAAAGGGGCCATGACTGCTACGGATCTTCATGAGGAAGATGCTCTTGAGAGAGAGAGAGAGAGAGAGAGAGAGAGAGAGAGAGAGAGAGAGGTGGTGATTAGGGACAGGAAGGCGGCAGCAGCTGAAAAACCCGTGATATATATAATAATGAATTATATTATAAACTAACATAAAGTACTGTATGCGGCAAAACAAACGAGACTGAAATTATTGTTCATCTGCTGTCCACGTTTTCCTAGCAACGAAGTATTTATTATTTACTGTATATAATAGTTTGAGCTATTGTGAATTAAGTTTTGTGTTCATTTCTGCAATTATGGTTCTCAAAAAAGAGGACAAGGTGTTTATCGTGGAACATTATTTCCGGTCATACGGAGTAGGACGTTAGAATGGGCCAAGTTTGCTTCACGTTAAAGAACAGTATGAGGAGCGATTTAATGAGCCACCAAATAACAGAACAATGTTAGCTGTCATTGACAAGTTAAGTCATACGGGATCAGTCCTATGTCAACGAAAGTGGACAACAGGACGTCCAAGAACCGTCACCACAAACGAGAATCATGGACGACTTCTCCAACAGGTGTTACAGACCCCAAAGCGTAGTCTACGACGAATATCGCTGAAACTTGTTTGAGCGATAGGTCTGTTCGGCGAATGTTTAAAGAGCTGGGTGGATTTTCATACCGCATTCAAGTTGCTCAGGGTCTATAAACAGAAAGGGATGAGCGAGCCCGATTACAGTATTGCAGCCGAGTGTTGCCCATGACTTATCAGGATCCAGATTTCTTCTGCAACGTATGGTTTTCAGATGAAAGTCCTATTTACCTTGATGGCTACATCAACCGACAAACAACTAGTTTTTTAGGGTTTAAACGACCTGATGTCATTATACAGAAACCATTGCACAGTGCCCGGGTTACGATTTGGTGCGCCTTGTCCGATCATGGATTATTGGGCCCTTATTTCGTCGAGGATGCTGCACAGAATCCTAAAACAGCAAACCAAGTAGTTACTCTACGAAGACCTTATTATCCCATTCGTGCGGGATTTGTGCCGTTTTTGTTGCGGCAATCCTGTTACCTTTGAATGTAATAAACATAGGCCTGTGTTGTGAACAAATCGGGTAGCAAAGGAAATGTATTGTCAGTGGTTTTCAGTTTAATGTTAATATTCACATGTATGTGTTCAACTGGTGTTGAGAGAAGCTTTTCAAGAGCCAAATCCATCTTCAGAGACAATAGACGCTCTCTCTATATTGAAAACCTACGCCATATAATTATCGTGAACTGCAACCCATCGTTTCTTTTGGACAGCTATTCACACGCTTCAATTTTTCAACAATAAATGTAAGTTTAATCTCATCTAGATTGACCTATAATATTATTACATTTATTACTTATTATTATTATTATTATTGTTATTGTTATTATTATTATTATTGTTATTATTGTTATTTATTAGTGATATATAAAGAAATAGAGTTTTATGAGTGCATAATTATTGGCATATTTTAAGGTTTTTGAAGGCATACTTGCGTGCATATTTAGTAGGTTTTCAGGACTAGAACTTCCTGGTCCTAATGATCATAATTGGCGATAGGTGAAACTGTAGCAAAGATGTTTGAGCTGTTTCAAGATGATAATACTGTTTTTGCTGAAGCGACTGGGAAGATTTCAAAAACTTCACTTCCCACGTTCGCCTCGAAAATCGAACTACAGTCTTCCTTAAATACAATATGAAGTCAGCTCTAAATCTGGCAACTAAACCGTTCGTTGTCCCATCGTTCATCAGTAGAATCAACACTTCATATCCAAGATGACATTAGGAAGGAGATGACTTATACTTAGAAGTAGCATTTTCTTTAAAGGGGTGTGGCCGTTTCAGGTTATTGTTTGTGAAATGCCTTTCATTGTACAACGTCTTACTCCCACCCTTCATCCTTGGGACTGCTGGACGTGGGGGAACGCACGGTTGATTGCCGGTAAATGTAAACCATGCTTGTACTCTGTTGTCACGCACAGTTCTGTGGGAATGTTCTCTCAGCCTCCGAGACACGTGCTTATGGCGCGTATGTTTGAACCGTAAGGTAATAGGCAAATGGTAATGAACTACGTTCCAAAGAATGACGTGTCTCTTCTCAGACTTTATTTTACGTAAGACTCATAAAGAACGAAATAAATTCCAGTTTTTTTTGGGGGGGGGTGAGGGACATGATTATGGAAAAGTTAATTATATCTTAATGTTTACCTCTCCTTTTCTCTGCTGTTTGTAAACCCTTTTGATTCAAACTATTGGTCGAATTTTGTTTTTACTCACATTTGCGAGTAAGTTTATCCAGGCCGTTCCATGTGAGGCTTGGCCATAAGTGCACTACGGACGAAAACTCGTTCACTCTAATCGAGAGGGTGGTGTACACTAACATGTACAGTCCGTCTCACTAATAGTATTTCGTTTTTGTGTTTGTTGCTAATAACTGTCGGTCTTACTAATCGGAACTCTTATACAGGGCTTTCATTTCGAAACTTCGCAGACTAAATAATTATTTAAATTGAATTCAATTTAAACAACAAAAAAAAAAAAACACCTTGCTTTAGATATTGAGGGAAAAGTCTGAAACCAGGCTTAATTCATTTTAGATTTCTCCCCCCACCTCCCAGCCACCCCCACTTTGAAATTTCAAATGGCACATAATGGAGCCAGAGAGTGATTTCTATGAAGAAAAAACTTAATATGAGTCATAAAAACATTTAACAAGATGCAATTCCGAATGACTGAGCCAGTCGAGATTTCTAGGAATTCACTACAAGGAAATGTCAACGAGAAGAAAGAGAAAACACTCTCTTGGAACGATAAAATCAAGTGAGACGGTCCTTCTTGTTCAACTCTTGATAAAAAAAAAGCCAAACTCAGACCATCGTCGAATATAGATGACTTCGACATATTGAATTGCTGCACATTATTTATAGTTCTCATAAAACTGAAAAGGAACGTGTGACTCTAAGAAAACGAAAAGGAAAAATTAAGAAATACAATACTTAGGTTTTGCAGGAAGTAAAACTACTTTGAGAATAGAGGGAGAGAATGGAGTTCCACTAGCTGAAACCTAGGATAGGCTAACGAAAAATATTGATGGAGTATCATAATACCTTTTACGGTTACAAAAAAAATCGTTGATTCAGACAGATTGCAAAATACGTAAAAGGAAGACCTTCAATAACTTAAATTCATACACGTCACAATGTTCCTAAGAGTTGGACGGGTAATAGTGGTGAGATTAATTTTTCGCCAATTCTGTCTAAATACTTGAAGACAGTGATTGTTCATGCCGGTGGAGACGGAAGTTTGGTTAAGGTAAGAAGGTACTGTCTATCTCGACAATGTTAATTTCATGAAGTTTGGGTGCACGGTACAAAAAGACTGTTACAGATATCAGAAAAAGATTTTCAGGGAATGTTTTTACAATCTTTATCTTTAATAATACCTACTACAATTTTTTTTAATTACACATTTTTTGGGCTAAAATTCAACGTCAATATTTAAAGTATAGGATATATTTCCATGAATGTCATATAAAAATACACAGTTATTTAATCTTATGTGAGTCTTTGGGTCTGGTTAATGCAAACAAACATTTTCACTTACTTTGGACAAATGGTTAAAAAACTGCACGAGAATATAAAAAAAATGTAAGACCAAGAAAAAATTATTCCGCTGCATTTTTTCAAAAGCTATTCATCCAAAATAATTGGAAATATTTTTGTGCATTAACAAGACCTCCAAAGACTAAAAATAACTATGGGTTTTGCTGTGACATTCATGGATTTATTTAAAAAAAAAACATATTGATATTACATTTTAGCCCAAAATGTTGTGGAATTTTGAAAAAATTATATCTCAATATCTGCTAATATTTGTCAATTTGTAGTAGGTATTATTAAAGATAAATATTCTAAAAACATTCCCTGAAAATCTAGTTCAGATATCTGTAAACAGTTTTTTGTAACGTGCACCCAAACTTCATGAAATTAACATTGTCGAGAAAGGCAGTATCTTCTCACCTTAAAAACGCGCTCCTCATAGTCAAGTTTGAGAGTAAGATAAGTGAGTATCACAGTAAAATGAATTTTTGTAATTGTTGCAAATAGATCACCGAGAAATTAATATCAAACTTACCAGTCAACTCCTTTTGGTTATGGACAATGATATTATTTATTGTAAGTGAATTCTCTAGCATTTAGATCGCTGTTATGGACCTATTTTGATGCATACAAATTTGACAGATTTTGAGATGGGGGAGAAAAAATTCTGCACTATATCAGGGATACACCGGCACAGAATATGTCAGCCAGTTTCTTCAATGAAGCTACAGTTATGTTGGTTTGAATTTTTTGTTTGTTTTTTTTTTTGTTTCAGTTTACAAATGTAGAGTATGAATTTATGATAAGAAAAATAATTAATGAAGGGCATGTAATATATTTTCCCTTTATATCAAACGACATCCCAAGACTAATCCCAGCACAAAAACATTCACTATGGTTCATTCAAAGTGTATCGCTTATGTTTATTATCACTTTAATATTGCAGAACTCGCAATTACAATCAAACTAGTGGTCGCACAGACCTGTAACTGTTTTCGATGCCGAGATATAATTGAGAGAAGCCTCGCGGCACTGCTAATTTTATACGAAACTTCGATGTCCTCATGGCCTAACTACCAATAACATTAGCAATCGGCTGTGGCTCGTAGTATTGTTACAATAAGCATTTGAAGTTCTGCCATTTTTTGTTTCACGCAGTATCCTGGAGCGGGTACTCGGTGCGGAGAAATGCATCAAATAGATGAAGTTCTCTATTAGGAACAAGATTATTTTACGTGCCAGAAATCTACGGGACCCCCCGCTTTACTTTCTTTCCAAATGTAGTCCTGATAAGGATTTTATCAATCCTAAAAATCAATCGTCCGCCTCGGGTTTGAACTTCGAATCCATTAGCAAGCATGGCAAACACTGGTCCACCGTCGTACCATAATGCACAGAAGAATCCTGCACAGATTTCGAATTCTGAAAAAGTTAGTAGACTTTATAGTAATAGTTGTCAACTACTGGAGGAATACATTTTCGACATCAGCGTTTAAGCCCGAGTTATGCGAATCAATTAAGAAACAGAAGCTTCAATTCAAAATGCACGAAATGTTATCTTGTTGCTGAACTTAGACATGTGAATTACGCCTGCCGTCGATAAAATGTTATGTTTTATTTAGCGACGCTCGCAACTGCCGAAGTTATATCAGCGTCGCCGGTGTGCCGGAATTTTGTCCCGCAGGAGTTCTTTTACATGCCAGTAAACCTACTGATATAAGCCTGTCGCATTTAAGCACGCTTAAATGCCATCGACCTGGCTCGGGATCGAATCCGCAACCTCGGGCATAGAAGGCCAGCCAGCGCTATACCAACTGCGCCAACATCCTGTCTTCGTAACATCCTGATTTAAAAACCATCGAAAACATGTGAGACCTTGTTAAAGATTGGGTGGCCGAAAATGTTAATTTCAAGTTGAACGATGCTGTCAAACTGGCTGAAGAAGAGATTAATGGCACGACTACAGAAGCTGAGTTATAGAAGTGTCAGCAAGTAATAAAACGTGAAGCAGAATATTTGAAAACAGAAGCGTGGTTAAATCACGAGACTGAAAATCTTGTGATTAATTAACGTGAAAGTGACACTGAAGACTGTGAAACAGATAGCAACATTCCCAGCTACTCTGAAGAAATGTTCGTAAATCATTAATGTAAGTGAGTAGGGGAGGGGTAAGCGATAAGTAAGTAAAGCAGCTGTTTTCTTAGTACACTTCTTATATTTCTGCTGTCGAGAAAATATAAATTCCAAATCTGCATAATGTAGCGTAAGTCTGATATTATAAATTATCTAAATGTTATTAAATTTCGTTCTACATACTCGTATCTGTTCAAGTATTTGTTCTACTAAAGTCTTATATTCTACATGAAGCTTAACTTATTTATTATGTGTTAACCAAAGTCAATACAAGTATTAATGTAGTATTTGCAACATCTGTTGGCAGACTAGCGTAGGTGTAGACAATTGCCTTCACTTAGGCTGCGAGAAATTTTTAATCCCAACCTTCAATAAATTGAATATACTTGTACACATGCAAGAAATAAAATTTCTACTCAAACGCAATATTAAATTTTGGGAGGACTTGATTGAGATGACGTTTTACTCAAAATTCATTTGTTTTCTTTCTTACATTTCCATAAGGAAATAGTGTTAAATAACATATACAGGGTGTCTCAAGAGGGATGTAAAATAGTTTAATATATACCTAATGTAGTTCAGGTTAACCTACATCGATTTAACCTGATATACCTACAGTGACTCAAAGTGAAACTCATACACCATCATAATAATTACTTATTTTACGAACAGAAATGTAGGCATTAACATATTTCCACATCTTGTAAGCGGAATAGAAGCAGCGTACATTGTATTATTATGTCGCCACTGGTCATTTAACTTATTCCTAGATTTACACAGATGTCACAGATTTTATAGTTCGATGTCAAAATAAGACTCATACAGCTCTGGATTCATAGTTCTGGGGGAGGTAGGCTACTGTGTACGTTTGTATTGCGTATGCACTGAACAAAGAAAACTTAGTTTGTGGTGAGGAGTTGCAGAGTACAGACGCATACAATCGAGTCGTCATAGGTGGTCAAAGAGGTCTGTCTTCGAGAGCAGAAGAGATCTGATGATTTTTCATTACAAAAAGGGAAAATCTCTCCGAGAAATAACTAAAATTGTGAATAGGAGTCATGTAACTGTACAGTGTGTTATCAATAGATACAAAAATACACAGAGCATTGAAAATGAAGCAAAAATAATCAGAAAAAATTGTCAACCCAAAGGAGGAACGTTGGATAATAAGACAAGTACAGAAAAATCCAGTGCTCCCAAACTTGCCGTGATGGCTGAGGAACATGCAAACAAGCTCATCCTGAAACAATTCGAATTATTTTTAGAAAAAGTAACACATATGGAAGAATAGCTAGGAACAGGCTATTTGTTAACACAATTAATAGGAAGAAGTTGAACTTCGTTAAAAGCATATTGGAAAAGATTTCGACAGTTATTTTTGCTGATGAGAGCAAGTACAAAAATATTATTGCCAAATGCTGAAAAAACTACAATTTTTAGAAATACCCCACTACAAACCAGAATCCATTACATGTTTAAAATTGTATTAATTGATCCGTTTCAATGTGGAGTGTTGCTAAAATAAGGAGGTTTTTTTAGAAAGCTTTCTTAGAGACGTTCTTTCCGGATTATGTTTCAAAATGAAGTACTGCCAAAAGGGACTGGAATTTTAGGAAGCTTCGTTAGAAATTGTTCTCTGCTGATTGTAGAGAACATTTTTTCTGTGTGCTTCAACTCTGATTATTGAAAAATAGACTTGTTTTTAGGAATTTGAGTTAGAGGTTATTCCTTCTGGATTACGAGGGATATTTTTTGTAAGTTTCGACATTGGGTACTGCCAAAAAAACTGCTTTTTTAACCAGTTTCTCTAAGATTGTTCTCTACGGATTTTCAGAATCATATTATGTATGTTTCAACATTGAATATTACCAATTAACATTTTTTTGTGCGTTTTAACATGGAATTCCACTACATGTGACGGTTTTTAGAAAGCTTTCTTAGGGATTGTTTTTACCGGATTATAAGGTTCATTTTCTATCTCTTACAACATCAAGTATTGACAAGATTTTAGGAAATTTTCTTAGAGTTTGTACTCTAACATTTTTGTAGCATTTTAGAATTAAACACTACTGAACAAAATAAGAATTTTCAAAAAGTATTCTTCTTGTAGATAAACTTCTCTAGATCAAAAGTAATATGCCTACTTTGGACGTTTCAACATTAAGTAGGCCTACTTCTGAAAAATGGTTTTCAGAATACTTTTAGTCCTTTCCGGATTATAAGTAATATTTTAAGATATTTTTATATTCATAAAATTTTCGTAGAAATTATTCTTTCCGGAGTGTAAGTAATCTAGTCGTTTACTTCAATTTTATGGTTGTCGCCGATCATAATTCCCATTTGTAAATATTTACCCAACTATAAGATACAATGTATTTCGCTGGCTTTCGTGTAGGAGGCTTGAAAATTGGTTAGATTAGAAGTGACGAGACAGAAATTACCGAATGCAATGTGTATGTCTGATATTGGAATCATGCGTCAGAGCTTGCCGAGAATATCCCGCGTGTCTTTCACTTTTCAGCACTTCTGACTGTAGATAGGAGTATTGATTCAGGATATTGATCGCGCTCTGCAGTTCGCGGAGGGTTTTCCATTATTCACACCTCCACATTTAATCATGAAACATCCGGATTTAGGCTTGGGCTTTACAGATCCAAGATCTGATTCTCACACACCCGTGCTTTATTGCCCTGTTATTGCATTGCTTTTAATTAATCAAGATTTCCAAATAAGCTGAACCTAAATAATGGATTCAGACTATAAACGTAGCATTGCTGTAACACGTGCAGCAAACATATTAAAATGTCTCTGTATCATAGTTATTTGTCCTGATATATAATCTGACGTTTATTTTGCTTTCTTGACATTTATAAATATTATAACGTTTATCATTTATTGCCATTACAGTACTATAATTCTCAACTTTTTGCTGCTCCTTCTCCACCTCTCTGTTTTTCTCCTCAATTCTTACGATAATCATTAATACAGTTATCATCCTCATTATATTCACCACATTCCTCATTATTCTTAACATTATAATCTTATGATTATAATAATCCTATAATAATAGGGGAAACCCGGGCAAAGCGGATAAGCTAAGAACAAACAATGCCACAGGCTATATTTTGGTGCTCCCGAAATAAAATCTTCATGACATTGGTTGTGACACATGTTGTCCACATATATAAAAAACAGCAATTAGTTTCTTGTACCTACGGACAGTGATATGATTTGAGAAAGAAAATATAGTTAATTATTCGCTTTGCCCGGGTACACGGGCAAAGCGAATAGTTAACCCGGGCAAAGTGAATATCCCTATAAAATTTTTGCATTTCTATTTAATTTTTATTCACACATAATAAAATTAAATCAACACATAAACACGATGTTGATGAGTTATATTAGACGATAGGATATGTTATTTACAGCCCATTACAGCACGTTAGATTAGTACAAAATACAAATTTGAACAAGTCGACGTTTCACTAGCACTGAAGACCTGAATTTCTTCTGCTTTTGCTCCTGCCCGTAAGTTACTTCTGTTTCAACGTTTTTAATCGGTATAGATGTAAGAACTTCAGAGCGCTGACATTTTCTTCGTTGAACTCGTATCTTTCGAGCATCCACTTCTGGCACTGGTCTAAATCAAAAGAACTGACTTGGATTCTCTTGCTGACGATGTTGAGGGTTTTGGTGTAACCGGAACTGAACATCTGAGTGTAATTGATGTATTGAATATTCCTTCAATCTCTGAAGATAACGACATGACAGAGGTGGTTGATTCTGAGTGAACATTAACTGTTTCTTCAGCCACTGAAGAAGCTGGCACCGCAGAATTTGTTAAATCTGAGCCAGCTGTCGTTTCGCTGATTTCTATCTCAAGTGGGCGATCTGTAAGTTGATCTGGAGCAAAATCTTCATCAACAAACACGTTATGGTTGTATGGCCAGATAGCAGAACCAATGATTGGAAGATTTGATTTCATCAAGTGTTTTCTTCATGGCTTCTTCAGACCATTTGGCTTGTTCCGTCTTTCTCTTGGAAAATTAAACCACCTGAAAACACATTACGACATTTTTAAGTAAAAATTAAGATCATTGTTACTGATTTATAATTTAATTAGTGTGACTTAATGCATCCACTATGTAAAATGATCTAACACGCTTTATTACAATAGACAAATACATACAAAAATACAGCTAACGCTTATATAGTCAAATAAAGGTGGCAGGGCAAAGCGGATAAGTTATCCACTTTGCCCTATTTACTTTGCCCGCAGACGCCATTTCGCTTTTCATTTAAGGTTATACAAACATAAACGTCAATAATCTTCTTCGTAAGTACGGCACTTTAGAAGTAATCGTATCGCCTATATATTACTATCACATAACAAAACGTTTCTGCAATATTGTGTCTTGTACATTTGTTTCTCTTACCTTGAAATATTTTAAGAAAACAGTCAATTTTCTTCAAACACACGCTGACTTCTTCTCTCACTAGCTAGAATGACGACAAGTCAGTTCCAGCAGCAAAATCTGGTTGGGATTCTTCCCCAACATAGCAGAAAGCGCTACCTGTTTTCGTTTCTAAGAAATATGCATTATTCTCTTTGCCCGGGTTATTCGTTTTGCCCGGGTCTCCCCTAATAATAATAATAATAATAATAATAATAATAATAATAATAATAATAATATGTATATAAATACATAGCTAAAATGACAAAATATGTAATAAATAAAAAATATGTAACTTAAAATCCAACCTTTATTAGATGTATTTTTCCACACTGATAAGAAAAGAGAACTGAAAAATTACATATGCACATGTGATTCAACCTCATTTAGTTATTGTTTGGAGGCGCAATTAATAATTAAATATTTTTCCTTATTTTATGCGGTCACCGATTGTCTTCTGTCCTGTCTGAATGTTCTTATAAACGTTCTCAACTTCACACGAAGTAACTGGCGCGTATTTCAGTTGAGGAATAATGCTTAATATACTTTGCGTACAAAGATTTACATGCTAAATAATGCTGAATTGTCATTTTCTATATTCAGGCTTGGGATAGGTTTGTGAACGATGGCTATGAGAGAGATTGGGAAAGGGCATAATTGCTACTCTCGTGCGACTACTAAATACGTCAGTCGCTGATAGCATCATCCTTAATATTGTATGCCGTGCAAACCATGAGCCGAGTCCAATTCCATCAACGTTCCCAGAGTTGGAATGGGTAGGAAGTTATAATTCTGGTTATATGATAGATTGGGAGTGGGAATGATTGTTACCCTCGTTCTCACAATTGAGTACATCAGTCGCTGATAATGTCATCATCCTTAATGCTGGATACCGGGCGAGCCATGCGCCGAGTACATTCCTATCAAACTTCCCGAAAGGGGTAAGGTGTTAAAGTCTGGCTATGTGGGAGGTTGAAGATGAGCATGACTGTAATCTTCGTTAGTTCGGACGATTAAGTACATCCATCGCTGATATCATCTTCGTGCATGCTGGATGTCAGGCGAGCTATGCGCCGAACCCAATTCCTTCAAACATCTCAGAGGGGGGTAAGGTGTTGGAAGTCTGGCTATATGAGAGGTTGAAGATGAGCATGACTGTAATCTTCGTTCGTTCGGACGATTAAGTACATCCATCGCTGATAACATCTTCGTGTACCTATGCTGGATGTCAGGCGAGCCATGCGCCGAACCCAATTCCTTAAAACTTCTCAGAGGGGGTAAGGTGTTGGAAGTCTGGCTATATGAGAGGTTGAAGATGAGCATGACTGTAATCTTCGTTAGTTCGGACGATTAAGTACATCCATCGCTGATATCATCTTCGTGCATGCTGGATGTCAGGCGAGCTATGCGCCGACCCAATTCCTTCAAACATCTCAGAGGGGGGTAAGGTGTTGGAAGTCTGGCTATATGAGAGGTTGAAGATGAGCATGACTGTAATCTTCGTTCGTTCGGACGATTAAGTACATCCATCGCTGATAACATCTTCGTGTACCTATGCTGGATGTCAGGCGAGCCATGCGCCGAACCCAATTCCTTAAAACTTCTCAGAGGGGGTAAGGTGTTGGAAGTCTGGCTATATGAGAGGTTGAAGATGAGCATGACTGTAATCTTCGTTAGTTCGGACGATTAAGTACATCCATCGCTGATATCATCTTCGTGCATGCTGGATGTCAGGCGAGCTATGCGCCGACCCAATTCCTTCAAACATCTCAGAGGGGGGTAAGGTGTTGGAAGTCTGGCTATATGAGAGGTTGAAGATGAGCATGACTGTAATCTTCGTTCGTTCGGACGATTAAGTACATCCATCGCTGATAACATCTTCGTGTACCTATGCTGGATGTCAGGCGAGCCATGCGCCGAACCCAATTCCTTCAAACTTCTCAGAGGGGGTAAGGTGTTGGAAGTCTGGCTATATGAGAGGTTGAAGATGAGCATGACTGTAATCTTCGTTCGTTCGGACGATTAAGTACATCCATCGCTGATAACATCTTCGTGTACCTATGCTGGATGCCAGGCGAGCCATAAGCCGAATCAAATCCAGCCCCGTCAATCTTTCCGGAAGAGGTAAGATCATGCTTATTG
This sequence comes from Periplaneta americana, assembly GCF_040183065.1. Taxonomy (NCBI): domain Eukaryota; kingdom Metazoa; phylum Arthropoda; class Insecta; order Blattodea; family Blattidae; genus Periplaneta; species Periplaneta americana. The sequence continues at coordinate 88,991,366 of NC_091120.1, read as the reverse complement.
TTGTCAATCAGGTCAGCGACAGTAAGCACCACACTCCATGGCTTAAACAAGATCATACAGATCTGAGCATCACGCTAGTCTCTTTATCTTTCCGTGTAATTATAGTGCCTAACTGTCCCATTTGCCGCCTCCCCTGCTCCCTAGCATTATACTGAACAAGGCCGGAATTGAGAGGATTGAGATTCAGTCCTGCAGCCGCATGCTAGCCCCTGGATAGTCAAGTGATGAAGTCTGCAATTATTATTGTCTGTTAATTTAGTCCATCATGGAACTTCAGTCTCCGGAAAGCCGGGAGAGTTTGGTTATAGCCATTCTACTTGATTCTGGACCATCTGGAGTTGAAAATATAGAAGTTGCTGCGTATCCCCATGCAGGCGCAGCATCATTAGGATTGTTCGAATGAGTATCTTATACATGGTAAGTCTGCCACGAAATTATCAGGTATAATGGGCACGAGTGTAGGATAGAGTTAATTCATGATTCCCTTGGCCTTTGTAATGGTGTCTAGGATGTGGTCACATAACGTCAGACTAAAATCCATGATTTTCATTAAATATTTAATTTTTCTCATCCACGTCATTTGTTCAAGTCTGACTTGTTACTAGTCAGCGATGTATCCAGTGGAGGGGGGAAGGAACTGGCCACCCTACCTCATTATCTCGTGGCTTAGTTTCTTCATGAGTGATGCCTTATTGGTGTCACTTATGAGATTCAAACCTGTCTTCGGACAGTTGACTAAACAACAACATCATTTGTTGTTCAAACAGTTTAATCAGATTTGTCAACACCATAATTTTATAGTCACCATAATTATAATCTTCAACTTCATACTAATCAGTATCGTCACTAATTATATTTGTCAGCATCATAATTAGTAACCATATCCGTATTAGTGATATCCTCATTAATCATAATCATAATGGTCACAATATTAACACTACCACCTCCACTATAAGCATTAACCTGACGTTTTTGGCTTCGGAATTCTACGAACTACTTTCTTCTCTTTTTAATATGGACTCTTTTAAAAACTTATGAAGAACTTAATACCTATTTCCCAATAGGTCCATTAAAAGTGCTCCCATGATCTTTAAATTCGTGAAATTCAATGAATTCAGAAATGTCTGCTGGCATAATGAAGCTTCATTTTTCCCTAATCATTTGCTAACTGCTTTTGCTGTCATGGATAAGGAAGTCTGGAAGAAGTGAAAAATGACGGATTATGAGATAATGTTTGAGCCTAGACACAGAGATTGAAGTCATATGACTTTTTGCTTATAATGTATTCATTACTAAGTTATTGTGGTTTATAAAAGTGCGATTATATGTATATACAATTTCTAAGCATCATACATTTATTCAAGTGACACTTTCTTGCATATGAAAGCTGGCACATATCTTATAATTTTGTTCAGCAGTCGAAATTTAACCTAAATTTATGGCCAGTACATATTGAAAAAATTCTGTTTTCCCAGCCGCATTAGCATAAGACAAGACTGTTTTCTGAGGAAACGGTACATAGCTTACGGTGACTCACGTGGGCGTTGTTCGGTTTCCCTGGTTCTCCCTTATCCTAGTGTGATGACGCTGTATCCGGCACACTGTGGCCTAGGTCCGGGAACTGTAGGGATCAATACAATACACATCCAGGGACCTGCCCCTCCAGGACGTTATCCCACACACATGTAGCTGCCTGCACGAAGCCGCAACTGGAAAATTCCATTGTAAACAGGCACGAATTTCCGTACTATGAGACTTCGTGCTCTGCTGAAAGATCTACCGCTGTTAACAAGTAGTGAAGATAGAATGGTGCTCTCAGCACTTGGACGTCGACAGTGACGATACTTCGTGTCATTATGTATTTCAGATAACATAGGGGTTTTCTCCGGGACCTCCGGTTTCCCTGTGGCATGCCAACAAATATCCATAATTATTTCATCTCATCGCGGGTGTAGCGTAGACCAGCCTCCTATGGCGCACCCTGGGCAATGACTGTTGGTAAATTGGTCTACATAACTGGTTTCATATGGTTGGTCAAGTACCCATCATTAGTTATAAAAATGAGTGATAAATATTCTATTGAAGAGAAAAACAACACATTTTAGTAAAGTGTATTTTTAACGTCAATATTATCTATAAGTTCGGTCGAGTACTAGAATGCTATCTCAGAAAATCGACCGACACATATTCCAGTTTCGTTGCACCTCTAATTTCTAAACTACACGACATATTCCAATGAAGTAAACGGCGAACGACAGACGAAATATCATTGTATGCAATGTGACCTTGAGTTGTAGCGGGTGACGTCTAGCGATACGCGGAAAGGAGAAATTTGAGATACGAATTTGCGGATCATGCGACTGCCAAGGCAGTATAACGCGAGAATGCGAAGCGATAGAACGTTCGCAGTGATGTCAAACGATTCACAACTAATCAGGCTACGAATGCAATTGAGCAGCAATATGTAGTCGACAAGTTAAATTGGAAAAATTTGCGATTGAAATTGAGTGAAGAGAGAAAATTCATTACGTCGAGGCATACACAGCGCAAATGGGAGCGAGCGTATAAGCAACGGGTAGTAAAACGAAAGAACAAGATAATTAATATAGCAAGCGACATTTTACTGTCAGTGCATACAAGATGGCTACTCCCAGGAGTCGCAGCTCAGCGAATATGTGCCTTGTTTTCAGAGTATGTGAAAAAAGGAGATGTTGATTGTCACTGCTGATGTTTGCCTTAGCAGCAATCCCGTCAGCAGCGTATTGACGCATAAAATTTGTGAGCCTACCCGAAAATTTTAAATTGGTTAATGAACGATGCGGGATCGTCTAGCGTCCATGAAATGGCATTTTAGCGAGATGAATTCGACGATTCTCCGTGGGAATACCTAAATTTGATTTATGGTTGTGAAAACCTTGGAAAGACTTCAACCAGGATTGAACAGAGTGCAGCTCGAAGGACGAGTCCTGCTCGATACACCTAGATCACATGCATCGGTATAACATCACAGTACTGCATTTCATATAGAGACTTTTTTTAATCTTCAAATTTTAAGTATAATTATAGGAAATGATCTTATTTACGGTATTTGTGCGTAGTGGTTTCTTAAAATAGTAATGTTCGTATCGGAGAAACATTGAAAAATAACTAGTTAGTAATTCTATGCTGTTGCTTAAGAGGTAGAATTTCCAGCTCCAAATGCAGCAAAGCCGCGCTCATTCCCGATGCTAAAGGAGAAATTTATTTCCCTCACATGAGGACTGAGAGTGTCGTATTTTTCTGTCCTGTTTTGGTCAGTGGCATTGTGCCATGCTGATCACATGATCAAAAATCTTGCTACCTGTGAATGTGAAATGTTAATCCTCATAAAAAGTATGGAACAGTACAAACGATCTAGATTCTTATGGTAGATGATGATGATGATGATGCTTACTATTATATTTTAAGCTTTCTTAAGTTGAAGATGTAGCATTAGCCGATAGTCTCCGCTTTCTTAGGATTGTAGTTATGAATATTATGATGCTATAACGAAGTGCCTAACACAAATGTGTTCACATCTGATGAGCATTTTATATTAATTAGAAAAATATTATTTTAGAAATATATTTAGTTAACTCTTTAGTAAAAATTCGAGAAGAAATGATAATGAGTTTGTATGCGTTGTATTTCTATTTTCAGCTTTTTAGGAACTTTATTATGATTATAGTTATAACGACATCATTGCTACCAGTCATTACTTCCGTCTAAACCATCGGCACCACCTTATCGTTATCTACATCACTATCACTAGCGTTTTAAATATAGTCCATTGTTCCCTAATGAATTCTTTTACAGTGGACAATTATGTACTACAAGTAACCAAGGAGGAAGGTACAGTCTCAGAAAAAGTTTTTGATGCACATATACTTTATAAGTCCCAGAAAGGAAGCAGTGAGCATGATCAGACATACAACGAAACAAAATTAATCTTATTACTCAACTAATCATTTTCCTGTGAACCAGATCGCTCGTCCTCTGATCATGCGCACTGTCTCATTTCTGGTACTTATAAAGTTTCTGTGTAACAAAAGTTTTTCTAAGACTGTTCAAGTGATATTGAATATCATATTTTATGATTCTGAATCTTTAACATGTCCTTTTTGGCGAACTTGAACATTTTGTAGTGAGTGAGACATTTTAAGTGGATCGCTACTTTAATAACATTTATGAATTCTGACATTATTACTTTTATGAAGATCTTTTTTTACAGAGTTGTAAAATATCATGATGGCCAAGCGTAATTTAAACTGTCAATGAACCGTACTTGAAAATTTTTGTAATTCATTTATAAACTAATACAATATGCAACGGAAATACAGCGTGCCAATATTTACAAACGAGAAGAAATAGTGAGAAAGACAAAACAAGCTGGGATACTGTATGAAAATGATAAATAACAATATAAAATACAAAGAAGAAAATCTTAGTAGATAATGTGATGTTGTTACAGCAGCAATTTCACAGTACTTGTTTCTTCAAAGATATTAATTTTAGGACCAGTGTTTATTATACTTTTTTTTCTTGTTTTGATGAATATTACCTCTTCTCAAAATAATACACCTTTTCTTTTTTAACACGTTGTATAGATGTCCATTAATATTCTGTGTGGTGCGAGATTTTTTGGGCATTTGCAATATGTTGTAGATGCAGAAACATTCGACTTTTTGCTAGATGTGAAACTAAATAAGTAGAAATGTGTCAGAGAGAGATGTAATTCGGTAAGTATATGAGCTTGGAACTATAGTATTTACTCATATACAGTAGAGCGTCTCGTTTAGGCACAGTGAAAACGTAAACAAAGTGCAGGTAACGTGTGGGGGAGATCGAGCCATACGATAAACACGAGGGATGCACAAGGTTATAGTTACAATTAATTATATTAATTAATATTAATTGACATATTTTCCAAAAACACACAAAATAAAACAACACAAATTGCATAACATTATTATGTACACATTTTAAGAAACAAGGAATTGTAATGCTGAAATTATTCAATATAACAAATCAAATTTTGCTACTTAGTCTATATGATGTTGTTTTCAAGCAGCACTTTTACGGTCATGAATTTCATTCTGTGTATGACTAACATAATATCACCGTCTTCTGTACTGTACCTGAATAAATTGAACTTTGAGAAGAGATAATTATTCTGTTTAGGAAGTAATGTTGTCACTTCAGACCAATATACTGTAGTTTTGTTAATTCGGCCACAGAAGACTGTAATATTATGTTAGTCATACAGAGAATGAAATTTATGACCGCAAAAAATCTGCTTGAAAGCAACATCATACAAGCAGCAAAATTTGATTTGTTATATTGAATTATTTCAACATTACAATTGCTTGTTTGTTAAAATGTGTGTATGATAAAGTCATGCAATTTGTGTTCTTTTGTTTTGTGTGTTTTTGGAAAATATAATTTCAATTAATGCTTCGCCATAAATGCTGTAACTAAAACCTTGTGCATCCCTCCTGTTTATCGTACGGCTCGTCCATCCCCACACGTTACCTGCACTTTCTTTACGTTTTTACTGTGCCTAAACGAGACGCTCTACTGTAATGCAACATTATTTTTGTTAAATTTACTAAAAATGGTAGTGTTTGAAATCCATATTATTTAAAGAATGTTTCAATAAATATTTTGAATAAGTCGCTAGATGAACCGATTAGGCCTAATTGTTACCCATACCCGATCCAATATTTCAATCTGTCTTAGTTCTAATTATTTGTTTATTAAAATATGTAATAAATAAATAGCCAATTGAAACTCATATTATAGGCCCGCTGCAATATGTTATAAAACAGAAGATCTACAGTATATTCATTACTGGCTTTCTGACCATATTCTGTGGAACTCGTTACATAGGTATACTATTTGGAAGGTCTAAATGAGCTTTGACAGCACTGTAGGTAACGTCGCTTAATTGACACATGGATTCTCGGAGTTCGCCCGTTCTCCCTCTCGTCTTTCCATCTACAGTATAATGCTGCATTGACCCCATTCGTAACACCCACTCACTAGCACGAAAATCCACGAACGAGCTAGAGCATCGATGTGAAGCTCGTTACATGTACGGAGGAATCTACGCTTCCTGGGCGAGATTTTCGTGCAAAAATTTCACATTTCAAATTCAGCTTTCTCCAGTCTTCCCTATTTTCTGCCTTCCTTTTCGTTTCCTCATATGATCCATATATCTTAATGTCATCTATCATCTGACATATATACTTCTACCCCGAACTCTTCTCCTGTTCACTATTCCTTCCAGTGCATCCTTTAGTAGACAGTTTCTTCTCAGCCAGTGACCCAACCAATTCCTTTTCCTCTTTCTGATCAGTTTCATCATCATTCTTTCTTCATCTACTCTTTCCAACACAGCTTCATTTCTTATTCTGTCTGTCCACTTCACACGTTCCATTCTTCTCCATATCCACATTTCAAATGCTTCTAGTCGTTTCTCTTCACTTTGTCGTAATGTCCATGTTTCTGCACCATACAATACCACACTTCATACAACGCACTTCACTAGTCCCTTCCTTAATTGTTTTTCCAGAGGTCCGCAGAAAATGCTCCTTTTTCTATTAAAGCTTTCTTGGCAACCCCCAGAAATTAATGACATTACTTACGGTCCACCCTGTGTGTGGAAGTACAATCTTGCTAACATATCTTTTAGTTTTGTTTCGTTCAGCGGAACATTTTTATTTGCGCTAAGATATCAGTTAGATTTTGTTCAAGTGTAGGTGCAATGAAAACAGGATTCACTAAATTTTGTTGTTATTATGTAAGTGGGACAGTCGGGATAATAGGCCTAAGTCAAAGAACAGCCTTTGAGAGAAAGTTTAGTGCCAGAAGGAAAAAAAGTGAAGTATTATTCAATTATAGATCCTTTCAAAATTTTGCTACCGTCATTGCGTATCAAATTAGGTTTAAGTGAAAAACTTTGTTAAAGTTGTGGACAAACAGGAGATTGATTTTCAGTAAAGAGACAAATTTTGTTGATTGATGAAGGAAGGAAAATTAAAAGTTAGCAGTGAATAGTTTCACTAGTCCTCAAATCCACATAATCAAACGGGACCCTTTGTTTCGGAAAAAAAAACACTGAAATAGAAAGATTGACGCGGGTTGAAAGATGCGTGCTCAAATTCCCTTGTAAATTCTAGAGAAGATAGCTACATTGAGCTGGTGAAAAGTATTTTTAGAAGCATTTGAGGTAATTAGTTGCAGTATGTCCAAGGAAATATATTTTCTGCACTCCCATCTGGATTTCATCCCACCGAATCTTGGAACGATGAGCAAGAACCATGGGGAAAGATTCAATGGGGATTTGTCACAAATTGAAAAGCAGTATACGGGGAGATGACCACCTAGCATGCATGCTGACTATTGATGGTTTCTTATTAGAGTCCTGGAAAATTATTTTAAAATACCTGTAAGTATAATATATATTATAATTGTTGTATATGCATGCAATAGCAATTACTTTTAGTGACTGAAATCCAGTGACATCATATTTGCGTTTTTTTTTTCATTAAAATGGACCACTTAGAATCATTGATGTTGCGAAATTTTCTTTGCGAAAGTGAACATATGAAAGCATTGTATTAATTTATTTATGCTCGACCATGCCGAAATGTAGTAATTATACACCTGGTAGCAGTCCTTTAATGCATGTCATTAAAGTACACCTGTTCATTAAAGTACAGGTGTTTTCAGTCAATGACAACTCAGCTTACAGGTGTTCAGCCAATGACAAGTCAGCTTTGTACCGTTATAAAACCGCAAGTATCGATTATTCTCGGATATGTAATCGAAAGAGAATTAGCGAAAAGTCACGGAGGCTGGAAATCCAATATTGTCGCAGAAGGTTATGTCCTGTTACTATAATAATTAGCGTTAATTGTAAATAATATTCAAATAAATTCAATTTGTCATCTCGTTTTTCAATGTCGAATTCAATAATCAAGGTTATACCAAGTTTAACGGGATTACACAAGGTCAATGACATTATTGTTCCTCGGAAAAAACAATACTTTCTCGTCTGCGCACATCTCACAATTCACGACCTAGAACAAGTTCACTTCCGATCTTGTCAGATACAAATAAAATGTATACATCTGAATAATTTCAAGTTAGAAATATGGTCGAGCATAAAAAGTCGTATGAAACTCGCCTATAATGGTAATTAAGAAGCTCGTATGAAAATTATGAAACTCGCTTGCACTAGTTTCATAAACATCCATACTCTCTTCTTAATTACTATCATTATAGGCTCGTTGCATAATGTACTATTATTTAACTAGCTAGCTAGTGAGTACAAATTAAAATTATAAAACAAAAATGTTTCTAGCCACTACCGTAAGAGCCAGGCTCGTGTACGGTGTGGCCTTAGCCAAGGACAAGGACAGTTTACTAAATAGAGCAAGTAACTTAATTCAAATCAATAAATAACATACAAGAGCAGAAAAAAGAAAATATTTAATATAAATTGACAATCAGACAGAAGCCAGTGATATTCAATAAAAACATGAATATAGTCGACAGAAATAAAAGGTAAAAAAATATACACATTTGTTAATATTATATATCATGAATAATTTTATAAATTCCTCTTTCAAAAGCTTCAATTTTAAAATATTTCAAATGTTGAAAATGGTTTGTAATTATAATATAAATAGAGTCCGATTTTTACCTGAAAATGGAACAGAATAGGGTATTTTAGATTTCATATTCGGATTCAAGGCAAACGAATTAGCAAGAATAGCTTACTTTCATTTTTGGGCTAGACAGAGAGTTAAATTCTTTTGTACAGTGTAATTATTTCCATACAAGCTGTATTTGGGATTTACGTTAGTTTCAGGGAGTTGACTTAGTATCTATAAAGTTTCGATTTCGACTTCTGAAATTCAGATCGAGGCTTTTCGTAATTTTATGCTTATTTCCATATACTGTAAATGCTTGCATCAAACATTCAGGTATGATATGGTTATTTTTTCTAAATCTCAACCTATTACCAAAGCCATTATGTACCTTTTTACTTGTGTTGAAAATCTGGCTTTAAGTCTGACACTCTAGCACTGAGCCCGAGCCACCGTTGCCACGCAGTTTATAATGTCTCTTATTAAAGAGTTTTAAACATCGACTTGCAAGAACTCACACTCTTTATGTGTAACCATTATCTTTATTTAGTATTTGCGGAAGTTCGGGAATTATGTAACAGTCACCGCTGAATTAGTTGCTTTCGCTGGCAACCTGGGAAGCCAAAGAGCATTTCCCGAACATATTAATCATGAAAACATGTTCTATTACTTGGAGTGGCTATCAGACGTGATTTCTGCGCACACCTGATCCAGCAACTCCCGCCCACCCGGGGAGCGCCGTGACGAGCTTCCCCTCGGCGCTTGCTACCCTCGTCATGCATTGATTTTCCGTCCTCTGCTCAAACTTTCCTTCCACAAGCAGTTCCTAAACTGCGTTCCTTAATCTGCCAACAGCAATCGATACGATGTGTAATGGCTGCTTACCGGAAAAGAAAACAAGCCATATCAGGTGATCTACAAATATGTCTGTGGTTCCCCCGTAATATGTTTTATATACTTGAATCAATTTTGACGAAACATGTTCACTATCAACTTCCGAGATTAGACCCTTCGTTGAATTCTGACTCCAGAATATCTCATGGGCAATTTTTGTTAACTTTTTATATCCTCCTTTGTTTAACTGCGTTGTTAATTGCACTTTCTAATTAATGAGTGTGTAGAAATGAATATTTTAACTTCACCTAAAACTGTAGTACGGTGGTCAAGTAGCTAGAGTGTTGGATTTATAATCCTGTGAATCCAGGTTCGATCTCCGATGTACCCCAATTTATAACTTGCGTTGAGCAAGTCCGTGATCTAGGTAACAGGGGTTTTCCCCGGGAGCTCTGGTGCCCCTATAGCATTCCAACAAGTTCCCATCATTTCATCTCATCGTAGGTGTAGCGTAGACCAGCTTCATGTGGCGCACCCTGGACAACGACTCTGTCGGTAAATTGGTTTACATAACTACTGCCTTCATATGGATGAATTACAATCAGTCAAATACCCGTCATTAGTAAAACAATATCTAAATTATTATTTCATCCGAACAAAGTAGATAGGTGTTTCGTTTTTTGTGACGGCATCAGATGAGAAGAAATAATCATATAGCCTAATTATTCTTATCCATTGTAGTTCAGAACTATGAAACTTGGAAATATTGTTTTGTTGTTATTTAGTCAACTGTCCGAAGACAGGTCTGAACCTCACAAGTGATACCAATAAGGCACCACTTATGAGGCAACTAAGCCAGGAGATAAGGTGTAGGGTGGCGAGTTCCTTTTCTCCTCCATGGTATACATCACCGACTAGTTACATATTATGCTAATAAGACTAAGATGCATACAAACAATTGTTCTTCCTCTGACACATATCGTCAAGTGAGATGTACTGTCTGATAATAGATTTGGAAATATTAACATACTTTATTTGAAATCATTAAGCGAAAATAATTCAATAACAGGAATTTACTCAAAATCGCTTTTAAACTTTTTCTTTGTGTTTTTGTGGCATAATAGAAATAATATCGAATAAAATGTATTTCTACTATATTTACTCTAGGTTAATACGTATGCCTTACCTAGTGGAACATCATATATGTAAACATTTGGCTGAAGAAAATATAAAAATTAATGTAAAGTTAGCCGTTTAAGAAATAAATAGAGCAAATTTAACGAAAGTGCTGCCACTCTTAGCACGTTTTCTATAGAAAAACTTGCTTTGCTCAAATCTCCTGCCCAGACGGCACAGGTAGACCTATTGTACTTCATAAGCGCTCCTCCAACCAACCTTTCCTCAACTGTTTGATAGTAGTTGAGTTAATGTATTTGCCTCACACTTTTATAACAGAGCTACGAGGCTTCCTTGGAAATGAAAGCAACACCCGCGCTTTCAGGAAGCCTCAGCTGTGCAACTTCACTCGTCGCGGAGGACTCGAGCGTTACTATCGCGGCAGCGGGCAAGGACCGGAGCCGCACGCCACCGGTGTAGTATTTACGGAATCAATACTTTGCAGGAGCAGGCTGCAGGGGAGGTGATGTACGCCGTGTGAATGGAGAAAGCCTTGTGGGTCACGTCCTCATGCATGACCCAGTCGGCATCACTCAGCACACCGCGTGGACATGAGCAATATGCGTCACTGATACATGACCCTAGAGTCCCACAAAATTGCTTAGTTATTAGCCTTGCTGGGAAAGGAAGAAAGATACATTGTGTTCTTGCAGACGGAATAAAACAACGTAAAGAAAGCGATTAGTGATTGAATGCATTTTCTCACAACCCATTTTTTTGGTAATCGGTAGTGTTGTGAGATTTAATCGATTAATTTCTGTTGTAAGATTACTCGATTAAAAATATTTAATCGAATAATCGAGTAGATTAAAGTTAATCTGTTGTAGTTGATATTAATTATTATTTTGTTTATACAAACTCATACTAAAAATTCCGACAATATTTCTCTCTCTGAAATTGCTTACTTAAAAGCACAATAGTACTGTTATTTTCTAACTGTAAACCAGGTAGTGTAGGGAAAATCTTTGCACAAACACTTCAGAAAGAGATGGATATATGACGACAGTGACCTAGTCTACCTCTATTGAAAGTTGAAACAATACGAAACCCTCATTAAGTTTTATGGTTTTCGAAGAAAATTTCCATCTTGTTGTCAGCTCATCTTCCTAGCATATGAAATACATACTTTTCTGGTATTGTCCCCCTCATCCCTTATAAAATAGCCATGTCTACACTGTGTGCAAGTGAGAGCGTAACTACCCTCTTTTCTTTCTAAAATCTGGTAATTCGATTACAATAGGGGCCAGTCTTCTATTTTGACTGCTGTAGTTTTGCAGTTGCAGTTTCTGTACTGAGTTTGTATATGAAGGTTGTGTGTTTAATTTGATAAAGAAAAAAAATCAGTGTTCTGTGGTTTGTAGGTAAACTCGGTGAAACGTTTGGATTTAAATTGAACGATCGTGGAGAAATTCTTGACAGACAAAAAGTTTTTTCGTGTTAGTGATGCAGGAAACATTGTTACTAAACGCAGAGCAGCACTTAATTCGGAGCATGTGAATGCACTCACATGTTTAAAATCATGGATGAAGCAGTATTAGCCAGGTGAGTCTTCATACTTTTCGTTATTTATGTTTGTCTCAAAAATTCCCGGAAAAATGGACACAATAAATTATAAGTCTCATAAAAAAAATGTTAGTAAGTAATTAAAATAATTGTTTTGTAATATAACGATACAATATATACAGATATACAACATTTAATACTTATGCTTATCATCGAACACAAGTTAAATTGAACAATAATTGTGTATTACAGTATATTAAAACATTTTTCAACTCGATCAAAAATCGATTAATCTATCAATTAATCGATTAAATTCAAATAGTTAATCGATTAAATATTTTGATCGATAAACAGCACTAGTAATCAGTAAAGGGTAAAATCTGCGACTACAAATACAACGATCACGATTCCATTCTCTGAAAGTAAGTCATTCATAATGTTCTGCCCAAGGACGGGTCTTTCACTGCAAACCCTCCAGTATTTCCTATTTTCTGCCTTACTCTTAGTCTCCGCACATGATCCATATATCTTAATGTCGTCTATTATCTGATATCTTCTTCTACCCCGAACCCCGTTCATCATTTCTTCCATTGCATCCTTCAGTAGGCAGTTTCTTCTCAGCCAGTGACCAATTCCTTCTTCACTTCCTGATCAGTTTCAACATTATTCTTTCTTCACCCACTCTTTCCGACATAGCTTCATTTCTTATTCTGTCTGTCCATTTCACACGCTCCATTCTTTTCCATATCCACATTACAAATGCTTCTGGTCGCTTCTTCGTCGTAATGTCAATGTTTCTGCCCCATTCAATGCTACACTCCACACAAAGCACTTCACTAGTCTATTTCTTAGTTCTTTTTTCAGAGGTTCGCAGAAGATGTTCCTTTTTGTATTAAAAGCTTCCTTTGCCATTGCTATCCTGCTTTTGACTTCCTGGCAGCAGCTCATGTTACTGCTTATAGTACATCCCAAGTATTTGAAGCTGTCCATCTGCTCTACTGGCTCATTTAGAATCCGAAATTTTAAAGTAAATTGAAGTTTATTTCCTTGCAGAGAGTCTGAGTATGTCTCTTACCTTGTGTTGTTTTAAGCGGTGCTTACACCGTACTGCTTACTTTACCAAGAATGTTGCAACTTGTGAATAACTACCGTAAGGATATAGAGGTGCTTATGAATCATCCCTAAACACTTCAGTCCAAATAGGCTTCCTGTGCACCCGTGATAGAATGAGTTACGTGACGATTTACTTTCCGGCTAAGCTGATCTCACCATCCGCCACAACAAGCATTTCTCTACAGTCATCATCAGACTGCGGATCAGGGTACTCATTAAGTTACGAACGCACGGACAGCTGTGTTGTGTAGATCGAGGGGATTGGGAGAATGAGAATGCAGTTAATCTTGCCTTAACAGGTAAACTTTGAATCACAGTAGGATACAAAATAAATGTTCACTTTTACAAATACATTATCTACCAAAAAACAATTGGGCGCTGTTTTTGCCCCTTTAGAATCTCGTGGTACCACCTCTTGTTGCTATAACAGCAGCCACCCTGTCAGGCATGCTCTCCACTAGTTTGTGTAGGATATCCACTGGAAGGCGTCGCCATTCCTCTTGCTACATGGCATTCGGTTGGACAATGGAAGCTGGCCGCATGTTTCGGTGGCTACTATGTAGTGGTATGCAGACAATAATGTTCACCGTTTGGACTGGCCTGCACAGAGTCCTGACCTCAATCCTATTGAGCACCTTTAGGGCGAATTGGATCGGTGATTGAGGTCTCGGGAGATGCGGCCAACTTCCATTGTCCAACTGAGTGCCATGTTGCAAGAGGAATGGCGACACATTTCAGTGGATATCCTACAAAAACTAGTGGAGAGCATGCCTGACAGGGTGGCTGCTGTTATAGCAACAAGAGGTGGTACCACGAGATTCTAAAGGGGCAAAAACAGTGCCCAATTACTTTTTGGTATATAGTGTATAATATACTCGTATACAGTGCATTTCTATTACCTACAACAAATAATTGAAGCGGTGAGATCAATAACCATTGAACTCCACTTCTGGCCGTTATTTATTTATTTATTTTTTTTTTTTTTTGTAAATTTGAAATTAAATTTTGGATATCTCCACAGTGTTACGACTTTAAAAGTTGGTACACTGCTTTGTCTTGATCTCTAAAACAACCAGAAATATTACGTGCAAAAAATAATAATTAGGTAAGAAATAAAAAAAAGTGTTTTGCATTTTTCTCGAAACTTGTGTAAATGGACTTGAATGGTTATTGATCTCACTGCTTCAATTGCCTACATTACATGTTTCAATTTACATTATACTGTACAAGCTTTAACAATATAAAATAATCATTTGTGTGTGAGCAAAGAAGAAAAAAATATACAGTACTTACATAAAATACATTTCTTCACAATTCAATGCACCGAATTACAAGGTACTAGTACATTGGCAACGTATCGAAAGAAAAAGTATCTCCTACTTTCACTTAAAATAACTTTTTTCAAGAAACCCTAAAGGGATGTTGGCATGTACCAACATTATACACAAATCTCAATTAAATTCCTTTTCATGTTTTATGTCTGATTTTGATGTTGAAGGCCAGGTTTCATTGTAATATTAAATATTTCTATGTTCCTTTTGCTATTACACTGCTTTTGAAAGAATCGAGTTCCATCTGTCCTTATACTTTTTTTTAACAATTTGCAAAATTCAGTGTTTTTTTCCTTCAATAAAAAAATATTCCTTTCCGAACTTCTCTATAAGTTCGTTCTGAAGGGAACGCTTATGCTCTTAATTTTTGACATGTTCCTCAGTAGTGTGAATTATAAAACAGCTAAATTAACGGTAACACAAATGTGCATGTAAAATAATCAAATAAATAAATTAAATTAAATTAAATACACTTGTTTACTCACAGGATCTCAAGTACGTGTGGTGATTGCAAGGACCCACGCCAAGTAGAATTAAAAAAAAAGGCAAAGTAATTTCTTACGAAATCATCTGTACTCTCACAGTGCCATCCTACCCAATGGGTAATGACATCATGTATCAAGTATACTCCGTGCGTTCCTAAGTTCAGTCTCGCGAATTGGTGACCATAGGCAGCAGTCTGGTCATCATATTCGTTATACCATACTTGTGGTGGTCTGCTTTACCTGACAAATCTCTATGAGCCGTCATGTCCCCTTCAGGCAAGCAAGAACCTGGGAGACTGCTTTATGCAGATCTGTGAGTCGTCTAGAATCCACCACCACTGCCATCTTCCAGTATCTCGATAAACCGCGAGTAACAGCTATCACTGCTGACGATGGATTCGACGTCTCGCAAACATGGGTACTGCCCTATTTTTAGAGACGGAGATGATGATTGTGAAAGGGGAATTGTGGAGAATGTTGATAGAATGACAAAGAGAAAAGAAGAAAATGCCGAGAAAACCGCCTCAACTTTGTTTTATCTAAAAAAAAAAAACACACGCACGCACATACACACACACACACACAAACTTCACCACCGCTGGGATTTGCACTCGGGTACGCCGCACATTGTGTAATTTCAAGCAACTAGCCGACCAAGAATCAATTTTTACACCCCTGTCTTTGATACTAAATTCTTATATAAATGTGTTTATAACAATCCATAATATAATATCCAAGTGTAGACATATGCTTATATCTGGTAGGGAACCCTCACAAGAGAGCGAAAGTTGCATTTCTCCGATAAGTTCATTTACGCTGCAGAGACAGGCGCGCAGTTTGTGTTTGGATGATGCAAAGTGAGGAAGTTAATATAATATTTTTCTCTAATACGGAGTGTGGATTTATTATAAGAAGGCATATACTTACAAGTAAACTGACCATTCTTTTGCTAAAAATTATTATCTTATTGTCTAGAATAAGTGTCTGAATGAATATGTGCAGAGAACTGAAGTTCAACCTTATTACATTATTTTGAGTTGAATTTTAAAAGATTTAGCCGTCTGTCACTCCGATAAAATTTTGAGAGATATTCATGATGCTTCTCTGAGTATGACTTCATGATATTTTTCTGCAAACAGGCGCATACAGAGTAACTATTAATTATTTTCAGATACTATGTGCTTTTCGAGGTGTAGAGCAAGAGCGATGGAAAAATGAAATTCTCAAATATATAATTGAACACTTTGGTCTCAAAGATTGCTCTGAAGATATTTTACAGTCAATAAAGAAATGAATTAGATTTATATGTTGGAAAATTCGATTACGATGAGAAAAGTACAGTAGAAATGATAAAAAGTTATTAAAATGGAATGTGCTATGTTTAAACGAAGATGCAAAATCTGAGAATGAAATATATATTGCTTTGCCATCTACTACAAAAGAATTCCAATTTGAGTCTGCCAGTACAAGCACTCGAGGACGTCCACGTAAATTTTTCGGAGAACTGAGCGAAAGATCGAAACGGAGAAAAAGCAGTCCACTTTTTGAAGAAAGGTCTCCATAAGAAAAGCTTCCTGCTGCCCAGATGAATTTTATAGCTTCTGTAAAAAGAGATGTGGCCAATATTGTAGAACAGCTTTCACTTACATCACTTCCTCGTGCAATAAAATAAAAAAAAACGTGAAAATTGGTTTTGCAGGAATGATCAATAATGTCACCTAATAAGGATTCGCTTCGGTTACTAGTTTACAGTTGACCTCTAATCAATATAAAGGAATTGAGAGAAAATGCAAAATCTTGTAATAGTTAATTGATATCCACCGTATTATTTAGTGCCAAATTTAAAGATAGGTTAGGTTCAGGCAGTAAAGGGAACTACTCGTACTTGTTGATATGCCAAAGCAAAGCAGTCGCAATAAAATCGATGGGATAACGCAAGAAGATTTTTCAAGGGAATAGAAAAAAATCTAACAAGTCGTCTAAATATATAATATTAGAAACCTTGTCTTGCGCGTTTGCAATTGATAAACGGGCATTTGGCATGTACACAAAAGAGACAAAGGAATTATTTTATGCATGTACAGATAGTATTGAATGCCTACAACCCTTCACAAACTCTTGGCTCATGGACAGACACTATTAAACCTATTGGTAAACTACAGTATGTAAGTAAGCCCAGGAAACGAGGAACAAAGATAATAAACTTTTCTGAGAAGTCTTCACAAGAAAAACATCAAGAAAAGACACAAATACCGATATTTTGCTCAGGCTACTTATTTCTTAGGATCCTTACATCATCAGCTTAAGGAAATTAAGAAGAGAAAATCGCGGTCGATTTCAGGAGAAGTGCTGCAGTTACTCTCCGAGCCTCCATTACTCGGTGCTGCCGAAGGAGAGACTAGCAGCGAGGATATGGATTCTGATGGGGATGCATCTGACTTCTGAATGAGTATGATATGTAGCAATATTCCTTCCTTTTCCTCTTTCAATTTTAAGCGCATTCCACATTATGAACTTCAATTTATTTTTTTCACTCAAATCGAAAAATATATTACAATATTGTTAATTTTAAACTTGGTAAAATTAGTAGTTATTTTCATTTTCATTATTAAAAACTTACTCACTGTCAATAATTGAAGCTGCAGACCAAATTTTATTAAAATTGAGCTATTAGTTTTCGAGAAATTATTTTTTGCCGGATAGACTCTCTAAATTACACACTGTGAGCCGTTGTAAACCAGCGCTCTGTCAACTGAGCTTCCAAGGCAGCTGAATGACTGTTATCATTTCTTTGTTTCTTACTCTGCTTGGCTTCCTCTTTTAGTCTGACTTGCACGCTATTGTTGATAGGGGAGGAAGATTAATCTGATTGTCTTCACCAATTCCAATGCCACTTCTGCCACAACCCCACCACCACCACCACCTTCATGATGGTCATCACCTCATCACTATAATCATTCCACCACCACCGTAATAATCATCATCATCACCACCACCACCACCATCATCATCATCATCATCATTGTCGTCGTCGTCGTCATGAATGTCAATAAATTACTGTTCTGATTTTTTTGCCGACGACGGGGAGGCCCGGTCTTTGGCGGTTGTTGTTAGGTTTGTGGATAGTGTTAGTGCTTGGTGATCGGTTTTATACCCCACTTGTAACCTATATATGCTAGTAGTTTACGCCTTCTTTTTGACCTTTTCCTCTTCAGAAGTTTTTAGGTCTATCGTGGTGATATACCAAGAAACAGATGGGAAGATGATGTCCCAAACGATTTGAAATTTATAAAAATAACTGGATGAAGGTTATACAGCATCGGAAGGAATGGAAGAAAGTTATTGATAAGACCAAAATTCTTAATATATAATTGTAGTGCCTAGTGAAGAAGAAGATCGCGGAGAGTTCAACTGGAATTTCTGGTAGGTAGGTTTTTTTTATTTTTTATTTATTTTTATTTATTTGTTTATATTTTTTTTTAGCAGAGTACTCTGATTTCCCCTACCGGTATTTTTTCATAGCTCCATTAATCATCATCGTGCGGTGTTATGTATTTCGTCTTCCATTCTGAGAAAGGTAGCAAGAATAACTACATCTTCGGCGTGTCACTCCTAGATGTGGATGCTTGGGTGAATGACGGGGAATCAGATACTCTCCAAAGGAAAACAAAAAATTTCGATGTCCTTTAAGCGAAACGTCCTTTTATCAAAATGAGAAAAGTGGCCCAAAAGATAAGAAACTCACGTAGATTGTTGATATAGAGGAGGGGTCGACAAACTTTTTTCCAATGGGTGAAATAGTAACTATATTAGCCTCTGCGGGTCAAGAGGCAAACTCGAAGGTATTAAGTCGGCGTACAGGTGGAGAGGCAAGACCTGGCATGTGACATCAGGACAGGCAATTTTTAATTGTATTGTTTTTTCTTCTCCTTTAGCCCTTCTTGCATATGTGAGACAAATCTGATCTCTCCAACTGCACTTAAATAACCGCAAAAGTGATTTTCACAAATTTATTGAACGAAAGGTATAATAATAATAATAATAATAATAATAATAATAATAATAATAATAATAATAATAATAATAATAATATTAATACCATATCATCAAAACTAATTGCACAGCAAAGTGCGAATGCGAAGTTATTGGAACGCCAAATATGGTCTTTGTCGCAACTCAATTCAACTCGACAATCTGACTGTATAGCGCCTATTTTGACATTTTAAAGAATATGAAAATATCAAATTTATTTTTACATCGCGGGTCTCGTAAAAAGAAATGGGCGGGCCGGATTTGGCCCGCGAGCCGTAGTTTGCCGACCCCTGAATTATAGAGTATAGACTGACTCCCCGTAAGGATGTTCCATCTCTCAGATCCTACCCTTTAGTTTAATTCTGTCTGATTTTCCTTTCCGTGGTTATTAACATTGTGAAAATTTAGTGTTTTATCTGATTTTGGATGCTTTATTTATGCAATAGAAGAGTGTAACGAAGATAGTAGATAGTAGAGATGAACAACGATCGAGAAAGAGAGACTAACAGCGCCCACAAAGCCGAAAACCCGCACGACAATTTTGTATTATGTCGCGTCCTTGACGTAAAGACTGGTTGTGAGTGTTCCGAGACTCAATATTGATGACTCCCGAAGTCCCGAAGTCAAGCAGCCTTGAATCGCCACAGTTGTTTATACCTGACTGAACTTTTATCTACTTTGGCAACTGTTATGTATGTATAAACAATCAAGTAGCCTATTTGAAACATCTCTACCTTTCAGAGTATAATAATCCGTTCCCCAATCTTTATTTAAATATTAGGTCCTTATTAAAAGGCTAGGATTTTTCTTTTCATATGTTTAAGATCAAGTGTGCAATCTCAAGTAAAAAGATATTAATATTATGTTTTATGTTTCTTTGAAATGCAAATTTATTTGAGAATTGTTTTTTTTTCTATTTATATAACCATAGGTAATGTAATATATAGAACCAGAACATTTTGATAACTAAGATACTGCTCTGTTTTGTCTTTTTGTCTCATTTAAACATTTATAATATTATTTATTTTAATGATGTATGTTATTCAAAGTTACGAAATCTTTCCAGGCCGACCAAATGCTATTTCGAGAATGACGAGTCGAGACTCGAAAGACAAATGCAACGAACACAACAAGCGAGAGCGGCAGTTAGTTTTGTTCATCTCTAGTTGGTAGTTAGTACTAAAAACTTGATGTAGTACGTGTTGCGGACATTTCATGCGCCGTCTAGCGGCTCTTCATGTTCGTGTCCAGAGAATCCGATCTTGAAATAAATGAATAATAAGTTGCTTTACAGTAAATGCATTGAACTGCTTAAGAAAAGCACAAATACGCCTGAGGAAGGTGAGAATGACGTGCTTTCTCACTCAGTCAACTCAGCACTTTATGTGAGAGTTTTAATGTTGCGAGACTATTTTCACTTGTTACTAAGCACGCTATTGCTTTCTGTTCTGTCGTCACAACTCAAATGTTAAAAATATTCGTCTTAGAATAGATGTAGTTATCCGTTACGGACATATTTAAAATGTTTAAGGATCTAAATTGCCTTTATTTTCAGGGATAAAATCTAGGTACCCTGTAAATTAAGAAAGTGTTGAGAAATCAATTAGGGGCGTTATTTTTATGCTCATGTGTTGAAGCTAGCTCATTACCTATCAACACCTAAATCTAAGATATTATTAGATATCTGTGAGACGATTATGTAACGATATAAATAAAGCATTGGTGGAATGGAAATTGTAAAGATAATTAAAATATATTGAGAGTACTCCCCATAACTTCTTGTTCATCACAAATCTTACAGAATCTGTCCGTACAAGCCTGAGTGTCACAGATTTTTTTATTGTATGAATGCGTTCTTAAAAGTAAATTTATTCTTACAATTTGCTATATTTAATGAAAGCAATCAGACGTAAAAAAAGAACACAAAATATGAGATACATTTTCAAAAATTGTACTTGTTGCACATTAGGGTGGAGTGAAAAAATTAATTTCAGAATTTAAATTCGGCAGGGCTTTCAAAAGTTGTCATTTGATGTCAAATGATCGTGTACGAAATTTTTTCGATTTATCTTAATATTTAGATGCGCCCCAGAGGCTTCAAAAATTTTCTTATAGTTAAAAATAAGAAAAATGAGTTTTTATTTATTATTATTACTTAATTTATTATATTATCTCATTTTCTGTTTGAGAGAGGATATGGATCACAGTCGTAGCGAGATATTGGAAAGGGATAAGGGTACCGCAAGTGCAAGGAGCACAACAGAATGCCCAATATCTGGCACTCCAGCAAAAATATCAGAAAATGTTCTTCCCACCAATGCTGATGTACTGAGGAACTGTCAACTGTGAGATGGAACTTGAAACTTGATATTCATTCAAAAGAACCAAACATCAGAGATATTGCAATAACAGTTTCCGTAGATGTTGAGAAGATGTGGAGGAAAGCATCCATTCCTCACATTTCTCACAAACGTGTAGTTGAAACATCATTCAATTACACTGTAAATACAGAAACATATTGAAACCATTCAAATGTAGTGAAAGTGATACGAATTACAAAACTAAAATTAAAAACTGCTGCAAAACTACTACTTCACAGTTATTTGATATTGCCTTTTGCAAATGTACAGACTTATCAAAATGCAAGTGTCCAAATACAAGAAAATTCCAAGTGATGAGCGAGAGTTCATTGTTGTCCATAGAACCATGAGGAAAATGGTAATTAGTGGTATTGGCCTTAAAATGACCCGGCATATTAAGAAAAAAGAGGAACGAAAGGTGAAGGAATAAAGGAGACTGGAGATGAGTGTCAACAGAATATCCGATAAGTATTGCATCTGAAAACAGTTCAGAATTAGAAGATGGGGAAGGAAATAAAAGTAAAATTAAACCAACGACCAGAATAAAGAAAAATCAAATGAAATTGCATCTTCTAAACATGGCAAGGGACTGTGATCGACGAGGCCTTTCAAATCGAGCAGCCGCCTCTATTGCTAGTGCTCTTTTGCAAGACATTGGTGTTGGATATGATGGTGAGACAAGTAATGTCATCGATCGTAGTAAACTACGTAGAGAAAGGAAGAAGTTTAGACAGGAAGCTATAGAAAGATTTGCTGAAAACTCCCGTCCTCTTAATGGGTTGTACTTCGATGGAAGAAAAGCCCTTAAAACAGTTCAAATTAAGAAGGGTTACAAGTTCCATGCATCTACTCAATTGGAAGATCATTACACACTTGTTCAAGAACCAGATTCAAGATACATAAGTCACTACAGTTCAAAGTGGTGAATTAAAGTTATCTTACAAGAGATGTTATCATATTTCCATAAACAGAATAGTTCCTTATAAAACCTCAAAGTAATAGGATGTGATGGAAACAAATGTAAATACTGGAGTCAAAGATGGAGTCATACATCTATTGGAAGTGGAACTAAATCGGCCTTTGCAATGGTTTATTTTTGTCTTCTTCATACTAATGACCTGCCCTTAAGACATTTATTTCACAGAATGGCCTGGGCCAATTGGGAAAGTAATAAAGAAATGTGAAGATCTTCCCCTTTTAAAATGATCTAAGTACAGATCAGAAATACATGTATGATGTATGTCAAGTTGTATCAAATAGTGTCTGTTCCACAGATTTGTTACCACGGAAGCCATTCCAGATGGTTGACTACAGCAAGCAGGATATTGAGACTCTATATCAGTACAGAAAAACCTTCTGAGAAACGCATAATACTTAAAACAACATATGTTATTAAAGTATATGCAACAGTCTGGTTTTCCATTAAAATGAAACCAAAGTTAACAGAAGGTTCACATCATGTCTGGAAATTCATAAATCTGTCTCGATATTTACCTAAAGAAATAAAAGCCATTATTGATCTAGTTATTCAGAGAAATAGCTTTTTTGCTCATTCTGAAAACGTTCTTTTATCGATGATAACTGATGAGAGAAGAGACATTCAGCAGCTAGCACTCAGAAGGATTACAGCAGCTAGACGTTCCCCGTATTCTTTTTCAAGTGTAAGAATGTTCCGTGTTCCAGAAGTAAATTTTTAAGCTAAAGATTACGCTGAACTCACTGACTGCAAGAAACACAGAGACACGAACCACCAGTAACAAAGAATGTAGAAGAAGAAGAAATATTAGATGTAATTCATTCACGGCAGGAGATGAACATTGACATACCCAAATTTCCATGTCACACTCGAGCGACTGAGAGATATGTTCACCTTATAACAGAAACATCCAAAAGTGTTTGTGGGGAAAACAGTCGATATGGTTTTGTTCTTGCAGGATTACAATCAAGGTCGCTAATAAAAGTATTCAATACAAAGTCTGACTATATTACTTGAAATTTGGAAAATGAGTTGCAAAACATTACACAAATTGTATCACTAACTAAATATGGTATAATAATATATTCACTTACTCATTTGTAATATGTACGTTTGTCCAAGGGCTATCATAAGTAATTAAATATTTAATTAAAATTGAAGAATTCTTTAATTTTTTTAAAGTGGGTATTTTAGTAGTAATTACCTAAATTAGTATTTGTAACTGAAGTGTATGTATCAGACGTTTAAAATGACTTGAAATATGCTTTGAAATAGTAATTTATAGATTATTTTAAAAAATGTTTAACCGTTTGATGTTCCGATATTTGTTCTGTACTTCACAGCGCTTGGGGCGCATCAAAGAATTAAGATAGAAACTTGAGATTTTGCATGAATAATAGCTATATCAATACACAACTTTTGCAGACCCTGCCGATTTGAAATTCAACAAAAAAAATTTTTCCTATACTTTTCACTCCACCCTATTGCACATATTCTGCCTCTATTTTCTGTCGCTTCAGAAAACCATATGTTTCAAAATAAGAAATATAGTTTATTCAAAGGGAGAAGTAATCTGTTGATCAAAAATGCCATTAATAATGAATTAATAGAATAAATTAGCATTTCTGTCCTACATTTTAATTATCCTGAAGTGAACATAATACATATAATTCTTATCTAATTGACACATTCAAAGAAATTCTCTTCAACAAAGTAAGTAACTTCTTTTAAATTTTATAAGAATATGGTTGTGACTATTTTATTACATTTATCTGAAATATGGACTTCGACCACAGCACAAATCATAAAGTGTTGCAGAGATGCGTCTTCTAAGGTCCTTGGTAGGCTACACGATGGCTTAGACCTATAACAGAAACGCAGACATAAGAAACCAGCTGAATATCATATCATTTAAAGACGTAATTAATAAATACTGAAATGAATGGTACGACATTCTGCAGGCAGAATTCCAAATAAATAATGAAACTGCAGACCGAAGGATCGAAGAGACGTTTTCCGTCCTTGGAAGATATAGAAGCGAAGAGCAGAACTTTGTCTGAATGCATTGTTGTTTATTATTATGGTGGTAGCCGAATGTAAATATATCATACTTTGAATTCTTATGTGTTCACAAATGATGCAATGACTGTAACATTCATAAATCGGACAGCTAATTACTCTGTTTATAGAAAGTGAATTGTAGGATGAAAACTACAAAATATTCAATGCACTCTGAGATACGAAGAGTGTGAGATTTCGTATAAATCTGTTTAGTTATTCATATGGATAAAAATATAGAATAAATCGGCTTCTTTTAAACTCATAACCGGTATTTAAGTACGAGAAAAAAATGAAAAGCCAGAATTACTATTATTGTTTTTACAGAGTAGGAACTCCACATTGGCAAATGATGTAGACCCTTTGACAGACTCTTCTTGTTTCTGTTATGGAAATAGTGCAGAGTCAGCGAGAAGTCCTTATACCCCTGTCATGAATATAGATTTAAAATGATTTGACTTGCCTTTTATGAATTTGAAACATCCGTATGCATTCCTCAATGACCTATGCACATACGGATGCGTCTTCAGTTGCGTTTGCTCTTTTCTGTAGCATTTGTGGCGTCACAGTCATGAAGGTATTGCCATCAGAGTTCTTCATCTTCGCGTTTAACACGTAGGCCCTACTAGTGTCTTTTGCGGATATTCCTGCTTTATGATTCCCAGAAGAGAATTGTCTGGAGCTGTGAGATCTGGATTTAGTGGTGTACATGGTAAAGGTGAAGGAAAGTTCTCAGATCCCCGACCAATCCACTTGTTTGGGAAAAGCTCATTAAGGCGAAATCGCAAACTCATGGAGAAATGACGTAATGCGCCGTCTTGTTGAAGCCACACAGTGTCAGATATGCATTTCTTCTGGAGTTTAGGAAGCAGTTATTCGTTAATCATATAACGTCGTCTGATTACCGGGCTATCGAAAAAATACTGCCTGTTACCTCCGCCCAAATCATAACGCGAGGTGGATTTTGTTCGATTTTTTAAAGAAATGTGGATTCTCCTTGGACTAAAATTAAACGATTCGATCTTTTGAACTTGGATGAATAGCATATTCGTACGTAAAAAGAACTTTCCTTTTACCTTGTTGAGATGTGTCGAAAAAGCAAGTTACATACCGTATTAAATCCACATATGATAGCTCATTCGCTGACAAAAGGCGATAGAGTTTAATTTTCAAATCTTTTCGCACGTGGTCTCTCATTGTTGAACGGGAATATTCAATTCGGCAGCACCCTGAGTCAACTTCTGGAGATCGCGTTATTGATTCTTCAACAGCAGCAGAAGTTTCCAAACGTGTCGACGGTCTCCCAGTCCGACGTGTATTCTTTATGGATCCTGTCGTAAATGTCTTCCGTTCTCAGACCAATAATGTTGTCTTGGATGGTGGCGCATTCCAAAAACGCAGCTGAAAATTTCTCATAACTTGTGCAACTGTTTGTTGTTCGTGAATTCACACTACAGTTCGTAAACTCTCTTCAATGGAAATAATGCTTAAATCCGCCATATTTTCATTCACTACTTGCTTGTTTGATAGTTGCCACTGTTCGATTGCTTGTTGCTTCCATTGGTCGATTATTGCCTCGATTGCTGAATAGTTGTATGTACAAATATATGCATAGAATACGGTATTTTATATCCAGGGGTGCACGGACTTTTCGCCCTGTTTCCAGAGTCGGTGAAACTGATTTTGAACAAGTGTAGAACAAGAATTTAATCGAAAATCAGGAGAAAGGTATTGCATGTCACGCTATGAATTTGGACTTACTGTCTTCAGCGTTTCGGAACTACTGTGCTTACAGTTCTACTGTCAGGATAATACAGTCCCAGACGTGAAGAATCTGTTGGGACCGTTATACCTGGCTAGTCCAAACAACCGAATCTGGAACATTTGAATTAGGAAGTTATAACAATCCCGTCAATGTAGACGATCTTTCAGGTCTGGACTGTTGCATCCTGATGTTGAATCTGCAAGCGTAGTGGGGGTTTAACGCTTGTGATGGAAGTTCCTTCGTTTGTCGCATTGGGTCGGAGAGTGGTAGCTGTATTCCGATGAGAATGATGGGAAGAAATTGGTTATAAGTGTTGCAATCTGAAAATTTTGAACACATTATAAATACTCATTCTTTACAGGATTTGTCTTCTTGAATAGCGATTTATAGTTTCAGTCGGAGACAGTGTAGCGATATTAGCAGCATTTGTTCATTTGGTCTGTGATTAGATGTTGACAAACCTGGTACATTTGAATATTAAAGACACACCGTCCGTTGATGTAAACAGATCGAGTAGGAGAAGGAATGTATTCTCAATGATTTTCAATTTAATGTTCAACCCATACCCATATGTCAAACCAAAACCCATATGTGGTATGCATACTGCGGTTAAACATTTCATTTAAACTGAAAATCATTATGATTTCTTGGGGAGTAATATGAAAAATACTAGCAATAATATTGTTTGTATAATGGACACCTGTAATACCGATTGTGCTGTGTAACATGAGATGTATTAATAGTTCCGATTTTTTTTCCACTAGTGGCTTGGGTTTAACATTGTTTCAATAGCCTCTCGAAGGTATACATTGAGTTGGAGACTTTTCTGTGTTATTTGTCTGTGAGATACACTGTGTAAAATCTAAAAACATTTCTTCTAAATACCATCACCGTGAAAGCTTAATATGTTCGAGTCGAAATTCGTCAACATTTCCTAATTTTCTAATTCTGCTGGCGCCAAGGCATAGTACGCTTGGAGCCCACAGTCATGGATTCGAATTGTGACTCATTTTGTACTTCTTTGTGTCGATGACGTTGCATTATTTTTGTGAAACGAATTCACTTTTCACTTTGGCGCTGCGACACTTGTACTGATACTTTGTGCTGCGATCCAACATCTTTCGATCGATCTAAGAAGTCGTCTTCGTTTTCTTTTCGGTACTACTAAGGTCCTTCTCGTTCTACCCATCGTCCAAGCAATGGCTTGTAATTGAGTGAGATATCATACTTTATGGGTTATAAAGAACGGTCTTTTGTGTGCAATCAGAAGACAAAAATTTGACAAAGTGAAGGGTCTCATTTTAAGTGTGTCTTGTAAACAATTTTATTGTTAAAGAAAATAAATTGTAAGTGGTAACATTATTAGCAATGTGGTAGAAGAACTACATTGTTGAAACACGTGTGAAAGGCGCATTGACAAAGTACTATATCTCATCTTAATGATATTTTTTAAATATCGGTATCCGTAAGTTGCATATTTGGGTTTAATTTTGTCAATTTGATACTTTAGCTACGTAAAGTTAGAAATATATTTTATAATTTGTCAATTTAGTTTATATGCAGCTAAAATATTTTTGCACAGTTTTAAGAACTTGCCAGTCATAATTACATTATTTTGAGCAATTCTTAAGTTATAAAAACCCCTTGTCGTGAGCCCTCCATGCGCCATTTAGAAGAAGATATAAAGTGGATGTTTTAATGATTGAAGTCGGGCGGTTTTTCTGTCGCCTATACAGCGAGATATTGATCCCAAGTAGCTCACTCGTTGCAGGGGTTGGGGGATGAAGCGATACGCATTACATAACAGTGTGCAAGACAATGTACACAAAACGCTCCTTTCCAGATAAGTCTCTAGCCTGCAAGACATCGTTCTGAAAATCAAGCATCTCCGTAGAAATATGTAGTCTAGTTACACATGAGAGGAAATATAGCCGTGATTATGTCTTTACATCGAGCATAAAAATCATTTAGTAGCATTATTTGGAATTTCGTTATTGCCGGTGGCCTCACGCTTACTAGGTTTTTCATTTCCCATTGGTTAGTTGGAGATTAGCTGCTCTCGGTATTTTTAATCAAATATGCCACCCTTTGCGTTGTATAGGCTACTGCCTCGCAAGCAGCGATTTTATATTTTCTGGAAAATGTCGACTTGAAATTTTAAGCTTACACGGTGAGAGATAGAACTTAAACTGAGGGGATTCGATCCGGCATCGGAACTGGAATCCGTATGGCTTAGTGAATAAAGCCTGAGCATGTGGAGCTGAAAATCCGGGTTCGAGTCCCGGTGTCGGAGAGAATTTTTCTCTGTTCTATCCATCTTTTATCATATGATAACGCAGAATTCCTGCACGGAAATATCATATGTACTTCGGTACACCATAATAATCTCACGGTGTTTGTTTAGGAAGACGTTATAGGTTTTATAGCTTGTAGGCCTACTTGTACTATATCTTCAATTTCGGATCTACTTACAGATTCTATATGGTAGAATGAGATCAGACTGCAGAGGTCACTTCTTTTGTTCGGTCTATTATGCAGAGGCGTCGTAATGGATGGACATAGTATGAGACTAACGGGAGTCTCTCGTCTCATGGGGAGCTTTACAAAGAGTAAAAGTAAAAATTAAGAAAATTAAATCAGAAAGAGTTTGAATATGGAGACAATAAGGGCCAAGGCATTATATTTTTCCACCGTTTCAAATTCAGAGTAAATGCTATAGTAATATGAATTTCAATGCCATATACGAAACATCGAGTCTTATGTAGTGGTGGTCTACGGCACCTCACAGATCTACATGAGTCGTCATGTTCCAGTCAGGCAAGGACGAACCTGGGGGACTCTAGTGTCTCTTACGCAAATATATGAGCCGTTTGGACCACTATCATCTATAAATATTTGTAAAAATGGCAACAATCATTTGCAATGGCGGACGATCAACTCGGCGTCACGTAAACACAAGTGGTGACCAGTTTTTTTGAGATGAAAATATTAATGAAAGAAAAGTTGTGGAGATTGTTGGTTGAATGACGGATGAAAAGTTGGAGGATCACGAGAAAATTCTTCACAACTTTGCAAAAATACAACTTGTCATCGCCGAGATTTGAACTCTGGTCCACGGTCGTCGCATGCCAAAGTTCGAAGTCGTGAGTAATCTCAGTTTCAGCAAAACGGATGGAGATACGTATATCTTAGTATTAGTGAAATTATTTAAAGTTTTGCTAACCAGTGATTTATTGGATAATTTATTATATCACTACTACTACTACTACTACTACTACTACTACTACTACTACTACTACTACTACTACTACTAATACTGCAAGGAGCTTATTAATATTTAATTAGGAATCTATATTGATTCCGAACTACGACAGAATATCAATAGAAATCGATAATTCAAAAGTTAAATAGAAGGGTCGTAGAAAGATTGATAGAAACAAGATCTTCGAAAATTATGGAAGAGTACAGACCACATGTGAATGCGGAAAAAAACAAATCTTGGTTTACAACCATGATGATGATGATGATGATGATGATGATGATGATGATGATGATGATGAAAAAGAAGAGTGGAGAGCTCAAGATTTCGTTTTACCGAGAGCCTCGCGACAACCGACAGCATCATGGATAGCGTCATGCTAGTATGTTCAAACGAGCTACTGTTAATTTATATTTATCTGGATATGTTACGACGTAACGTCAACGTTTATGGCATTCATGTAAATTTTGTAATGAGATAATTAACCACAACTGTGCAATAAAATTCAATATATTTCTACAGCTCAAAAAAAGTCACTGACATGATGCAGATATATTATTCTACACTTCAGGTCTCTGCACATACATCTTACATCATAATCTCGTATACTATACTCTTAGGACTCAGGAGACTGTGTGTTACGATATTTTTTATATTGCAAATAACTATTATGCTTGCTTTAACTTATTTCAGTTTCTTTACTTCAAGTATATCTGTATGAACGTGTCTAAGTATAACATATTCTTACTGACCACCACATAATTTTATGTATTTTATATTTTGATATTAAATGCACATATTTTTATTTAAATGGCTGATTTCATGTCGTTAAAAATGAGAAACCAGGATGGTCATACTATATAGAAGTACCTCGTGTTCAGCTGCTGTTGTTCCGATAAGCCAGAGAAAACGAATCCAAAAGAGTAGGCAGCCATAAAGTCTGGCACTGTACCATCCTGATAATAGAATCTGTAAGTATTCCCGAAACGTTGGAGATATTATGCTACGTACACTGTATACAGGGTGTTTCAAAAATACGGGGCATAATTTCAGGTATGTATTTCCCACGTGTAGACATTCAAAATAGTTCATTATAACATGTGTCCGGAAATACTTTATTTCCGAGTTATGGCGCTCACAACATTGAAATTCACCGGAACGTTTTTCTTTCCGCAGGTCGTTGCCGTCAAAGGAGACATTAAGAGGGCACTCTGACAGTTCATTCCGAGGCGAAGGTTACATTCAGTGTTGTGTAGGCGTTAGACTGTGCGACATGTATTCAAATCAAGAGTTGGCAGAGATACACTTCATGTACGGTAAGGCAGACGGCAATGCTGCGCTGGCTCGTCGTTTGTACCAGGAGAGGTACCCACAGCGACAATATCCAGATCGGAAGACATTTGTACGTCTCCATTACCGTCTGTGCGAGTATGGAAAATTTAATTCTCCTGGTTTGGGAAGGGGATGACCAAGATCTACAACTCCAGAAGTCCAGGAGGAGATTCTGGAGGCTGTGAACATGACTCCTTCTATCAGCACACGAAGGGTAGCGTTGCAAGTCAATGTTCCTCATACGACTGTCTGGAGACTGTTGAAAGAGTATCAATTGTATCCTTGTCATTTGCAACGTGTACAGGCCCTGTCACCAGCAGATTACCCTGCACGAGTTAGGTTCTGTCAGTGGTTCTTGCAGCAGTGTGGTGTAAATCCGAACTTTCCTGCCTTAGTATTATTTACAGATGAAGCACAGTTCACACGAGATGGCATAACAAATTTCCACAATCAGCATGTATGGGCGTATGAAAACCCACGTGCAACTGTTCCATCTCATCACCAGGTACGGTTCTCCATCAACATGTGGGCCGGTATCATTGGTGATCGATAGTTGGACCCCATGTACTTGTAAACAGACTTACGGGGCAGGCGTACACAAACTTCCTGGAAAACACCATACCTCATGTTTTAGAAGACACTCCACTGATCAATCGTCAACACATTCACTTCTTGCATGATGGCGCTCCTGCACACTTCAGTCGTACGGCTCGCCGGTACTTGGATCGAAGGTTTCCTGATCGATGGATAGGTAGAGGTGGCCCAATTGCTTGGCCTCCACGCTCACCTGATCTGAACCCTCTCGATTTCTACTTGTGGGGCCATTTAAAATCATTGGTTTATTCGTCTCCGGTGCCTGATTTGGAATCCCTTCGGAATCGAATTGTGGCATGTTCTGAGGACATACGCAATACTCCAGGAGTTTGGGATCGTGTTCGCAGGTCAATGAGACATCGATGTGAGGTCTGTATTCAAGCAGGAGGTGGACATTTTGAACATCTTCTGTAATGACAACAACCTGCGGAAAGAAAAACGTTCCGGTGAATTTCAATGTTGTGAAGGCCATAACTCGGAAATGAAGCATTTCCGGACACATGTTGTAATGAACTATTTTGATTGTCTACATGTGGGAAATACATACCTGAAATTATTCCCTGTATTTTTGAAACACACTGTATAAAGCCCAACATTTTGTTTTTAAATATTGACTTGGAATCTTACGACCAATGTGAATTATTACTGTTAATAATCATCATTAGTATCATATCGTTAATACCATTACTATCATCATTATAGCCACTGACGTCGTTTAGAGTTAGCGAGCGAAACTCGTGTGTCGAAAGTGTGCTCTGACATCGATTCTAATCCCGACTGGGTAATTGTCTTCTTCTTGGATATTTTTCCGAGTTTCCCTAACTTTAAGGAAAATATGAGGTAATACCATGGCAAATCCTCGAACTCATCTCGCCATCACTAATTCCACCGTTGCTAGTAGCAATAAGCGAGTTAATACAAGGTGCGCAGAGGAATCGGACGATTTTCAAATGCATATAAGTCAGTAGTTATGTGTATTAGAACAAATCTATTACTGCCAAAAAAACTGCCTGTGTATGCCATTTTGTTGACATATATTTAGATTGTCTTGAAAATTATGTCCTTCAAATGGTGCCCGTCTCTCTCTTTAACTCTCTCCCTGAAGTTGCATGTCGCTCTTTCCAACAGTTCGCTATCAATGTTGTCGATTTTCTGGGCAGGTCATTAGTTGTTTGGGGCCTGTTTACGTACACTTTGTACTTCAGGTAATCCCACAGAAAGTAGTCGCAGACGGTAAGGTCAGGCGAGCGGAGAGGCCAGGGAATGTCGCCACGCCGAGAAATGATGTGCCCTGAAAATATGCGGCGCAGAACTGTCATTGAATATTCTGCCGTATGAGCCGTGGCACGTTCTTGCTGAAACCATACAATTTGTCTATCAATCCCACGTAGACGCCTAAGCAGTTCTGGTTGAAGAAGTGTCCTCAGCATTTCGACGTAGCGTTCACTATTCACTGTCACAGTGTTACCGTTCTCCTAAAAAAAATACGGGCCTATGACGCAGTACCTAGACACAACACACCAAACTGTAACCTTTGTACAGTGAAGCGGACGCTCGTGTAGTTCGTTAGGATTTTCGGGGCCCCAGTATCTTAAGTTCTGCTTATTAACATAACCATTTAAATGGAAATGTGCCTCGTCACCCATGAACATAACTTCGTCAGCCAAAATTTCCACCATTCTCTCGGCGAATGTCCTGCATTGGACATAGTCTCCCTCATTCAATTGCTGAACAATCATAAGTTTATATGGCTGAAACTTAAGATCTGAATGCAATATTCGGCGCACAGAACGTTCTGAAAGTCGCAGTGCTATAGCCTGCCTTCTAGCTGATCGATGTGGACTCCTCGTAACAGCCACTCTTACTCGCTCAATGTTATCTGGCGTTCGTACACTTCTAACGTGTCCTGGTGGTTTCTTCCTGCAAGCTGATGCTGATAATCGAAAGTTCTGTACCCATCTCAATATGGTATTGCTCCGTTGAGGCCAACATTAAATTGGAGACGAAAGGCACGCTGGGTTTTCACAACCGAATCACCATTCTCGGTAACGAAAGCACGATGCTCCAAGCTCCATACTTCCATGATTACACAAAATGGCATCAAAAATGCTAACAAACAACAGTCGATCGATATCCATAACTCCTCATGCTGCTCAGTAAACCTGCCTTCTAAAACCGTACGATTCCTTTGCCGCACCTTGTATTATATCATGAAAAAATCTCTGCTTCTGTACTGCTTATTCTGTGAATGGGATGAAACCGACTTTTCTTGAAATTGCTGAAACTGATGGCGCAATGTAGTATGACGACAGAAGGAAATCTCTTCCTGCAAGCACGACCTTCGGATTTTTGCTGTTACCGGTATACTCACAAAGGCTGGTTCACAATAAACCGGGAACGGAAACAACGAAAACGAGAACGGAAATAATGTTAAAATAAATGTATTTAAATGTGAGAATTCACAATAGTTGTGAATGCTCACATTTAAATACATTTATTTTAACAATATTTCCGTTCTCGTTATCGTTGTCGTTTCCGTTCCTGGTTTATTGTGAACCAGCCTTAACTGTGAATATTATCTACTTATCTTTTTCCACTGAAGTTTCAGTTTCCATTTACAACCATATAATGGAACTCTGAAATAAATCGAATGTGTTTCGAGATAGAAGATCTGAATTTTCCAATTAATATACTCTAATTTTACTTGTGTGGTACGATAGTTACAATATGAAATAGAACTTTTGAATTTTATTTTATATTAAAAGACAGTGCTTCTTTTTACTCGGCTGGAGTTAGACTAGTATTATTATGGTGCTACCAGCGTAGCTCAGACTTCAGATGCCTTTGCTGAGTTTACTATGATTGCACTCGGGTGTGAGTTCGATTCTTGCTTGAGCTGAATTCTTGGTTCAATTTTTTCCGAAATTTTCTCCAACTGTAAAGCGAATGTCAGGTAATCTATAGCAAATTCAAGGTCTCATCTCGCCAAAATACCACCTCGCTATCACCAATTTGATCGACGCTAAATAACCTAGTAGTTTATACTGCGTCATTAAATAACCAGCTAAAAAATTATTCTCTGTATCAGGGAAACACCGGTTATAGAATAGTCTACGTCACCCATTTTCGGGAATGAAACTGCAATTGCTTATGTTAGTATATGGGTCTATAAGAGAAGGCCATGCTATATATTTTCTCTTCATATTATGAAGCGACATTCCGAAATAGTCCCAATTCATAAGACAATTTTCACTATAGTTCACTCAAAGTGTAACGTATGTGTCTATCATCAACAGTAATCTCACTAGAGGTTTTGATTTATTTAAAGAAAATCAAAACTCGAGTGAGATTTAATTGACTATTACACGATTAGAAAAAAGTATATAAATATTAGAAGAAACAAAGTACTCTAATACAATAAAATATTAAATAAAATATTAATTGACTTACTAAAATTCTATTTCACTAATGTTAGCTTCACCAAAACGTATGAACGGAGCCGTCATTTTCAGTTCAATATCTATGCGGAAAACAAATGACGATCGCAAAGCATGTTATATAGTACCGTAAAGAATTTGCAGTTTGAAATATTGGCAAACAAAGAAACAAATGCTAGGGAAGTGATAAAATTGTAGCGATAAGCAGCCATGATTGGTTGAAACACATCCTTTCGTACCGTTTTATTAGTCAAAAGTAGTATGATATAGTAAAAGTGTAATAGTCGCTTTAATATTGCAGAACTCGCAACGAGTAATAACATAGGTCTGTAGCTGCTCTCGATGCTGAGATATTACTGAGCGAGTTCGCATGGAATTGACAATTATATTATAGGCAACTTCGGCGTCCTCATGCCTGTAGCGAAAGAAGGTGATGTCATTGGTCCTGTTCACACGAGTTAAGTCCGGTTCAGACTGTGCTTGTTTCCTTGCTGGCTAGCAAGCTGAGTGCCGTGGTGGGTACGACGCTGGCTTCCGTGTTGGCTACGGTGTTGGTGGTTGTTCTCTCTTTTCACAATTGGAAAAATCATCTGCTGTTTCATCTGTTGCCAACACTCATGGTCAAAAAGAAACTAAACCGTGAGTGGAAAGCAACTAAAGTCCTACATTAACAATAGTAAATGTCGTAAAAAAGTACTTAAGCCATAAGTGAAAAACAGCCAAATTCCGATATTTAATTGCTGTTTCTTAGAAAGCAAAAAACAGAAAAAAAACAGGTTTAGTTGAAAAACAATGAACATGGCGACATGGTTTCAGTAGTGATACTATATCATCATTGGTTTCAGCCTGCAAACCAACACGAAAATTAGCAAGGAACCTACCCTTGAAATCCAGCAAGCTAGCCACAAATGCAGCCATCAGAGCGCATTACTTCCAGCAAGTGAGCGCACAGGCTAGCCATCAGCGCAGCCAGCTTGGAATCCATCACGAAAACACGCACCGTCTGAATCGGGCATTACATTGGTTCATGGCCGAATTATAGGTAGTCTACTAATGACATTAGCATTCGACTGTGACACATAATGTTGTTACAGTAAGCATTTGCAATTCCATCATTTTTTGTTTTACCACGGATCCCGGAACGAGTAGGTATCCATACTAGGTGCGGAAAAGTACGTATTCTACGTCAAAAACTATTACTTTAATCCGTGACGTAACAGCCCTAGTAGAGCCAAGACCTACCAGCTGCTAATATCACTCCTATTTGCCTCGCACAGGTGGTCGATCATCTGACCAGCACGGAGACAACATTGTGTTATGTCCTTATGTACATTGATACTCCTAGCCATTAAAGCTGGTATACAAGACTGAATTACACTGCTTATTGTAGACTAGCTCCGCATTTCGCGATCACGATGCTGGGTGTGCACTATCCGAACTTATTGTGAAAACTTCTTCTTGAGTAATGGTAGAATAACAGATAACAGAACGAATTTACTTCAAGGATCTCGTTCCAATATCTTATTAATTTCAGGTATTAAAAACAACGTAAGAAACTGATTGGTAGTAGATCCTTAGTTCAGCCAGCTGACGGGTTTCTCATTGAAAAAGACGGAATTTGAATTTCTACACACTCGGTTAGATTTCTGGTGGAAAAGCAAGTATGAAACGGATGTAACCCAGTACTTCAGTTTCTACTTCATCATTACACCATCGCCGTATTATACCTAATATCTCTTTCTCTAAACATCCTCTGTAGTTAGAATGAGTCACTTGATATTGCGTCAAAAATTGGGATAATGTAATTTTAGCGTACAGACACTACATTAGATATATTTAAGTTATAATTTAGTTTAACTTTTAATAATTTTACACAGTCCGTCATGTACATTTAGAAATAATTTCATGTAGATTGACTAGTTGGCCTTCAGATTTATACACGTGAAAGTTGTTATTTGGACAATATCTTATTACCCAATTTTCACAGGTGTTAAAATGCAACTGTTACAAAATGTACTACGCTCAGTAATTTGTAATATGTAATAATAATAATAATAATAATAATAATAATAATAATAATAATAATAATTCAGTTGTTAGCTACATGTTAACTGAATTCAATATTAATTTTCTTTCCGAGATTACGTTGATATAAATCAATTATAACTTAAAATGATTAGCTAAACATTTGGCTTCCTAAAACTACTTTTAAATATTTTTGTGGACCGAAAAATTGAGAGTAGGCAAATGAAGTACGTACTGTATCTATGCACGCATTTGTATAAGTGCACTGCTCTGTCGATTTAGGAGAAAGCAAATAT
Source organism: Periplaneta americana (assembly GCF_040183065.1). NCBI lineage: Eukaryota > Metazoa > Arthropoda > Insecta > Blattodea > Blattidae > Periplaneta > Periplaneta americana. The sequence continues at coordinate 88,954,115 of NC_091120.1, read as the reverse complement.
TTACCTAGTTAGATACAACACGCGAAGCAAGTCCCCTGCAATCTGTAGGCATCATGTTTAGGTAGAGCATGAAAATCAAGGAATATTATGGTCCTTAAAAAAATCGATCATACGAGAATGGATATTTAAGAGTTGTTAATTCATTACAAAAATTGAATCTTATATAACGTTATTACAAATTAATTTGATTTCCTAGAATATATACATCTATAAGACACAATAATAAATAATTAATTAAGTAAATAAGTAAATAAATAAAATGCATGCATAAATAAATGAATAAATAAATAAGTAAATAAATAAATAATTGTAAGTAAATAATGAAGTACGTAAATAAGTAAAAGAGGAAATAAGTAAATAAATAGGCTATTACCTTAAACTTTCCAGCAATGTCCTTAATATTTGCGCCGTTTTGAAGGCGTTGAATAATATTTACTTTGTCAGAAATACTCAGACATGAACGTGTTTGTGACGTGCCTTACCGGTATGCGGGGGCTTGGATTTTCGTCACAACAGATCACATTGTACTGTTTTGCTGCTTTCTTTAGACTCAAACTCATTCTACTAAAGCGACTCTTTCTGTATCTGTGAATATTATAAGACCACATATTTTTCTTTTGAAGAAATAGTACATTACCTATGTTAAGTATTCGCGTAGGCTTCCGCGGCTGGTGTACATGGTCTCTGGGTAAACTTCGGGGCTTATACCGCGTTGTCTTGGTGTTGGTGGCTGACGTTTCGACCGCTGTGTTGTGGTCATCTTCAGAGCTGAGCAAATTGGATAAAGAAATAGTGTGCGAGCTTGTATATACCGTGTATAGGAGTCTCAATGGCGGGAGGACTTTCGGTCAGCGTCCTAAACTCTTTAATTTTTCATACAGGATAGTGGTAGAGGTCTTTCTTGACTTAACTAGTTTCCCTCTTGCCGAAGTTGAAGCGTTTGATACATGAATATCAGTTTGAAAAATTGAAATAAATTGGATAGATTGAAATTAAATGTTCAGAGAAGCAGAGTAGACTAATCGGTCAATATACACCTTGATACATACAGTATTTAGAAATTTCTAAAGCATAATGTTGAAGACGAGATATTGAAGGGAATCTACTGCATAATATGTCAAACACACTTTATAACGGGAGCCATGCTTTTTACAATGCGAAATTGCATGACACGTGTAAGTTTCAAAGGTCGTCGAGTGTGTGTATATCTCCGCAATTATTTCACACCGATTTCACAACCGCAGGAGCAGGTAAAACCAACTTTGAATGACTTTGGGACATTCACTATGTTTGTAGACACAACGTACTGATAAAAGGCACGTACTGATTGAGTACTACTTTATCAGTGTTTACTAGTTACCTTCTTCCTGTATTCTGTTCGATAAGATAAATTAGTCCCGGTTTCCGTATTCGTCATTCAGCGTATGTAATCTACAAAAAGTTAAACACCGCTGTACTTACGGGTACCTATAGCTAAACATCTTTCCCAAAACCTTAATAATTTAGTTCACTGTGCATCAATGGATGTTCTAAGTGCTGGAAGGTTTATATCCAAGAGACATATTGGTTTTGTTACATTTATAATTATTCTATGTATAGTAGTGGCAAAAAAAACCGGACCGAACCTTGTGGCTGATTTCAGAGCCTTGTTCACTCCAGAGCACGATAGACTGGTAACCAAGACTTTCGTGGTTCGAACCCTGCCTAGGAAGGAATCTTTTTTTTTTTTGTTCCTTATTCATATTTATTCCCAATACTTTTCGATTGCTGGTAAAATTCATGTTCTGGGAATAATAAGTTAATTAAATAGTAAAATATCGCTACAATCGAAAAGTATGAGGAATAAATTTGAATAAGGAACAAAAAAAAGTTTCCTTCCCAGGCAGGATTCGAACCACGAAAGTCTTAGTTACCAGTCTATCGTGCTCTGGAGTAAACAAGGCTCTGAAATCAGCTACAAGGGTCGGTCCGGTTTTTTTGCCACTACTGTACATAAAAATGACGTCTATTACATTTTTTTTAGAAATCTTTTCTTCTCTGTTTCCAGGAGTTATTTGGAATGCTTTGTAACGATCTCAGTCTAAAGTTGGAAAATTCTGTGAACTTTGCTTATAACAGTTTAAGACGATGTATATTACATTTTATTATTACTATTATTATTATTATTATTATTATTATTATTATTATTATTATTATTGCTATTGCAGTGAAACGTATGGTTCAATGAAATTTATTTATTTATTTATTTATTATTTTGCTAATAATTGTAACATAAAATATAATATATACAGAAAAACTTTAGCTCGCCTCTGAATGAGGTGAACTCGTGCTCAGGGGCAACATTTCAACATTTTAACGGAGTGTCCAAGGTAGGAGGAAGTACACATTTTTTAGCAAACAATGGAAATAAAATTACTGTACATGATGTTAAGAAACTACAGTATTAAATAAATTTGTCATTTAGTTCATCATTAATAATTTAGCGAACTCTTTTTTCTTTCCCCGCTGCAATTTTTGTTTCCATGCATTTAATATTGTAGTCCTATAGCTGCTAATGTCTGAAACTGTTGATTTAGAATTTCCAAAGTCTTCTACAATTTTTCTACAACTAACACCATAACACACACGATCATTAACTTCTTTCTTCCTTTCAATGGTTAATTCCACCGACTTATACCTACTCATATTGAGGCACTATGAAAACTGCACAAACTGACTGTGACAGGCAGGGCCGCCGAGAAGGGGGGGCAAAGGGGGCGAGTGCATATGGGCCCGTGAGCAATAAGGGCCCGTCAGATTAAGTGAGTCTGATTACTTTTTATTATAATGAATTATTCGTAGATACATACGAGTACTATAAAATTTTGTAAGAACATTTGTTACATAAATTTGACATATTAACTCAACAATACTAGAATTAATACAAATTACCACTTCATATGTAAATATTTGACTTTTATATAATAGAATATCGGTTTCCCGCATTATCGTTCACCGACACGACAATTGAGGGCCCCGGCATTTGCCTGAACTATGTTCCCATCGCATGTACTGAACACGTTCAATTATTTATTGGCATGTCCTTTTTAATCACTAACCCCCTGCTGGCCCACCGCAATATGCTAGTGGACTCTCTCAAACCGAAATCGCAGGATACGTTTCTTTTTCAGTACATTGTATGTTTCGTGTCGAAACTTTCGTCTTTTCGTTGTCGTTTGTCTAGTAAATTCTGTTCATTAGTGTTACTGGTTATAGTTTAACTGCACAATGGACAAATACAGGCATAACTCGGGAGCTGAGAAGCACAAAAAGAGACAGAAAAAATTGGAAGATATTAATATGGATGCTAGACTGGGTGGAAAATATTATGAAGATATTAATAAAGAGATCAGTGATGAGCCGAAATATTTAAAATCAATTCATGCCTCTAATTTAGGGCCAACCCGCACTGAAACCTGTGAATCTCCTAAATAGTCTGAGGGAATTAAAACTGGATACTTTATTTCAAATATTTATATAGCCATTAGAATATTCTATACAATTCCAATGACAGTTGCTGATGCTGAAAGATCCTTCAGCAAAATGAAGGAAATAAAAAATTTATTCAGATAAACAATGTGTCAAGAACGACAGAGTAACCTTGGCTCCTTAGTCTGGAGAGCGATCTTGTTAGGTCTTTAAATTCTGATGACATAATTGATGATTTTGCATCAATGAAGTCAAGGAGAGTTCTTTGTTGATGTTGGACAGCAAGTTAGAAAATACAGGTGTTTAAGAATAATGTTCTATGAATATAATCTATTGCGCTAATGTGAAGTTTTGCTAAAAGTTTTCAACGTAATAAAGGTGTATACTTTTAAGATCGTAACTGTGTATGGGATTATCTTTTATTTATTTTGCAAATAATTATTATGGTTAGAATAACTGGTAACTTGTATTGTTACTTTTTTCAACGGGGGTCTGAGTACAGTATTGCATAGGGGCCCATAAATTCTGTCGGCGGCCCTGCAGTGACAGGTAGAAGCCTCAACAAACACAGATTTCTATGCTACAGACCTACTGAAATAATTTCGCATCGTAAAGTTTATTGTTACGAAAAATAATGCCTCTTCACTTCATACTCAAATTTAGCCACAGTACAGCTACAAAAAGGACAAACTGGGTAATTCTAGGAATGTAGAAAGAGGTTCACAGTTGCTGTACTGTACAAGGAAAACCCCCTCCCATTCCACTGTGCTAATGGTTCTTGTAAAACAAGAAACTCAAGTTCAATGAAACTCAACTCTAAATAGGCAACAGAAATACGCAATAGAACTAGAGAATCGTCCAAGATAGAACTAAAAGGTGGGTTCAGCTTCCAGGATTGAGGGGTGTCCAACATAGAGGATGTATTGACATATAAAAGCATAGGAATTTGTCCGGTTCTAAGAAAATATGTTCAATATAATGAGTTGTCTAACATACATATGTGTCCAAATACAAAGGTTTCACTGTATTATCTTCTTCTTCTGCCTGACAACGGTCTCACATAAAATTTTCACGCCATCTCTTAGCAGGACGACCCACAGATCTTTGGCCATGTGGTACATAATCATAAATTGCCTTTGGGAGTCTACTATTACTCATTCTTTTCAAATGATGTTTCCAATTAGACTGATATTGAACAATGTAATCTAAAACTGGTTGAGTTTTTAGTTCCTTTAAAATTTCACAGTTTCTTTTCAGATCCCATTTAGTATAGCCCGCTGTTCTTCGCATGAATCGCATTTCACAAGCCGTTATTCTCCTTTTATCTGCTTTCCTCAGTGTCCATGCTTCGCTGCTATAGCTGAGCATCGGTGGTGCCAATGTGTTGTAGAGCCGTATGCGAGTGTGTTTCTGAACCAAGGATGGTTTCATCACACTATTTATAATGCCCATAGCTCTTGTGTATTTATTACGTTTCTGTGATATGTCCAATTCTTTAAAAATGGAAAGATTGTAACCTAAATATGGGAAACTATTACATCTTTCTAATACTTTTTTATCGAGACAAATTTTACTTTGTATTGGGTATTTTCCACAGAATGCCATAATTTTTGTTTTATCTGTTGAAATTTCCATATTGTATGTGGCTGCTACTTGCTGCAAATTATATATTGACTTTTGGAGGTCGTCTTCTGAAAGTGCTAATAATACCAAATCATCTGCAAAGAGAATTGAATCCAATTTAAGGTGTCTGTTAATTTGTATATATCCATGGCGAGTTTGCTTCCACTCTTTAATTATTCGGTTCATATAAATAATAAAGAGAATGGGTGATAATCCACATTATTATTATTATTATTATTATTATTATTATTATTGTTGTTGTTGTTGTTGTTGTTGTTGAAGCTATAGTTTCTTTGCCTTGGGACCTGTACATAGCTTTGTTACGGCATTGACTAGCAATTAGAGTTGGCACGCAACTCGTGATGGCTCCTATAAACCTTCAGCGATCTAATTATTGACGCCAATGTTCTAACGGCCGTTGAGCACGACATATGACAAAGTGACTCTTGTTACTCAGGCATGGTTTGTTATTTGCTAGAACAGTACGCCACGCGATGCATAATTCCTATTCAAAAAAGGAAAAACTGCAGAATCATAATGAGCATGCAAAAATAATTCGACACTATCAGTTAATGTACGGTAATATTTACTTACTTACAAATGACTTTTAAGGAACCCGGAGGTTCATTGCCGACTTCACACAAGCCCGCCTCGGTCCCTATCCTGAGCAAGATTAATCCATCTCTACCATCATATCCCACTTCCCTCAAATACATTTTTATATTATCCTCTCATCTACGTCTCGGCTTCCCAAAGGTATTTTTCTTTCAGACTTCCCAACCAACACACTATATGCATTTCTGGATTCGCCCATACGTGCTACATGCCCTGCTCATCTCAAATGTCTGTATTTAATATTCCTAATTATGTCAGATGAAGAATACAATGCTTCTACATTGAGACACTTTCGCCATTCTCCTGTAACTTCATCCCTCTCAGCCCCAAATAGTTTTCTAAGCACCTTATTCTCGAACAACCTTAACTTCTGTTCCTCTCTCAAAGTGAGAGTCCAAGTTTCACAACCTTACCAGAACAACTCCGGTTTTTTGAGAGCAGACTGGATGATAAAAGCTTCTCAACCGAATAATAACAGGAATTTCCTATACGGTATTTATTCTGCGTTTAATTTCCTCCCTAGTGTCATTTATATTTGTCACTGTTGCTCGATTGAACTTTTCCACTTTTTCAAAGGATAAATTTCCAATTTTTACATTTCCATTTCGTTCTACGTTCTGGTCACGGAACATAATCATATGCTTTGTATTTTCGGAATTTACTTCCAAACCTATCTCTTTACTTACTTCAAGTAAAATTCCCGTGTTTCCCTAATCGTTTGTGGATTTTCCCCTAACATACATCACTCGCATACACAAGCAGCTGATGTAACCCGTTCAATTCCAAACCCTCCTCTGTTATCCTGGACTTTCCTAATTGCATATTCTAGAGCAGAGTTAAAAAGTAAAAGTGATAGTGCATCTCCTTGCTTTAGCCCGCAGTGAACTGGAAAAGCGTCAGATAGAATCTGGCCTATACGAACTCTTCTGTACGTTTCAGTGAGACACATTTTAATTAATCGAACTAGTTTCTTGAGAATACCAAATTCAATAAGAATATTATATAAAACTTATCTCTTAGCCGAGTCATATGCCTTTTTGAAACTTATGAATAACTGATGTACTGTACCTCCATACTTCCATTTTTTTCTCCAATATCTGTCGAATACAAAAAATCTGATCAATTGTCGATTTATTACGCCTAAAACCGCGCTGATGATCCCTAATCAATTCACCTACATATGGAGTTAATCTTTTCAAAAGAATATTGGACAAATTTCAAAAGAATATTGGACAAAATTTTGTACGACGTCAACAAAAGTGATATTCCTGGAAAGTTACTACAGTTAGTCTTTTCCCCCTTATTAAAGATAGGTACAAATGTACGGTAATACGGTAATACTGCCCGTAAAATTCAAGCGAAGAGAGAATCTCGGAGTGCTGTGAGAGGGGCTAGATATATTTATGAAAAGTACTTTCTTATGTCATTATCTAATGTTCGTTGATAAAATCCAGGACTAGGGTAATTCCGGGGGAGATAGCCATGCGGGTGAGACGACCAACCGCTCTTATTTTTATTCTAATCATCTGTTTCGAATGAAAATCGGTTTGCCGCCAGATGTTAATTAAACGAAGTGATTGTTGCACCTGCGAAAACGGAAGATTATTATTTCCGCGTTTTGTAGCCGTTCGTGAGTCTGTGAGCAAGCAATAATTTTTCACCTTCTGAAATAACAATAGAGAAATACTGCATTTTGTGAGGAAATTTGCTGGAAACATTATTAAAGAGGTAAGGCATATTTAAACATTCTATCTTAACTGTATTTGTTCTCTTCACTGCTGCCAGTTTTTATTACGCGGTATGGCCATATCTCCCGTAAAAAAGGAGAGATGGCCAGCTTTTTTCCGGGATAGATGGCCTACAATTGAGGAATATTATTATGTTAAAAGTATCGTTATTTCTAGATTCCGATAAAATATAAAGCAAAGCCCGGCAGCAAACGTGTCTTTGGAATGAAGATGACTTACACCGTGCTTTTGAAGCCATTAAATATGGCACTTCTGTACGTCAAGCCTTCATTACATTTCATTTTTCCAATAAAAGCCCTGGAAAGTAGAGTTAAAACAGACAATTCTACAAAGGGTGCAATGGGACCAAGTGACACATAGGCAATGACAATGGATGTAGTTTGTTCGCCATATTAAATATGCAGGAACATGGATTTTCCCTTACAGGGACCGATGTCTATAGTCTCGCTTACATTTTTGCTGAAGAACTTGTCAATATTCTCTGACTGGCTGACAAGCAAGCATTCTGATGGGAGCAGATAAAAAAGTTTTTTTTTTTTTCACCATGTTAATAACGTCAAAAGAAGTGCTTATAAAAATTTTGGCTACTTGACCGCAATTACGAGGGCCGTAAAAAAAGTTCGCCAGGGGTCGTTAACAGAAAGAAAACACAATTTAATTAAAAAATATATTGAACAGACACAGCAATTGTTGAGCTATTTTTTCAACACATTCCACACCGGAATGAGACATTTGTCATATCATGGGATCGGTAGAGAGGTGCAGGCGGCTGTCCAACGCTGGTTTCGATCCCAGGAAGCTGACTTCTACGACACAATGGTACAATAATTGATCCCATGGTATGACAAATATCTCAGTTCCAGTGGGAGATACGTTGACAATTAGCGCAACAATTGCTGTATCTGTTTCAATAAATCTTTCCATGTAATTGTGTTTTTTTCTGTAAACGGCCCCAGGTAAAATCACTTTCTGGATGGACTCGTAATTACGGTCGAGTGGCCAAAATTTGTACAAGCACTTCTTTTGACATTATTAATATGGCGGAAGAAAAAAAATAACTTTTTTATTTGCTCCCATCAGAATGTTTGCTTGTGAGACAACGCTTCCTATCCCGGAAACAAACTGGAAAAGATATTGTTACTTTGACCTTTCAGGATTTTGTTTCATTAACATGTTCATAAGGTCCCGCGTCGTGGCCTAAGGCATCCTGCCTAGGACTCGCGTTACGGAATTCGCACTGGTTCGAGTCCTCATGGGGGAAGAAATTATCTCATGAAATTTGAGCCAGTGTATGGGACCGGTGCCCACCCCGCATCGTGATGTACTTTGGTAACTACGATAGGTAGCGAAATCCGGTTAAGAAAGCCTGCTGTAAGGGCTGGGGGGATCATCGGGCTAATCACACGATACCGCCATTTGGTTGGATGATCGTCCACCTCTGCTTCGACATGTGGACGTGAGGCCAGCAGCCGGCTGGTCGATCATGGTCCTTCATGGGCTGTCGTGCCTCGGATTATTATTATAATGTGTTCATAAGCGTTTCAGTTTATTTCTGTGTTGTTTTAAGGAAAATTCACTAAAAGAGGAAAAAACAAAAAATGAAGTTGTTGAAAAGTTTCAAACAATCATAATTATGCACTTAGACACTATATTTATGTGTCCAGTGCATAAAACCTCATTCTTTTACGAAAAATTGTTATGAATTTACTTAAAAATTATGGTGGCCATCAATCCCTATATCCTATGGCCATCTCACCCACATATGTTGGGTGAGATGGCCAGTGGCCTATTATATTTCAAACGTATTTTTTTATTACATCAGTGATTTCTATGCGCCCTGAGGCACTGTAGTGGAGAAATATAACCTAGAAGGAACGTATTTCATTTGTTTCGTACTTCTTTACCAATCGGTTACCCTGTTCTAAGTGATTTAAAAAACTGTGGCCATCTAACCCGGAATTACCCTATTTTGAAAGTTCAAATATAATAATATTCCCACCATGTCCTTGTAATCTATCTACAATAAATTATAACTGAGTGGGTTCATTTCTTAAAACATTGAAATAGTAAAAAAAAATGGTATGCCTTCTTTACCTAATCGTCCCTAATCCTTCATGATCAAAATTAATTTATTTGAAATACAGAAACCAATCCTCTCGAATTCAGTATATATTTTAAAGTATTTTAATATAGATCAAACACTGTAGCTGTTTATTGGTTAATGCCTGCAACCATGTTATTTTTAATATCAAAATGGTATTACTCGTGAAATTAATTGATTGTACAAGTACCCATTCTCATCTGTGTCAGATTCTAAATAATAATAATAATAATAATAATAATAATAATAATAATAATAATAATTCATTCTTTTTTGGTGTTCTCTATCTTACACCGAAATAATTCGTAGCCAACCTTAAATTCCGAATTCCATATACCGTACTTAAACACATACACTCGCACCAAAAATATGCAATTTTGATTTCGAATTTTGTTAAAATTTGTCTCAAAAACCATCGAAGAAAACATTACAAATACAGAAGTCAATTCTTTCCTGACACACTATACATTGTGTAACAATTTAGGTCTACATGCTTAATATCCGTGCATTGCATGCAATAACACTGTCATATATTTTTTGGAAATTTGAAATTGAATTTGTAGTGTAGAATTTGTTTGCTTCTACGTACCTATACGTCCTAGACGAATACGCATTGTCTCGAAGTACAATATACTGTATTATCAGGTTATGTTATTATTATTATTATTATTATTATTATTATTATTACAGCGATCATCACAACCATCGCCATTATTATCATAATCACGATCATCATCATCGTCGTCGTCGGAAGTCTAATCCTTGGGTGATGTATCACTGACATGGTTTTTCGCAACAGAATGTTCAGACTTCAGTGCCAATTAATATTCCGTAGATTCGTCTGTGGTCCACTTTTCGTAATTCTTTTGATAAGCTATCTAAAATAGTTATCAATGATCAGGCAAAAATAATAATGAAAATGTGAAATAAACTTAGTAATACATTTTTAAGTTACCAGTAATTATGATTGATAAATTGTTGTATCCCGAATTGTTCAACTGGCCAATTAATTTCCTTTCATAGCATTTAATAATAATTTATTTGAAACTGAAGTTCTGTGTAAACTGAGTCGTTTAAATCATCTATGTAAAAAGATTCAGTACTAGACGTTACGTACATTTTACTCGCAGCATCCACTAAATGTCTTTAATAAAAGTTAAATATATGTTAAAATATATTTATTACTCCACCGCTCAGAGATGCAAGTCTCCGTTTTGTATCGCCGCCGAACTGTAGCCCAACGACAATGTAGGCCTGCAGTATCTCTGTGCCTGTTCACGAACTCTTTTTCTCCACACTTAGTAAGGAAATTGTTTCTAAAATGTACTCGTAAGTCAACTCATATAAATAGGAAACTAAAATTCAAAAAGTACTACCCTTACCAAACAAACGCCTCTTTCACATTGATACTGAAAATGCAAGCACTACCCATTACAGTTAAATCTTTCGACCTCAGTGTTTTCAATTTTAAATATTTGAGTTGAGAAAAATCTTATAAAATTTAGCTATCTTGCCGTTACGTTATGCTCTTTTCTGTAGTCGCCGAAATGCAGTCAGCTGTTGGTGTCGACCTATTTATGAAAGTCATAATTCTGCCAGCTTTTGCTTACAAATAAAGATAAAATTGCATTACATAATATACTAAATTATCACGTACTACGTATCTGGTAGTATTACTCGAACAAGACCAATGGAGTCCTGCAACCCAGAGCCGTGGCGCTACTGCTCTTGCGTTCGTAATACCGCATCGCGGTAGTTCATATTACCCCCGCGGCTCCACTCGCCTCGATCGAGTAATACTATAAAACAGGGCTGGGCATCGGGAGCGGAACTAGACTCTAAACGGGGACGCTTAATATTCATCCGTCACTAAATTAACGCTGCGCGGTGTTCGGCGGGGAAGAAAGGGGATGAAGAGAAGTCATATGGCTCCCCGTGAGAGAGTAGAATCCGCTCTTGCTGCCCAGCCCTGCTATAGAACTAAAGCTGATCAATGAATGTAATTAACATATAAAAAATATATATAGTATGTACTCGTGCATAAATGTTAGGAAGTAGAATTTTATTTTGTAATTCAGAGAAGTTAAAACTTAAAACATTTGGCACATCGAAAATAAACTGATTTTTTTTACCCCATCCAGAATTTTAGTTCCGCGCCGTGGCGTCGTGGTCTAAGGCATCTTATCTAGAACTAGCGTTACGGAATGCGCCCTGGTTTGAGTCCTCATGGAAGAAGAAATTTTCTCATGAAATTTCGATCAGTGTATGGAACCGGTGCACATCCAACATCGTGATACACTTGGGGAAGCTACGATATCTCCATTCTGGTTGGATGATCGTTCACCTTTGCTTCGACATGTGGGCATGAGGTCAGCAGCCGACTGGTCAATCTGGACCTTTAAAGGGCTTTAATAATAATAATAATAATAATAATAATAATAATAATAATAATAATAATAATAATAATAATTATTATTATTATTATTATTATTATTATTATTATTATTATTATTATCATCATCATCATCATCATCCAGTTTTTAAAGTCAAGTTTAAATGGATCTGTAAGCCAAGTGGTACACAGTAGCCTTCTTTGAGAGTCTGGTTATGGAATTTATTATTATGTACTGCGTAATATATAAGATCGTAATAATTATTTGAAAATAGTAATACAATAATAAGGATTTGTGCTAAAAAACTAGACTATAAACGTTTATTACCTAACAGTAACAGAAGAGATTCTCTGAAAATCGCAGCGCTTTTGATGTCAGACATTTGCATCAGTAGTCTTCAATCCTCAAACAGGAATTCATATAATTTTTAATTACCATTTCACTACAGTTGTACTACCGTATATTCGGGGAAATATTGGACTATTTTCTTCCTTCCATTCTTTCTTTTTTCTTTCCTTCTTTCTTTTTGTTTGTTTCTTTATTTGTTTTTAACGTCTTTTTACTGTACTCTATGCCCTGGACGTATGTACGGAAAGTTACGGTTGCTGACTCATTTTCTGGAAGTTTCCAAGGAGTCTTTTCTAATTGTTTACGGTAGTTTTCCATCGTTCGGTTTTATACGTTATTTATTCATCGTCATCGACAGGTATTGATTATTTCCGTCATTCCATTCCTTTATTTAAAAAACCAAGCAATAACGTTAAGTTCCATGCATAATAGAATCATGCATGCCTCGTGTCGGAGAACTTCTCTAATCGATAAAAGCGACCTGTTATTTTCTCTTCTTATTTTCGTGGTTTTCCCCCAACTCGTGGAATGATGTAAAATCGATTGCTATTGGTTTGTATGGGTTGTTAGAAAGAGAGATGACCATGCCTACGCCTTTCACATCGTTATGTCACATAAATTCTTTACGAGTTTAAGTGTTTTTATTATTACCGCAAGAAATAAATATCTGCATATGCAATAACTGTTGTCTCACTTGAAATTAAACAAAAGCAAATTCCAACCGCCTGTACAGGGTGTTAAGAACTTTCAATATTTCGAGGAGTGGTACTCATAAAAAATACAAAACGTCTAATAAACATTGGGCCCAAAATTAATATCTTCCGACATATGAGTACTTGTTCATCAACATCACAAAATATGATTTTAATTTAAAAAAAGACGCATATTGGGCCAAAGCGCGCCTAACTGTACGAACTCGTCCAGCTCTCGTGAAGCTAATTCAAGCAGAAAACCAGGAGAAAACACAAGACAAAGCAAGATGAGAAAGGAAAAGGAGATGAACAATGATGATAATGAAAATAAAGAATAGGCTACGATGTACAAGGAAATTGCCAGATTTGAACTTAATGAAAAAATACAATCCTAGAGGATGAAACATGCATATGTGTACATTACCACTATCATTCTCTTTCCATCGAGAAGATTCAAGAAAACTTGACAGACTTATTTAGGAGAACTGATATATATCACACGTGGTTGTGTTGGGCAAGTGCCATTATTGACCCAATATGGATAACTGGGAAGTTAGTACTGGTATAAACATATAGGACAAGTCTACAGGTTTGAGAATTGCAAGTCATCAAAACACGAATATAGGGTACATGGATTATTGAGTGTTAGTAAAATATTAATGTAAGTATTGCTGTTAAATAAATGTTGAGCTGTTTATAATTGGAAATTTTCTGAGAAACAGTTTCACAACGTGTATGTTCTAAAATTGGGAACAAATTTGTCTACAACAAAGTGAAGGTTTTTTCAGGAAGTGAGATTAGTGCCAACAATTCTGACTAATGGTCTGATAACATATCGCCGAGCGAGGCAGTTGAACTTCTTCATGAGTCACACCATGCGAAATTATGATTGGAGAAAATATAGTATATTTCTGGAAATGCATCACTTGTTTCGCTTGAGGTCCTCTGGTACAAGTACTGGATGTACTGAATGCTGAATTCAAAATACTGCGACAGTATGGCAGTGCAAATGTTATTATAGATTGCTCTCCGAACTATAACTCATTGTAAGGATTACACTGTCTTGATTTCACTTTATGTTTGACTTAAATAATCTAGCAGTGCCAGAGGAAATACAACCTCATGGATAATATAACACAGTGTATTTAGAAACTGAGAAGTATGAAAATGCAGTAGTGTATTTCACATTTGCATGCAACGTTCTGTGATGGTCCAAAAATCTGAAAATTCATGCAATATTTAAATATTCATATACAATATTATGATTTTAGTCTTTGTATTAAGATGCGTGCATGCATGTCGGGGCAAGTTACCTGGTCGAGGTTTTTTCCGGGGTTTTCCCTCAACCCAATATGAGCAAATGCTGGGTAACTTTCGATGCTGGACTCCGGATTATCATCTTCATCTTATTCAGACGTTAAATAATCTTAAGATGTTAATAAAACGTCCTAAACTAACCTACAAAAATAAAAAATACATATATACATACATAAAAATGTTCTGCCCACGGGCAGGTCTTTCACTACAAACCCAGTATTCTCCAATCTTTCCTATGTATTAAGATAATACTATAATATTACATATCTTGATAATAATTTGGGCAGTTTGATTATTGTTGTTATCATTATTATCATCATTACAGTTATTCCTGACGTTAGTTATCTTATTTTGATGAATCCATTTTCCTTTGCTGGAGATCCTGGGTTTGCTTATTGTTCTCAAGATCAGGAAATAGGTGAACGTAATCTGAAAGGAATGGCAGAAATTAAGAAATGAAGACCATTTTAAGATAAAATGTAATTAATCGTAAAAGTAATGCATATAGTATGTATGAACCTAATAGCGGAAGATGACTGGGATCAAAGACGTTATGTAGTATTACCGACCGGGGTGGCCAAAAATGGAATTTGTTGTAGACAAAAAGATGCTCTGTGGTTGGTTCCCGCAGGGTATTCTCTTTCTTCCTTTCGGTATTCCACCATAGCTCCATTAATCATCACCATGCGGTGCTATGTAGATATGTGATGCACCAAGAGAGAGCAACGCTATGGTGGAAAAAAATTACAGTTACGTTGCGTCATTCTTAGACAGAGGCACTTGTGTGAATGACACGAAGTCCAGTAGATATACCCGCCATTAGACAATAATAAAATTATGAAATTGAAAATATTGCAGTGATAATGGCTCCGATTGTTTGAAAATTAACCGATTCTTACACTCCATTGGCGAATTGGTACATGATCGAAATGGTCAGTAAGATCAAAGAGATTTTTTTTAGTGTTAGATGTAGTTTGTTAATGTTATGTAGATTAACCTTTGATCGTTTTAGCATAATGCTGAAGCAGCTTATTTGAAAAAAAAAAAAAAACAAAACGAGAATTTTTTATACAAGGTTAATCAAATGCTTAGTTCTGATTATGTGAAATATGTTACTATACTTGTTTTTTTTTTTTTTTTTTTAAAGATGGGACATGACAGGAGCGTTGAGATCGGAAAAACAACTGAATGTCACATAGCGTGGTAGGCCTGTTGCTATGGTAACAACGGTTGAGTTGCCAAACTTAACAGTTCCCACGTGGTGAGTACTTAATAGCTCTCTCGGCGACATTTATT
The DNA here is from genome assembly GCF_040183065.1 of Periplaneta americana. NCBI lineage: Eukaryota > Metazoa > Arthropoda > Insecta > Blattodea > Blattidae > Periplaneta > Periplaneta americana. Next base: position 88,938,514 of record NC_091120.1, on the reverse strand, counting down.
GTGCACACAATGTTAGCATTGGTACGTTTTGTCTTTGATTCTCTGTCGATTTTTGTATTGTTTTCTTACCTTCGCGTAAATTGTCAATGAATGTTTCAACGTCAGACATCTTAACGACAATTGCTAGCTTCCATCAGCTGGCAGCGTGGTAGTCCATATTGGCAACATGGCACTGTAGTTCCAAGCTCGGCCGCGTAACTGTCATGTCCCATCTTTAAAAACAAACAAGTATAGTCAGAAATGTATGCAATAGAGGGGAAAAGGAACTGGTCACCTAAACCATTATCTCCTGACTTAGTTGTCTAATGAATGACGCCTTATTGGTGTCACTTACAGTATGATGTTACAACCAGTCCATCTGATAAGGACGATCGAAATGTATATCCCTTTCGTATATTTAATGTGACTCTTATTTAGAGTGCGATTTTTGATAAATTCAACTTTTTAAGATGTAGGCCTACTATTCTTCATAGCGACAAATTTATGTGAAAGTTATGTATTTCGACTGTACCGTGTGTGTGCGTTCATACTTTAGTGAAAGTGTGTGTGCACTTTGAAGTGTTCCCCCTTAAAACGGATTGATCTGCCTTACACTCCCCGCTTGCTTCCCTCGTACATGAACTTACGAACTTCTCGCGCCCGCAGCCTTGGTATTATAAATCGCTCGTTACCATGGTTACTCTTAAATCGTGACGTCAAACACGCCGACGTCACCAGTTTAGGAGACCGCCATTTTAGTTGTGACGTACCAAACAGCGTGCTAAAGTGGATAGCTTTAAGTATGTTGATATAACTTCTGGCGGTGAAATGTTCTCGTTCAGCCTGAAATATAAGTGTTGTTGGAATCTGTAGAATGGAGTCTGGCAAGTGTCCATAGCAATACTGTGTAGAATGACGGATTGTTGAAGCGGTTTGCCAAAAAACATAGAAATCTTGAGTTAGCAATGCACCATATCCTGTTAGGTTTCATGTAGGCCTATTATTTTTATTTATGTGTTTTACATAACCGAACTTTAACTGCAGAAGTTATTTAACTTTGCCGTGATGTCAATTTTATGAATTGGGGAACAAAAAGGAGAGTTTTCTAGAGATCACATAAGTCCCCCCTCCTTTTACAAAAAAAAAAAAAAAAAAAAAAAAAAAAAGGCTAGCCTACTTCAGGATTAGAATTCTTGATCTCTCACATACTAGCATGGCCCTTCCATTTGTTCCTCCTCCGTAATCTGAAGATTTGAAACCAAGACTATTTACAAATACCGAAACTATTAGATCATGTGGCCAGCGTTTCACAAGACACAATACAGGACGAACGCAAGACAAGGTGAATACACTCAGTTCAATAGATCGAGGAAATATTCATTTTTCGGGAAAATTATGCCATCGTTTTCACAGAAAAAGAAAAAGTGATAAATATTGAGAATTTTGCTTAACCTATCATTGGCAGGAATGAGTTCCTAATAATAATAATAATAATAATAATAATAATAATAATAATAATAATAATAATAATAATAATTTATTTTAGCTGGCAGAGTTAAGGCCGTAGGCCTTCTCTTCCACTCAACCAGCAAAAAGTATACATACAAATGTATGAACTTACAAGCAACAAAGAATACAATAATCTGATTTAGATAAAAGTTACATATATATAATAGTTACTTATGAAGTAAACAGTAAAATACTATGAACTATTAATTAAACAGTAAAATACAACCTGTGTAGCAGAATTAAACAAAAATACATAGAATGTTAATATATTTCAAATAATGTTAGATAACAGGAAGAGATTATTGAGAGACAATTTTGAAAATACAACGCTATCAGGATGTATGTCTAAAGGAAGAAGTTACCATATAGTCAGTGACCGTTCAGTCAGTATAATTAGAGTGAATTGCTAAGAAGGTTATCCTTTAAGCTATTTTTAAAAATGTTTATTGTCTTGCAGCCCCTAATACTTCGTGATAAGGAATTCCATTGTCGCGAGGTGGATACTGTAAACGATGATGCATAACAAGATGTTCTATGGAGAGGTATACTTAGTGTGCCACAGATAAGTGATCTGGTATTTACGTTGTGGTTAGAGTATAGGTAAGAGAAAGGAGACGAAAGGTAATTTGGTGTTGAGGTGTACAGAATTCGAAAGAATAAAGACAAAGAGTGTGAAGCGCAATTGTATTAAACTTCATATATTCGATCTACAACACTGGACATCCTTCAAGCACGACATGCTTGAATTACAGTATCTGTCTGTATATTAGAGTTAATGGAACAAAAAATTACTATGACCATTGTCTGCGACACACTATTGTGAGTCCTTCTCCATAGAACAGCCGCGTGTTTTTCATATTTTACAGTAGACACTATCGTTCTTGGAATTCAATACTAGGACCGGATTTTTAGGTTTTTAAGAAGTCCATTTTAGGTTATTGGAACAGATGAAATAGTTTTTTTAGGTCTTTTGCCGAGACTATGAAAGAAGTTGCAAAAATTGTCTGATTATTAAAAATGTACACTTACAGCCAATTTTAAATAACAAAACGTTTGCCTCGGTGGTAAAGATGGAATCATTTCCAATCCACTGTCGTAATAAATGTGATTTCACTTGTTTTGGCATAGCTTGACAAAACACAAAATATAAAAACTGTATGTTAACACCAGAAGCACCAGAATAAGACAGACTGCACAGAGATCTCAGAAAAGTTCCCAGCTCGTACCTGCACACGCAAGTCAGAGTCTTCTATCAGGATATTTAACGAATTTCAACGATGCAACTTTTTCGCAGTTAATTGAAGGGTTCAGAACCATAGTGAGCCAAGCGTCATTTACTAAAGGCGTAGAAAACAAGGGTTAAAATGAAGTTATCACCATAATTCAATGGAAACATATAGCAAGTAATATAAAGTATACCCTTCAATTCATTATTGTAACTAGTTTATCAAGTAACCATATAGTTAATTTGTCATCTAATTTAAGTATCTAAGTTCTACATTCTTCTGGCTTATCCATATTTTTCTGCTTAAATTTTTCTTAGATATATAATAATTTCTTTTGTGTTACTATTATATTTTTATGCATTTACTTTTCATCCTATGGTTGAGTGGAAGAAAAGCCTTACGGTCTTAATTCTGTTAGAATAAATAAAGCGTTGTTGTTATTACTCATCCGGGACTGCGTTTGGCCGTGGGTTCGCTTTGGCTGATTATATGGGTGTCAGGTAATCACTTGGAAAATGTTAGGACTTAACTCTCTCTAACATCAGTTCCATCGAAGCTAGGTAACTTCGCAGTTAATAGGCTACAGCTCGTTAAATGATCTATTAAAAATAAGTGTCATATTATGGTCGACTATTACTGCAGATTTTCATTACCCCATCATTACTTTATGTTCTATTAATGAAGTTAGTAATAAATTTCCACCAAAAATTCAGAAAGTTTCTTGGGGTTCTCATTGGTCTGTCTAAACACATTCCCAAAGCACACCAGCTGACTACGCCAAGGTTTGCGATCCCCAATGTTTATTACATGTTTCAGTTTAATCTTTCAATCTCGTCCCTAAAAGACCTCATTTCATGTAGGGATATGTAACGATGTGTATATAACTAACATAATGATAATCAATACTTGACTTTCTGGTTTAATGTGGAACTCTTAAACCTTCCCTAAGCTATTAAGTTAATTAATTTCTTCTCACAAGTTATAATTTTGATGCGAGTAAAAAAATCTTCAAGGTTTTCAGCTTTGCAGATCTGCAATCTACTGCAAATGTACACTGTAACGGGCTATATATATATATATATATATATATATATATATATATATATATATATATATAGGCATTCATAACGGTGTGAAGTCATAATTTCTAAAGTGTAATTGTTTTGTGTTCTTTTTTGTTAAGTTACCTTTGATAACAATTCATTTTGTTTGGATTTTCATTCCTCCATGGCACGTAATGGAGATTCCCGTGACGTAAATGTGCATTATACCACGCGCGATCGAGACTGTCTGTCTGGAACATGATGGCTATTGTTTTAAGTATCTGTTATCGAATAATATATCCGGCATTTCATACTGGAATAACTTTAAATTTGATGGAACAAAATAAGTAATTTATGCAAATCAAGATTTTCAGGTATAACTCCCTGTAAAGTTGATTTGAATAATTCGAAATTATTCAAATCAACTTTACAGGGAGTTATACCTGAAAATCTTGATTTGTATAATATACGTTACTGTTCGTTAACAGAAAACCACAATTTAAGTCACACGGAGTTAGTGTGCACTCGAAGTTGGTTGCTTGACGGTTGTCAGCCCACTTTGAGGTCTGTGGATATAGAGGGAAAAATTGGATCGGTGTCGGTTAGAGTTCCCGAGTAGCTCAGTGGTAGAGCGTTGGTACGTTAAACCAAAGGTCCCGGGTTCGATACCCGGCTCCGGAACAATTTTTCCCTCGAAATTATTCAATTATTCTAAGTAATTTATGTTTTAAGTATGTACAAACTCGCCAAGTTTTGTTTCCTACTTATTGTTAGTGTATATCAATTAAAACACCATTCGTAGCTCTATAGATATCAAGGTTACAGCGTTCGATTTCCTTCCACGTTCGAGAATCATGTTAAATGTGTTAGTTGCTGTCAGGTAAGTGATTCTACGATTATTTTGCAGGTAATGTAGGTTATGGATTTTCTACGAGTAAAGAAATTTTGTGTATTATCCCCACATGAAGAAATCTATCAGCGTGAATGATTGTAACACATGATCATGCATTAACCCGGATAACGTTTTCACTTCGGCACATTACAAATGTACTACTCACGAATCTCATTTGATCGTTTTGAGCTCTGTATTTTATAATTGCAAAGTTGGACGGAACCGTTGATATGGAACATTGAATGTCATAATTATTTTCAATTATTGTCACGTTATTCGCGAATTATACATGTTTGAGATGATCCCCAATGTTTATTACATGTTTCTGTTTAATCTTTCAATCTCGTCCCTAAAAGACCTCATTTCATGTAGGGATATGTAAAAAGTTATGCTGTAGATTGACTAAAAGTTTTTATCTGTTAATCAGATTGCCTTTAATCGATTAATCGACCGGTTAATCGAATTTTAATCGATCTTGAACAGAGTTTGTAAGTCCGGATAAAAACACCTAATTCTATTTTATAGTAATTCTAAGAGTCAAGTAGGGCTCTTACGATACAAAAAATCAATCTTTTACCGTAATTTCTCTACCAGAGTATATACAAATTTGGAAAAATTAATTCATGTGCTACTTTAGACATCTATGGAATGATTTGGAATTATTTTTTTTATTTGTAATAATGAATAAAATTAAAACAAAACCAGTATTATTTTTTTTTTTTAACTATCTGACCTTCCAAGGCTTCCCTATAGACACAGAATAACACACAATTTACAATAATGGTTGTACATGAATGGACACATGAAAAAAATATATAGATAAAAATTAAAAACACAAATACAGATTTTCAATCACAATTATATAATTTAACAATTATGTAGAGTGTTTACCATATAAGTGATTTTTAAGATGGCAACTGAGTATTTAAATATGTTTTGGAAAATTTCGTCTTGAATATCTTTGCCTAGTTTATATTTCCCTTTCCACGTCACAAAAAATTTAGGGACTGTTTCTCGGGACCCCAACAGCAGACCTGTCACTGTGATACTCTGGACGTTGTATTTGTTACGGAAGTGAGCTTTTTGTGTGGGCTACTCTGATGCACATATGGGGCTATTCTGATACAGTGCTATAAATCTGGCCATATTATACAGAGCAATGAAATATGGTTGAAATCACATTAAAATTGACTAAGATTTAGCAACTGTTGTTATGACCTCTTTTTCTCGTTAAAATGTATACAATTTTCTAAACTTTAACACCTTACTGCCAATGCTATAAAATTTCTGTATGCCCGAATAGTTATTTTGTGTGCAAGGGAATAGGTTGAGAAAATTATAATACAATTTGTATTGCTAAAATAAATTAAAATACGTTTCTAAATAATGAATAATGTATTTTCCAAAGTTTTGTTCAATTTTAACATTAAGAAGTAAGATTGTTAATCTAAAGTTGTTAGGTAAACAAGCAAAAATAAGTTTACATGTGTAATTGTTTAACTTTCACTGTATTGTAGGTTCCAACATGTCCATTCAAACATCTCTCAAGATCTGAGAAATTATAAGAGGTAATACATACTGTAAGAGGTAATACATTATTTTAAGTTAGAAAATTGATCAATCTGATCAATTTATTTCATAGTAAAAATAGCCCTTGTATCATATCATAATAGCTCTAAGTGTAGCATAATAGCCTTTCTCATTCATAGCTATAGTAATAACTGCTAGACTGATTAACATTCGCAGCTTTTCTTTAGAGAAAAATGAAATTGACACTATTCTGAGTAAAAGGAAAATTAAAAAATTATTCTAGCTTTATTTATTCAAGAGCAATAACAAAAGTAAGCGAGTTTCAGATCAAAGTTTTTTCAAGCAGCAAAACTGCCTTTTCTTTCCATACATTTATAACGGTGATAATGATTTTTGTAAATTTTGTTTAATTTTGCTCCTTAAAGAGCATAAAATTTACTTCCATAATCGCAGTTTTAAACATTTCAAACTGAGCTTTTGATATTTTTTTAAAGTCTATATCAAATTACTCGACTTGTTTTTACTGTATCACATTATCCCTACTTGTCCCTATATGCTATAAAGAAGAACACATTTTTTTTTGTAAGTGTTTATAATTTTATTGATGTATATTGCAAATGGTTATTGAGTAGCAATTGACACTGATGATGTATACAAGAAGTTTGAAAAAAACTTAGTATTTAGTATTTATTTATTTAACCTGGTAGAGATAAGGCCGTCAGGCCTTCTCTGCCCCTCTACCAGGAGATTCCAACTGTAATACGAAGAATAAAATTATAATTAGTATTAAATTTACAATTACAATTAAAAATAAAATTACAATTAGTATTAACTTTACAATTATAATAAAAATCAAAGTACGAAAAGATTACCTTACTAATTAAAGCTAGATAATTTATCATAGAAAAACAAAGAATATTTTATATTTACTGAATTACAAATTAAACCTAGAATAACAAAATAAGTGCCAGTTTAAGTTTATTTACAGTCACATCTCTTTGCTCCAGCCAAACACGTCAATATGTTGGCAATACTTCACAAGTTGACTCGTTATTTCAGTTTCTTTAACACAGGACACAGATTTCACTATTAGGCGCTCCAACGTTGATTCAGAAGTTGAACTGGAAATAGCATGTTAGTCGACCTTGGAAAGGATGAACATGTTTAAGATGATGTTGAAAATTACTTGTGGCTCTACTATAACTGAACGATTTTCTTATTTTCTTATCGAAATCTTCCCACAACTGTGCACAAATATCTCCACAGCACATAGAATAATATTATGGTCTTCAAATATTGTTGTTATCAAATTTCTCGCACCGTGACACCAAGTGACGGATACCGGCTTCATAGAATCCCTGTGACCTGAGTGTGAACCGATGTTTAGCAGCATTTTGCACTGATTCGTCCTGTGCAAATGTGGCTCCCTTCAGTTTTTTTTTTTTTAATTTGGAGCTTGCATGGAGATAAGTGCTATAAGGTAGATGTGGTACGTTTTCCCAGCGAAACTTTTGCAACTCTTCCCCTGTTCTAACAATGTGAGCTCGAAGTTTGTTATCAAGTAAAATTATTCTTCTTATCAAAAGGCCTGGGCTATGTTGCAGGTGTTTGTGGAGAATAATTTTATGGACATTTCCCTGACTGATATTTAACAATAAACTAAGTTCACTTATTCTCTTGAACAGGAGCTAAATTGATTTTGTCGTGATATTCTTGAGCGCTTACCCTGGTCGTGGATTGTCCTGTGGAGAGGTTCGGCCAGAACGAAACTGCGTATACCAATCCTTTTCAGCGAGTATTCCTAGGCATGTCTCTCTATATATTGAAATCATTGTGCGATGGATTTTAGCAGACGTACGCCCTTCTCCAGTTAAAAAAAAAATACAGCACGCTATTCACTTTTGGTTTTGAATGCGTTCATCTTACACCATTCGCTTTCTTTTTTATTTATTCAGAGCAAACATGACAGGTATGCCAACCACACCTAGCAATAGGAAGTGTATAACCGTTGCTAACAGCCACCGGCGTGGCTCAGTCGGTTAAGGTGCTTGCCTGCCGGTCTGAAATTACGCTCTTGCGCGGGTTCGATTCCGCTTGGGCTGATTACCTGGTTGGGTTTTCTCCGAGGTTTTCCCCAACCGTAAGGTGATGCCAGGTAATCTATGGCGAATCCTCGGCTTCATCTCGCTAAATACCATCTCACTATCATTAATCTCATCGACGCTAAATAACCTAGTAGTTAATACAGCATCGTTAAATAACCAGCTAAAAAAAGCATTGCTAACAATACTCCAGAGCCGAACTCCGGCCAATATTTCTGTTGCCTCGGCCGACTTCCATGTATACGAACCAAATATAGAACATTAGTTATTGGTCATACTAACTGTAAGGTTGCGGTATTCGAACTTGAATAAAAAAATTACCGACAAGTTGGGTGGTCCCCGTATCCGAGTATACAGGGTGATTCATAAGCCACAGTACAAAATTCGTGGGTGTAATGTAGAGGTAAAAATAAGAGTAAAATTTTATATAACACTTTTTCTGAACTTGCTTTATTTCAGAATTATGATGCATAATATATTAAAAACATGGGCCAGTATGGTGGACAATTAGTTAATCGGACCGTATGTTCTACCACCGCGTCTGACTAGCCGACTGTACCGACAGTTTTTGGAACATGAGTTGGGTGGTCTACTTCATGAAGATGTTCCCACTCGCTACACGAACCACCTTATGGTTTATGCACGATGTTGCCCCTGCATATTTCAGTCGTGAGGCAAGAGCGTATCTCAATATTGCATATCCCGATAAGTGGATAGGTCGTGCAGAATCAGTTACTTGGCCAGCCAGATCACCAGACCTTAACCCCCTGGGCTTCTACCTTCGGAGCCGTCTCAGAGCGCTCGTTTATGGTACTGAAATTCCGAACATAGTAGAACTACAGCAGTGAATTGAAAATGGCGCTGAAACTGTGCGGAATGAGTTGAACAGTGTCTGCAACATTCCAAGAGTAGTGTGACGACGATTACGTCACTGTCTTCACCTTCATGGACGTCACTTTATACATGTTTTGGGTAAATGTACTTACGTTGTTTATGTACTTACTTGAATTTGTGAATTCTTTGTTTAGTTGAACTCTGGAAAGGATTACTTTTGTTTTGTTTGTGTTTCATTTGTGATCCCTACTCTGCTGCATAACTCTGAAATAAACAAATTTCAGAAAAAATGCTATATAACAGTTTACTCTTATTTTTGCCTCTACATTACACCCACGAAGTTTGTACAGTGACTTATGAATCAACCTGTATAGATCTAGTGCTAACTCAGCTGGAAAGCGCGTTGTGAGAATGACCTTACTTCGCATGGCATGTGATAGGGAATTAATTCATGGAGGAAGGCAACTTAACTACTCTAAATACATGTCGTTATTTCGTAATGTGGCATTCCAAGTAAGTTTTCACACGCTTTCAGTTAGTATGGGCAGTTAATCCTATTTACTGTGGAGATCTATGCTCGAAGTTTGAGGTGAGGTTTCGACACGAGTTCATTAAGAGTCCTCCGTAAAGTAGAAACCAAAAGTTTCAGAGTTTCTACGTATTTTAAAAGATAATAATTTGTTTTGTTATATTATTTTGGTGAGTGTGAAATCTCTTGACATATTACTCAATGACTGTGTATTAGGAAGCGGTAGTTTTTTTACATGGAAGGTGTGCGGTTACGTTAGGTTTTATTTTGGTGATGTTTGATGTATGGGTGTGGCACGGAAAATCTTGATGGATCTCTCGCTGCTTCTTGGTATAGAAAGTAAAATTCACTTTCGATTGCGTCACCTTCATCTTCCTATAATCTAAATCACAAACTACAACTGATTGAAATGCTCCGCATTGTGCGTTATTGCATTTGTTCAACAACAACAACAACAACAATAATAATAATAATAATAATAATAATAATAATAATAATAATCTCCCTTGAAGATTGAGGCTTTTGGCTCCTTTCGACTTCACTGTTACGAGGGTTGTGAACCAACACTTGACGTTCCCAAATAAAGGGATTGTCTGTCATGTGGCCAGCAGTGAACAAGATTACTGTTTAAGACAACATAGCTCACATATTTAACAAGGAAAACACGCTCACGTCTAATGAGAATAATTAGAAAGAAATCCATTTCCATTTCGCAGACTGAAATTGAATCCAGATCTATTACATTTGAGTATACTGCTTGAATAATAGCGGGGAAAGACCATAATTTTTAGATCTCAATATCGGAAAAATGTAAAAAACAAAAGTATTTTATTTATTTATTTATTTATTTATTTATTTATTTATCTGTTTATCTATTTATCTGTTTATGTAGTTATCTCTTTATATATTTATCTATTTGTCTGTTTGTCTATTTATTTATCTGTTTATCTATTTATTTATCTGTTTATCTATTTATTTATTTATAAGGCCTTAAGGCCATAAGGTCTTCTCTTCCATCCTACCAAATAGCACATATAAATACAGAAAAGAAATACAAACACTGATGAAAATAATACAAATTAAATTAAAGCCCTATAGAGGGTCAACAGGGTCAAAAGAACACTATAGAGCTCCAGAGTTTATAAATAAGATTGTACGGTTATAATCAAAAATAGAAATTTGTTTATAGTGAAAGTGCGTTATTAGAGAGATGAGTAGAGTAAATATGAAGGTAACAGTGCTTGCTGGACCTACTCTCACCCTTTTTTATGTCTTTTAATCTAAGAATTATGTAATTTTTGTTTCTTTAATTTCTGTATAATAAAATTGAAGAGTGTGATCCCAAAAATCGTTCAGCCCATTTGGCTATTTCCATGATTATGATTATGATTGAGACCTCTATCCTTATATTTTAAGCTTGTTTTCTTCGAAAACAACGACAATCCTTGCCTACAAGTCTGTGTTATTGTGCGTGTCACTTGAAAACTCGCTCTGTCCGTAGACGAGTGGGTAAAAAAATAGCCCAATCCTTTCATAAAAATGGAATTGAACGCGTTTTTTGGGATCACTCTCTTCAATTAGATTTCTGGTCATTTTACTAATTGAGGTGCTCGGGCGTAAAAAATGGTAACGGACATTTTGGTTAAAAATGAGATATATAGCGTATAATATAGTATCTTGCATTGTGCGTCTAATGCAGTAGTTAGTTTTCCAAATTCTCAATATATGGCAGAGGTATACAGATTTTACTTTCCTGGTAACTATACAAACTAATGCATGTAGAAATGTTTGTCTACCTGTAACTTCAAATCAATAAAACGTCCCTTACCATTTTTTACTCCCGAACCCCTCAATTAGTACGCTGAAATTCCTGCATAAATTATTTTAAGACGAGGAACTTCAGGATTCGGTGGGACAGTCTTCTTTGTTTTACTTTCTCCTTATATCAAATATAAAGGGAAAGTATTGTGATAGTATAAAAATTGATTTTCAGATTTCCACTGAAATAAACGCATTCAGCATACTTGATACCGGAAAGTTTCTTGCTCATGACTTCTTTTTGTGTCCAACGATTTTTCTGAACTATTGGACATATTTTGTTCATATATCCTGGATACATTATTTTTAGCAAACAAATAATGGATCTTTATTTCAAATCTAAAACACTCAATGGAAAGTTACTGCGAATGACATGAAATAATCAAAGTGATTTTTTTTTTTTTTTTTTTTTTTTTTTTGTATTTCGTAGAATAAATGAAATGGTATAGTTCGTAACGAAGGAGAAAATATTTCTACAGAGAAATTGTCATGTATAAAGCTATTTCTATTCTTGGTTGTATTTTTGCCTATCTTCATCCGCCTTTGGCACAAAAGAATCATCACAGCAAAGTGTAGATATAACCATAAGGTCATTATTTCTTAAGTATTGGCATATAGTAGCTTTAAGCCTTGTTGAAAGTTGATAGAAATAATAATTATTTGTTTCACAACGTCTGTCTTAACGACATTATTTCACAGTGCTACTGGTTATTTGACACGGTAGAAATATACTGTGCATAGTGTCATTGCAAGCCATTAATATGTCTTCACATCTCCATCACTTTCAAAAATAGAAAAATGATATTTAAAATGGTTATATTAAATTTTATATTCACTTGTGCAGAATTAAAATGTCATACAGTATATCTACTTAAACAAAATAATTGTGAATGAAATGAAATATTTTACTTTTGGGATTATAAAGAATGGACGTTGTATGCAATCCTGAAAAATAGTTTGTAATAATATTTTTACAATTTCACCGTAGTTTTGTATGAATACAAATGATATTTACCAAATATGCACGTGATCTTTAAAATAATTATTGGTAACATTTTCTAAGAAAATGAAAATAAATGTTAAGATATTCTCTTCTTTCACTCCTTCACGTTCGTCCTGCTATTCCTATCTTTCTTGTCCCTTCTTTCCTTCGTAATGTAGCCAATTCTCTTGTCTTCGCACCCCATTTTTTTTTTTTCAAAATTCAGTTCTTTTACTCTTAATTTTACACCATAACTGAATGAAATTTAAACTTGGTGTGATTTCTTCCTTATTAGTCAGTGTTGAGTGAGGTAGTAACTTGAAGTAGTGTAGGATAAAAAAAAACGTTAATTATGAACGAGATGAAGATGAGCTTGAAATTTCATCGGTGAAATTTGGACAGCACTGTGATGATGATGATGATGATGATTATTATTATTATTATTATTATTATTTATGAAATCTGCCATGGTTGTCCAAGTACGCCACTGTGTGTTGTGTCGCACGTGTCAGAGTGCGGGCGGCAACTTGCCAGAGTTGGCTGATACATTATGCAAATCGTTCCCTCTCTCTCCTTCTCAGTCTTTTCCTTTTTGTCCACTGAGCGACGGCAATATGCGCGTGAGAGAGCAGTGACAGATTGCCGCAAGTCACGCATGACATGAGTCACAGAAAAAAGAAAACTCGAAGTAATAATGTAAAGAGAGATCATTAGCGTTTTGCAGCAACCAAACGCTTAGAGGTCACTGCAATTATTACAATGCCAGTAGGCCGAGAGCCGTCCTGTGTGCCATTGAGGTGTGATTATGTCAATGGAAATGTTCTCGAAACATTCTTGAACTGTGGTGAGGCACACCAGACTTCAGTTATCAGACTCGAGCAATCATCTAATTTTAATTGATGATGTCTCAGTATGGTTGTTTTTTTTTGTAATTATGTATTGAAATGTTTCTTAATAAACAGTTAAAGTAATAATTCTCTCCTTTCAACACAGTTCGTGTGACCCCGCTAATGAAAAATATCAAAAACATTTTGTTTTTCACTTTCACTAAGAAAAATGCTCAAGTTTGTTTTGTACTTGAGCATTTTTCTATAAT